>NW_003852417.1:4531533-4726014 GCF_000181295.1 Otolemur garnettii
GGTCTCCTTGCCCTGATGCTTACTCTCTGATTTGGCCAGTCCTTCTTGCTGAGTGACTTATCTGGTCCACATGTCTTGTCTTTTTACTGCCCTACTTAAATTTTTTTTTAATGCTGCCTCATCACCTAGAAAATGAAACTTGAGTCCAGCAGAAGGCCCTCTGTGACCCAGTCCCTGCCTCCTTCTCCAAACAGCCCCTCCCACCTCACTTTCTGCAGTGGCCCATCAGATCCTGGGTGGGTTCCGATGTTTATGCCTCTATATGATACAGGACTCAGTGTCTGCATTTTCTCTTCTTGTGTGTGAGACTGTCTTCACTTCCCAGCACCCTCTTCTTGTGCCCTGTTGCCGTTTAGGGTCCTTCCTCTTTGTACCTTGCTGTGGTCAGTCTCTCCCCTGCTGCAGTGCAGCCATCAGTTCATTTGAGAGCCCCTCTGAAGAGCAGCCCACGGAGGTCAGGAGCTCCCAGATGGCTGGACTGCGGTGTGCACCTTGCTGGTGCGAGAACTGAGTGTGGAGCTTGGCATGGAATTGTCATTCAGATAGTGTTTATTAAACAAATGACACTACTTAAGCTTTCTTATCCTAAAAATTTTAATTTGCAAAATAGGAATGATAATAGTACCCATCTCCTGGAGCCATTGTGACCATAGGTAAAAAATATGTAAAAAAGACCTTTTTCAACTATGAAGATCAGTTATTATTGTGATGTGAACTTAGATCTTGGGAATAAAGCTTTGTCTTTATCTAATGGGCATTTAAGACTCCACAGATCCTAGTCAAAGTCAGACATTAAACTTGGCCTAAAGGATTCCAGTAATATACAATGTTTAGCATAATTATTGGAATTTCTACCTGCTGAATAGGCCCACACTGCTTTTTAATTTTCTTAGCTTTAGGGGAAAAAAAGCTGCATTAAGAAATGAAAGCCTTCTAACAGCTTGTTTTAGCATTATTTGTTCACAACTACTAGCAAATGTATTTTGCAGAATGCCTCAAATCCAGTTTTTCAAGACTAAGCCGAAGCTAGTAATCATTTCATAAATATTAATGGAGAGTATGCAAGTGGAAAGTTAAATTAAAATGCTACCAAATGGCTAGCAGGCAGCAGAAAATGAGCAGGAATCTCTAATCAGTGGAATTCATGGTTGTATAACTTTTATCCTCTCATTAGAGTGCAAAACAGAAGTTGATTTTTTTCTCCCACTTAAAATCAGTTCATGTTGGAGAGAAAATGCAAATCAGCTCAATAGCGGAAAGGTTCCAGAAATGGCATTTCTTTGTGGCAAGTCAGCTTCCCCTAGTCTTAGTTGAATGCCGGTGGTTGGACACAGAGAGAGACTTTGTGACTGTTCTTCTCGTTGTGTTGTTTGGCAGGATTTCCAGGGCTCTGGGTAAAGGAGAGCATAACACCATTAGTTCTCATTCACTCCCTATTAGTGTATCGTTTTTTTCTTGGGGGTATTTATGTACCTATAACCAGCATGTTGCAAATATGATTGATTTCAGAGATTTCAAACTTGGGAGAGGGGAAGAGTATGGAGTTTGACTGGTTGGGCCCAGTGTTGCTGCAGCATTGAGCTACGGGTTGTTTTAGCACTAGCGTTAGTCCCCTTGATCCCGTCCACGCGTGCATCCAACAGGTGGTTTATGGACTGCGTGCCCACCGGTAACCAGCACTGTGCCGGGAATGAGTGGTTTAATAAGACACAGTCACACTGGCTCTCCCCTCCCAGATTTCACCCTCTAGACAGTAGCTCCCTCCGAGCCATGTTGTGAGGTTGAAGGAGTCAAGGGATGTAAAGGGCTTAGACCTGCTCTTGGTGCCTGTATGTGCTATGTGGGGGTCGGGGGGAAGGGGCAGAGTAGGGGAGGGAGATGAACACCCTGGGAGGAAGCAGGCTCTGGGGGGCTCCTGTGTCAGCATGTCATCATATGAGAAAAGAGGGGTGACTGAAGGCAGGGGAAGCAGGAGGGCAAGGGGCTCGTCCACGTGTTCCCCAAAGACCCTTGATCCTGCTGTGCGCAGGGTGGGTTTTTGGTGGCAGAGGCTGGAGGGCTCCACACCAGCTGGCTGAGCAGTGACACACACACAGAGAGAAGCCAGACAATAGGGGTCAGGGGAAGGAATTAAGATTTTTAGGAGGAGAATTGGGGATCTTGGTAATTCATTGGAAATAAAGATAGAAGAGAGAAATGTGGCTCTCAGTTGGTGCCTCGGTTTCCAGCATAGGTGACTGGCGGACAGCTGAGCCTTAGAGGAGGGGGAGGGAGTGAGAGGCGGGTCTGCGTGGAGACACTTGGTGTTCACAGCCCTGAGAAGCCCTGCCTCTGTACACAGGGGCTGCACTTCGCTGGATTCAAACTCTGCCAAACCAGCAGTGCTATTCTTAGATAAAACACTACCTCTCCCTGGACTTCCATTTCCAAGCCCAAGGAATGAGGACAATACCATCCTAATCCAAACAGGTGTTGAGAAGTAAACAAAGATAACACACAGGGCAGCCCAGGCCTTGGCACAACAGGACTTCGCATTTACTGGGGGGTCTAAAACCGAAGGATGATAAACATGTCACACTGGTTGGTTTGGGGAAACATGTGAAAAAGGAAAAGGGTTATTTCTACACGTCTTCATGCGTTTATTTATTTATTTATTCTTTCATCCATTTGGCAAGAATATACTGAAGGCTTTCTCTGTCAGATGCCAGGCAGAGAAGACATTTTGGTTACATGAGGCTTCCTTCGGGCACTGACTGTGTGCTGTGCTAGACCCACTGTCAGAATTACATTTATTGTATCTGTAATCCTGCCTCATCCCAGGAAGGTGCAATGAGGAAGTCCCCGAGGGTCCCACCGGCTGTGACGCTGTCTGTTCATGCAGCCATCACGATGCCAGGGGAGAGCAGATAAATGATGGTTGTGACTGAGCCAGTATTTCTTTTCTTTTCCTGTTGAATGAAATTCACTGGTGAACAAATTGTTATTAATGATCATAATAACAATTATAATAACAAAAATAAAAGCCAAAATTATTTATTATTTTCGAATTCATTTCTACTTCACATCCATTATTTCAATCAATCCCAAGAGGTAGATTTATTTTTTCCCCCTGCTTTATTACAGTATAATTGTCAAATCAAAATTATATACATTTATGGTATACAACACAATGTTTCGATATATGTGTACATTGCAAACTGATTACATCAAGCTAATATATCTATTACCTCACAGACTCGTGTAATGAGAACATTTAAGATTTACTCTCTTAGAAGCTAAGTCTAGATCCTTCTGGTCTATAGATGAGGAAACTGGGGTTAAGAGAGGTTCAATATCTTGGGTAAAATCAGACAGCCCATAAGCAATTACATACCAAAGCCTGGAATCCAGGTTTGTGTGAATGTAACTCCTCTTACTAATACGTTGTCTGACAGTGTGTTGTAATTCAGTAACAGAGTAAGTAGCATTTTGTAGGGATTTCCATGTGTTTGGAATGGGATGCGTCTTGACTGCCCCAGGCTGAGTCTGTTTCCTTACCTTTTGTACATGAGTCTTTCCCAACTCATCACACCGCTCTGTTGTTCAATCGACTTCTCTATCTTCCTCCCTTGGATATGAGCTTCTTGAAGTCAGCAGCCCTGTCATATGGTCCTGTACTTGACATGCAATAAACATTTTGGACACACTTGAAGAATGCGTGTATGTGTATGTGAACTACAATAATAAAATTTAATAAAAAGGTAATAAAATTTTCCAGCATGTGACTAAATCTTATTGCTTTTCGTACAACCAAGAACTTACATTGATGACTATTTTTTAAGTGATACAAAATTACCTATTTAAGCTTCAAAAATCTTCTCTAAGGCCATTTTATCTGAAAAGCCTTCTGATACACAATCATTAACCGTCCCCTTCATGCATCCACGTGACTGCCTGTATCTCTCCATTATTTAGTTCTGAGAATTAGAATTATCTATCTCCTCCCATATACCTTGAATTCAGAACCCTTTAAATTAAAAAAAAAAAATTATGTTGTGTTCTTTTTCTCGAAATAATCAGTTCTTAGAATAATCACTTTCTAATCAGTTCCTAGAAATGGGAGTGTTAAGAACTCTGTTGGGACATGATGTTCAATGGCCAAAACTTGGTTCTCAAGCACCTCATAAATTTAAGCCTGAAAAATCAAAAGGAAATCATCAAAAGTTGGAAAGTCAGACAGGGTTAGTAAGTATAGAAACAACTACTTTCTAGCCAACCTGCCAAGGCTAGAGACAGGAGCACAGGTGGTGTGCCCTTTAGAGAGCAGGAGGGGACGCAGGACCCAGGATGTGTGACCGAGAGGCTCATGCTTGACATCTTAGATCCTGACCCTGCAAATTGTAATCTTAGGTGCCCACGTAACCTCTCTGCACTGGACAGTTGCTTCAATTTGCCTGCCTTTAATGAATTGATATTTTTAAACAAATTTTTTTGAAAGAGTTGCAAAGTTGCAGAGAAGTTTCAGATATAACACAAAACAGTTTCTTCCTTCAAACATTTGAATTAAATTCCCAGTGTTTAAAAATAGTTGAAAGAGCCAAAGAATGACGCACCAGCATCCCTGAATATTTTACAGTGTTTTCCCTAAACCAGGGTATTCTCCTATATAAGCACAATACAACCACCAAAATTCAAAACAAATGAGCACTGCTGAACTCCTATCCTCTCATCTTCAGACACTACGGGTGTTTTACCAGTGTCCCCAGGTACCTTTTATTGCTAAAGGATCTGGTTTAGTGATACCTGCTGCAGTTAGCTGTTCTGACTTCTCCAATCTGGAACAGTTAGGTCTTTCCTTCACTATTGATACGTTGACACCTGGAAGGTTACCACAGAATTATTTGGCCGAATGTCCCCTACTCTGGGTTTTCCCGATACTTCCTCATGATTGGATTCATATTATACCATCTTTTGCAGAACCAAATGGCAACCTCATCATAGGGGCCCAGGGCGAAATGAAAATACTGAGATCTTTGATCAAAAAAGAGGGAAAGAAGTGCTGATGATGTGTATTTTATACTAAAACACGAAAATTCCCCCCCCCCCCAGTTTCTCTTGGTCTGCCATGGTGATTGTTATGTACTATTTAATATCGTGCTCCTGCTGACTTATGGGCTCTTGTGGGGTGAGGGAAGATACTACAAATCCCTGAAGTCCTCCCCCAACTTAGAGACTTGTATACACCTTTTACCAGCCACCAGCCACGGTTCTCCGTCCCCCACCAACCTGACACCCCGTTCCACAGTGTACGGGTGGCCCCCTTGCCAGGTGACTCTGCCCCGGCCACCTGAATCAGGAGTGGGTGAGTGGCTTGCCCCACTTCCTTCCTGCCTTACAAGAGTAAAGCTGGAAGGCATCAAACATGTCCCCAGGTCTACACATGCCCCTGCACAAAAGGGAAATTGGGGCCAAAGAGGTGAAAAACTGAAGATCTGGAATTCCTGACTCCAGATCTGTACCTTTAAATTTCATCGTCTGCCTCAGTCAGGTGACGGTTCTCTTATACAGTTTAGAATGTGAATTCTGTGGTGCTGAGAATCGAGCTAAACACGACACACCAGAGGCCATAGATCACGACACCTGAGCCTTCCACGCAGCTGTCCCCACAGCACAACCTTCAACGGGCTCTCACCCGACACTCCAGCTGTGTTCGGACATGGAGCATTGGAAAGATGAGGCACATGCTCTACTCCCAGCCTATCAGGGAGTGAACAAGGAGTGCGTGGTAACTTTTTGGAGGCATTTGTGATGTTATTTTTGGTTGTTCTGCCCGCCAAGGAAGTATTTCTTTCTATGGTTGTCCCAACAACCCTATCAACCCATTTTACAGATGGGAAAACATGGCTTTAGAGACTTTAAACAAGTGAACCTTGGACATTTTGGAAATGTCAGCGCTGGTGGAGTGCTGGGCAGGGGCAAGTCTGATTCTGCCTCCAGAACTTGCACCTGCTACGTTCCGGCTTCATCAGTGGAAGAGTTGATAGGGATACAAAAATGCCTCAGATGACTCGCTCCCCGTGGAACAGCCCAGGAATACTGGTTAAACTTACTTCCCCTGAACTCCTACAACTGCTGGCCCCTTCCTTCCTACCAGGGGCCATCCTTCCTACCCACACCCCCTCCCCCCCAGTGAGTCATCTCCACTGAATTCTAAGAATCTCTAAGCAGCTGTGTGGCTGGACACTGAATGTTGACACTCACATGAGCAGGGATGGGATGCCACCTCCCATGAGGGATATGAGCCCTTGATGAGTGATAAAGGCTGAAAGCTACAATTCGCTCTGGCAAACTGGCTCTGGATGGCTCCACAGCCACTGGGGGTGGTAGGTTCAAAACTGCATTTAGGGCTGATGAATGAAATGCGTTATTAAAGATAATTCTTCCGAAAGCAGTGGTAATTATCCCGGCATTAACATTTCTAATTCAATTCAGCCCTGACTAAACTTTTTCTTTCACAAGGAGGAAATTGAAAGTGTGAAACACGGGTGGGAGGGAAAGGTTCCTCTAACAAGTGTGGTTATCAGCGGGAGGGAAGCTCTGCAGAGCTTTTGTCTAGGGCCCAGTTCTGTCTGTGCACCCTTCAGCACACTCGCCAGGTAGTACTTGGAAAACATCTTCTGTCTTAAGTAGTCAGAGGTAATTCCAACATTCTGTCCCTCCGGCTAGCACTGATTTCAGACCTCCTGTAACTTGTCCCTCCAGGCTGGGCCCATCTTTGTCAGGGCCTTGCTTCTTCCTCTGTCCTCTGACGTTGTACGTGTCTGGTTACCGACCCTTCTCCTTCACTAGCCAGAGGCCCCCAGGACAGGATAATGATGTAAATACCTTTATGTTCTCTAAACGGGGCATAATGCTTGGCACTGGGCAGAAACCCAATAGGTGTTGGACGAAACAATGACTAAAAGAGCTGATCAACATGAACAGCTTTTGCATTTCCATTTAGCAACATCTTTCCATCAACCCTTTATGCTCCAAGATTATTTATTCATTTCTTGGCTTTAGAACAAAATGCCTTCCCGCAAAGCACTTTCACGGGGGAGCGAGGCAGGTAGGGATGGAGGTTAAGAAAAAGAAAAGAGCAACCAATTGGGAATAATAAAATGCAAACTTATATCTCCTGGATTTCAGAATGAGAGGTGGAGTTTCATATCACATTTCCCATATGTAATTCTTGGCTTGCATTTTCCAATGGTTAAGCTAAAAGGGAGCTTTTCACAAAAGAAGTATTTTTCTTCTCAGCCTGGAAAATCAATTTCCATGTTAATCTTGCTCCTTGGAATGTCTTCCTCCGCCCTTTCCCACCTAGCAAAATACACTTCATCCTTCACAGCCCAGCTTACATGCCAGCTCTTTGAATAAGAATAATCACGGCTAATGTGTGTTGAATATTAACTCGGACAGGGGCTGTGCTAAGTGTTTTGCAGAAATCATCTTATTATTCACAAATACCCATCAAATCAGGACTATTGTTTATCATAAAGTTACAGATGAAGACGGAAAGGCCCGTAAGAGATGTAATTGACCAAGCTCAAGGTAGATTTGAATGCAGGAGTCTTGACCTCAGTGGTTGCTTTAACCTTGAGAACCAGACTCCCTCTGATGCCTTCTGTAACTCTCCAGACAGAGCCAGCCCTTCTCCTACAGAGACCCAGCAGGACCCCGGGCAGCCCACTCCCAACCCACATGCCCTCGGGCTCAGTCACAGCTTCTTCTCCCTGGCCCCAAGCTCAGCACTGGAAAAGCACAGTAAGCCCCAATACATGGTCAATCTGGATACGATCTCTGCCTCCGCTATTCCTCTGCACTCTGAGCTCTGTAGCCTTGGAGTCACTGCCTGTGTGGTGTCCTCTGCTCCATCCTCTGCCTCCTCTCTGCTCATCTAACGTCACACTCTGCCTGATTTTCACTTTCCTCAACGCGGGTCTACCTCAAGAAAGCAGTGTAACCATCTCGCTTTCTCTCTGCCTAACATAGTGTCAAGGGTGGAACATTCACAGTCAGCATTGAGCTAAAAACAGCGGTGGCAGACTTCATTTTTATTATCCTTCGGGAGTCATTATTCCAATACAAAACATAAAAACAACTCAACAGAACCCCAAATGGCTTTTTTCTCTTGCCTTGGCTGGCCAAGTCTTGCAGGTATGGTGTCCTGGGAACATCAAAAGTATTTTCATGACTTTTATCAAAACATCACTATAAAGCTGCAGGGAGTTAGCCCTCACAGTGGCCTTAATGTGAGATTCCCCCACCCAAATCTGACTTTCCATCCAATACTGCTCATCCATCCAGAAAGACGTTCCAGGTTAGTTTTACTTTTTTCAAATTACATTCCTTTCACAAAAGATTCCTGTTACATATGGTCTCACAATAGATATAGCCGAGGTCCCCAGAGATAAATACATCAGCACCTTAATCACATCCAGCTGAAATGTTCCCAGGACACCATACCTGTAAGATTTGGCCAGCCAAGGCAAGAGAAAAAAGCCATTTTGGGTTCTGTTGTGTTGTTTTTACTGAAGAAACATATCAAACATCCCGGAAATTAGTGTCCAATCTTACCACACTGAGACTTAAGCAGATAAAATGTACTTCTTATCTCCATAAACATGCACTTGTAACCAGCACAGTTTCAAATACATCACGTATGGTGGACGTACTCAAGCCACAGAAGACAATAAAGGGTGCACAGGATAGTGGTTAAGAAAACTGATAATCCCTTGCCAGCAGCGTGGCTTTGAACAATACTTAAGCCCCCTAGGCCTGAGTGTTTTTATCAGAAAAGCAGAGTTAGTAATTATAATACCTATTCTATTGGATGGTGGTAGAGATAAAATAACTTAATGCACTTAAAATTAATGGTAGCTACTCACACAGGGTAGCCATTATTATTTACTCAGTGGAGAGATCACTGAATTGAGAGAAAGATCTCGGTCTCATCCCTGCTACTCACCCACCACATCATCTTAGAAAAAGGCTTGCTGGACCGGAAAGCTCTCCGTGGCCTGCTGGCAGGTCCAGTTTCACGCACACTACCATCTGCGTCACACTTGGTCTGCTGGCAATTTGAACTGTGTGTCATTTGTCACTGTAGCTCTAGGGCCTATCTGCTCTCTCCTAGGGCCCCCGAATATGCTCACAACTGGTGTGGGCTTCTGCACAAGCACTGACTTCTCTCTTTGGGTGTCTGTGTCCACATTTCCCCTTTGGATAAGGTCACCCTATTAGGACCCACCCCATGACCTCCTCTTAACTTGCTTGCTTCTGTAAAGACCCTGTTTCCAAATGAGATCACCTTCTGAGGTATCGGGGTTAGGACTCCAACACATAGGTTTTAGGGGGAAACAATTCAACCTGTGACACTTGAAGACTCCACGGACTTGGGGCTCTGTGTCCTGTCTCTGGCACAGTGATGCTGGTGTTTTCATTATTTATACCCCCCTCACCCCCACCCCACCAACAAGAGACTCCATTCCTCATGAATTTACAGAGAGGCACATGGATAACATTTCCTGAATTCTAACTCCTTTTTTCTTTTGCTGCTGCAAAGCTGTTATTCTCTTTGGTTTCTCCTTTCATCAACCTGGCTGCCAACCAACATCTAAAAAAAAAAGTCCCCACACTGCAAGCTGAGTTCCTGCCTCGGGTCGATGTGGATTTATTGATATTCCAGCATGGTTTGCTCCACAATTTATGCTCTGCAGTTTGTGAACCACAGACCCACGGGGAAAAGAGATAGTGAAAGGGGATTTTTCGATCACTTTATATGCAGTGAGTGACTCTCAATTTCCTGCCATGTTATTCTCAGTCTTTAAATATCCTTTTCTCTGTCTGGGCATTAGAAACTACAAAAGCTTGAAGAGGCAATATGAATCTTGTCAGATCTCTAATCAGGGCCACCTCTTCGTGCTACAAAGGGTACCTGTGAACAGACGAATCCCTCTGACGTGGGGTGAGGGGCTGATGACGGTGTTGGGGTCTCAGATGATAAGAACATTGTCGTCCAGGAGAGACCTCCTTATTCCTGTACCTTGAGGGCAGAAACCACATAAAACCCACTTCCTCGCTTCTCAGAGTATAGATACAAACTGAACACAGTGAGAGAATCCAACATGGTTATTTAGAATGCCGATCTCTGCTCAGAGCAGCACTTTCAAAACAGTGCGCACCTTGGCAGGCGTAATGACCTCTGTGGGTATGTTTAGAACAGGAAAAAGCACCACAGTGTCAGAGCTGGAGGAAACCTTAGAAATTATTTTATTTGAGAGAACATGGAGGCCCACACCACTGTTTTTGAGTGTGCATTGGTTTCATAATAAGGCAAAAACCAGGCTAATATTTGTAATGAATAAAATAATGTCTGATATTCTATTTTTGGTTCAGTGTAGAAATCATCATGAGTGGTTTGCAGAAACGGGAGAATGACAGATAGGGAGGGGGAAGGGGTCTTGTGGAGGATTGCACTGCCCAGCCCTTCCTGCTACAATACCAGCCTCTCTGCTAAAGAAGCCTCTGGTGATCTGGGTTAATAATGCGAATGTGTGAGAAAAAAATCTGTGACCTTGCTGGAGGTTCTGCCCCTGTAGGTAGCTTGTTTGGAGCTTTGAGGTGTGCACGGCAGTAATTATTAACCACGATAACTACTTCAGATAAGTAGCTTTGTAGGGCACTGTTTTCTGGGTGTGGAATGGAGAAGTCCTGGTGGCTGGTTCGTTGCTAATGTAAAGAGCATAGCTCTGGGAGTCCAAGGTGAGGTTCAAGTTCCACTGGCTTTGTGACTTCCTGCTGGCAGTCCCTGGGGAGGACACGAAGGCGCAGTGAGTCAGCACTGGGACTCAGGGCTCTTTGGCACCGTGTACCCTTCACGGTTTCCTTGCCTCCCAGCAGGGTCACAGTGTCTGTAGGTTAGCTCTGTCCTGTGACCTCCTTCACTTGGGAGCTCTGTCTTATTCACCTCTGGTTTTGAATGGTGACTTGCTCAATGGATAGTAGGGAAATTGTACAACCTGAACGAAACCCCCCAAATTATTAATTTTCAGTTCAATACCCCCAGGATGCACTTATTTTTGCACCTAAACAGTAAAGACTGACCGTGCTCTTCCACTTAATCTTTCACCAATACTCTAAATACTCCTTTGCTCTCCATCCTGGAATTTGATCCATGTTAAAAGTCCAGCATTGATACATTTAGGACCATGGTGGGTGCTGGGAAACACCAAACTAGTCTTCCAGAAATGTAAAGTTACAGATATTATGAGGTCTGTCATTTTCTAGGATACTGATTTATTTGGAACCTTTTTATTGGATGCTGCATGAATCTGGGTTATAATCATATGCTATTGATTCTAAAGCCAGACAATGCAGAGTCAAATCCAGAGTATGTCCCTTGCTGTACAACTTTAGACAAGTCATTGAGCACCCCCTTTCCCATTTGCAGAGTGAGGACAGCAAACACGCCCCAGCATTGTGGTGAGCACTCAGGAGAGTGCAAGTGGCAATGCTGTGACCAGCACTCAGGAGATGGTTTCCGCTATTATTATTTTGTCATGATGTGTGGCGTTGGAGATGGCAGAATGTTTGGCAGACGTGATTCACATCACGAGATACGGCAAGTGGTAAACAAGTGGCCGGTAAGGCAACTCCTACTGAAATGGGCACTGCAAGAGGAACCACCCACGCTGTGAGAGACGGGTGGGGAAGCTGCTCTGGAAAGGGACATTTAACCCCCCATTTCCCGGGATACTTCGGGGAGGAGGCTTCCCAGTGGAGGGACCAGCAAGAATGAAGCCTTTGCAGCAAGATGGGGCTTGGCACGTTCTAGGCACCCACTGGGGGCCAAGGGTGGCTGCGGCTTAGTGAGCAGAGGACAGGAGTGGCAGGAGACGAAACCGGACCGGGCCCCCCGACAGGGCCCTCGGACAGGGCGTGCTGGGTCTTGCAGGCTCCACGCCGGAGTTTGCGTGTTATCCCAAGTGCAGGGGGCGGAGGCGGAGCAACTAAATGACGTGATGGGACTTTGTGCAGCTTTGCTTCATGTGCACAAACAGCGGTGCTGGTGTCTTCCGGGCTCTCTGGATCAAACAGTGGGTGGACACTTTCAGAAAAGCAGAGAACAAAACCGCAAGCTCTGGCCGTAAATCGGGATGCACTAACTGGGAGTGAAAATGTCTCCATTTGTAGAAATCTTACAGAATTAGGAACCTTCTCGCAGAGGCACCGGGCAGCACAATCCCACCCAAGGGCAGGCACGCACCTGCTGTCGGCTGCTTTGGGCAGGGCAGGAGCTGACTCTGAGCGCGTGTGCTGGGGGATCCCGTCTGCTATTTAGCGTGTCAGGCCCTGCGCTGTGCTAAGGATGGAAGATAAAGCAGACCCAGGAGCTGCCAGTGCGGGGAGCTCAGTCCATGGCAGGAGGCCGAGAGGGTGAAGCATGAAAGAGCAACCATGGCGGGAAGGGGCTGAATGGCGCCAGGCTGGCACAGGAAAGGGAGAATGCAGCTCCCCGGGCAGCACGGGAAGGTGGACACAAAAGGCAATGAAGGCAGGTCACCTGCTCTGGACGCCTCTTGCCTCCATCGCTCTGGGCAGACGCACGCGCCCTCTGTTCGTTCCATTCCCTCGGTCAGGTTTTCTTCCCAGGTGAGAAAGTGCTCATTTGAAACACTGACCCATGTTAGAAAGGAGAGCATCACATCTTCTCCCTGTCAGACGGAATAGTTCAGTCTGAACTGGGGCTAGCAGGGGGAAGCCTAGCTGGAAGACTACAAGTTTTTACTTTGGAGAAAATTCAACGACAACCAATTAATTGTCAGGAGAGGAGAGGAGAGGAGAGGGGTACATGAAGGTGTCCAATATGCACACTGCCTGCAGGTACTGTTCGTACATTCAGGGAGCCTAATTTATCAGGAATATGCTGATCATATGTATCATTTGCACATCTATTCGTTTAGTCAAAATTCATCGAACATTTGATATATATTAGGCATTGTACTAGACTCTGAGGGTTTCAACATAAATCAGAGATACCATCGCCACCCTGAAGGACCTCACGGTTCCAGGGAGAATCAGGTAAATAAATAAGCCACGTTGAAGAGTCAGCCAGTGAATTTTGTATGGTCTTAGGGTAAAACTAAGACCGAGAAATCAAGTTTCCAGCAGATGGGTTTCAGGTCATTATTAAGAACAATTTTCCAACCGTTGAGCTGGTGAAGAATTGGTAGAAAGCTCCTGCCCCACACAGCCTCCCCTCTCCCAAGAGGGCAAACACAAGGCAAACGTCAGTTCCTAACACAGCTGGACCCTTGAGGACACCATAGGAGGAAATAATTAGCGTGTCAAGGGAAGACAGTGGCGGCTGGCCTGGCAGCCCTGATGTTCTCAGACTGGTTGACTTTTAATCTGACTAGCTGCTGCACTAGATAAATGTCATCTCCAAGCCCAGCCAAGCCTAGACCAAGTCTTGATTTAGGCAAGAAAGCAACTTCTGGATGTTTAAAAGATGGGTTGCATGGAGCGTACAGGACAGGTGGGCAGTTCCTTACAGTCCTGCTGAGGCATTTATTAGACCCTTGCCCCATAAGGGATCTTCATGCAGGGGTCAGATGCACCCATAGGTACTGGGAGTCCTTAAGGATCTGATAAACTAGAGCATGAACCGGGCTTGAAGCCACAGGACTCACCCATATCATTTGCACATATCTGAGACTACAGTAGAACAGAGACATGTTCAGTTGAAGTCTCGGCCTAAAGTCCTTCCTTAGCTTTTTACTATGCCTCAGGATGAAGCCTGGGCCTCTGCTATACACAGAAGGTTTCTCATGATTAGCTCCCACTTCTCTGCCTCCCACCCATTTCCCTGCGTTTTCTACCCTTTATTCTCTAACCAGAAGGAAGTGCTGCCTCGTACCCCATCTACGCTAAGTTCACGGAGGAGGAGCTGTGTTAGGGCAGGGAATGGGTTCAAGCAACGTTGCTGCATTCACAGTACCTAGAACAGCATCAAACAGAATGGACATCAAAAGTGCTTACATACTGACCCTCAGGCAGGTTCAAAGATGGATCTCACCTTGTCATTCAATAATGAATAGGGCTGTGGATGGGAAAAATAGGAACGTATTTCTCTGAAGGGATTAATTTTGTTCTTTCATCACTGAGTATCACAGGGTCTGTTGAAGTCCTGAGATGACCTACATTTCTTCGTAATGGACCTGGAGGTCGTATAGTAGCACTGAGCCTTTTCTCTAATGGGGAGAATAACCACCTACTCACTGCAGTCACAGTGGGACAACCCAAGTTTCTAAGTCATCCTCATCAGGGTGTGTCACTCACAAGCTCCTGGGCAAAGAGATTCCCAGGATCAAAGACTGTGAGCTCAGAGGGGCCTGGACTTCAGGGAAGACCCTACCCTGGACTGAATGAGACACCAGTTTTCTGTTCTCCTGCCAGAACTAAGCACTGAAGTCACATTCCACTTGATGCATTGGTCACACATTTGGATATATTAAGATCTCACTGTAAAGAATGCCAAGAGATGACTGCACATTACAAGATAGTGTGCTGAACAAATCCATTAGCTGCTTCAGGAGGGCTTTAGAGACTCCATCACGTAATGGCAAGCTTCAAACAGAACTTGGCTTAGGACCCAACCCTGCCACTTAGTAGTTGAGCAGCGTGAGACAGTGCCTGAACTTCCTCATCTGCAGGGTGGATGTAAGAACTTCTCCTACACAGGGTGGTGGTGAGGCCTCCGTGAAAGGCTATGCCATGTGTCCCCCTGCCACCCACCCTGGGCTGTGCTCGGGGAGAGGCTGTGGCATTCTGCCTCCCTTCTCATCCCTTTCCCCCTTTCACTCTACCAAGCAGATCAGGAAAAAAGTTGCATGAAACTCTGGGTTCAGAAAGGGATTCTTATGTTTTGAAGGTTTAATAAGGATTCTTCATGATAATTTCTTTTCCAATGTGCGAGGAGCCATTTTAATATCAGTCAGTGCTCACTTTTGTGTGTATGCTCCGCAGTTTAAAAGGTAGTTCTCGGTTAACTTACCCTTTATGGTAACTCTGTGAGAAAAGCAGATGGAAGAGGGTGGGGTGGGGGAAGACTTGTGAGGACTGAAGAACTTTCTTAAATGATGAAGGGAGGCAACATTCAGCCTTGGCCTAAGCCAGTGCTTTGGAATCAGGTTATCTCAGGTTCAGAGCTTGGCTTATCCGTGTCTTGCTTGGAATTCAGGTCCTCCCCTATCACCTTTCCTCATCTGCAAAATTGCTGAATTATAAGCATTGAAAACAATGTGTCCATTCTCTCAAATGAGTTGTTCCAGAGAAATTGAAATTTTTTATTAATTAAATAGTGCATATAAAGGATCCAGGACATAGCGTTCAATAGATAAAACTGGTTTTACTTTTGTCTTTATGGATTCCCTAGAAGTTTCAGACACTCTGCCACATCTGAGCTCTGCTCAGTAAATGGTCACATCTCCATTAACAAGTGAGAAGAGGCTGTGACTTACCCAATTCCACTCAGTTGGTGAGTTAACAGCTATGATTTATACCAAGGAAGGTAATTTTCCTTTATAATTAAAAGTCACTCCTTGGTAAAAACGTAGTTTAGAATCGGAAAAGGTTTTTGAGAACAGCTAATCAATCCAACAGGGAAATCAAGTCCCAGAAAAGGGAGTGATTTGTGCAGGGCCATAGGCGTGTCAGCACAGGCCAGAGGCTGGAATCTCAGTCTCCTGACTCTGTCTCCACTGTTCCCAGCAAAGATGCGAGCTTCTGCCCTCTGGGATGCGTTTGGTCAAGCTTTTCTTCTGAGTCATTGTTGAAGTCCTCACCCAAACCAAAAGAATCACATTTATTATATATATAAACAGCATCTTCCATGGATAGCCCTATCTTGTATCAATAGCCATGAGTTATTTATAGCATTTAAAGAGTGTATCTCAAGGATGTGTCAGGTTACATCTGGGGCAGGGAAAACAAAACTCCAATATACATACTGAAACTTTTCATGAGATCCTTGTTCACCTGGTTATAGTTTTAATAAATGTCATAAGTAAAAATACCAGAAAAATTCTAGCCTCTAAATTTTTTATTTCGACATTGCTAAATGGGAGGTAGAAGCAAGGGCCCGGCTGGCCTCCCTTTTGGGGGGAATGGTTCACATGAGCCTCCTGGGACGGCCAGGGGATTCAGGTCAGTGATCTAGGCACCCACCTGGACAGAGGGTGGGCGGGGCTCAGCTATGTGGACTGCTGCCTGGGTTTGTTTTGTTTGAACAAAAGCTAAGGAGAATGTGAATCTTCATCACCCTGAGGAGGAACCTATGAGAGTCAAGTACTTTAGGTCTTAGTGTTTTTCCAAATATGGTTCTCAGATGGTACAATTGCCTTGGCTCTTTGACCTTTAAGAATCTTACAGAGACAGCCTCATGGTTGGGGACCAGCTGATGGCCATTTTCACTCTTGATGTGGGAAGATTCGAATCTAGTGCATTATTTCACAGCCCTGACTGCAGCTCATAATTACCTGGACAGTTAAAAACAAAACAAAATGCTGGGCCTTACAGAACATAGTAGGGTGCCAAAAAACATATATAGATATATTAAAAGATGTTGTTGGACGTAAACTTGATCATTCAAAAAAAGTGTACAAATAGCAGGTGAAATGGATGTGCGTCACATGTCTGGGTACACTTGACCAGTAGCAGTACCTTCAATCCAACTTCAAAAAGTAATGCAGAGATAACCTTTCCTAAAATATTTGAACAATTTTTTGGCACCTCTGTATTGAGGTGAATTGGTCAGAGGTGGAAAGTAGCCATTTTCATTTTTTTTTTAGCTCGACCTCCTGAAGTACCTGTACTGTGCACCCAGCATTATGGACTATGCTTGGTGAAAACTAGTGGATACAAGGCAAAGGGATGCCCCGGAGGAGAAGCGTTTATAAGAAGAAAATAGTGTCCAGCCTTTGACTGGCATGAGGATTTGAGTAACGTCTGACCAGGGGTGTAAGACTTTGCTCCTGTCCAGTTGTATTACAGCCACGCTCTTGCTGTGACACTCAAAGTCCTCACAGCCTGGTTCTCTCCTGTTTAGACCCCCTCCCTCCACTCATCCCTACATCTTATGACTCAATTACAGGGGCGTATTCAATGCACCCAAACATGACTTGAGCTTTGTCCCATCAACTCTATGCGCCTTACCTGACACTTCTGTCGACCCCGCTGTGCAGGATGAGCCCTTCTTAGCCTCTTGAGACCTATGCCAACAACCCTAGAAGCCCAGATTGCTAGGGAAGAAAATTTCAAACGTTCTAACCACAAAAGAATGTTAAGTATCTGAGGTGATGGATGTGTTAACTACTTGATTCAATTATTCCATATTGTAGTCATAAATCATGTCATTGCTGTGTTCTCTGAAAATTTATATAATTATAAATTGTCAATCTACAAGTAACCACCCCACCCCCCAAAGCTCAAACCAGTTCCACTCCTCCCTGAGTAACTCTCCCAGTAGCTGGTTTGTGCCCCTGTCGGAGTCTGGGCCCTGTCACATCTGGACCGAACGCTCCTGGTTTCAGTATGTAAGTCTCACCTGCCCTGTGGCCTATCCCAGAGTAGGTGCTTAATTAAATGCATGGGAAATGAATGAACGTAAATGATACAGAACCCCAGAAGTGAGACCGAATTCAATTTTCAATGTATTTTGCTATGCTCCAATCATGTACGTTATGAGCCATTTGGTCCTGGAATGTTCTGGCTTGGAGAGCTCTTTGTCTCCTCTGGCAGATGGGGAAGCTGGACTTCCGAGAGATGTGTTTCTTCAAGGATACATGGTGGGAATTAGAAAGAGAGATGGGGCAGCATTCCTGGTTCTCAGTCCGGTTCTCTTCTGTGCTGTGAAGTGTCCTCCTGCCATGACCACAGGGGCACATTGGCACTGTGACCAGGACATCAGTGAACCCCACTCTCTTCTGTCCACCCCAAGTCAGCCCCCCACAGCACCCCCAGGCCTGCTGCTTTCAAACACCTAGCTCCATCTTTGCAGGGCACCTGCCTGCAGAGTACCTCCCCCTGCATTCTCAATGGGGCCCTCAGATGCCAAAATGGAACTCATTATCTTCTTGAGTTCTTCTCCCTATCTCAGGAAATGAGACAGAAGCTCCAGGGTCATTCTGAACCCTTCCCCACTCCTCTCCAGCCACATCTATCAATAGTTGCTCACCAGGTCTTGCTGATGCCACTTCCGAACCATGTTTTCCCAACTAAGGACCTGGTGTCTTCATCTGGCCTCTTAGAACCTTAGAACATCTTTCTATGGGGGACTACTTATTATTTTTCCAATAAAGAGACTTTTAAAAAGTTAAAAAAATTGTGCCTCTTCCCTGAATTCACAGATGATTTCAAAAAGGATAATTACCTCTTCCATCTTCAGCTATGATTCTATTTTGGAATCCTCTTCCTCTAATTAAAAAAAAAAATCACCAACTCCTAGCTCTATTTGAGTCTGAGTCATTTGTGCAGTAAAATCAGCAAAGCTGAACAAATAAATAGGAAATGCAGGAATGGGGCTCCCAAGCCTTCCCTGGGGTCAGACATCCCCACAGGGTGCAGACATCGGCCCTGCACTTTCCAGATCCAGACCCCAGGCAACCAGACCCCAGGCTGCCTTTTGTGGTATTTTTCCTCCCAAGTTTCTCTTCCAGATGCTTCGGATAGCCTCTGACATGTAAAGGCATTCAATAAATATGTTTTTCCTCCCTGCTTATATTCTTTGGGCATTTAAAAATGTGCATAAATCCTGCCTACCATATGACTAATCCCCTGAGGCTATGACCAATGCCCACTTTTCACTCTGGTAAGTACACAGATATGTCACCTCATCTTCTTCAATTTCTTTAGTCATCAAAGAATCATAAAAGCTGGAGTTGGAAAGCCTGCTGGGATCACCAAGCGTGACCCCTTATTTACACACGGGGGAGCTGAGGTCACGCACCTCATCAGCCTCAGTTATGCAGGGCACTGGCTTTTAGCAGCACACAGTACACAAAATCCAGACCTCTCCCTGGAAGAGCTGCCCACAGGCTGTAATTTGTGGCATCTGTACAGTCACCTCTACGTGTTCTGAACTGCCAGCCACGCGGGCAGGAGAGAGAAAGGAAGAGCTGGTCAGTTACAGAGGAGGCTTCGGATCCAATCAGACCGGCCAGAGGGCACAGGCTGATGGGAGAGGGGCAGCCTCAGGTTCAGCAAAGTGCCAGAGTTTAGGGAGGAAAAACAAAGATTGGGAAGAGACTCCACTGTAGTATTTCTGCGCTCTTTTCCTATTCAATTTACTTCAACAGCAGACTCATTGATATCAAAACTCTCAGGCACTGTGCAGGCAGGAAGGGAATTGTGTCGAATTGTTTGCAGTTGCAGCCTCGAGGGGCTCACAGATGACCAAGTCATCGTAGTACAGAGTGACCATCTTTCAGTGGGGTTTGGTGTGAGGGCTGTGAAGACAGAGGAGGGACACTGACTGTCCCACCATCGAGGCTCTGGGAGACACCACAGCAAGAGACGTTTGACCTGGGCTCTGAAGGATGAATAGACATTACCAGATGCCCAGGGAGGGAAAGGGCAGGCTGTCGAAGGTTGTAGAGAGTGACGTGGTCCAGTACATCATCCCAGAAGTATGGATGGCATCTCAGGTATAGCGGGAGTGGGCTGTGCGAAGCGGTTAGGCCGGGACCAGGTGGCACAGGGACTTATGGGCTGGACGTTGTCATTAACTCGTGAGGAGGCATTGATGACACCATTTCAGCCAAGGACGGTCCCTTGTGCCATGCTTTACTGGTGGGTATTATCATTCAGTTGTTCATCCAGGAAGACAGGGGTCATTTTGAGTGTTGCTTCCTCACCTGCTTACGTCCAGCTCAGCCCCAAGCCCTGTCCACCCTCTCTCCCTAGTCTCCCCACATGTGCCCCCCTCTCAGGCACCACTATCCCGTCTTGGTCCCCCAGTGCATTTTATTTGCCTTTATGCCTCTTGGTTTTCTCTGCTTGCACAGAAGCCAGAGAGATCTTCAAAGAAGCCAATCTGATCAGGTCACCATGCCACCCTTATTAAACTGCCTTAGAGGCTTCTCAATAAAGATCGCAAACACCTTCCTGTCGTCTGTGGGGTCTGCTTTGCTGACTGTACTGGGCTTACTGCACCCCAGCCTCCTCTCACACCTGACACACATGTCCTCCTCTCACCCTTCCTGTGGCGTGTTCCTTCTTAGCTCTTCTCTCTGCCAGCCTGGTCTTCCTGTGCTCTCTTGGTGATGGCTCCTTCTACTTTGCAGACGATAGTACCTGTGTCCCTTCTCAGAGTGTCTCCCTGACTCCATCCTTCTGTCCTACCAGCCTATTTTGCAGTGCACATTTCTTTTCCTTGACAGCACTTACCACACTGTGCATTAGTGTTTTTTAAGGTTTATTTTTGATTCCTAGTACAATGCTTGAACACAGTATTTGTGGAGTCTGTGATTTGCTCATATGCCTCGTTCACAGATTTTGGTGGTCATGGCTTATATCAGTGGTTCTCAACCTTCCTAATGCCGCAATGTATTTTCATTGTTAAAAAGGGGTTATGACCCACAGGTTGAAAACCACTGGCTTATAGTCTTGCCCTCTGTTTTTTTTTTTTTTTTTTTTTTTTTCAATTTTTGGCCAGGGCTAGGTTTGAACCCACCACCTCTGGTATATAGGGCCAGTGCCCTACTCCTTTGAGCCATAGGTGCCACCCTTTAGTCTTGCCCTCTGGATTAGGAAGGGTCCTCTGGACCAAGTATAGTCAATTCATTGGCTTCTTACCCACTAATTAGATTCTTTCTCACAAGAATTTGAGCTAGGAGATATTGAAGCTCTATTTGGTTGATGGTGAATGCTGAATTTCCAATACTTCATACTCTTGGGATGGGAACCATTTGGGAATATTGAAAAAAGGAAGTCACTTGAGAGGCGAGTGAGGGATGGAAAAAGATGGAGTAATAATAGTGATTATAGATTCCAAAACCAGAGAGAAAATCAGGCATTGAATCCTGGCTCTTCCTTTCCCCGTTGCCAAAAGGCCTATTGCCCTTCCTTCCTTCTGTCCCTGAGATTGCCCACTGTATCTTTAAAAAGGCTCCCTTTATTCTAATTGGCTTGAATGGAGTGCATTTATGTTTCTTAAAAGACATAAGGAAGATATAATGCATTAGGTACCTTTTGCAAAGGACTAGGTGAGAGACGACAAGTTCTGAGCTAAGAAAAGTAGAGGCGGCTGGAAGGAGTAGATTGAAAGGCCATCCTGTATGTAGAACTGACATGGCACCAACAGGATGGGAAGGGTGAAGAGAAGAGAGGTAAGTGATGCCCGATTTCTAGCTCGAGCCACCCAGTGGTGATCCCTTGGTAAGCTGAGCTCTTGAATGTGGGAGGAGTGTTTCTGAGGGAGAGGAGTGGCCTGGGTGTTCCATGACCCCCCATCCCCCAGCCAGCAGGCACCCTGGCCAGCTCTCTGTCTCTCTCTCTCCAACAGCCCAGCAGTGTCCATCTGTGAAACTCTGGATGCTCTTCCATGGTTTTCTTCAGTGGAAATCATCCTCAACATTTTGACTTGATGTTTGCTGCCCCATCTTTCAAGGTTTATTTCAAGTTCCTTCTTAGCTGCAAGAATTCCTGTATGCCAAAGCCCTTAGATAATGTCTGGGCCCTGGGATCCTGTGACATTTAGCAACAGTGGAGAGGTGTATACCTTGCATGGAGTATGAAATCTTGTCACTTCATCAATCCATCATATATTTGTGTGCTGGGATGGAGACAGATGCTTTCTTGAGAAAACTCTTAGATTGTGTGTTGAATACACCTTTGGCCCCCGAGGGAATGATCTTCTAATACCCCAGAAGTTTCAGATAGAGTTATGAATTTTTGCAAATGGATAGAAACCCCACTACTTGCTTCTTTGGGGCTTTTCCTTCAATCCCTGACACAAAGCAATGGCATTTTGGCAGCAAATTACACCGTAATCCTCTACTGCCTTATCAAAGGCTGCGTAAAGGAAGTGATATTTATGAGGACTTGTTTGAAGGGCATGCTATTTATCCCTTCCTGTAGTTGTGCTAATTTTTATTCCTGCATCAAGCTGTGCACTTGGACCATATGTTCTTAGTCCCCAGCAGAATTTTCATGCATTTTAATGTTATTTCCTTGGCTTACATCCAGGGATATTATACATGACGGCTTTATGAAAACTATTACTGTGGAGATGTCTTTGAGGTAGTCTGTGTTAGGTCAGCCAGTTCTTTCTAGATGAAACCCTTTTGTAAAGGTAAGGGCCAGGAAGGGCTTCCCTTCCTCAGAGGAGCTGAGACATATTTTTCTTTTTGGTAACAAGACTGTGTCTTAATTTCTGGATTGACCATCAGGAAGCTCAGAGCCAGGTATGCAGGTTGTAATGCGAGTGTTCTGATTCTGGAGAAGGACTTAGGCCCCGAGGGCGGGTGCAACATGTCTTTATTCTGCTCACAGTGGCAGGTGAGCTGCAAAGGAGGTCTGCCCTCATCCAGCTTGTGGCAGTTGGTGAGCTGGCTGAATAGGAGGTCTGCAGTCCACACACGTGGAAGGTCCTGTCTGCCTTTATACCCCAGGGAATGATAGTGGCAATGTGTCCAGTAGCATGACCTGTGTCCAGGCACAGTTATCTAGGAAGAACACAGCAATTGTAGGTGGCACAGTGGATGGGAAAGCCCAGACAACTTTGTCCGGCCCTGCACAGGTGGATTGCAGCAACCGTGAAGACCCGGATGGTTTTCACAAAGGAACAGGGATAGGTAACAGAGTGGAGGCAGCCCTGGACCAGAGAGATGGGAGGGGGATGAGGACAGCAGAGAGGCTGAGGAGGCAGGGAGCAGGGCTTTGCTGCTTGCATCCCACCACCCCCACCTGAGCCGCTTTGTGTTTTGATCCTCACCTCTTCTCTGATCCTGGCAAGTCACAAGCCTTTCTGGGCCTCTGCTCATTGTGAAGCAAGGGACCTTACATTAGAGGCCGCCTGATTAAAGCCCATCTCAGACATGTCCTCTGCTTCTGAGCCCCCTTCTCCTCACTCCCACTTCTGCTTACTCTGAAATAACCCCAGGTACCTCTTCTGCAGGTGAGTCCTGTCTGCAGCTGTTCTCAACCTTAGCTACTCATCAGAGCCATCTTTAAAACAGTGTGATGTCCCCGCTGCAGTCTTTGCCAAATACAGCAGTCTCTGAGGGGCACCCAGATGCCTTTCATCTTAAAGCTCTCCAGGTGACGCTAATGTGCATCAGTATTTGAGAACCCCTACTTTGCAAATTTCACTGTTGCTTTGCACCCCCTGGGGATCTTTTATATGCACATTCCCACTGAGTAGTTTTGGGGAGAGACCTGAGAGCTAAGAGACTGCATTTAAAAAAAAAACAAAAACCAAAAACCAAAAAAAACTACTTCCAGATGATCTGATGTTTTTGGTTCCTGAATCCCACTCCAGCAAGGCAAAGCCACCTATTTGAAGAAGAAGGACATGTACCCGATTCACTTCAGCTGGAGCCCAGGGCAAGGGAGACCTGTGGGTGGGAATGAACAGAGCTACCTTCTCTATTCTGCCCCACTGAGCTACTGGCAAAGCTGAGTCCAGTGTGAGGCCAGTTCCGGGAGAACACAAAGCCTAGCACACTCTGCCACTAACTAGATTCGGATGAAGCCATGCCTCCTGCAAGGCAATGCTGCCAAAGCCCTTGGGGTTCTCCTAAGCCTGCTGCAGGCCTGGCCTTCCTACAAGTCTGCAGTGTCTGCCTAGCCCTCACCCAAGCGCCCAGGAGCTCACCTTTCAGGGATCAGCCCAGAAAACTTCTTCATGCGTAGAGTTCTTCCTACCCTCACCATGCCTCTGCCTACCCTGTGCCTACCCTGTCCTGGTGCCTCTACAGCTCTGGGCATCTTCCACCGCAGGCTCTATTGGTTGTTCTGTCTGCCTAGCTCCATGTGGACAGACTCAGCTGGTTCCTGGCCTGGGATAGAAGTTAGTGAACTTTTGTTCAGTGACACACAATGAATGAATGAGTGAATGAATGGATGAATAAGTAAGTGAATGCAGAATCATCACTTACCATAAACCTTCTTTATGCTTTCTGATTTCCTCCATAGAATAATAATTATCTTAAGACACACAGAACAGATTATTTTTGGATACCACTGTGATATCCAGGGTTCTGGTAATCCTATTTTATTCTGTAATCCAAGACTATGAACAGAAATAACATACCCCAGTGGTGTTTTCTGACATTTGTCAGCATCCAACCTGAGCTGGGAAGGTAGAAGGTTGCCTCCTAATAGTTGGAAGTCTGCATTTGAATTCTAGCTCAGAGAGCCAGGTTTTAGAAATCTCTTCACCTCCAATGCAGGGACCTCGGCTGCAGGTGCTGTCAGGTGCTTCAAAAGCAACCTGAGAGACTGTGATCCATGTATCAAGTTGGCCGTGCCCTCTGGGCTGCTGCTAGAGCTCACCCCCCATCTCTGATTAACTACGTACTCATGATTAATACTCCTATCCCACAGGAAAATGACATTTGCTATTATGTGATTCTAAGCATGCTTGTTAATTATCATATTTTTAGCTGATACACAACATCCAGTTTTAGAACATTCAGAAAAAATGTCTTGTCTTTGAAGACATGTCTAGGTAACAAAACTCAGTGTAGTCATATAAGAGCTTTCTTTTTCTTTTATATCCCCTTTCTCCCCCCCACCCTGCCTTTTGGGTCAATTATAGGCTAGAATGAAAAGATGCAGTTTATCTTACAACAGTGGCTCGACTTACTCTAGCTGAGAGAGAGTTCCTCCTAACACCATGTTTCTAGTTTGTGCAGGGATTGTGAGGGTTGGGGGACTCCATGCCAAGGACACATGATTTTATGGACTGAATATTTATGTTCCCCCACCCCCAAATTCATGTACTGATATCTCATCCCCTATGTAATAGTGTTTGGAGGTGGGGCCTTTGGGAGGTGATTTGGTCCTGAGGGTGGAGCCCCCATGGATGGAATTAGTGCCCTTATAAGATGGAGCCAGAGCACTAGCTCCCCTTTTTTTATCACGTGGAGGCCCAGTGAGACATTGGAAGTCTTTGACCTAGAAGAGTCTCCTCACCAGGACTCAAGCATGCTGGCACCTGGTCCAGTACTTCAAGCCTCCAGAACTGTAAGAAATACATTTCTATTTGTAAGCCACACAATCTGTAGTCCTTTGCTATAGCAGCCTGAACTAAGATAGAGGGTGTGTTTGAAAGCAGGTGGACAGAGCCAGCTGGATATTTCCAATAACAGGAGTGGCAGTTTTATAACAGAGAGGAAAATGAAGACTTAATTCATGTGTTAAGGTTGAGGTTTGAATTACATTTTGATACGATAGTTTATTTCCTGCTTTAAATGGGATCATTAATGGTAAAGAATAATTCCCACAGTAAGGACTGGGTGTTTTCTCTTTTTAAGATTTGAAGAAGGATCCGAACTCACCAATACTTCCCTTGCCTACTCATGGAATCACAACACAGGGTCCTACATTCACCTTGAATTCACTGTGTGAACAGGAGAGAGAAGGTCATGCTCTAAATGACAGCATTGCCCTTTCTTTTTCTTCTCTTTAAAAATGTCATCTCTCCTCTTTCTCATTTCACCCATTCTCTTAGGAGGCATGAAATTTGGCTTTCAGAATGAGGTAGTTCAGTGAGCAATATTGCTTTATTTCTACTTACAAATGTGCATTTCCTGTTCATTATTTGCAAGTCACAGGGAGGGCTGTGTCCCTTCTCCATAGTATAAACCCATTTTGGCACAAGGGCTGGCCAAAGGCATGCTGGTGACTTTTACTAAAAGTCCCATGTGTCATATTTTGGAAGCCCCATCCCTTCTAATAGCCTCTACTGGATTAACCCAGAAGGCTCAGGCATGAGTGCTGGTAACTTGGGACTTCCATAGCTATGTCATGCATCCTTCAAGAGTCCTGTCCCTCAGACTGTCAGCACAATTTCTTACTCATTTCATGTGCTTGGACACTGGCTAGCACCTTATGCAGCATCTAACACTTGGGGTAAAGTCTTGTTGGGGAGGGAGCTCTGGTTAGGGACTTAATCTGGGATGTGCTCAAAAAAAAAAAAAAAAAGAAAACTAAAGTAATTTTAAAAGAGTTGGTCTTTTTTTTTGTATTTAGAAGCCACAATGTTAGTACTATAAGCTAGTCTAGAGTTGGAATGAAGAATAGAAGTTCATCTGTGTAATTACATAACAGGCATTTTCAGGGGCTTGGGGTTCTCCTGGTGCATTGCACAGGGAAGATAGGACAGTTGTGTGCAAATGTGTGTGTGTGCACATGGAGAGTGCAGAGAAGTGCAAAGGAAATAGCGGAATAAAAGTAGAGGAAGAAAAGTCCTGGTAATGAGAGGAGGCCCATCCGTTTAAGGCTAAAATCTGCTTATTCTTGGGAAGGATGGCAGAAGAAAGTTAGCACTGTGTGCGTGCCATTCCACCAATGCCACAGATCACGTTCAATGTTCAGTAAACATCTGGGGCCAGAAGAGGCTTCTAGAAGAAACAAAGGAGAGATTTTGGGTTGCACACTGAAAGGGCTGAGGCAGAAGAAGAAGGTTAGCATCTGAGAGAAGAGGGAAGTCCTGGGGTTCATGGGAAGCAGAAATGGGACCCAGGGGTGAGCATGGAAAAGTAAGTCTTTGAAAATCCTTGGAAATATGGAGGAAGAGACAAGACTTTCTACTCATAGGCCATTTAATGTACAAGTTGAGCCCAAAGGGCTAAAAGACTTGGGGACACATGGGTTGAAAGCTGTCGATATGGAGACAGAGTGGGGCTCACAGTTAATAATCACAGCTAACACAGAGAGCATGTTGGCTAAATGACAGGCATTGTTCTAAGAATTCATTAGCCTATTTTCTTCAACAACTGATGAAGCAGGTGATTTTATTACCCATATTTTTTATGAATTAGAAAACTGGGCACCTAGAAGCTAAAGAAATTTCTTAAGGTCACCAAGCTGGCTGGTGTGAGTGTTAGCATCCAACCTGGGGGCGTGTCTCTTCTTATGATGTGTCCTGGATCAAGGGACCCCACCCCTTCTGGGCCTACATGAAAGGCTGGACTGAATCCTTCATTCGTTCACTTATTCATTCAAAACACAAAATGGGAGTTCAGCATGCTTCTTTAAGAGGGTTTTCTGTCTGCTTTGGGGTTTGTGGCCTAATTCTGGTAGGAGTTGAGAACCCTGAGAGCTTCTGACAACCCCCGACTCTTCTTCCCCCAACACTCACTGCCTCCCACCATGCCCAGCACCCGCTCTGCCCTGCTGTGTCAGTCACCAGGAGTGTCCAGGCCAGCTCTCAGGCCTAGATTTTGACTCACAAATGTTTGAAATATGGTTTTCTGATTTCCCTCTACTCTCCCCCAGCTCCTATAACTCTCCCTGCAAACTCTCTAATGCATGTGGTCAGGCACCTGTCCAAATACCCTCTTGTGTCCCTCTTTCCTGATCCTTTCTTTACTTTGGATCACCTGCAATTTGGCCTCCGTAGAAGTACACTGCTTCTCTCTCACACACTGGGCTTAATTAAGTGTGACGAGGGGGATGTCCTTGATTCCCATTGCTGATTCCAGACTTTCTTTCTGATGTCTGAACCTCTCTGCACTGCCTCCTTCTCTCTCTATGTCTTAAAGTTCTCTGCCAACCTTAGGTCCCTCCTCCAACACTTTTGGAAGTTTGTAGCTCCCATTTTTCTGTTGCTGTTAATATATGAAACATCTCTACGGTGTGGCGGGGGGATCAGTCTCCCTTTAGGTCACCCTCTTCTCTCTGTGGCTTCCTAATCCCTTATCCCCCTCTTCCTTTTCCTCTACCTGCCCAAGTGCTCTCTCCTACAAGCATATGTAAGACCTCCTCTCTGCCTGTAATGATCATGACTTTCCTGGACCCTCCCATTTTAAGCATCCTTCTCTCAGTCTGTTGACACTTTTCAGCTTCTTTTTCCAAGTCTCCTTGACTCCATGATCTTTAAACCTCATGAGGTCCTGAAATCTATTGCTCCAATCATTGCTTTTGTCACTGTCCGTCTCTGATATATTGTCACTGCTCTATCCCCTGGCCCACCATTACGACCAACTAGAATCTGGACTTGGCTGGAGAAAAAATGCTAGTCTTGCTGTAAGTTGATGACCATTGATTTCAAGTGGACCCAGTGAGCAATGAGGCATTTATCACCCTCTGGCCCATTCATTCTCTGTCCTTCACTCCTGTGCAACTGTTCCACCTTCATCTGCCTCCTCAAATCTCTGACACCTCCTTTCTCACCTGCAATCTCTGCTGGTGATCTTGCTGAAGAAATTGAAGTTTCATGGGGGAATCTCTGTAAGCTGCTGCCAGTTCATCTACTCACCGGCCTTCCCTGTGCCTGTGTGTACTGCATCCTCGCCTGCTGTGTAGACAGATTGGGTGTTGCTGAGTAGGGTCTGAAGGATCCCATCCCCTCCTCCTACCAGAGGACATTGGTCCTGCAGTTCTCTGCTCTCTGACCTTGGTTTCTGTACCAGAAGCATGCAATACACTGTTGTCTTCCCATCTCTCTCTTTAACACACACACATACACACACACACACACTAAGCAACGACCATCCCTCTTTTCTTCTCCCTCTATCGTCCCTTTCATCTCCTTCATTTACTCTAAAACCCTACGAAAATTTGTCCTCACTCACCACCTCACTTATTCCCCTTTATTAATTGTTTTGAACACACATACACCTGCAGGACAGTTTCTGCAATGAACTACTTGAATGGAATAAACAGTAGATGTTCATTTCTCTTCATGCCCTCGTGTTCTGTGGACTCACTGGCTCTCCTTCCTGTCCTCCTCCAGGATGACCCAGGCAGTCAGTCTCCTCTGCTTGGACATCTCCATCTTCCCACCTGCAGCCTGCCTCGGAGACCACGTAGGTGCGGAGTGGGAGCAGAACACATGGGTCTTTATGTGATCACCTGCCTAGAGTTGGCACATGGCATTTCTGTTCATATTCTTCAACCTAACTACAAGGGAGCCTGGAAAATTCAGATTCCAGTGTGCCCAGGAAAGGGAAATTGGATGGATACATCCATTAATTATTAGGCTAAATCATTGAGATTTGGAAGTTTTTTGTTTCAAAAAAACCTACTTTTTTGTTATAGTGGCTAGCATTACTTGTCTTGACTAATATAAAAGTTAGTATCAGTTTTTGCTGTAATAAAAAGCTAAAAAACATGACATTGGGGAATTTGAGAGGTGAGGAAAAATAGAGACAACAATTTGGAGAGCTAGAGACCCGTGTTATTACCCCAGCAATATATTTGGCAAAAGCTCATTTACTGAGATCGTAGCTCAAAGGTAAATCTGGGAAACACAATGTGTGTGCCCTGGCGTGTGGAAGCTCTTTTTTCTGCAAGTATAAAACATAAGATATATTTATAAAAGATGTTTTCCATAGGAACTGGACAAATTTTTAACAAAAAGAAAAGCAAATAAAGAGCAGAAATGGAGGGGTCTTACAGGATCAGAAAAGGTTATAGCTTTAATATCTAAACAAGATACAGGAATTAATAAAGCTTTGAGTGAAGAATTCTTAGAACACTTCTCAGCTGAACAAAGTGACTCGGAGCAAAGATCACATTAAGGATCTAACTTTCCCATTTAAGCCTGATGACCTGACTGTATCTGTACTGAAGGGGAGAGGAAGAAGGAAAGAGGGAGAGATGGAAGGAAGGAGAGGAGCAACTGGAGAGTGATTGAGGATGTACTGAGAAAGCAAAGAGGTCATGGTCATGCCAGAACTGTGGGTCCAGGAATAAACTGTGGGCATGCTCTGATGTAGGCAACTGACGGGATGAAGTAGATGTGGTCTCCTTTGTGCCAGGGAGAAGAAATAAGATGGAGCATCTCAGCTCCAGCACATTGTCTGACTGGGCTTTTGTCCTCACACTCCGAGTCTGCTCCTGTTGAGGCCACCGGCAAGAAGACACCCATGCTGCTAGGTCAACTGGTTAATCCTCAGCCCTCGTCCCACTTGACCTCTCAGTAGCCTTAGACACAGCTGATCCCTTCCCTGTTCGTTGTAGTGATTTCTGTAGTGATTTTCTGCTCACTACCCTCTGCTAGACTGCCCTTGACTTCTTGGTCTTCCTCTCCAGTTTCTCCTCTGTTTCGATGCTTTTGTGCTGGGGACCCCAGAGCCCAGTCCCTGGGCCTCTTCTCTGTCTCTCTGGCCTCAGTCCCATGATGATCTCATTAAGTCTCATGGCATTTTATACCATCTCCCCAAGTTCATGTGTCTGCTGTGGCTCTGGGTTCTTCCGTCCACTCACCTTCTTGTCATTTCCACTTGTGTCGGTCATCTCAGACCTACTGTGTATAAAACAGTGCTGGCCTTCTCCTCGTCTAGCCCTGTTCTTCCTGCTCTTTTCATGATTTTCCCTTTATCAGGAAATGGCCATTCCATCCTTTGAGGGTCGAGGGTCTTGGGTTCATGCACGTGTGTAGTCAACTTCACCGGCAGTTGACAGTTCCTGTCCCTCATCAGCCCGTTCCCAGGATAATTCCTGAGCAATTATCCATGCAGCGTGGTAATAGCCAGGCAGGGCTTACCGCTCACCTTTATCACAGCCTGTAACCCACTGCCTTGCTTCTGTCCTGGTGCCTTTTCATCCTCTCTCCACATGGTTGCAAAAATAACTCAGCTCATGTGTCTTCCCTGCTCGGACCTTGCCCTGCCCCCTTACCAAGGCTGAGCCCAGAGCCCTTTGAAGCCCCCTATGGCTTGCAGGCACTGACTGTCTCTCGAATCTCCCCAACTCCTCTCTGCTACCCTGGACTCCTTGACAGCCCTTGATTCTCCCAGGCACCGTCCTGCTTCAGGACCTGACCTGCCGTCACCCCTGAAGTCTTTGCTCCAGGCCCTTTTTGCAGGGAAGCCTTTCCTGGAGCTCTTGGGTGAGAGGCCACCCCAGGCCCAGCATCCCCGCCCTCCTTCCCATATTCCTTTCTTCCAGAGCACTTCTGCCTTCTATATTAGGAATGAGCTTGCCAGCCTACTGTACCTACAGCCTGTCTCTCTCTAGGAAGACAGTCACGAATGAGGTCGGGATGTTTGCCTGACTGATTCAGCGCTGTGCCCCACGCACCCAGAAGAGCAGCTGGCTCACAGTAAACGCCTAACACGTGTGTGTGGACTATCCAGTGAGGGCTAGATCCGTGCAATTATGGAAATAGTGAAAGGCACAGACGGAAAAGGGGATATAGTCTGGCGTCCATGGTTTTCACTATGTCAGGAAGTGGCCATTCCGTCCTTTGAGGGTCACTCTGCTCATCTCCATCTGTGAGAGTCTCCTTGACTGCTTAGCCTTCTTTTCCAGTTTCCCCTCGTCACCCTGCCTGGGGAGGTCTGGGCTCTGGAAGGTCAGAGGGTCTCAGGCTGTCAGGGTGCCACAGATGTGCCTTGTCATGCTGCCTGCCTCCCGCCCGTGGGCTGGACCGCAGCCTCCCACTTAGAAGCTTCCTGCTCTCTGCAAACCCCACAGCACGGACATCCTCTCTGCCTGGCATGGCAGAGATGAGGAAGTGAATCGGCTCCACGGGGGCTGTGTACTCCTGGTGGAGGGAGGCCGTTCCCTCTCCATGTCCCCTCACCGTTGTGCCTTCTCCCCCTGTTTTTAATGGGAGACTGCAGTAGAATCCTCACGCAGCCTGAGCCCTGCGTCCTGTCTCTCTGCCTGCCCCTCCTCCTCTGCCTTTCTCCTGCTTAGGGCATGCAGGCTTCCAGAAGGTACAGAGCCCCCATGGCTGCAGCGTGGCTCTCCAACAAGCCACAACTTCTGTCCTGGCAAAGGCTAGGGAGGTTACCGCTTTGCAGAGAAGAGATCTCTGAGAAATGTGTGTGTGTGTGTGTGTGTGTGTGTGTGTGTTTGTGTAGTGGGGGACCCAGCCTCAGCCTCTGTCTTCTGGACATCTGTCCCCCACTGGGCTCTACCTGGCTTGTCTGGCACATGGGTAGGGCCCCGGCTTTGAGTGTAACAAGGTATGCAACCCTCTGATGGTCCTGGAACAGGAAAAGCTGATGGCATTGCCACCAGGTCAGGCACAGGGGTGCTGCTTCCGTCCCCCACTGTAGAGCGTGAGGCTGGGATGGGGAAGGCCAGCTTCCACTGGAGTCTAGAACACAGCTGGACAGCTCAGCCACTCAGAGGGCTGGGTGGCCCTCCCTTGTCCCCTGTGGGATGCTGACATATGGGCCACCCTCACAGTGTTGCTTGGAAAGATGGCCCGGAGAGAGAGGGGGAGGATGACAGACAGCATGAGATGGGCTCCAGAGCATTCCGGGGAACATTTCCCAGACACTCTCTGGGGATCCAAGAATTAACACCAGGGCAGGCAAGATGGGTGCTGCAGGGGGTGGGGGCAAAGCAGGGAAATGCAGGGCCCGTTGTTACTCCCTGGAGAGACAGGCTGCATGTGTAATAGGCTAGGAAGCCTTGGCCAGGGCACGAAACATCTGTGTTCAACTCCTGCCCTACATTTGAAGGTTTGTGATTATGAGTTTCTTAACTTTTCCAAACTTTAGTTTCTTCTGCAGAAAAGTGAGAACAAATCATACCTTCCTTGCAGAGTTGTTTTGAGATTTAGAGATAATGATTTTAGGAACCCAGCATAGTCCGGGTACTTTAAGGGACGTGGCTATTGTGTTATCCGCCCTGCATGGGCACCAAAGATCAAAGCAGTACCCGATTTATGTCTGATATCCTCGTATGTGGCTCAGGGTGTGACCGAGCTCACTTTTATTTATCCCCATGTCCAGATGGCTACCTAAACACGGGGTGGATGGGAGGTGTATAAGTGGGGCGCACTTGGTCTCCTCCTGGCTGTATGCTCTTAGGAGCTGGGAGCTGGGCAGGGCTCTGCATCCCTCTCCCGGGGTGGGAGGGGAGTGCAGTGTGGACCCCCTGGCCTGCCCAGGGCTGTCACGGGTGCTCCAGTGCAGAGTCGGGCACCCAGGGGGAGGGGGTCAGATGTTCTGCTTTTGTGTTTTCACTTTGCCACTGACTCACAGTGGTCACAGATATTTTCCAGGTTATTCTCTGAGTCTCTGTATCCCTGGCTTCATTTTTACCTTTGTAGGACTAACCGGTTTAGTTTGGAAGAACCTTCTGGGGATTCTTTTTAGTCCAGCCACATCTGTTGTGCAGGCAGAGTCCGCTTAGACCGAATCATCAGCCAACCACTCCCGCAGCCTGTAGCCTGGGGACAAAACAGGGCTAGATTGTTGTGTCTGTGTGTGTGTGCATGCACATGTGTGTGTGTATCTGTGTGTGTGTGTGTGTGTGCGCACGTGCCTGCATGCGCAGGAGGTGAGGAAAGTGTGCAGAAGGATTGTCACCTGAAGGAGAACAGCCATGGCCATTGGCCTCTTATAGTTGTCACAACCCCCGGGATCTCAATGCTTCTAGCTCTTGAAATCAAACCAGATAGAGATGATGATCCAGAATTTGTACCTTCAGCCCCCCAAACCTGTCCCCCATAAAGATACATTCCGACAATGCCATGTCCCTGTGCACCCTGCATGCGTGCATTCCCTGTCTACCTCTGTAAGTCCTGGACTCACTGTTTATGTCTTTAGAGAAGTAAACTAAAACATCAGTAATGTGCTCAAATGTTCGTCTCATCAGTAACATTTAATGTGCAATTTTAAATATTATAATGCAATTCAATGAATGTGAAAAATAAGATTAGATGTGGCAATTTCACCTTTATTTAGAGTATGGAAAAACTGATGAAGGAGGGAGGAGACCGCCTCCTAACGTACATTCTATTTCTAGAGTTCCTGTCTCTTTGATTCACTGCGATTGTTCTGAAGTCTTTATGTCTGCAGCGTGGCACGGGGGAGCCCTTTTTCAAGACGCTGGTTTATAATTTGACATCCTCAGGTCATTGATGGCTAAGTGCACTGGCATTTTATGTACTGGAGAGAAAAAAATGAATTAAAAATCTAAAATTATCTATGAAAAGCAAGCATAGTTTCTCTGAGACTTCGCCCTGTGATCGCCAAATGAGAAATGATGCTATGAGTCTACATAAGCTAATGCTGTGATTCAGGGAAGCAGAGACAGTGGATGAGGCCTTTTTTCTTTTTTTACAATGTAAAGAGGAAAAAATGGCGTGTTATTGAATTTTGGAGGCACCAGTATAGGTAGAGTTACTGATTCTCGCCTGGGATCAGGGACTGTCGCTGTCCCTAGCTGCATGGTGAGGGGCTGGCTGTGAAAGGACCCATGTTTCCAAAAGGGACTACAAGGATGTGAACAGCAGGGTCCTTCATCTGTTGGGAAAATTGACCTCCTTAGGTTCTATGTGACCAAAGTTTGTTCCTGACTTCATCTATTCTGAGAGCCAGTGTAAATTATTTACTAATTCAATAGGAATGAAAACACATTTTATATTAATTTTCCAGGATGGTGGCTGTTAAGCCTTTCTGCCGTCAGAAGCCCTCTTTTGAATGTCATGAAACTATGGCCTCTGCAGGAAGAACAGGTAAGTACTCTTGCAGACACAGGACACATTTCACATGTGATGCATGAGGGTGCGTGGACTCTTAGGACCCCACTCAGGACCAGAGAGCATGTTTGAAACATCCATGCTCACCTAATGGGCATTGTAAATTATTTTAAGGCATGGATTATCCAGAAATGTGATCTCCAAAGTGGTGGCCTATACTTTTTAGATGGTGCATAAGAGACTCCACTGTGGTCTGACGAGAATGTTTTGGGACTTCCCATATGATTTATTTTATATTTGGAAAAGACGAGAAAGAAACTGAACTCTGTAACTGTCTAGGACTTAAGATAATGTGGAGGATGCCACACAAGCCATGTGTCTCCAGCTTGTGATGTGGCCCACAGGGCACGTGAAGCGTCCTGGGAGAAGAGCAGGGGACAGCTCTTGGCTGGTTCACCCCTTGTCAGTGATGGTAGCATGTTATAGTTTACTTGTGATAGAATATCGTCATCCACGCTGTGGCTGTTATGAAGACAACACCTTCACGCAGAGTTTACAGCATTTTGCACTGAGATGTAAGTGGCCATTTTAATTTTTTGTATCCTATGGAGGATTTATGATTTTTCTCCTGGGAAATAACATCTTAAGCTTTTTAAAGTTTAAAGACGCACTTTTCTTTAATTACAACAACAAAACACGTATTCTACCTGTCCTGCCTGTCTCCTGAGATGACAAGTGATGGTTGCCTACTGCTCAGCTTGTACATCTATTCGATTCAGCCTTTGTAGATAATACGATGTTTAAAAAGCCAGTTAAACAGCTGAGTTTGGGGGATACATTTTTGATGAGAAGGGAACATTTTGAGCATGAGTGGTTGGACACGTTTCAACTGTTTTGTTGTTCTGTTGCAAAAATTAATGAATTTTAATTCTTAAAATTAGGTTTATGCCTGCTTCCTTAAAAAATAAAACTACCAAGAATTAACCACCATGTTAAAACTTTGCCAATGGAAGAGTTTAGAAGTGGGATTTGAACTCTTATACACACACACACACGCAAAGCTACACAGACATTTATGTATGTTTATTATATATGCTGACAGACACTGGTAGTTATTTCAATAAAGTCTTTGCATAGTCAGTGGGAAAGATGGGAAATGATCAACATGGTTTTATTAAGAATGTATGACAATGCTCTTCTTTGCTTTGCTTCTGGTTTTCTTTTGTGCCATCTTTCTCTTCTATGCGAAGCACGAAAGCCAAGGATTGAAATAAGTTAAAATTAAAACCAACGCTTTAAATTACTCTTTGAAAAAAAATAAAACCAAGATTTAAAAAAAAAATAGTAAGGCTTCTTTGATCATATACTCTCGAACATGTTTACATAGTAAGTCTTCTAGTTCTATTAATGAATAAAATAAAAAAAAATTCAAAATTTCTTATTTCATCTTTCACACACTTTAAAAAAGGTTCTAGTTTTGATCACTTATCAAACACGTGTAATGATAATTGGCGTGATTTACAAATACACAGATAAAATGTACAAATAAGTAGATTTTCATGCATCGAGGAGTTTGTGATCAAAATTTTTTTTCTTTAGAAGGGGAGGGATTATTAAAAACAAATCTGCATTTACTGATTTACAGCATGTGCAGGCTTTTAGGAGCTGCCTTCAAACTACTGGGCTAACTCCACTCACGGACAAGTGTAGATTCTCAGAAGAAACCCTGGTGATTTCATCTAGGTTTCTCTGGCACACAGGAAATAGAGCTGTAAGAATAAAGTGTGTGCTAGGAATTGCCAATGCCTGTTAAGCCATAGCTAGACTCTCCCCGTGTGTGTTTAAGTCAGATAGTCCATGAAAGGGGGAAGAGGAGGGAGAAGAGAGGAGGAAAGGAGAAGGGGTGGGGAAGAGTGGTCACTAAAGCCAAAGATTTGCTTTGTTCCGTTGTGTGGTGCAGTGGGAAGTGCCTTGGATGTGAGTCTCAGGCTCAAGTCCGCAAACATACTTTTGTCTCACCAATGACTTTGAAACTCATTTGATTTCTCTGGTTGTCAGTTTGTCCTCCCTCATGTGTTTGCAGGAAAAGGGAAGGAAAAAAAATCACACAGAGAAAGTGATTTATAACTTCTGAGTGCTGTACACAGGCTCAGGCTGTGTACAAAAAGCACCCATCTGATGAAATTGCTATTTCCCCTCTTTTTTGGTTGGAGCTCACAGATCTAAAAATAGACCCCTTGGTGTCATGTGTAGAAGATGTCTCTGAATTCTTGCCATTATCTTTGGCTAAGTGACATGACGTAGTGTGGTTTGACATAACTGCATGCCTATGGTTTATTGTCTGAGGTAGGGATGTATCAATTCTTGCGTCCCTGTGTCAGAAGCTCTCCAGGGCATGTAGGGGCCATGCCTCAGCCTCAGGAGGTGTTGTTTGTTGTTCTGTTGACCTGGTCCTGTACCTGATTGTCTTGGGAAGTGCTCCCTTCGCAGTTCACTCAATGTGCCCACCAGGTCCTTCTCAAGGCCTGCATTAACTCTTGTAAGCAACACCTGCCTGGCCTTGTTGACATGACCACAGCAGAAGGCAGGCATTGTTGGTTCCAATTTACAGATAAAGACACTGAAGTATATGGACACATTACTATGGCCAAGTACTTTAGTTTTAGCCACATTTGTGGGACATATAATAAATAGTAATAATACACATTCACATAAATATGCCTTAAAATCAAGCATTATTTTCTACATCTCAGTGGACTTGGTTTCCTGTGTTGCCCAAAACATTATCCTCATCTGAAGGCCTCTGGACATTTCTCATATCTTTCTTCTAACAGCACATAGTCCAGCTAATTAGTAATCAAATAGGAAGTGGCAAAGACAGGGGAATATTTTGTTCCTAATTGTCTGTTTGATCCTTTTGAGACACTCCGGCAAAGAGAAATACCTTCCTCGTGCAGACATGGAATTTGCATTGCTTTTTTCTTTTTCTTTCTTGCTTTTTTAATTTCCAGCAACATCCCAGGGCCATTTTCTGCTGGGTTCCTGCCAAATTACAGTTATCCCCTTGGAAATCATTTCTTTGCTTTTTCAACTTTGCACGCCTCTTCTTTAAACTTCGTTTTCTGGTATCAGGCCTTCCATGTGCTGCCCATGTCTAGGGGCAAGCTCTGAGGTGCCAGGGGTGAATTTCTGGAAGATGTCCTTTGTTAAAGCAGTGACACGGGTGACTTCCATCACAACCTCTTGAGATCTCTCTACTCAAGGGGGCTCACAAACTGGCTCAACAGGGCTATGTCCCATGTTGGCTACATCCGAGTCTATCAGGAAGGGTTTGCCATCAAAGGTGATGGGACCTGCTGAGCTTCCTTGCTGCTGGGCCAAGAGGAGAGACAGAAGATGAAGCAAAAGCTCGCTTGCCCTGCCCTGGAAACACCCCCACGTCTGGGGAATATCTTTAAAGCACTAAATGAATCATCTTAGGCACATGATTCATTGACAACTTTATTCAAAAATCATAAATCATGCACCTAAGATGTGTCAAACACATTGGCCAGCAAATACAAAAATGAATTGTTCTTGACCTTGGTCTGGGAGATCTTATGGGAAGAGATGGTCACCAGGTAAAGTACTGCTGTTTTATGTGAGGTATTTGTGGACCACAGGGGACATGTATGGAGGGGGAAATTTCACTCTTTCTGGGGAGTTTCAGAACCTCTCACTGTGCAGTGAGTTTTAAATGATGATGTGGTTTGATGGGGTTGAGAAGGTCATATGTTAAAGCATTGGAGGGGGGTGTGAAGCTTTTCAATTTGGAGAACTGGGAAGCAGAGGATGGTGGAGACATTGTAGGGGTTATGGGGAGCACAGAGAGGAGCAGTGGGGGTCAGAAAATGATTCTGGAGAAGAAGGCAGGGGCCACAGCACAGAGAACACAGCAGCCAAGTCTCAGTGTCTGAGCTTTACCCTGAAGGTGAAGCCAAATAAAGACAAAACGAGAGACCCCGGTCAGCACCGGGAGAGGTCATGGGGGTTTTCTGCTCTGTGAAGGGCCCCAAATGAGCCCGTCTTTACCCCCGATGAGGGCATAACGTGCAGATAGGTGGCTGCTCAGACCCTTCAGCTTTGCCCTGTCCACTTCAGGACACTTGGAGACCTGGCTGGTCGCTGTTTGCACTGTGAGAAGGACACTAACAGAGGCTATGTGGCCTCTTAGGTATAAATGTCAGGGGTGTGTAGACGTCACTGTGGCAAGCAGTGCCCTCCCCAGCAGGTCACCCTCCCCAGCAGGTCACCCTCCCGGCAGGTCACCCTCCCTGAAAGGTCACCCTCCCCAGGCAGGTCACCCTCCCAGGCAGGTCACCCTCCCCAGCAGGTCACCCTCCTCTGGCAGGTCACCCTCCCCGGCAGGTCACCCTCCCAGGCAGGTCACCCTCCCCAGCAGGTCACCCTCCTCTGGCAGGTTTTCTGGGCAGTCCATCTATAATTGTAAGAAATGGACATAGTTTACCACTGTGGAATTAAAATGAAGGTTTTAAAAGGGCAATAAAAATAATGAGCCTGTTTCTGACTTTTCCTTGTGAATTTCATTCAGCAGAACTGCTCAGAATTGGATTCGGGACAGCACAGTGGACTGTGGACCTCCTCACTTAAGATTCACTGCCTGGGCGGCGCCTGTGGCTCACAAGGGTAGGGTGCCGGCCCCATATGCCAGAGGTGGTGGGTTCAAACCCAGCCCCTGCCAAAAACAAGCAAACAAACAAAAAGATTCACTGCCAACTCTCCATCTTGTTTGTAAGACACACAAGGGCTTCGTTTAAATGTGTCCTACCTGAAACTTGGGAGGACACACCAGTCTCTGCTCATTGTCACATGTAGGATCTGCACACTCGGAGAATCGCCTTCTCAGCCAGGTTTGCTCTGAGCACGGGCTTGAGACCCAAGATCTCAGGATGGCTTGGTGAAGGGAGAAAATAAAACCCTCGGGGACTCTGGAACCTGAGAAGAACTGTTCTGTCACTTCCCGGCCAGCTGTGTGTCCTTGAGCCAGGCGTTTCATCTCTGTGAGCCAGAGCCCTGAGCAGACGGCGGCTAACATCCCAGCTTCCATGGTTGAGGGAGGAACTTTCACTAGTTAGGAAATGCTGCTCCCAGTGCCCTACCTCCCATTCTGTGGCTCTGCCTCTTGCCCCTTTCTTTTGGCCTGGAAACTTGTCCTTTTTTCTTAAGTTAGTAAAGATGAAACAGATGAAATCTTATCAGATTTCTTTTATGAGAGCTTCGTACACACTAGGCTGATGGTGTACTATCCCAGCATTGGAAGGTGCTTAATATCCCAGTGGATCAGAATTGTCCTCACTGAGGCCACTTGCCTTCTGGATTTGAATGAAGATTTTGTCCAAGGAGGTTAGGGCTGCCACACAGACAGCAGCCTGAGAAAGCCAAGTGCGGGAAAGGGTGACAGCTCTCACCTCAAGTCCCTTCCACCAAACTGTCAGCTTCAGCCGGGAAGCAGAACTCCTCTCCCTTTTCAAGGAGGGTGTTTCCGACAGGCTCACAGGACCACTGGACAGCTGAGAGGACAGTCAGGGAGGCCACACCAAGACCAGGCTTCTGCAGCAATGAGGCACGTGTTGGCCCCTGTGCAGACTGTTCCTTCCTGGTGTCCTTTTCTCTCCCTGGCACCTGGAACTCAGAACCACAAGAAGGCAGATCTGGGAAACACAGCTCCTGCCTCCTCCCTTGCACTGCGGAAGCCTTGGAAGGTCCGTAGAAACACACCGGTGTCTCTACACCAGTGCCCTTGAACCTTTCTTATCTCACGGCATACTTGAACCTATAATTGAACTCTGTGGCACACTTAAATTATGTTGATCAAAAAAAAAAAAAAGAGTAAAAAAAAGAATATACTTACTGTGTTTTGAACCTCTTTTGAAAATCATTTAATCAATGATCTTTAAAAATTATCCTGGCACATCTGAGACCCTCTCATGGCACGCTGGTTGAAATTCACTGCTCCACAGTCTTGCAGATCTTTTCTGGCATTCCATGTCTGGGTTTTTCTCCATACTGACCAATCCCCACACTGGTTGGGTGTCCTGTAATTTAAATAAATTCTGACTCTAGCCTCTTGGACTTACATTTCTCCTGTTAAGGGCTCAGTCCCACGAGACTGCCCTCTGCCCTTCCCCCTTCAGATGCTGGTGGCAGCTCTGAGATCCTGTGCTGTTGACCACTTGGCTGGATGTTGGGGATTCCCAAGACCCTCTCCTTGGAATGGACAATTTGCTAGAATAGCTCCTAGAACTCAGGGCAACAGTTTATTTACATTTGTGAGTTTATGACAAAGGTTACTGCAAAGGACACAGATGAACAGCTCTTGGAGGAGGTGCAGAGGGTGTCTATGCAGAAGCCCCGCACCCTTCTGCCACCTCCATGTGCCCTGTGACCCAGAAAGCCACTCACTCTCAATGAGCAGGAGTTACTACAGAGTAAGGGCCAGCCCTCCCTGCACACCCCCAGTCAGTGGGTGAGGCAGAAGGTCCCAGCTATAGGGCCACGTAGAGGCCCCACCTTGAGTATCCCATCAGTGCAAAATCAGGTGTGACCCCAAGGGCTTAGTATGGGTAGCAGACCCGTCCCCCCTCTCTCAGGAGATTCCAAGGTTTAAGGAGCTCTGCACAGGAACCAGGGTCAAAGACCAAATAGATTTCACGTTATACCAAAAAGGGGTCCTGGCAATGCCAAGGTCACAACAAAGGGTCCAGTGCACTGGCTGGCACACAAGTGGGAGCTCTGAGAACATTCAGATGGAACCCTTAGACAATTCAGCCTCTTGTCTGACGTCTTCCTAGTGTTTATCTTGGAAAGCAGAACAGAACTTTTGCTAGAGCTTCTACAACGATCTCGAGACTGACATCCTACCACTCCCTCTGGAACCTTCCGCTGCCCTGATCGTGCTCACACCTTGCAGCCTCACTGCCCTGTTTCTATGCAGCTCTGCCCAGACCATGCCCCTTGACTCAAATCCTTCCTTTTCACCACACTAGTTTTTTTCTTTTTAAAAATATTATCTAGTCTTCCAGGCTACCTCAATGTTGGATTAATCACATTGTGAAGTAATACCAAAATTTTTATTTATTTGAGTCAGAAAATGTGTTTCCTTATGATGCCCCACAGTACTTACTAGGCATATATATACACTTGTGTAGATGTAATATATATAATATACATAATTATATTATATATTATATTATAAATATATAATTATAACATTATATAATATATATTTATAACTTCTCTAACCTTAAGAATTCATATTTTATGTTAGTGTAAATGTTTTTATTTTCTCTGTAAACTACGAGACTACATGTTAAATGGTTCAGAATAAAATCACTCGATGTTTGAGTTTGAAATGTTTTTAGACAATCAGATAAGCTGTCTCTCTCTTTCTCTTTAGAAAAACACTGAATGTTCAGACAAAACACCGAATGTTCAGACACCAAAGGAAAATCATGCAAATTAGTTAAATAGCCCATACAGATGAAGACATAGGTAAGAATGTAAGGCAGTTTTGAGAATTAAGTTTTACTTAGCTGGGTATAAAATATCATTGAAATTATCCTCAGTGTCTACGTTTATTTATTTCATTTTTGTGAGCGCAACAGTATTTCTGAAGTTTTTATAGATTTTCTTTCAGCGACTACTCCCCATCTCTCTTTTACTGAGGATACGGTGAAAACTTTTAAATTGTGGTTCTCAGAATTAGAATTCCTCTGACTCTGGGAGAGAATGTACACATGCCAAGGTTTGGAAGGCAGCTTGTGTATGTGCAGAGTGACAATTACTGAAGAGGAGCCCTTGTCCCACTTTCCCAAAGTCTCTGGGCACCTGGCCAGATCTAAGGTGGTGCCTGCTTGTGGACTGAGAGCTGGCTGGACATGCTGGTGAAGCCAGTGGGTACGAGGCGTCTGGGACGCACACATCCAATGGGCATTTCTGTGCACTTGACTCAATGATAACTTAGCTGTGAAACCAGACTGGAAGCTTCCCTTCTCCTGAGTATACTTCGTGTAAATCAAGCTAGTACAAATTTTTTAAACATGTACAAATGAAAAGAAGAAAAATGCAAAGTAAAATATCTCTGGGAATCTGTCAGGTCCAAACCATTTGAAGAACTGGTGGCTTCAACCTAGGTCTCCATTTAATTGGCTGACCTACAGACTTGAGTCCAATCGTTCATACATCTGCCAAGGCCGGGGGTGAGACTATAAACTGTATACAGACGTGTACAAAGCGTCCACGTCCTCCACTATGCTCACATTCCACGGTCCCTTCCACACAGCATTGATCACTTTTAGACAAAATCATCCCATCTGGGTCTGCTTATTCTAAACTAGGACCAGGGAAATACCAAGTTAGCAGGAAATCTCTAATGAGGCCAGATATCCTCCTTCCTGCCTCCAGGCTACCTATATGTGGGTCATTCTGAAAATTCTGAGATACACACAAATCAAGAAATGTAAAATCTGCACTAACAGAAACAAATGAAGCCCCCAGCAACATCGATCACTGTCGTGCGTTACAGCCGTAACACTGTCTCAAAGCTTTCATAGTGACTTGTGTATGAGCTTACAATTTTTTTTCAAGTATGAATGAGGACAAGCCTGGCAGTTTAGTATAATACATCCATGAAAAATGCAGTATATGCTAGAATCTAGGATCTACATTAAGAACACGTGGTCACTTTCAAGTGGGTCCCTTGAGATGAACTTGAGTCTCCCTGGGACTCAATTTCTTTACCAATTTCTTTATCAATGACCCAGCTGCCCAGGATCATCATGAGAGTCACAGGGATAAACTCAGTGAAAAAGTTCTACAAACTTTGAAAGTGCTGTGCAAACATTGGTTATTCTATTCCAAGATTTAATCTTGAGCCTCGGTTTAACAATCCTCCTGTCTTTCCTGGTTGAAAATCTAATTCTCTTCCTTTTTGCAGTTTTGGCCAGGGCGGGATTTGAACCTGCCACCCCCGGTATGTGGAGCCGGCGGCCTACTCCTTGAGCCACAGTGCCGCCCTTCCCTTCCTTTTTGTAGAGGGAAATACACGAGGTTGGAGATACATGAAGCTGAAGCCGTTAGCTGCCTGACTCCCTCCCTAGATCACAACTGCTGTCTGCACCATGTATTCTGGCTGATCTGATGGACACTTCCCTTGCTGAGAAGTTGGTAAATGTCAAAAAGCAACTACCCAAAGTATTGAAAATACAAGCACATCTGAGTTTCCTGGTATAACCTACAGTGCTGTCTGCATCACTGATCTGGAGAGATCATCTCTAAAAGGACGGCTCTGTGTTTGGAATTTTCAACCTCTCCCTTATCTTGGGGACAATTCAAACCCTATAATTGAAATTGAGGAAAATTGAAGTCATTCATCTCTTTTTATCTCTAATGTAAAAAATATAGAAATACTGTAACTTTTGCAGCAACCCCCCCACAACTGCACAAAATTATAATAATTGTCTCTGTTTGTCTTCATTTAACCAGCTGGGAAGATAATCTGGTGGAACACAGCAATTTTCTAAATTCGGAGATAGTTAATTCACGAGAACAGCTGTTGCCCAATCAAAGCCCAGGGCTTCTTTATTTAATCAGAGCAACCAGTCCAAGCACAGGCTGCTGCCGCCACCGCCAGAAGTGCAATGGGGCTGCTCTTCTGAAATAACAGCCCGGTTGCTTCCTGTGGGGAATCACCTGTCACGTTACACCAGGTAAAGAGGGTCTGAGAAGAGTTGGGTCCGCCAGGAATGGATATCAGGTAGTTTTGGAAGACAGCCCTCTCATTTTAGTGGACAACGTCAAAGGCTTATGTAGAAAGAAATTCTCAGGCAATCATCCTAGCTCACATGACTATGTTTCAAAAATATCCCAACTTAAGTTTATTTAAAACTATGTTTTTAAACTTTTGTGTGTGTGTGTGGGGGGGGGCGGATACTTGGAAAATCTTAGAATATAGAATCCTGGGTCTTTGTCTCTTAGATTGTGAGTAAGTAGGTCTGGGTGGAGCCAGGAACCTACATTTTCTGCCATGCTTACCTGGCCATGTGATGCTGCATCAAACCAGCAGGCTTCCACTGACTCCCTCCGCACCTGGCGCCCTGTGTGCGTTAGGTGGCAGGTGCGCCTCTCTGCTCTCTGTTCCGGGACACACCAGCTTCTCCTGCTCTCAGGGAGGTCTTGTTTACTTGCTGTTCCCTGGAACACTCACATCTAGAGTTTTCACGCAGCAAACTCCTCGTCAGCATTCAGGTTTGATTCAAATGACACCTCCCAACCACCAGCCTCCCCAAACCACTTTTGCAGTCCCCCCCAGTCACTTTCTAGCACGTCCCCCTCCTTCATGTCCTCCTCACAAGTCACATGACATGTCTTTTATTCAACTCCACTGTCACCTGCATGGGGACAGGGATCTCATCTCTCTCCTGGCGTGTAGCAGGAGACCCATAAGTAAATATTTGATGATGGAAACATGAATAAATAAAGCGTTATCGTAAAGGCAGGAGAAAGTGGACGTCTGCAGACCAGAGCTCCAGGCATTCCTACTGATGAAAATGCTGTTTGGAATTATTCCCTTCATCTTTAAACATGTTGCAGTGAATTTTTTCACATTATTTGTTTTAATATAAGAATAATTCTTAAAAGTATTTACCAGGAAATAAAATCAGCACCCATGAAAGATGGACTGCATTAATTTTCTAAGTTCCTGTGTCCCTGGCACACCTCCAAGGGTAACTCAATTAAAGAACCACTGTGTATGGAGAGGGCCACTCGTCCTAGCAAAACAGAGGCTCCTCCAAAAATACAGAAGCACATTCTAGAAGGATGTCATCTGGCTCCAGAGTGGCTAAGAACTGGGAAGCCCTGACTCTTCCACCCAGGTCTCTGTCAGGCTCTTTTGGGCCCCTGTCTGCCTGCTGCCCGACTGCTGTGCTGAGACCCAGGCCAACACCGTGTCTCCTCCACATCAGAAGTCAGCTACGACTGGACTGTTCCTGTCACTGAGATACCATGCCCAGGAGGGAAATAAAAATGAAATGAATGAAGAAAAAGGAAAAAGAATAAATCTTGCCTGTCTTCCTGGTTCCTGGTCTGGACGGTGACAGCCTCATTGCTTCTCACCTTCTTCCCCTGAGCAGAGCTGTGTCATGGCACCTGGGGACCCACTGCCCAGGAACCTAACCCCAGGTTGACAAATGACAAAGTCTGCTTTCCGAACGTTGCCTGCACGAGACCCTCCCATTTCGTGCTCTTCATAATGACGACACTGAGGGGATTGACACAGACAGTGGCCTGTTGTCGGGTCAGAGCCCAGGTGGGTGACCTGCCACATGCCACAACCTAGAGAGTGTCCATGAGGGAGCACCAGTGACACGGCCATGGCAAATGCAAGGCTGTCCTACCTCGTTGCTAATTTACAACCTGATGTTTTAACCGAGAAACATACGCTACAAGTGTCTTTTTTTGGCCACCTTTTAGCTGTATCATCTTTGAACATATATTCCTTCCTTTACTCATCTGTTAAGAGGAGTTAATAACAAATTGCTCTTAGCACTAAGCAGGATGATCATGGAAGCAACTAAATCAGAGACTGGAGGAGTAGTTGCTCAGAAACCCTAGCCCCTATTGTCAGGAGCAGGGGTGGCATCTCCTTACCCTCTGGATGCGGATTTGTGTGTCTGCTGAGGTTGTGGCAAGGACATTCTGGTTATTGGCAGGAATAAAAATGATGAATCAATAGGTGTTCATTGTGTATCTGCGGCATTACTGAAGTGCTTCTTTGGGCACAACTTATCGAGGAGGTCTGAGCAGACTCTAACGACTATAGAGTAGCCATAGTCATTTCAAAATTAAGTTAAAGGAAAAAACTCAGCGCTCGAGACAAGTCCATCTGGTCTTGTGCAAAACAGAAGGGAAACTGGGTTCCCACTGCGGGTGGCATTTGGAGCGCAGACACTCACCTCCACTCTCTCCTGAAACACTATTAAAATGTCATTCATCACAAAAAGTGACAGAATGGGAAAGGAGAATGTAGCAAAAGACGTTTGGAATCAGGAGCTGATGGACAAGTGATAAAAGAAATTTTCAGACTTAAAATAGCATAATCCTATGGAAGAAATCGGAAAGATGAAAGGCAAAAGCAGAGTGCCCTTCAGACCCGGAGGAAGGCTCAGCGTTGGAGTTACTGGGCACTTCATTAAACTAAGGACAAAGATGGGGCTGAGACGGGCAGACAGGCTGAAATCCGCATAGCAGGAGAGCAGACCCCACAGCACACATGAGCTCACCTTCCCTCACGGGGCGAGTTCCCCAGGTGCATTTCCTGGCCAGGACAAGCCGAGGACCGCTCTCCCTGTCAGTGCTCTCACAACTGACACTCCTGTTTGGTCCCTCATTGATTTTTATTCTTCTGTTTACTCCTAGACAATCAATGGGCTTTGCTTCCTAGAGCAGTTTTAGGTTCACAGCAAAATGAAGTGGCGAGCATGGAGAGCTGCGCGACAGCCTCTGTTACCAGCACCTCCACCGGAGCTGTGTTTGGCACGTCCACAGGCCTACGCTGACGCATGGTCATCGCCCCATGTCCATCGTTTGCAGAAGGGCTCACTCTTGGTGCTCTACATTCTGTGAGTTTTAGCAAATCTATAATACGTTGGTATCCATTATTCCATCTTCCAGAATAATCTTACTGCTCTAAATATCCTTCTGGCCTTCACCCATTTATCCCTCTCTCTCTGCTAATTTTTAGCAACTATATATATATATTTTGCTGTCTCTATAGTTTTGCCTTTTCTAGAATGTCCTACAGTATTTAGCCTTTTCAGATTGGTTTCCTTCCCCTGGTGATACGCCTTTAAGTCCTCCAGGTCCTTCTGTGGCTTGGTAGCTCATTTCTTTTTAGTGCTGAATAATGGTCCTTTGTCTGGATGTACCATAGTTTATCCATTTGTTTACTAAAGGAGATTTTGGTTGTTTCTAAGATTTGACAATTATGGATGAAGCTGCTGTAAATGCTTGTGTACGGGTTTTTATATGGACTCGTTTTCAGCTCACTGGGATGGATAGTAAGGAACGCTGGTTCATAGAACCCTATATTTAGTTTTGTGAGGACCTGCTGAACGGTCTACCAAGTGTCTATACTGTTTTGCATTTCTGTAGCAATGCATGAGCGTTCCTGTGGCTCCACATCCTTGCCAGCGTTTAGTGTGGTCTGTGTTTTGTCTTTTGGCCATTATAACAGGTGTGTAGTGGTCTCTTGTTGTTTTATTTCCAGTTTCCAGGTCTTTTGCCCATTTAGCAGATCACACACTCATTACTGAGTTTGAAGAGTTTTTGGTATGTGTTAGAAGGCAGCCTTTTATCAGATGTGTCCTTTTCAATATTCTCTCTCAGTCTGTAATGTGTCTTCACTCTCTTCATGCAGACTTTTAAAATATTGGATGACTTCATGTTTCAACACTCTTTACCTTTGCTCTCCACAGTCTTTCAAACTTTGATCTTATCCATGGATGCTGAGTTTTAGAAGTGTTCACTTCCAAACTTGACCTTTCTCCTGAGCCTCAAATCTTCTAGGGACACTCAGACTCACATACACAACTGTCCTCTTGACAACCCCACTTGGTACCCTACAGATCGTTTGTGCATCACATGTTACAAATAAAGTTACTCTTTTTCCGTTTCCCAAACCTTCTCTGTGTCTGCATTCTTCATGGTGGTGTCTCGTCCTAATTCTTTTCCTCCAACCTACAAGGCTTTGATTAATCATACCTCCTTATCCCCCATCCCTTACCATTTGTTATTAATTATTACATTTTTTCTATTTATTTTTTTCTATTTTGTCCAAAGGATGACACCAAATAAATCCAAAAATTGCCAGGCCTGGAAAAGCGTGTGGTCTTCCGGGCCACGGACTTGTAACAATTCTATCTCATTGGGAAAGAAAAGCTTGGAGTCATGTATATGTGAGGTTCTGCAGGACAAAGAGAAGGAAGTGATTAACTTCTGGGTGGAGGAGAGGTTACACTGCAGCCGAGGCTTGAAGACAGAGTAAACATTTTCAAAGAAGCAGCCAGGACAGGATGCATTGAGGGCTGGACTGACCATGGACGTGACTGGGTCATTTAGGAGAAAGTCATTTCTCCCAGAATATTGATTGCAGGAGGACACTTGAACCTAGCAGAGAGGCTCATTCCTTTCTGAGTGGTGATAGGGTAGATGCCAGGCGTGGCCACCTAGATTATATGTCAGAGGCAGGGGGACCCTGGATTAATCTTCTGCAAAGATTAAGGAGCAGAAGAATGCTCCTAGTTTTAGAAAGATCAGTCTGGCAGCAGTGAGAAGAGACTGGGTGAGCATGGCTAGACATGTGTTTATAGAGTGCTGATGCCAGGCGGGTCCTCTGGAGGCTTGTGTCCTTGACAGGGGAAAATGGAAGGGGATAGATGTTACATACCAATTATGATTTAAATGGAATTGTTTCTATATTTCAGCTCTATTTCCTTTGACTTGAGTTGGAGCACCAGACCTGCTCTTGGGCATGATGCAGGCTGAGGACAGTGAAAAGAAGACAATGTCCTTTTCAGGAGTAAGTGACTGTCTAATTGGTGTGACATCTCTACAAATAAGCCTCACCCAGGCATCTCCTGGCAGGCTTTGGCTGTGTGCTTTGCACATAGGATGTTCTGGCCTTTCAGTTAGAATCCCCATATGCCTTAAGGACAGAATCCATTATCAGAGATTACCTGCCAGAAAGTAGTCTGTCCAAGGGATTGGAGTGGGCAGTACAGTAGAAGGCTGTGATGCTCTACTGCAAGTGAGCTGTTGTCAGCAGGGAGGCAGACACTGCTCTAAGTCAGGTGCCCCTGCCTGGAGGGCTTTGGAAAAGAATAAAAAACATGTCTTACCTGAAAATACTAATGCATTGTTTTTCTCTTTTAAATTGGTTCAAATGTTCTCAATCTGATTGGTAAATTTTACAATAAGATACATTAACTCTTCTGCAAGCAGGCATTCTTGCTTAAAAATACAGCTGGAAGCATTATTAGACTATAAAATGGTTACTGTGAGCAATCCGAGGATGGATTCAGCTTGTAGCTGGTAGGAGAAAAGAAGCCAGTGCAAGGAATAGTCTCTGAATTTGTGGAGTATGGGTTGCAAAAAGAAGTGAGCATTGCCCAGCAAACAGAAACAGAAATCTCAGGGGAAGCAAAGCACGGTATTGTCTCAGGGTGGGCAGAGAAGAGCTGGAGATCCAGGGTCTCAGCTACATGTAGCATTAGAGACACCAAAGGGGGTCAGCTTTGTGCCATTCAGGGGATCTTTCTCCTTCCTTCCTTCCTTCCTTCCAAACTGCCTTTTTAATAGCTTCATTTATAATTCACATTCCATAAAATTCTCCTATTGTTAAGTGTATAATTCAATGAGTTTTAGGAAATTTATAGAGTTGTACAACCATCAACCAAAATCTAGTTTTAGAACATTTCCAGCCCCACCTTAAAGTTCCTATAGACCAGTGGTTCTCAATCTTCCTAAATCTGCAACCCTTTAATACAGTTCCTCATGTTGTGATGACCCTCAAAATTATTAGTAGCAATGAAAATAATTTTATAGTTGGGGGGTCACCACAACATGAGGAACTGTATTAAAGGGTAGCAGCATTAGGAAGGTTGAAAACCACTGCTGTAGACCAATGGTCCCCAATCTTTTTGGCACCAGGGATCAATTTTATGGAAGACAATTTTTCCAGGGACAGGGGCAGGGAGGATGGTTTTGGGATGATTAAAGTGCATTACATCTCCACTTCGGGTCATCAGGCATTAGATTCTCATAAGAGGCACCCAACCTAGATTCCTCCCATGCACAGTTCACAGTAGGGTTCCAGCTCCTATGGGAACCTAATATTGTGGCTGATCTGATGGGATGTGGAGCTCAGATGGTGATATAAGCAATGGGAGTGGCTGTAAATACAGATGAAGCTTCAGTCCTCACTCCCTTCCTACTGCTCAACTCCTGTAGCTCAGTTCCTAACATGTCAGGAGCCAGTGTTGGCCTTCCACCCAGGGTCTGGGGAATCACAGCTCTAGACAGTTTGCATTCAAATGAGTCAATGCCTACTCCCACTCTCAGCTTCTGGCACAAACTAATTTGCTCTTTGCCTCTATAAACTGGTCTTTTCTGGATATGTCATATAAAATGGAACTATACAGTATGTAGTCTTTTGTTCTGGTTTTTATGTGTTTTGAAGCCTGTGCTTTATTCCACCACAACACATCCTCGAAAATGTGGAAATTCTAAGGCCATCTGAACCTCCCACCTGAGCCAACAGTTAGGAAGACAACCAGATCCTTCATACCTCTGGGACCCAGGCAGAGGAAGGGTACCACACCATGCTCACACACACCATTCAGTATGCACACACAACACAAAAATACCACCACACACACATCCCAGCATACCTCTCACCCCTCTGCATAAATGTACCACATACTAGACACACACCCCATCACATATACCACACCATGCACACAGCATACACACACATACCCATGCAACACACTGCACACAACACAAATAAACCATACACACACTACCACCCTCACCCCCACAATACACCACACAAGTACATACATGCATGTATATACCAAACCACATGTACATATACACACATCATATACCTCACACATGTATATCACACACATGTATGGCACATACATGACACCAGAGACATATGCACATATATACACACATTACACATATACTCACCATACACACACCAATACTATACACACATCCCACAACACATGCATGCAGATATCATGTATGCCACACACACAACATACCACACACATGTAGATATCTTGTCCAACCTTTACATAGTTGCAACTCTTGCAGCATTTGGGGTCAGCCCTAATTTTGTAAACTTGGGTCTAACTAGACCGAGTTCTCGAGGGCCTGCTTTACTACCCAGGTGCACGCCAGTGTGCCCAGGGGAGTGGGAACAAGACAGAACGCCCGTTCTTCATAGCTACTCTGCCTTGGGGAGAGAGCAGGTTGGTGGAGGAGTTGAGCAGATTTATTGACATGAACGCAGTGTCTGAGACAGAAGGCAAGCTGTCATAGCTTGACATGCCGGAAGCTCGGGATAAATATTTCTGTGACTTTCCATGGATTCGTTATCCTCACATGCCCTGGTGTAGGGGCTCTCCTCTTGGCATGAACTTGGGAAGAGGATTGATTCTTCAAAGAAATGAATGAGGGGGTGTGGCCTGGGATGGGGGAGAGGGAAGGGGAGGCATTCACAAATGTTACTGGAAGGTAGATCAGAGGCAGAATGAAATCATCATAGTCATGTCTTCATATCTAATTGTTTTTGCTCTTCCCCCAAACAGGCCAATCAGGCACTAACCAGCATAAATGACGGGTTACTATATTTGAAAGAATGGCTCATGATAGCCGACGTTTATACACTGGGCACATTGCCAAGCACTTAGCTCACATTCATTCAGCACATTTATTGAACACATCATATGTCCCAGGTTCGGCCACAGGAACATGGGATTTATCAGTGATTAAAACTCTCACGCACTTACATTCTTAGAGAAAGGAAGAAAGGCAGCCATAGGTATGATGAGAAAGGAAGCTCTGTGTTATATCAGGGCAAATGCTGTGATGCTCGCAGGTCAGAGAGCACCCTCACTGGCTGGGGCCTCTTCGCCGGTCTCGGCTGTACCCTACACAGACCCCTGCAGGGGCCAGGGGTGCCCTGTGCCCTCCAGAGCCCATTGTCACGAGCATCCCAGGCTCTGATGGCCTGACTCCCTTTTCTGGATAAAGATTCTTTCCCTCTTTCCAGTGTCTCCCCAATGCATCTCCTGCTCTGCCCTAGGTCACTGCCTGTCTCAGAATCCCCAGGTCCCTGCCTACTGCTCCAATGGCAGGCTGTGCTCTCCTCTCCTATCACCTCCTCTTCTATTCCACTGCCAGCCTTCTACCATCCTCTGCTCAGTAGCAGAACCACCTCTCCCTGAAGGAGCTCAGAGACGCAAAGATAGGTGCTTTAGACTGCATGTCATTTATGACCCTCTGCCCACACTGGCCTGCTGCAGGGCACGTGGCCGTGGGCACTGTCTGAGCTGGCTGGGCCAATGACATGAGGGCAGAAAGCATTTCTGTGTCATTTTTGCTTCTGCTCCCCTTTCTCTGTTGGGCCCTAAGTCCTTGCCACGCTGATGCTTGCATGCTTGCGGACATGCAAGCCTGGGGGGCCCTTTTCTAGCTTCCTGGACCTCAGCCCAGCTCTAGATATGCTGTGCTCATACATCTTAACTCAGGCCTGCGACATTGCTGTCCACCCCCCACGCCTGCCTGGTCATTCTCTCCTTTCTGGGTCTTCCTTTGTCCCAGACTGAGACTTATCCATGGTCATAGTCAACAACAATTCTGCTCTCCTTGTGCAGACAGATGGGAACTTTAGACAGCAGACAAGATGTTTCATGTAATGACCTGAGGGTCTAGATCAACTTGCATTTGTCTGTTTTTCAGGACACTGGGATACCTAGAGGGTTTGAAGTTCTGGAATGTGATATAATTATTAGTTCATTTGTCTTTCCCCAATACTAGACCAGGGAACGTTTTTCAATGAAGTTAACAGAATTTTAGTTCTAGAATTTGAGTGCCTTGCTGAGCAGATTGGTAGATCCTCAATGAACAATCATAGACTAAATCAGTGTTTGGATAATGTAAAATTTACATTGTGAACTTTGTGAAATTAAGGTCCATTTTTGTGCTCACCTCTGAATCCTTAGCATGGGTGCTAACCGTTCACTGAATATCTAAAGTGTGTCAGGCCCGCACTGGCTATGGGTTTAGAGGGCTGTATGACACAAGCCCTCTGCCAACAAGGAAAACTCCAAATGGGGTTGAGGGGCCTGCATGCAGATATCAGAAGAGGGGCTAAACCCAACACATCGGATGCCAGGTGGAGGAGGAGGTGGGGGTCCTCTCTGGGGTGGGTCACAAAGGATGCACATAAGACGATGAGCTCATTCCTCTGCTCAGAACCTGGATGCAGATTATTCTCTGAGACAGCACTTACTGAGCACTTCTGATGATCAGGTACCAAGCTAACTGCTGTCTAAGATCATCTCACGACTGCTCATGCTGCCGTAGAAGCCATACCCATCACCCCCATTTTTCTGGGGATGATCGAAGTTATTTGTTCATGTCACAGGTGGTAAGCAGTAGAAGCTAAAGCTTTTCGTTATTCCGTTTTGATGACCTTAAATCCCATGTTCTCTGAAAAGCCTTCCCCAACTAGTGCATGTCTTTGGGAATTTTCCTTACCTTGAGTTTTTATGACATCCGGAAACTTTTACAGTACACCAGCCCTTCAATCATTATACATTAGTCATGCTTCTCAAATCGCTTACTAGTGACTAGGCCTACCACTCAATCTGCTAATAATTATTTTAACATGAATGAAGCAAAGTCACCCACAGAGAAGCACTGTCACAAGACTCGGCAGGGTCCTAGATCCTTGCGAATTCTCCTTTCTCCACGTTCCCTGCATGCAGTGAACGTTATTTCACCTAGGTTTCCAGGTGATGTGTGTTCCTCCACTGTGATCTTAGACAAGTTCTATTATTTCTCTAAGGCTTCATTTACTTGTCTGTACAGAAAGGCACTATCTCCCTTTGGAAGGATTTGGGCAGAGCCAGGTTTGGTGCAGCAGAAACCACTTGATTTTAGTTTCCTGACTTTCTTTCCTTGAGGGAATTTGTAAAGGTCAGTGTTACTTCCAGTAATGAGGGGAAATAGTCTAGTAGTCAGTTTATACAGCAGAATGGTGACTGGGAATATAATTAGACTTAGCTCAAGTAACCAGGGCTCAATCCCTAGCATTAACACCCAGGATCTGTATTTAATCTTTCTGTGCCTTTAAAAATATTTATTTAGCAGCTCTTTATTTTTAAGACCCATAGAGTGACGTACAGATAGACAGAGCCCTGCCTGGGGGAGCACCCACTCCCCCCAGAGCCTCCACACTGAGGTGGAGAGGAAGCCACTCCTGAGGGGCGTCTGCAGGACCAGGTAAGGCACTATGAAAACTAAGGGTATTTTGCAACTAAAATTAACAAAACCCCCCGCGGAACCTGGAATGAAAGGAATTGAGTCTGAACCCTGGTTATTCAGTTCTTCCTGAGCTAGTGGCTTTGGAGGGAGCCCATGTCCCAAACTTTCATCGCCTCGTCTGTTCAGTGGAATGACAACGTCTCCTCACAGTGTGACAGGACGGTTACTTGTAATAATGGTTGTGACGGTGTTTGGTGAGTAGGAAAACAATATGTGAATATCAGTCATTTGTTCTTTGTTAGTCATTCAAAATGAAAGGTAGGGAAATTTCTTGCCTCTGAAATTAAAATTAACTTCTACTCAGGACAGTAGTGCTGGTGATAATGTGTTAGAAAGATAGTCGGCCCTGGCCTGAGGTCTGGACGTCCAGCAGGGAGGAAGGTTGGGGTGCAGCCACAGAAGTCACTCTTTCTTAGTCAGGAACTATCTCTGGACAATGCTGACTGGCAGCAGCCCCCAGAGTCCTCTGCTGCAGCTCTGGGTGTCCTGAGAATGTTCCTGGGGCTTACTGCATTTCCCACTGAGATGTCCCCACAGGGAGCAGAAAGGGACCCTGTCTCCATGGAGAATCCTAGGCTGGAAGTTTTCTTCTTTATTTGAAAGTAAATGAGAAATTTGCAGGAGGCACCTCTTTTGATTTCTTTCAGTTGTTTGAAAGTCTGATGACTGTGCTTCAGTCTGCTTGTGTCTCCGTATCTGATGAGAAAATCAGTTTCTCAAATAACCAAAGCCGAGGGTGGACTAAATGTGTGCTGTGGTCCTGCCTGGGCTGGCCGGCTGGGCGGATCTCCTTACTCCCTCCGGGGCTGCCCCAGGGGGCAGCAGAGACCACCAGCAAGGCTGAAACAGGGCCCTTGTCTGGGAAGACAATGCCTCACTGTGCCCAGGGGGTCATAAGGCAGTGGGCGACAGTGTTCCAGGCACTGTGCCTGACCACAGTGAGAAGTCACGGTGCACACACACACAACAAAATTGATCTTTACCATGCTCTGGGTCACAGGCACTCCAGATACCGAGTCAGAGCAGCTGAAAGGTTAAACGACTTGCAGGAGTGACTGCGAGTCTAACCTGGGTCTCCCTCAGGGCTCGGCTCTTGTTTTCAATGTTATCAGATGCAGGATCTCTGAGAGGTGCAGGAGGAAACCAGAGACAGAAGGAGCTCCCGGCATCCGGCCATGTGGTTAGTGCCACTGGAGGGACAAGTGTCAAAGTTGGAGGAGCAGAGTCCACATGCAGCTGACGGAGGGCTGTGGGGGAAGGTCCTTGAGGAACAAGACTGTGTCAGGTGGAGAGAAGACGGATGGACGGGCATTCCAGGCAGAGGAAATGGCACGGGCAGTGCCACGAAGAAAAACTGAGCCCCAAGGTGAGATCTCATAAGGAAGAGGGGCACATTTGTGTTGACTCCCTCAGCAGAACATATTCCAAATACACGAGGAGTGTGGAAAAACACAGCCAGTGGTGAATTAACCCATGGATTACAGTGTGTTGCCCCCAGCCCCAAGCCAAGCAAGGGTGTAACTATCTTCTGAACAACTGCAGGATGTCAGCTCACCTGGGTTGCTGCAATTTTAGAAATCCTGTTGGCATTGGTCAAGCAGAGCCAGCCTGGGCATCATGACATCTGCCACTCAGCTGTTTCTCTTCTGGTCTGTGTGAACTCTCCCTGGTCCCTTCACAAAGGTGTCAGGAAAGTGAGAACCAGAGGGAAGGAGGATACAGGTGGCCCAGAGGGAAGGAAGAGGGCTTGAGGCTCTGGCTGGATCAGAACCAGCATTAAAAAGACCCAATATTAAAACCAGACTGTCCCACCCAGTTCTACAGGTTTAGTAAGGGGCCCTTGAACTGCAGGCCCCTTATCCCTAAAGTGGGGGTCATGGTTCTGTTGCCTGACCAAGGAGTCCATCCACCTGTCACCCAAACCAGTCAATGGAAAAGCAGATGAGAGATCAGCAGTTTCACTTTTATTTACAGAAAAGCCAGAAATTCCGGAGAACAGGGAGAATATCTCCTCAAAGAGCTGTTGGGTTCTTCTGTTTCTTTTAGTTACTTTTATAGTCTCAGGGTAAAAGTATACATCAATAATGTTAGTACTCATCATACTATTGTTAAACAGATTCCTTCTCATAGGTTACAAGGTTGCACGACATCTTCCTATCTTACAGTGGTTAATCTTCAAAGCGTTTCCACTCTAGACTAAATTTACAGTTAGTCAACACTTCACTGGATGCACAGAGCGTCCTGGGTCATTGAGTGGTGCCATGGAATCTCGTCTCCTACCTTATCTGGGACAGTAGGCCTTTGGTGTGAACAAACAGTCTATGTCGGCTTGAGGCTCATTTGGCCTCTCTGGGGCCCGTTTAGCAGCGCCCTGTCTGTGATGGTTATTCAGGATAACGGTGTCTGCCATCAGGTCTGCCTTCCAGACTGGAAGTCAGATCAGAGGAAGTAGCATGGGAAAAGCCACTAGCATGGTGCATAGTCCGGAGTAGGAGCTAAAAACATATTAGCTTCTTTGCCACCACTGAATAGTTAGAATGAAGCAATCATATAAAAAAATAATTAGAATTTCTCCTACCCTCCTAATACCCAGGTTTTCTGAAAATGGAATGCGATTATTTTTAATCAGCTGATTGGGATCCAGGATGACTTCATCGTCTTGTGAACCTCCTTGAAACCCGTCCAGCTCTATTGCCATGAGCTGGAGAGCTGCAGGCAGCTGTGAACTCCCAGTGACCCTGGTACAAATGACCATTTCATCAGCTGCCTCGGGACGAGGTTCAGAGGCATGAAAGGGAGACACGGGCAAGGACACGGGCCCATTTCCTTCTGGGGCTTGCCGATTTAGTCAACAACGCTTTGGTTATTCAGTAATGAGTCCCTAGGACCCCAGAGGCAAAATGGGTCTGTCCTTCCCCCGGGAGATGGGCCTCCCTCCTGCACACCATTTCTTTATCATGCTCTCTGCCCTCTGACACCTTGTCTGTGCCTGCTTCCCAGCTCCTGATTGCACACCTGGCACTACCCTTCATGGACGGTTATTGGACATTCCAGCAGTTCCCAGGCTAGAGAGAGAGACCCTTTTATATTTATCTGTTGGGCAGCAAAGCCTTAGCAACAGCCAAGCCTAATATTCCTGAATCACGTCTCAGATGTCACTTTGAGCTATCTGAGACTAAAATTTGGGATTTTTATTTTATACAAAATAAACTTGAAATAGTGCCCAAAGTGCAGAAAAATGCCAGGATGGTGAGCTGTCGAGCCCTGGGAACGTAAGATAGATGGAGGCTCCGAGAAGGTTGAAGGACACAGCCTGGGCGGGTGGGGGTGGCTCAGAAGCAGGATTCGGTGCAGACTGACTCCAGCGCCAGTGCTCTCTGTTCATCCCAGACCTACTTCGGGGCCTAACCAGGGTAATGACAGCAGGAAGGAAAAGGAAGAGTGAATTTAAGAGGTATTCGTGGTTCTAGAATTTACTGTGGCACCAGAAGCCTCGGGTGTTGTGCAACACGTCTTGTAATGCTGAGTGACTGTGAAAAGCCTCTAACTATTTTATTATAAACCCTAGAAATGCCAGGGCAACCCAATGACTTGGATTCTCCACAGAGAGAAAGCTTTTGGCTCTGAGACAAAGACCTTAAATCCCCCTGTCCTTAAAATGGGCCCTACATTTGCATTTTAGCTCTATTTCTGTGCTTCTTTTGTGATTTCACGTTGAAATGAAAACATGAGTTCCTTAGGGGATTTTTCTAATCTGGTTGCAAATAGCAGATGACCAGCTTCCCTGGCTTCTGTGTGTTTGGGCCTGGTAATCACAGCCTGTAAATCCCTGCAAGTCCCACTTCAGGGACTCAGGCAAAAATAGTAAGCGAGGTCAGTCCTCAAAGGGAAAAAAGAACCCCTGTCGTCTAAATAGAAGGAATCAAATCATCTTTTAAATGTAAGGTTAAGAAATGCCTTACTCCTGCTCAGATCTGTGTTTGTGGCTGAATCACTTAATCTTTCATTCATGGCTAAACGGGTTCTGAGTATCTGCTGTGCACCAGGTGCCAGGGAGGAATTAAATGCGGTCCTGGTGGGAGCAACTTTGCTGCAGGGCACATCACCACACCCCTGGCCCCTTCCCTGGCCAGGAGGGGCCCTGGTGATGTGGCACGTCGTTGCATGTTTTTGTAAAGTACTTATATGTAAAGGCCACCCCCACCCGCCCCCACTGTAAAGGCTGCAGCTTCTGTGAAATCCGAATCCACCCCCTGGTCCTTCCCCAAGAGTACCTTGCTCTTGTGAGAGAGACATCCGTGTAAACAAATGACTTCCCGAGCCCAGAGGCGCTAGGTGGAGGTCAAGTAGGCTACAGTGGAACACAGAGAGATGAGTCCTGAGTTGCTGAGAAGACTGTTCCTGTATCTTCTAGAATTTAGGATGGGGTTTTATTCTGTTTCTAACACAAATAGGTGTTTTGCAATTCAACGCTGACCTTGGTCCCTTGGAGTTAGCCTGCAGGTCTACACGTTAAAGGCTTCCATTGCTACATGACTGTGTTACTTCAGATGTTAGCCGCACTTTGTGGGTCCCAGGCCACTTGCACTTCTCATTCCCTGGCCATGCAGTCAGGGGTTCCTGATGTATCCTCTGAGAGTTTCCAGACCCAAGGATGAAAGATTATTCTGGGGCACGAGAGGAAAGGAAAATGGAGTCCCGGTTCTGTGTGAACAATGTGGCTTTTATTGCACCTGAGTGCAGGTGGGGTGAAATTCCTGACCAGGAAGAAATCCACTTGTGGGCTATGGTGGATGGGGATTTTAAAGGGTCCTAGATGCAGGGATTGGGCCATTCACTATTTCCTGGATGGACATGCACTCCATCCTTCCTGGGTGGGTCAGTTCTGCCTGGGCGGGTCAGTAATCTGATTCTATCATCCTCAAGACTTGGTAACTTGCTAGAACAACTCTCAGAACTCAGGAAAGTGTAATGTCTAATGATTACAGTTTTCTTACACAGGATACGCTGGGGAAAGTGGAAGGGAGTGTGGGGCTTCTCTTCTCTCTCTTTGAAAATCAATGCATTGCCTGCCCCAGTCCCGCAGTGCCCTCAGCAGCAAGAAACTCCCCCTGCCTCTGCAGGTGCCTCTCCCTGTGTGTAGCAGAGAGAAACTAAGTGAGGGCGAGACACCTCTGTGCTGTCATTGTTACTGTCCTTCTCCAGGACAAAGGGCAGAGTGGGCCATGTCTAGGTCATTTTAGCTTGCTCTGCTCTTGGTTGTCTCTCCTTGTTTCCTTCCCACCATTTCTGGAGTTGAAAAGGGCGAGCTTCATCCCCCCGGCCCCCACCCCACCCCATGCTGTCACCTCCTCACCAGGAGCAGCGAGCCTTGTGTTTTTGCTGTCATAGGTAGGACTGCAGAGGGGGCCTCCACAGGGCCTGTGATCCTACCTTCATGTCTGAGGCATCCCTCTTTTTTCTTTCCTCATTTCTTTAAATTAAGTTTTCAATTCTGAGATAATTGAGATAGAATCCCATGCAATTGTAGGAAATGAAAAATACAGAGGCCCTGTGACGTGCCCTTTACCCAGTTTCCCGCACGGGTGTCATCTTAGAGAATTAGAGGATGTCACAACCTACGTATTGACACTGAAACAAAGTATAGAACATTCATTCCCTCCCTATACCCTTTTCTCTCAGCCCCTCCTTAGCCCCCAGCAACCGTTAATCTGTTCTCTATTTCCATGAAGAAAGGTGCTGACAGCACTGGTGGATGGTTTTTGTGTGCACGAGAGTCTTCATCACTGGGGAATACACAGAGGAATCCCTTCTGCAAGATGTCCTGTCTCTCCCCTGGAAGGTGGACCTCGTGGGCAACCACAGCTGAGGTTGAGTACTCAGAAAACAATAGGTAATGGATTGATAACTTAGAACACTGCTCTGGGAGATATTTACCAAGAGTTAGACGATACATATATCTGCCTATTTAGAAAATATAATGGTGATTTTCCAATTATATACAATAAAAATACTATGTAAGCATAATTTTAGAAAAAATTATTTTGCATTTAGTGTGCCTTTCCAAGTACATGTATGTGGGAATGTGTCCAAAGTCCTTGGAGAGAGTGAGGGTGGTGAGTGAGGAAGATCCTTGGAGAGAGTGAGGGTGGTGAGTGAGGAAGATCCTTGGAGAGAGTGAGGGTGGTGAGTGAGGAAGATGTGTTCTTCACACATTGCAGGCAGGTACTCACTGCTGTGTCGGGGTTGGTACCCTCACACTCAGCGTTTAGGGAGATTTGCTTTTTCCAGAGCTGTGATCACTAGTGAATGCCTCTGTCTATCTCTGTCATCTATCTCTAATCTATCATCTATTTATCATTGATCTATGTCTATCTACTATCAATCATGTATCTATAATCTATCAATCATCCATTTATTATCCGTCCATATCTATTTATTATATATCTATAATCTATAGATCACAATCTATCTATAAACTGTCTATAATCTATTTATATTTATTTATACCCACCTATTTATCATCTATTTATTTATTATCTATCTATGTATCATTTATCTCTATGACCTATCTATAATCTATCATCTATGTATCATCCATCATCTATCTATTTATTATCTATCTATCTATTATGTATCTTTCTCCAGTTTAAGGGCCTAAAGGAGCAGAAGGAGATTGATTCAGTCACCAGGAACCTGCTAATTATTGGGGTAAGCACTATGGTGAACAAGAACCTAGGCCCTGATGTCCATAAAATTTCACCTTCATAAAAGTCTCTTCCAGAGGGGCAGTGAGTCTCCTTCTGTGCCTCCAGCAGCCTCCTCTCCTGGCCTCTGTCCATCTTCCTTTCTTGGAGATCTTATCTCTTGAGCATGTCTAGATACCAGGGAAGGCCAGAGCTAGCCCAGCCAGCCCTTTCTAAGCACATTGAGAATTTGTTATTTCTTTTTATTTTTTTTAAAGATAACATGTGGGTGTGAAGAGCGCTGGAAAGGAATCGACCCGCTAGTGTCCTCCCAGCCTCCCTTCCTGGATTGCAAGTAGCACGTAATTCACATTTCAAACTTGCAATCAGGTCTCCTGCCTAGGGAGGGGTAATGCCAGCATTTCCCCAGGACAACAGTTATCTGTCCTCAACAGTATTTAGTTATTTGTTCTTATTGGGGTATAAAACAGGAAAAGACACAAATGTCTCGGGCCCCCAACTGGGTGAACTTCTGTTCAGTGTTTCACCATCGTGGTGCTTCTTTAGGCCACTGGAGCCTGGGACATTCTGATTTCTATAATCTGACTGTGGCTTAAATTTGAGTTTAAAGTAAGGTTAAAAATTTGCAGCAAAATAAATTTACAGAAAAAGTAAAAGAAAAAATTTAGAGAAATGTAAAAAGTTACAGACTTAGTGCTTGATGAGGTGAAAAAAAATCTCCAAATAGACGAGCCACCCTACCAGGAACCCGTGATGGAAACAATGACCCAGATGTACAAATGGAGGCTCTTGGCTCAACGTGCAAGGGAGCCAGAAGTTTCCTAAATTACATTTTGGTTCTGCATTTGTTATACACATATCACTAATGCTGGGGCTGGAAGGGCTTCAGTCTTCATGGCGGAGCCACTGCCTCTCTTTATAGAGTGGGAGCAGCAGGACTCATGCCCGTCAGTGTCAGCATTGAGATAGTTCATGGTCACTCCTTCAACAACTGGGGCATCTTGTGACTGTTTGTAACGGGCTGAGTCATGCCCCATCCCCCAATTCCTATGCCGAAACCCTAACCCCAGGTACCTTGGGATGTGACTGTCTTTGGAGATAGGTCTTTAAGAGGCGCAATTAAAGTCAAATGGGTCATATAAATGGACCCTAACCCAATGGGATGGTGTCCTTACAAGAAAAGGGGATCATGACACAGACACACTTAGGAGGGAGAACTTGTGAGGACACAGGAGGACATTGTCCATCTACGAGCTAGACAGAGAGGCTTCAGAGGAAGCCAGCCCCACTGATACCATGTTCTAGACTTCCAGCCTCCAGAACTGTGAGAAAAACACATTTCTGTTGCTTACCCCCTCAGTCATCGTGGTTTGTCATGGCAGCCCCGCACAGGGATGCATGGGCCAGCAAAGGTAGCTAGTGTTACCCATTTATCCTACCTACTTAATCATGCATTTATTGAGCACCTACTATGTGCAAGTCACTCTGCAGATTCTATTCTAAGGACTTATATCACACTATATCAACTCATTTAATTCTGAGCAAAAAACCTTTGAGGTAGGTATTGCTATACCCATTTTATAGATGAAGAAAGCCAGGCAAGGTGGAGGAATTAACCAAGCTGGTGCAGCTGGCCTGTAGTTGAGTCACAGATGTGCACACATGTGCAGTGTAGCTGGATAGCAGCTACTGGAGGAGGGATAGCTCAGGAGGGACACAGAAGAGAGTAATTCTCCCAGAAAAGGAGTGAGGATTTCAAGAGAAAATGAGGCTTGAAAAATAAACAGGAGACACAGACTCAAGTGACTGGTGGTGATATTTTAGCTTCCAATAAGCTAACACAACAATTTTCAGTAGATGTGCTTGCCCAGATCTCAACATTAGCATTAAAGTAGAGTGGTGGAGAGAGGAGATACCACAGGGACTGGATTACTAAAGTCTCTTATGATGAACTGCTCTGTTTGGAAAAGATCCTTATTTTCACATGTTAAGTAAATGAAATCAAGTTTGTATTCGTAAAGGTTGAAGGAAGTATGGCAGGGAGTGGGGTGAGAGGCAGGGAGTGGGGTGAGAGGTCGAGCATGGGGTGAGAGGCAGAGAATGAGGTGAGAGGCAGGGAGTGGGCCGAGAGGCAGGGAGTGGGCTGAGAGGCAGGGAGTGGGGCGAGAGGCAGGGAGCCTTTTTCCAGGACGGCCCTGGTCTTGGCACGCACTGCTTTCTCATGAGGGGAGGAGAGGAAGGAAGAGGACCCTGGTGTTAAGAAGACAGAAAAGACAAGAGGCAGTGTGAGGCAGAAAAGAGGAGCAGGTCCAGAATCACACCCAGGCTTTTGAGTGAACTGACTTGGAGGGTGGCAGGAGCGTCTGACAGCAGCAGGACTGGAGACAAAGGTGGGACACTTGGTGGGACAGCCAGATTTGAAGCAGGCTGTGGGCTCTCTGGGACCTGGGCCCAGGAGAACGACGATTCTGAGGGGTGGACAGGAGACGCCTCAGTGTACAGATGGGAATGGAGCCAGCAGAGCCAATGCCATCCATAAACCTCTAGCAAGTGCAGCATAGAGCCAGTGGGGGGTCCACTGGCTTATCACAGACCCCGAGGAAGTGGAGCCTACAGAAAAAAGTGTGGAAGGGATGGTCTGAGAAGTGAGAGGAAAACAAGGCATGAATCGGGTCCCCCAAACCAAGAGACGAGGTTTGGAGGAGGGAGGTCGCCAATGTCAGCCTCTGTCGAGGTGCCCTGTGGTGAGGGATGGACAGGTTGGGGTGACAGTTCTACTGGGGCTACGTGTCCCATTTTCATCTTCAGAAGGAGAGTTTTGTCTTTTATTATTAACATGATTCTCTTGTTGATGTTTCTGATCCAAACAGGAGATTGATTTTACAAACAGGACATTCAGTGTTACCAAGGTGAGCAGTGACGGTTCAGCCAGGCCCTGCAGGCTGGCGCGTCGACTCCGGGTGCCACAGGAGAGCATGTGTGGGACCCAGCAGGTAGCATTTCAGGACAAAAGAAAAAGTGAATGAGAGGAAAGAAAGAATCCTACTGTCAAATTGTTGATCCTCCCAATTTTTAAATTCCCTAGATCTAGTTGGAAATCAATAAAATCTTTTCTCATTAGCTGCAATAAATCTTTTCTTTTGAGACAGGAGACTCACCATATTGTAGTGCCAGTTCCCCTGGTTTAAAGACAGTTATTGAAATGCAAGAAGGTGCTGGATGTCTGTGTCTCTCTTTTCTCAAAGGAACTTTTCAGTCCCTGGGTGACCCTGTGCTAATGAGACTGGCTGGTGAGTCATCCTCCAGCCTAGAGTCAGAGATGCTATCAGTTTCATTAAAGTCCCCACCCTCACCTCGTCACCTCGCAGGGCCAGCCTGCGGCAGCCACAGGAAGGCCATTAGCTCAGCCATGTGCCTTCTGTCCCCACCCCACCCCCCACCTGTCCCACCTCTAATTTAATATTTGCAGACATGCCAGGCATTCGATACTGAAATGTATTATTCTACACGCAAACGCCCTTTGATCAGCTTGACAGGAAACCAAAAACATCACGTACTTATTTGGTTTAGCAAAGCTGTAAGTGGAACAGTCGTCTCTGCAAAGACATTTTTAGAATGACCCTGAATGTGTCTTTTCTTCTGTGGAGAAATCATGGCCACATTTTTGATGATTCTTTCCAACTTGGAGCTCTGTGGAGAGGTATCTCATTCATTCGCAGCCAGATTCCTGGCTCCCGGACCGGGGCTCCGACAAGGATGTAGGTTACTTGTTTGGAAGCATCTTTGCCCAGTGCTGCTGCTGCCCAGCTGGCACGAGAGGGGCTGTGGCCACATGGGGAAACTGCACACTCCACCCCTTCTCTTAGATGAGACCGACCATCTCTCTTTGCTTAGATAGCCAAAGAAACCTTCTGCTGGAACACACCAGCCCAGCCCACCTCCCTCGGGGCCTGCAGCAGAATTTTTCAGCTGTTGACAGCAGGAAGAGTGTTTTCCTCTCTGGTTCTGGGGGATCCGCAGCCATGTGGGAGTCTGAGCTGTTGTTTGACCTGGACTGCAGTTTACTACTCGGCAGCTTCCACAGCAGAGACCATTCAGAGGGGTCCCCACTGGGATTGCACACTGGGCTGCCTATGAGAAAAATAAGGCTAGAGTTGCGAGTTGTTCAGAGAGCTGGATTTATCCCATCAGAAGATCCGTCCTGTATTTTCCGGGATAGTCTATCCCAGCCACAGTTTTGCTGTAGACATGGCTTAGATTACATGACATGCTGTGATAGCAGATCATGCCATTTTTTCTTGTTATTTGTGTGCTGTGATTAGTTTATTTATGTAAGTGAGGTTTATATTCTCATTTGCCCAACCTTCCTTTTCTGAAAAAAGTAAGGATCCTATCTGTGCCCTCCAACTTGTTAAGTGAGGACTCTATGGGTTATGTGGAATTCTGGAGATGAGAATTTGGTGGACAGAATCAGGAATATGAAACTATGTACCTGTGCTTTCTAAGTGTGGCTTCACCTCTTACTAGTTGGGTGGGCTTGGGCAAGTTAGTTAAATTCACGGGGCATTGTTTTCCTCATCTGTGAAATGGGGATAACTAATGTCTACCTCCAGAGATGAGATAGTGAAGAGCCTAGCTCCATCCTTGGGGCTCACTAGATGATATCTACCTGTAAGACTCCACCTGGAGCTCAGGAGAAGAGTGAAAGAGATGGCTCCAAGCTCCCTCTGTGCGTGGAGGAGCCACTGTCACCCAGGGAAGGGCACTGAACAGCTCTAGAGAGGGGAGCCAGATTAGTAAAACAATGGCGACTAACACTGAGGCACCTACGGCGACCTCTCCCCAGACCTTACATGCTTTAACTCATTCACGAATCATATCGATCCTATGAGTACAGTCCTATTAGTATCCTTATTTTGCATGTGAGGAGAGAGAATCTCAGATTAAAGGCCATGTAATTAGCAAGCAGTGGAGTTTGGAATCTAACTCAGGCAGGCTGCCTGCAGAGACCAAGCTCGTAGCTGCCATAATGAACCGCCTCTCCCAAAATAGTCTCTAAAATAACCTCAGACTCTTGTTTTCATTACAGAATCTGTTATATTTCAGAGAAAGAAACTGCTACGCATGGTATCAGCTGCTGACCTCTCAGCCAAGTGTTCAGGACTTTTAGCAGACCCGGCCCCCAAGTTATCTTTCCCGTGTGTGCATTGGAAGTGCGCTCTTTGCCCCGGAAGTGCACACCTTGCTGCTGAAGCTGCAGGTCAGAGGCTTCTATGTGGTTGTGGCTGTGAACACTGTCCTCAGGAAACGAGAGAAAGGAATATCCTAGATCAGCGGTTCTCAACCTGTGGGTCACGACCCCGACCCCTTTGTTCCATTTGTAACGACATGGCAATTAGGAAGGTTGAGAATCACTGTCCTAGATAGAGAAGTAGTTTTGTTTTATGCTATGCAAAATTTTCATCTCCAAATTTTGCACCAACATTTGTAAGTTTATCATTAAAAAATGTAAAAAGAAAGAGGATGCAAACATCTAACTGTCTGTGTAAGTGAAGAGTGATTTATTCTTCTGTCTAGTGCACAGTCTTCTACACACGTTTTTCAAGAGACGTAGTTGAATGCCCTCCACGGAGAAATTTTACTCTAATTTTATGAGCTAAAGGGGGAATAAGGGTGTGTTTTTCCCAGAAGTTATTTGGCTTCCTGCCTCTGCTTTCTGCCAGACTCTGACTTCTGAACTCAGCCATGCCCCCAGTCCTGGCAGTTTCAGGAGTACGTGTGTGTGTGTGTGTGTGTGTGTGTGTGTGTGTATGTGTGTGTGTGTCTGTGGCTTAAAGAGAGATGACAGTATTCAAGATGGAGCTCTTCTAGGCGTGGCGTGGCTTTGACCTTGCCCAGCCCCTGTTAATGGGCTTCTGATTTGTTTCTTTTCCAGGTCTAGGCCCAGTCCCAGACATTGCCTGGGACACTAGGAGGGCATAAGCATGTTGTGCTGTTTTAACAGAAAGATTAACACACTCACAGGCCAGGTACAAGTTCACGGTCCCTTTAACCATCATTTTAAAATCCAAGAGGCTCTGAAAACTGAAAACTTTCTTGTAATTTGTACCTGACCTGAACATATTTGGCAGCAAAATCTGATGTCAACTTCAGCTGTTTATAGCCCTTATTCCTTCTGCTTGGCAATTTATATACTTTGCTACATAAATATTAATGTGTTTGATTATGGGCTGCCCCAGACCCCTCTGGACCTATTACGTAATATATTGTGTATGCACCATATTACTTTTTTTTTTTTTTAAATCTAGAAGTACTCTGGATTTCATAAAACATCTGGCTGTAAGTGTTCTGGATAAGGGACTGAGGAGCTGTGATCTCATTTAATCCTTGCTAACTATCTTGCAACATACTTATTATGTCTATATTAAGATGAGAATGACGGTATCAGAAACAGGCTGGTTTGTTGAGAGTCACAAAACCATTACGAGGAAGATTCAGAAATATAAATCAGTGCTTTTTGGATTCCCAAGGGCATACCTTGTCCACCACTCTACTTAAATATTAATAGGACTTCCTGGCCTCTTTAAGGAGGTGAGCCAGGGAAACATGGAGCCTTGGGGCACACTCAGGACACACTGAATCAGAATGTACATGTTATGAGAAAACTCTCCCCCGTTTCATCTGCCTTAGGAGTAAGGAGTCCTTGGCTAGCTGTTTGGAGGCAGAAGAGACCACCAGCCACTCTAGGAGCACTCGGGATGCCAGAATTGCCATCTTTTTTGCCTGGATCACATGGGGCAAAGCCTCTTCTGGGAAGCAGTTGAGGAAGGAGAAGAACATGATGGTTCCCAGTTCAAAAATGGTTGCTGAGAGGTAAGCCCGTGGAAATAAAACAATGGTGCGTTTGTTGTGAGAGTGAAGTCCGCTGCCTCAACAGTTGACTTCCCAAGCTAGAGCCATTTTTCTGTTTATTAAAGCAAATCCTCTAACTGCACATTTATCTGAGAAGACTCAGATAACTGGCTTATTCAAATGTTTCACATGAATCAAAAGTATAATTATTGGTTACTTGATCACTAATGATGTGGCTTCCAACCAGGGTTTCTCAAATTTCACTATGGGCGTTAGGGACCAGATAAGTCTCTGGGTGGGAGTCTGTCTTGTGGGACCATGCTGGGGATTTAGCATCATCTGTGGCCTCTACCCTCGAGATGCAGCATCCTCACCCCAGTCATGGCAATGGGAAAAACAACAACAACAAAAAACATTTGCAGCCATTGAGAAATGTTCCCAAGAAAGAGGAGGGGAGGACACCAGGCTCAGTCGGGAACTGCCCTAGAAACTTTGTCATCACTCTTTTCCACTTGTCATTCACAGAGCTTGGGAAGTGACTTCCAGATTATTTGTCAAGTATTAACACTTCAGTTTCAGCAAGCAGAGCACTTTAGAGAGAAGATTGGCACGCAAATGGGCAAAGCCCAGTATGTGTATATGGTATGGTGATGCACTGAGGACAGTCCCTTTGAGAAGCGTCCCCTTCCTTTGGACGTCACTTAGCTGACTGCACTCCGGAGTTGTTTGCGTGCTGTGAAAACTCATCTGTTTGCCTTGGACTTCTTGCCTATCTGGTCATGCAAGTTCTTTTTTAATGAGAACCTCTGTATTTGTTGAAAACTCCTGACGGAGAGAGAATCTAGGGTGAGAGTCAGGCTCCTGGAATAAAACTCCCAATGAAGCAGGCGGCAAGGCTGCCCACCCTTTATAGCGCTGGTTCTCAACCTGCCTAATGCCTTCTAATACCAAGACCCTTTAATACAGTTCCTTATGGTGTGGTGACCCTCAACCATAAAATTATTTTCGTTGCTACTTCATAACTGTAATTTTGCTACTGTTATGAATTGTAATGTAAATATCTGACACGCAGGATGTATTTTCATTGTTTCAAAGGAATTGTGACCCATAGGTTGACAACCACTGCTTATAGGATGCTGAGAAGAGGTAGCTAACACACCGATAGCTGGGAAGGAGCTGGAAAATATGGGTTCTGTCTTCTGTCTTGGGACACCGATTCTGGCTAATAAAGGCTGTTCATGGTTGACAGCTCTCCAGTGTCTACTGCTGAAGTCCCTGGGAGAAAATGTTCATTCTCCTGCAGACAGAACTATAAACTGGAAGGAGGAAGTCTCTAACGAGTCCCCAAAGCTATAATTTCTGGGGAAAACAACATTTTTCTGCCACTTGGGGAGTTCCTGCAAAACTAATGGTGTTGGCTGGAGGTGGCATGACAAGAAATGAGAGGGGGACCAAGGTGTTTGCAACAGCTCATCAGTTCACACGCTTAGAGCCTCAGCAGCTGCAGTGGAAAAGGGGTCCCTAAGACAGATCCATCAGGAATCCTCACACACCCTGTAACAATCCTTGACGGATCATCAGGTCCAATGGAATTACGGTTCTTTCTAAAGCAAGTCTCTGTCCTCTCTCTCGCCTAGATTCCCACCCACATCACGGTGGGTTAACTAGGGTGACATATTCAAGGACATGTAACCAGTGTCTTGACCTCATTAAGGGGATGTGGAGGAAGGAAGACACCGTAGCTTCTGTCATGGAACCCACTGTCTACTGAGCTCATGCACCTGGGCTCCAACTGGCTGCGAAACATACAGCAAATATACTGGATGATGGGGTGCAAAGACACTGCTCAGAAACTTAGGGGTTACTGTGAGGCCCCCACCTCCTCATCACGCTCCTTTCTTCTCTGTCCTCTGCTCAGTGCACATTGCTTGGATTTGCTTAGATGAGCTTCCCTCTTGTTGCCGTGGCTGGGCTGAGTTATGCCTTTCATGTTCTTTTCATGCTGGGGTCTGAATTTGCTCTGTAGATTGTATAAACATCAAAGTTTACATGAAGAATGAGCATAAGGAAAAGTTGAGAATGTGGAAAACAAAAACATGGGGAACCTGTTTCTGGAAGTTTCAGTATAACCCCCAGCAAGGTACCGTTAAAGAGAGTCTTCAGGAAGACGCTGGCAGAACAGAGAGAGGCTGCGTGGTGTGGGGGAGACGGCAGGGCTCGGCAGTGACAGCTCCACACTGCTGTCCCTGTGAGCGGGCAAAGTCATCGGCTGTTGTCTCAGTTTCCTCATCTCTAAAGTGGGGATTCTGATGCTCTCTCCTTCATGGTTGATGAGAGGATTAAAGGAGATAATACAAGTATGTAAATCATTTAAAACAGTGCCTAGGACTTAGTATGGACAGGTTGATTAAACTCTCTGAGCTTCAATTGTCCAGTCTGTAAAATGGAGACAATTATACTCTTGAACCCAAGGCTTATCCTTGAAGAATCCACACCATCATCAGCACCCCTTTGCCTCCCTTAGAAGAGGAAGGATTCCTGTGTCTCCATTTCTCAGACCGACCCTATTGCCTCAGCAAGGCTAGGCCAGGAATTTCAAACTGATAGCCACGTTAACTTCATTTGCCAAGCAGGATATTACAGAAAAAAAAAATAGAAAAGTTCAGTTAGACCGGAGGAGTAAGTTCAGGAGATCTATGGTACAACACAGTTGTCAGTAGATGACAGGTCACTATGGTTAATAACAATGGTGTTGTATTCTTTTTTTTTTTCCTTTTAGTGTTGTATTCTTGAAAATTGCTGAGAGTAGATTCCCAAGGTTCTTACCACAAATAAGAATGTGAGGTAATGAATATGTTAATTAGCTTAATTTAGCTATTCCACAATGTACACATAATTCAAAACATCAGATTTTACACAATAAATATATACAATTTTTGGTTGTTAGTTTACAAATAAATTTTAAAAATTAAAAAAAGAGAAGGGTTTGGTTATGCTTATTGGGCAAATTCTCTTCCTCCAGGCAGACCTCGAGGGTTCTGATCTCTACACATCTTCATGGCCATTAAGACTTGCAGATCTGGAATTGCAAGAGGCTGCCCACTTTCCCAGGGGTCCTAGAGGTGAGGTACCTCTCACATCTCATTGCTGGCTCACTGAGTCTCAGAAGGCTCACTCGCATCTCTCCTACTAAAGTAAGATGATTAAGTGAAATAAAACAGAAGATGCTTCACTGGTCCATGGCCCTGTCTTGCGTTAAATGATGGCCTTTTTCCTCTCTGAAAGAAGCTGTAGGTCACAAGAGGCCTGCAGAGGTCACCTCCTCTCACACCAGCAGTGAGAGATTGGGATGCAGAGAGGCCAGCTGGTTTCCCAAAGGTCCCTCTGTTGGTGGCCAAGCTGGGACCAGAATCTCAGGCTCCTGCCTCCCAGCCCAGAACTTGTTTCAAGATACTGCACTTGACTCCAAGACTCATTTTTTTTTCTTTTCTAAAGGACTTTATTTTAATTTGCTTTTTTTCCCATCCAATTACCAGATGTAATTTTCCCCTCTCATTTTCCTCTCAGCTCAAGGCCAACCAGTTCATTCTGTGTTCAAAATTAAGTCACATATCTGCCACTATATAGGAGGCCCTGTGTAAGTGCTTAGGGGAAATTATAAAAAGAAGTTTCGATCCTCTAGACATTTACATCCTGGGAGAGACATCATTAAAAACATACATAAACATAATGCACTGTGCTAAGGAGCATGCTAGGAGCGGTTTAGGTTGTAAAGTTCAAGGACAGGAAAATTTTGCTACGAGAGAAAGGATAGAGAAAAGTGAGCCTGTAGCAGTCCAAGCCAGGTTTTCACCTAGTGGCTCCATGTATGAATGAAACGCTCTGTTTGGAAACTCACCTTGTCATTAAGAACCATCAACACTCTGGGTTTCCACGTTGGTAGGAAACGCTCTGGCTGTCACAAGGACTGGGTGTGGGCATTTTAAAATGACAGCTTGAGAAAAGCCTCTCTGTTTTCTGAACAAGAGCCCTCATTGCCTGTAAGTTGATCTTTCTCCTTGAAGTTACTCCTCATAAATTCTCTTAGAGTCTGGGGCCTTCTCTTTTGAATATACAAATGGTCTAGCAAGGTACCACAGACAACACCATTTAATTGTAAAAACGTGACACAAAGCAAAAAAGTTCTATTTAATATTACTAGAGAATTTATCCAATAGCTAATGAATGCTTCTGTACATTATAATATTATAACCAATATGGCCCTGGATTGAAAAAGAAATATAATATTTCCAGGATGAATTAAATATTATTTCTTGTGTTCCCAAGTCGTGGTGCATACTTGTATTATTCAGTAATAATTCACTGAGCACATACCATGATAATAGGTAATATGATAAATATTGAGGGTGTCGAGATTTAATGAGAAACTGGCATGATATTCTCACTAGTATTGACTATAATATTGTATCCGTAATTATAAGGCACTGTGGGAAGTATGATAAACTTTAAAAATCTAATTGGCTAAACACAGTGGAAGTACATTTCCCACCCAGAGAAATGTCTACTAAAGTCTACTCGAAAACGTGCGTTTCTAATTATCAGGAGACTGTGCTCTCATCAGTATTCCGAGATCCAGCTTCTTTCCATCTTATGACTATTCCGTCTTCCGTGTCTGACTCCCAGGTTTATCTGGGGTGTCAACAAAGAGCAGAAAGGGAGGGAAGCGTGGAGAAGACGCATCTGCCTCAAATTACCTTGGCTCAGAAGTACCCACTTCACTTCTGTTCATATCCATTAATCACCCTTAGCTACCAGGGGGCTGGCAGAGCAGGTCACTTTCCACAGCGTGTCTACACCATGGAAGGGGAGCACGAATCGGTGGTGGACGCTGTCTCCCCTCTGCTGTGCTGTGCTTGCTCTCATGTCTGTCTTCTTATGTGGCTGGGTACAGGCATGAGACTAAATCTGGCCATGGGATAAGTGCAGATGTATTTGGGGCCACTTCTAAGAAACATCACAATATCAGCTGAAGCTCTGTCACCCCCGTGCTCTTTATCTCGGCTCTGCTGGATGTGACAGCTGAAGTCCCAGTTATCTTGGACCCCGAGGTTGAGGACCACATCGAATATGGTGGGGTGGAAAGTTCAAAGTGCCTGAGGATGTGAAAGAGTGTTAGGAGAAGGAAGGACCACCTGGGATGCCTACCCTGGAGTTTTACATGAGGAAGAAATAAATTTCAGTCTTTTCATAGCATCTGTTACTGTGGGATTCATTAATTACAATGGAATATAATCTTAAGTGATTCAGATGCTAATGCTTGTAAAAGGCTGGGAATTACATGGGGGTTCTGAAAATGCTGAGACTCTCATGCTGCTATAAAATAATGTGCATGGCTGGGGGGGTAGGAGGTGGGGGGGGCAGGCAAACACTGTCCCCATAAGGGACAGCTACTAAATACATTAGACTTTGCCAGCCACGTGATCTCTGGAGCAATTACTCAACTCTGTTATTGTCTTCTGAATGCAGCCATGGAAGATGGTCTAATGGAAAGGGAATAGCTGTGTTCCAGCAAAACTTTATTTATAAAAACAGTTGGGAGAGCAGGATTTGATTTGCTTAGAGGCTAATCATGCTGTATTGTTTTATCACTGATGATTTATTTGTGATTCCCTCAACATTTTGTGTGTGTGTGTGTTTACAGTTATATATACAGGTATATACCATGACGTCAGGAAAAGAATGTAGGTTTGATTGACATCTGTGTCTGAGCAGGTGAATGGACTAACCTAGACCTCCAGCTGTGCTTTTATATCTACTCTGGGGGCTGAGGGGCTAATGGCCTAATATACTCCTAATGATAGATTCCAATTGTGACCTCTACTAGGAGGAAAGAAGAGACTAGTGGTGGAAAGTTTCTAGAAGCTTAGCAGTCAATAAAAGTGGAAAGGTTCTCCAAACCTTCTTTCAAAAGGGACATAGTAGCTTGCATTCCCACTAGCAGTGCAGAAGTGTTCCCTTTTCTCCACATCCACGCCAACATCTGTACTTTTGGGATTTTGTGCTGTGGGCTACTCTTACTGGAGTTAATGGTATCTCAGAGTAGTTTTGGTTTGCATTTCTCTGATGATTAGTGATGATGAGCATTTTTTTCATGTGTCTGTAAAAAAAAAAAGTGGAGAGGTTTTTATCATCAGATGGCTGAGCCTTTTGGCATTTCTCTGTGCTAATAGACTTGAATCTGATTCGAGAGATCTCTCCCTCTTCTTTAATATGACATTACTGGATCAAGAAAGATGATATTTCGGTGTTTGGGCTGTGTCTGTCCATGATGAAAAACGTTCTCAAATAGGGGCAGAAGTTCTCCTTTCATTTTTTACTTTGCTGCAGCTAAGTGGCAGAAAAAAACCAATCTTTCTACATCTTAACATTTTCATCTTTAAAATAGTGGCAGTGCTACTGACATGTGAACTTTGCTGTGAGAGTTAAAGGAAATCTCATCCAGCGTGCACAGTGCCTACGTGATGAGCAGGAGCTAAATGTGTACTTGCACTTGAGTGGGGATTGCACAGGAATTACATGGGCTTATTTCTCAACACTACAATCAGAAGAGAAATGATTTGACCCATCTGTTTTGCTCAAACTAGTGAGAAGCATTTATTTAGCAAACTTTTATTAAATTTTTCCCATCTGTCAGATGATATTATATAGCTTTGGTTGATTCCTAAAGTAGGGAGTTGACTATCTCGTGGGACTCTGTGTATGAGTTGCAGGAAGATGTTTGTAATGAGCTTTCAGATCTTTAGGTCGTGGCCAACTGTCTTGTAGTCAGTGCAAAAGAAAACACAGGGGAAAGACATTCCAAAAGGTGGAGAGGGCAAAGTGACCTCTGAAATTACATAAGGCCTTAAGCATAAAAGAATCTGAATCATTGATCCACACTGGGAAGCCGCCACACGGACAGGAAGCAGCAATGTCAGGAATTTAAATACTGAAATGAAACGGGTCTAAATGGATCAAAAGAATGAATGGAGAATGCCTCATATTGGGGCTTTGAACAAACATCTGGGGAACTGGCAAGGGCAGAGAATCTGCAGATGTTCTCCATATACATACACACTGTAGGTTGAACAGCTGAGTCAGCCCTAGAATTCAGGAAATGCTCAGACATACAGGGAAATTGTTAAGTGGAAAAAAATCTGTTTGCTTTCTTTACACCCTTTCTCTTGTCTAAATCAATTATGCACATTCATCTAACTCGCCCGTCTAGGTCACAGAAACTTGCATGGCTCAGAACTCTGAGAAGGTCTGGAAGCTGCGAACTATTAACTCAGATTTTATCATTAATCGGTGTGCTTTTTTTCTTCCTTCTCAGCTTTTATTGGAAAAAAATTTCCCCAAAGCTATAATTACACTGAACAATGACAGAATTTATTTAATGAAGCAGAGAGCAGAAACTTTTTGAGACAGCAGAATTTGCAGCCAATTAAATATTAATGAAAAATCGTCTGTCTCAGAATCCTTTTTATTCCCACACTTTTCATTTTATGCTTGCATTTAATCTATAGAAAGTTCAATCACTATTTGTGTTAGAATCAGTGAAATAAAAATGTATGAATAATTTCATGATTTTCCCAAGAGCAATTTTTCCTGTACCAATTAGGAATATGAATGAAAAATAGGTTTAAATCACAAAAAGAGCAATATGTATCTGCAGTATTAAAATCAATGCTCTACAAAGGTCACCACAATAAATAAAACCTTGATTTCTCTGTTTTTGATTTCACTTAAAAATTTTATTTGTGGAATAGATAAGTTTTGATGTCATATAAGGGTAGCATCTTCAATAAGTTTTGGACAATGGAAGAGGAAAGATTTGTTCATTGTTTTTATTTCATCAGCTACAAATGGATATATCGATGTCATTACAATCACAATGCACTTGTGTACAGTATGGTACGATATAGTACTTTGTTTTGAAAAGTTCTAAAACTATTATCAGGAGCTTCATGGTGCACCATGATGCGGACATCTTATTTCCCTTGCTCACCATATTGAAATTACATTGAGATTTCTCATAGCATCTAGACCTAGAATCTTATTTGGGTCAAGTCAGGTGGTTTTCTTGATTTGTGCCTTCATCATTCTTACTCAGTTCACCTGTTCACCTCCTAGAAGGCTACTTTCTCTGCTCCCTTCAATGCCCTCAGGTTCCTCCCTCCTGACCAATCCACTAATACGTGCCTCAAAACTCACTTCCTGAAATAATTCAGTCTATTAAATGTAATTTCAGCACCAAAATAAGAAAATTTTGATCAACTACTTAAGTAGATTAAATATCCTCAATGCCATACTAACAAATAAAATCTATTAGTGTACGCTATAGCATTGATTTTATTATCCTGGAGTTGCTGTTATTAGTATATTCCTGTCTTATTAAACAGTGGGAAGGACAGACACCCATGCATGGAGGCTGGGTGGAGGAAAGCCCCACACAAAGGTAGCAGGACACAGAAGCCGAGCATTTGACCTGGTCTTGGGTGGTCAAGAGGGGATGACTGAGCCAAGGTTTTAAGGATAAGAAGGGTCAGTTAGTAAAGATGATAAGAACATTTTGGGCAAAGAAAATAGCAAAACGTGGAAGGTTTGGGACACTGCTAACAAGTTGGTCATGGCAGGAATGGGCGTGAGGTTGGCTTAGTGGCTAGAAGATGAAGACCGTTCAGGGAGGGTCTCCCATGCAGGTGGTCTGCACTGACTTCCTCATCCATGCCCCTTTGGCTCTCGACTCCCCTGTTCCTCCACTACCTGTCTGTGCTCCTTAGCAGGAGCAGAGGTAACACCAGTTTCTCTGCCTCCTCTCCCGCCTTTGGCCTCCCAGAACTCAGCCACAGCTCTGTTTGCAGTAGTTGAAGCAAGGAGTCCGGGATGATCATTCTTATTAACATTTTATCCTTCTCTCTTCCCGCCCTTGACCCTGCACGTGGTGGGTGCTTGGCATGTCCTCCGACTGGTGGATGCCATCCTGTCAAAGTACATGAAGGTAGACTTAGCTAAGTCTGGCAGGTGAAATGCAAAATGCAAATGATGGAAGAACTTGAAACCATGGCAGGGGTGGAAATTCACTGGCTCACGGAAGGTGCCCAGGGAGACTCCCTCCCCACTAGCAGCAAGGCTGCACAGTGCCAGGCTGTCACACTTTGGAGTCAGAGGCCTAGCCTGCAGCATGAAACAAATGACCTTGACCCAGTTGCTGAAACTCTTGAACAACAGTTTTCTTACCTGACTACAGAGAAAATGCATACTCCACATGACTGTTGTAAGAATTGCACAAAATATTGCCTGTGAAACTGCTTTAAAAATGGCAAGTCGTTACTGCCATTTAATTACTGAACTCGCCTGGTCGGGCAAGAAAGACAAAGTACGTTGAAAAACATCCAGACTGATTTAAAGCGAGGCAAACAAAAACTGGTAGAAAACAGGCCATGATGTCAGGAGTCAAGCCTTGGCACACTTTCCACCTTTAGAGCCATTTCCCATAAAGGAATATATATAACCGAGTGACTGGAAAACCTGAGAATGTTCCCGCTTCCTTCCCACCCTTGCTTAGCCGGGCTGGGTGCAGCAGCGGTGGCTCTGATGGACTGAGAGAAACCCACTGTCCCCGTAAGGGTGACCTGTCCTGAGGTCCACAGTGGTTAATATCCTGGAAGTTGAAGACGTGATGGGAGATGTTACTACATTTCCTTCGAGCAGGTTTCTGCAGGTAGGAGTCAGTCCTCTCAATGCTTTGGCCTCTCAGAGGTCAGTCTCAGCCACAGGTCTGTCAGCCAGATGCAGACAGCAGCCTGGAGCACTGGGGTCCTGCGGGTTTCTGACCCTCAGAGCGGCGGTAATCATGTTTACAGCATCTAACTGCTACCTTCCCTCCCACCCAATAAATCATTAATGCTTGTCTCTTTATGTTTTTCAATAGCAAAGAGATCACAAACCCAGAGTCATTTGTGATTAGTTTGCGATTTCTAGTATAAACTAATCACTAGCTTGATGGCCACAGACTTTTTCTTTTTAAATGTTAAGAACACTTCATGTAAGATTTGCTCTCTTTACAGATTTTTAACAATAAAGTATTGTTACCCATGGGCACAATGTTAACAGCAGAGACGTAGAACTCAATCATCTGGTATACATGAAATTATACTCACTGAACAGCAGCTCCCTGTTTCCTGCTAGTCCCTGGCAATCACCACCTTACTCTCTGCTTCTCTGACTGCTTGTGGTGCCTGTGATAAGTGGAATCATGCACTGTGTTTCTGTGACGGGCTTCTTGGAGTTAGTATTACGTCCTCCAGGTTTACCTGTGTTGTTGCATATGGCAGAATTTCTTTCTTTTGTAAAGGCTGAATAATGTCCCATTGTATGTATAGATCACATCTTCATTCATTGGTAGACATCACTAATCATCAGGGAAATGCAGATCAAAACCACAAGGAAATCCCCTCTTAGATTTGTTAGGATGCCTACTACCAAAAAACAAAAAATGCGTTGGTGCTATGGTTTGGATTTGTCCCCCTAAATCCATATGTTGGAAATTGATCCTCAATGTGGAGGCATTGGGAGGCAGGACCCTTTAGAGGTGTTTGATGCCATTATTGTGAAAATGGTGTGATTATAAGAGGACAAGTTCAGCCTCCTTTTGGTCTTTCTCTCTCCCTCTCTTTGCCCAGGGTGGGATAACTCAGCACGACGGCCCTCACAAGATGTTGGTGCACCTTGGTCTTGGACCTCCCAGCCTCTGGAATTGTGAGAAATAAATTTCTGTTTTTCTCTAAATTACTCAATCTCAGGTATTCTGTTCTAGCAGCAGAAAATGGAGTAAGAGACAAGGAGAGATTATGGAGAACTTGGAATGCTTGTACAGTGTTCATGAGAATGCAAAGTGGGGCAGCCATTTTAGCAAACAGTATGGAGAGTCCTTAAAAAATTAAAAATAGAATTACCAGGTAATCTAGCAATCCCACTTCTTGGTATATATCTAAAAGAAATACAATCGTAATCTTGAAGAAATACGTGTATATTTGCACTGTTATGTTCATTGCAATATCACTTCCAATAGCTAAGATATGGCCACAGCCTTTTAACTAGTGCTAAGAGCTCATTCCATCCTTTTTTTTCAGATCTGGGCTGTTTCTTTCTTTCTTTTTTTTTGACAAAGTCTCACTATGTCACCCTGGGTAGAGTGCCATGGTGTCACAGCTCACAACAACCTGAAATTCTTCAGCCTAAGTGACTTTCTTGTCTCAGCCTTCCAAGTAGCTGTGACTACCTGTGCCAGCCACAATGCCCGACTATTTTTTGGTTGTAGTTGTCATTGTTGTTTGGCAGGCCAGGGCTGGATTTGAACCCACCAGCTCCAGTGTATTTGGCTGGCACCCTAGCTGCTGAGCTATAGGCACCAAGGAAGATCTGGGGTGTTTCAATCCTAATCTCAAAAACAGTGATCCACTTTCCTCTATCTGATTGTGCCTTTAACTGGCTGTACAGCCTTGGAAATTGTCCTCTTTGGGCTGCAATTTTTCTCTGAGGAAGTAAGTATTGTTACAGCTAGATAGTGATTGTCCTGAGCCATAAAACCATCTTCTTCAACCTCATGCAGCATGAAGCCGTAACAGGTACCTGGGAGCCAAGCTGCTTCCCTGGCTGGGGACAGGTGTTCAGGGACGTGTGTAATCTTCCTTTCTGGAGCCATAGAGCCAGTTTTACTGCCACTTGGTGCACTGTGGAGTCAGAGTCACTCTTCTCCAGAACATTTATGATTCTGGTGGCTTCAACAAAGAGACATTCCTACATGGAGCATGTACAGTATCATTAAGATGTAGTGAAAATATTAACTCCAGTATACACATTTATAGATATTAAGCATTTTTGTTACTGATCTTTATCTTTCAAGAGTCTAAATTGATCTAAATTTCCCAAAGAAAGATTAAGAATAAAGAAAAGGGCAGGAAGTATAGGCAAGTGTATAAGAGAGGAGTTGTTTATAATAATTTTGGAAATGGGCTCAGTGCCTGTGGCTCAAGTGGCTAAGGGACCAGCCACATACACCTAAGGTGGCAGGTTTGAATCCAGCCTGGGCCCACCAAACAACAATGATGGCTGCAACCAAAAAACAAAAAAAATAGCCAGGCGTTGTGGCAGGCACCTGTGGTCCCAGGTACTTGGGAGGCAGAGGCAGGAGACTCGCTTGAGCCCAGGATTTGGAGGTTGCTGTGAGCTGTGATGTCATAGCACTCTACCCAGAGGGACAGCTTGAGGCTGTGTCTCAAAAAAAAAAATTTTGGAGATGGGTTATCAGTTTCATTTGCGGAGTCCTGCATTGAAATTTAGAAAGATTTATTAAAATCAATTTTTGCTATAATTTTAAAATATCCTAAAGCAAAAACAATGTCTTCAATTTTTGTGTGGTTGGATAAAGTACATGATGAAAAAAATGGTACGTTTGGAAAAAAGTGTAACAGAAACCACTGTGTTGTTTCATAAAACAACAATCTGCATAAAGCATAAAGGGTGCACGTGGTTCAGGGACTCTTTTCAGAGTCCACCTGTTTCTGTAGAGTAAGCACTTGAGATATGAAGCCAACTTGAGGCATCCCTACCCTTTATCAGCTGAGGCTCACAAAAGCCCCAGTATTCTCCTCATCTCCAAAATCAGGTTATTACAGAACACATCTTAATGCTGTTTAATATGGTTCAAATGCAACATGACGTGCTACATACTTAACACATGTATAGAACTTTGTAAAGTCTTTGATTAATTTTAACTATGATGCACTTTATCATGTCTAGTGTGCGAACTGTAGTTACTGGAAACTTTGATTCTTATTCTGTTCTTAAATAGATATGATAAGCATTACATGTAGATGATTAAATTGTTGTGTTGTATAAAGTGAAAACTATCAACAACCTGGAAAGTGTCACCCCATCTTGAACGTACAAAGTGTAGGCATTAACTGTGGTTTCTTACTTCCAGGTGGGAGATAGTGCCAGAAAAAGAGAACATTCCTCTCTAGCCCTTATACTCCAGGTATTTGGAAGTGAAGTAGACAGGGACCAATAAAATGCAAAGCTATAAACAAGTCATTCAGCATAACCCAGACTACATCCTCACCAAGTGTGCAGGGAGGATGGTAGTGTCCCTGCTCCCCAGAAGTCAAGCCGAGGGTATTTGGAGGATGATGCCCAAGGAGGTCCAGCTCCCCAGAACAGCTTCCGTACAACTGCAGAGTAGCAAGGGGAATGCAACAGGGCGCATGAGCCCTAGGAAAGGGCCGGGCTGTCAGTGAGGCTCAGAACTCACCAAAGTTAAAATGCTAGAGGCCAAGGTTCTAGTGCAGATGAGCTGGGACTCAGGCACAGAGAGCAGACATGCCTCAGTGTTATTCACAGCCTGGGCAGCAGATGCTGATGCTTGCCGCCTGGTGTGACTCAGAGGAAGACCTGGGCCACTGTGCATAGCTCATTGTATAAATAAAGTGGGATGCTATTTGTATGCCTCCCTCAATCCCTCTCTCTGCCTACTACTTGTCAAATTCTTCTGAAGCACTTCTATTGGTATTCATAGGAAATGAATGATTTTGATAGTATTTTTTAGACTTGCCATATCAGTGCTGTGACAGTGTAGCACAAGGTCAGGGGAATGGGTTTCAGGAGAAGCTGCTGTATTAGTTATGCACCGCCGCACAAACTTGGAAGCAGAAAGCTGCACACACATTTACTATCACAGTTCCTGTGGGGCGGAAGTCTGGCCTTGGGTTTGCCACACGCTTTGTGAGGCTGCAAACCAGGTGTCAGCCAGGGCTGAGTATATAACAGAGGCTCAACCGGGGAAGGATCTGCTCTAAGCTCAAATGCTTGCAGAGGCATTGGAATCCTTGTAGGCAGTTGGACTGAGAGCCAAAGTTTCTTGCTGGTTGTCTGCCAGAGGTGGCCTTCAATTCTTGCCACACAGCTCTGCCCATAGGACAGCTCATTACATGGCAGATGGTTTGCTCAAAACCAGCAGGGAAGAGAGTCTCTCAGCAGGACAGTCATTGTGATTTTTCATCACATTGTTGTAGAAGTAAATTCCTGCCCTCTTTACTGTATTCCATCGGTTAGAAGCAAGTCAAATGTCCCAGCCACCATCAAGGGGAGTGACTGAAACAAGAGTCTGACTTCCAGGAGAGGCACCTCACAGGCACCAATTCAGGGTCTGGCCACCAGACCACTGTGCCAAGAACTTCAAAGACATTAGATAATTAATCTCTAAACCGCAATCTGAGGTACATACTGCTATTTTTTGTGGATGAATATAAATTGAGCTTCCCAAAGTAAAGATGCTCCTCATCTCTTACTTGGTCTATAGCGACTTCCTCTAAACTGGAAGTTCTGTTTGTTTCCTTCTAGACAATCCCCTCTGGTTCCATTTTCTGCACCCCAACCAAAGCAACAAGGGAAACACAAACACATCAAGGTTCTGTTAAAGTGCCCTGCTCATCACTTTAACCTGTCTGATGGTTAAACTTAACTTTGTTAAGTTGTCCCCAGGTGACTCAAGCCTGTAATTTGGGGGCCCCCTGGTCTTTCCCACAATGCACAATGTTTTTCTGCTCCCCTCCCCGCTCCTGTGCACTCAGCCCTCCTTTGCCTGCACAGCTGAACTTCCCTTCCCTTCCTCAGGGTTAGGAGAGGCACCTGGCCCTGGTTTCTGCAAAGTGAGATCCTTCATGGTTTCTTCTCCCCACAGCTCTTGGGCCTCTCCCACCTGAAGGTCACCCTGATCTCACTGCACCCTGCACTTAGAGCTTTCAATAGCGGCACTCGGGAGGATCAGACTCCTCCTTAGGATCAAACCCAGCGATATCTCCTGGGGTCTGGTGGCAGCCCTCCATGCTCAGTCTCTACTAATCATTGCCTGGATATGATTTCCCTGTGGGGGAAGCTTTAAAGAAATTAAGTCATTTTTCCTGGTTGGCCGGTAGGGCAAACTCACGTCCAGTAAGTGAAGCATTTTGCCTCTCAACTCCAGTCCATCAAACATCAAGTATTAATATTAATTTTTCCACATGAAACATTTGTGGAGTGGGATTTGCTCATCTTTAGGGCCTTTTCAATCAGAATGCCATCACTTTGAAAAGCCTGGAAAGGGGTATACATTTCCTTTTTTTTTTTTTTTTTTTTTTTTTTGCAGTTTTTGGCCAGGGCTGGGTTTGAACCTGCCACCTCCAGCTTATGGGGGTGGCACCTTACTCCTTTGAGCCACAGGCGCCACCTGGTATCCATTTCCTTTTAAAAATAATAGTTCCTGCTGCTGAAGTTGACTCCTGTAAGCATGTAAGCAGAGAAGCTGTTTTGGACCAAAGAATCCTGTGTCTGTTTAATTTCCTTCAACTCTCATCTGTCTCCTTTTAAATCACTTTCCATCTCCCACAGCTGCTTATTGGCAGAACCTTTGATAACACAGGAGATGGCTGGACACTCTCAGCCCCCATGGTGTGCCCTGCACACCAATCCCATGTGCAGAGAGAGGTCTGGTTACTCCTGGCAGGAGATGAGGCTCTCTGTGCAATGCCTAGATCTGGTGTCCTGAGTGGCTTCTTCAAGGGACCAATGCATCCTGGTGTTCTGAGTGTTAACGCTCCACAGTGCAAAGAGATCAATGAAAAGAGGGCATGAGAAGAAGCTTGCAGGATAAATCCCTGTCCTCCCCACCTCTCATGGGCTACTCCAAAGCAGTTTCCCTGGCCAAGGCCTGGACACCTGGTGATCATAAGCCTGGAGCTGCTGCTGTGACTTCAGGCTCATGAAGAGACACATAGATGTGTCACTCTCCTGGTGTCTCACATTTCTTTGCCTTTTCTTCTCTTCATTCTTTCTACCCTGGATTTGTTTCTCCCAAATAATGTTTCAGTGGTTAGGGCACCAGCCACATACACTGGGGCTGGTAGGTTTGAACCCAGCCTGGGCCTGCTAAATAACAATGACAACAACCAAAATATAGCTGGGCCATTGTGGCAGGCTCCTGTAGTCCCAGGTACTTGGAGTCTCAGGCAAGATAACCACTTAAGTCCAAGAGTTTGAGGTTGCTGTGAGCTGTGATGCCACAGCACTCTCACTCTACCGACCGTGACACAGTGAGAATAGACTTAACAAAAAAAAAAGTCTTGAGTTTTCTTTTCTAGATGACTCAGGCTAAGATAGAGGCCCAATGTTGATGGCAACTCACATCCTCCCCTGTGTACCATGGAGTGGAGCCCGATTACAAAATTGAGATTCAACACATTCAATCCCAAGAACGAGCATTTGAAGAATGCCAAGTTCCCAGCAAGACTGAGTGACAGGACACAGCACTCGAGATTTCAAGGAAAATGCTTTCTCTGTCATACTCAAGATGATTAGCTTCACACATTTAAAAAAAAAATAAAAAACTGACTCATAAAACATGCATTGATGTTGCATTTGGGAACAGCTGCAGCCAGCCTGTGCGCAGAAACACGCAGAAAAGATTATCTTCCTAAAATCAATCTTTGCGTTCTGGAAGAAGAGAGTAGACGGAAATAGCTCTTTGTGGAGCTGAGTGACATGTTCTGGCCAGGCATCCTGTGTTAATATAGCAGATGAGAGCCAGACAAAGCAGAGCTGGGACACACGCCTGTCCCGACCTGGCCGACGGGCCTGTGGAAAGGCACCACCGCGCCTGTGGGACGTCTTCACAGCTTTCCCAGGCCCCTTTTGAATAATCCAAACTGTGATGCTTTTACAGGGAAGCTGATCTCCAAATTAGGCCAAATGTGTGTGTCGTGCCATCGAATGCACCCTTGAACCCAGACAAGGTGGGACACTTGCTCGGGAGCCTCCTCATGGATGCTTCCTTCATTCACGGGTTTTTCCCTCATTTGTTAAATTCAGGACTGTCCACTGGAGCTTTCTGCTGTGATGGAGCGTTCTGGGACAGCATTTTCTGATACTATAGTCTCTAGCCGTGTGAGACAGTTGAGCACTTGCATTGGGGCTAGGAGCTGAGTGTTTTACTTTATAAAATCTCAATTAATTTCAGCCTTAATAGCTGTATGTGGCTAGGGGCGACTTTACTGGATAGCTTAGCTAAACATTCAGTTATTTAAAACTATTCACTGAATATCAACTAAGGAATCCCTCAGAAGTTACTTCACAAGTATATTTGGGGGAACATAGATACTCAATGCAGTTTTTTTAAGATGTGAGGAAGATAAACTGGGTTCGCACACATTTATAATAAAATTGAGAGTAGATTTTGTAAGTGCACATACGATGTTGGGAGAATAGATATATATTTATCCAGTGATAAAGAATAATTTATTTATACTTTTATAATTATATTGGTTTAAAAATGTTTAAGGTGGCCAAGGCGAAGATTAGAGAGCTCTTTATTGCAAAGTCATAATGATGTTGGAGCTGAGATAGAATTGCAAGCACAAAAAACAGAGAATTGTGAGTGAAAGGGCCTTAGAAGCAGCTGTTAGGTGCACAGTGGATCGGGGCAGAAGACAGATTGTACCAAGAGGCATAAGGAGTTCTGTATTATCTCTATCCAGGAAATAAAAAGGCAAATTTTCTGCATGTTTGGATTAAAAAATACATTGTAAGAAAAAAATAACTATAGGGTATTTATGATCAGAATACGTAACTCATAGCCACAGGCTTGTTGGTTAACCACTTGTCATCTGCAAACAGACACGGGCGGCCTTTCCAGCAGCCTGGACCTACTATTGAATCATGGCGAAAGGGTCCCAGGAGACATCAGAGGCATCCCTGTCATGCGGCAGCCTGCTTCAAACATCACTCGTTTGAATACATAGTGCTGGCCACAAGCAGCGGACTGTTAGGTCCTGATGAGCAAATCTGAGGCGTTATTACTGTTTTATACCAGTAGGAGGGATAATTTTCTGAGTACAAGCAGTGATGATAACATTTTAATTGAGCAGGAATTTTAGTTTTTGAAAATGGAAACTGCACTATGGGAACAGAATGTCTTTCTCTTCAAGGTAGAGGCATTCTTCTCAAGTCAAGTGACGGGCTTATCACCCAGTAAGGGGAAGAGGGAAGGGCACCTCCTGACCGTCCTTCTGGTTAGCAGTGTTAGCACAAGGAGGAGAGCCATGCTGGGGCCCAGGCTGGTCCTGCACATTCCAACCAGGGCTGCAGTAACCTTCCTGACCCTCTGAGGTAGGTAATAATCATCTAAATTCATGGGTAGAGAAATCTAGCTCTGTGCAGGCTCGTAACTTTTTTAAAGTCAGGCCAGAAGTCTGTTTCAGACAAGGTGGAAGTGGTCTTTGTCCAGATTGGGTGTCTTTTGTATTATATCACTCTGCTTGTAAGCTATCCATTTGTCTTCATTTTCAAGGGTCACAGCACAATTTTGTGAGCTGCTGAAGTGAGCAAATAAAAGTAAAACAATTGGTGGAATGCCATGATATTCTGAAAGACAATGGTATGACATTTAAGTCTGATCAGCGTGGTGGCACATGTGGTTGAACAGAACCAGGGGACTTGAAGGAGGAGGTAAGATGGATTTGAAATGCAGGTCAGATTTAACAGTAGAGTATTGGGAGTGTGTGTGTGTGTGTGTGCGTGTGTGTGTGTTCATGAGTATGTGTGTGGTTGGGGATGGGGGAGGTAGCCTAAATGACGGAGATACTTATTGAAGGATCTGTGTCCCTTCTGGCCGAAGACTGAGAGAGGCGACATCTGTGAATTGTTCCCTGTGGCAGGGAAGACCCTCCTGGTCCATGTAATATATGTACACTTAGGAGAAGGGGAAAACTGCCATTTCATGACTTAAAACTGATTTTTAAAAAATTTGCCAAGGAACACAGAGTTTAACTCCCAGCCAGAATAATCTGTCATTTGGGGAAAATTGTTTCATTCAAAAATATTAATTGAGCAAGCTTGTTCTGGCCAGGCACTGAGACAGGCAAACAAGAGCCATGTGGCTCCTGTACCCATGGAATTTAGGGACGTGTTTGGAAAGACATGTGTAGCCTGTGTTTTAAAGCAGCACCGACTCACTGAGAGGTGGTCCTGACCCTGTGTGGGGAGGCAGAGGGGAGGTCTCAGAAGGTCACCTGGAGGTGCTGGAAGGACAGGAGTTTGGGAGTCTCAGGGTGAGAGGTGGGTGGGAGGATGGCGTCCCAGGCAGAGGGAACAGCATGTGTGAAGGCCCTCAGGTCAGGACTCATGCAACTCTTAGCCTTCTTCAAGAATGGGAAGGAGGCCCCTGGTGCAGAAGGGCGGGTGCAGCAGAATGGAGAGCAGCAGGAGGGGGCACTGGAGAATGTTCAGATGTGAAAGGGCTTATGGGGGAAGGGGGGGGGGTTCGTCCTGAGCACCAAGAATCCGTGTATTCTACAGACGTATAGCAAATGCTGCCTACTATTCTTGAGAAAATCAGTCATATTGAATCCTGACATGGGAGAAAGAAATGTTCCAGAAATTGCAACAACATTTGCAGGGATATGGTTCCTTAAAAATGCAAATAATTTGCAAACTGCAAACCTAACTCCTCAATGTATGTCTGAGAATTCAGGTCAATTCTGATGTGCTCTTGGCAAGAGTAAGCCTCTGCCTGCTGCTGTTCATGCATCTGCTTCTCAGAGCCTGGGAACAAAGCCCCACAGGGCTGAAGGCAGGCGTGCGGTTGCTTTCCATTTACTCTGAGCTGGAGACATGAAAAAGGCAGAATCTGACTTTCTCTTGTCCCGCAGTTGGCCTCCTGCTCACAGACGTCAAGACTCAATAAGCCAAAACGTGCTGGACTTCAGCCATTATGCTCTGATGCAATTTTATTTTCCTTTGGGGGGTTATAACTTAGGACCACATTATTGTAGGTGATAATGGGGCTCTCTCAAAGAGAAAGCAGATACTCCCCCTATCAGTCATCCTAGGATGACATTAGTTTGGGGATAAGAACTTAGGATGAGGGAGGCCAACATTAGACCATGGAGAGAGCTCTTTATTTCTTGAGTTCACACAAGAGTTTGACAGGGAAACCTCTGTGGGAGGCAAAGCAGTTTGCTCCCAGGAGTAAGGCAGGCCAGGGTAAGAGAGAGCGACAGAGAGAAAGAAAGAGAAATAAAGAGCCAGGAGCACAGTGGGGTCAACCAGGATCACAAAGTGATAACCTATTTAGGAAACAAAAGCAATGAGTCTGAGTTTGTAGACATTGAAAACCACAAATCTTTCACAGTTGCGATTTATTCTCTGTGGTTCTCTAGTTCTGCTATCCTGTTAGGGCATTCTTAATGCCAGGGAAGAGCATGGTGGCTGGAGACAGGGCAGGGTAGAGGAACATGAAGCGTTTGGCCTGAGCTCACAATAAGCAGGAGGGTTTCTGGGAACCTCGGGGCAGATGGGGTCTGAAGGGTGGGACTCTTTCTTTGTAATGGGGTAGTTTAACAGGAATGTGAGTTCCTACTGTATTGGAGAGGGCTGGCCAGACCCCTAAGAAGCAGGGAGGAGAATGGCATGGTGGGGGGACCCTGCAGGGGGTGCTGGAAGGAATGTGTGTGTAAGCCCCAGTGCGTTTGGAGGACCTCAGTAGGTTGGCATCCCTGAGGTTTACATCACAGAGAGGTGTCTGGAGGTGAGCCTGAAATGGAAATAGGCCACATCTTGAAGAATCCCATGGCCAGACCATGCTGAGAAGTTTGCATATGGAACAATGGACTAATTTTAAACAGGGAAATGGCATAGTCAGATTTGGACTTCCGACAGATTGCTCCAGTTTCAGTAGAGAGTGGAGCAGAGGAGGCGTATTTGGTGGCAATTGCAGGTGCCAGGCAAGGAAAGTGTGTCCTACGTCAGCAGTGATGGAGCTGGAGTGCAAGAGACAGGTATTTGGTATGTCTGGATCCGTAGAAATGAGGGTTGGACGGGTTGGTGGATTGAGGGGATGAGAATCCCAGGTCATAATCATACTTGTCTACAGCCATTTCAAGCAACTAGCATCTTCTGTCTAAAAAAGATGGGCAAATACTTATCTTAGTCGAATTGCCCACTTTAGTGTGAGTTTATAACTGGGTCATTCCAATATTCATCACACCATTATTAGAAAGGGGACCAAATTCCATTTTCTGTTTCCAAACAGAATGTTTAAGAATTGCAGCAGCTCCAGAGAAGACATGGATTTCTGTCAGATGGAGACTCGAGGATTCCCGGTAAGCCACAGAGTGGGGGGCATAGTGTGGAAAATTGTCCAGGCAGCAGCAGGACTGAAATATGGCTAACTGGAATGTTTAAGGCTCAAGCTCCATCAGTTACATGTAGATGTTTGCCATCAGAAATCCACTGGAAGCAACTGTTCTTAAGTGTGTTAACTATTTCTAGGGAGAGACGGTATTCAATTTTCTCTCTCCAGGGAGGGTGAAAGAGGAGAGAATGGCCTTGTGTCCCAGCTAGGGAACACAAGCCTTGTGTCCCTGGTGTGTGGTTTGTATACAGGAGAGGGGAATCTTCTCATCAACTTTGAGGAAACCTTGCAGAGGCCTCCAGGGTGGATGGCATTGAGACTGAAGCCCTGGAGTATCCTCACATATGTCCATTTCTCCCAGATGCTTCAAGAATTGTCTTTCTGGGAAGCAGGGAACGGGGAGCTTATCACTTCAGGAATCCATTTAGCTCTCAAATTTTGTAATATTAGTTTCACTATGAGGTTCCTTCTACGTTTGCTAAAAAGTAAAGTCAAAGCATCTTTATGAGGAGAAATTGTATCTTTATTCCAATAAAATCTGTCAATATGCACAGAATTCTACAATATTTGTGATGATCCTTGTCCTTTTGAAGAAATAATCATTCATACCAGTGGGCATTAATGACTTGAACAAAAAAACATAAAGTCCTGCTAATTTATAATTGGTAATTATCTGAAGTAAAGTAGAGCTAGAGATTACATTTGCACTATCTGATGGAAAAATCGAGAACTTGATATAGTTTTGGAAGGAAGTCTGCTGAAAAGAAGTTAATTGTTTCTTAAGAAAACCATCAAATTATTGACAACAAACCCACGAATACAACATAAGTACATTTAATGTCCTTGTCTTTTCTGGGGGAGAGTCATACTTTCTATAAGTCATCTCAACATTTTTCTTCCCTGTATGGAGAAAAAATAACTCATGTCCCAGTTGTCACTTTCTATACTTCTAAGGTAGTGGCTACCACAGGATTTAGTGATATGTGTGGGGTCTGTCCCCTCACTAGACCCAGAGCTTTGGGGTATCATGGAGCAGGACCTAGTACTCTCTGTTTTATTGACTTCAGGCCCAGTACTTTGTGTAGATTAGAGGTTCAATCATTGGACGTTGGATAGAAAATTTGTTCCCAAGTTGATGCATGACCACTGATGGATAACGTTGTTAGTTGTGCAATATATTTGAAGGCAAAATAGCTTTGCTTTACAAGAGTGCCACAAATGCAAGTGCTCTATCTATCTATCCAAAGGTCAGGGTAAAAAACAAGAAGAAACAACAAAGGTATATGTGACCCTGTGGCCCTGACCCAGCCGAGGAGGGCGTGCATTCTGTGAAAGCTTCCCTAATCAGTTAAAAACAAAGAAGGAATGAAAGAAAAGCACTATGGAATACACGACCCATTTTATGCATTCAAGTTATGCACAGAGTGCAAACTCCGTATGGGCAGGCATTTTATTTATTTTGTTCACTGCTGTGTCTCTAGCCCTTATAACTGCTCAACACAGGGAACATGTAAGTATTACTTATATGAATCACTGAAAGCATTAAGTGAATGAGTCAGGTAAGACACTTCTACAGGCTTGATTCAGTCCCTGGGAGAGCCAATTTACTACCTTGGTTTGTAAAGCATTCCCTAATTCATTCTTTTCCCTAATTTGGATGGGCATCTTTTTTTCTGCAATACCTATCTCTACTAAAAATCACAGAATTTTAACACCAAGTGGGCTTCTTGAAATTCTCTCCTTCAAATTAGCATCACTTGTTTCCATTAATCTGGGTTCTGATAATATTTTCTTTCATGAAAAGGAACCAGCAAACCAACACCAAACAAAGACATAACAACAACAGTAACATGAAAACAAGCCCCAAGCTGCTCCCACAGCTATGGACATCTTTTAATGGGCTAACCTTGGACTCATACTAATTTCTTGGAAGCTCTTGGACTTTTGCCTTTTAGCAGGGGGATGTAGAGAAGTTCTAGACTCTAACGCTTTGTTATTTATATTCCAAGTAGGTGAATTAACTGAGTTTTCTGGTGTGGCACAGATCTTGTTTTAGCACAACTGGCATATTATTGTTCAATCAGGTATCCATTCAATGTACCACTGAAAGAGGAGAATTTGGAAAGGTTGGATGATTGGCAATATGAAGAGATTATTTTTAGATGTGATGATAATATTGTAGTGATGTTTTTTAAAAAGCCTTCTCCTAGATGTACATACTGAAATTTATAATGATAAGATATTACACCTGGGATTTGCTTTCAAGTAATCAAACAAAAATGGGAATGATGGAGTTAGATCCAACACTATGTTCTCTCTACTGACATATGTATTTAAAATTTTCCATTTTCAAAAAGTTAGTGAAAACATCCAAAGTAATATATTTAGACACACTCTCAGAGATCAGATTGTTAGTTGTGCTCATATTTCAGCTCAGCTTAGCTGTTGATTCCTTAGAGGAATCCTGATAATTCAGTACGAACATAAAACCATCATCTCCATGCTTCATAGAGTGAGAAATTGGACTTAGAGATGTTAAGTATTTTTTCAGGATCAAGTTGGTTGGTTTCACAGGTCTGTGGCTATGAGTTGAGATGTGGAGTAGAATGGGAAAAGGAGGGGGGATGCAATGAACCTAGCTTGGAATACTGAGTTGAGGAACCTGGATTTGGTTTGAGAGGCAAAGCTGGGCCAGAACACTTTTAGAGAGGATAGGAGATGATGAAAATATTACCAGGGAAGATTATCTAACATGCAGAACAGATATCAACTGTGGAATCTGCCTCTGTCTTCTCAGTCCTTCAGATCTAAGCCTGACTGACTTTTGGTCCTACCTAGAAGGGGCTCTAGGCTTGGAAAGGACAAACTCAGATGACCACGCTGAGGAATTATCACCAGGCTTTGTGGTCCATTCAATTTATAGGACTAGGGAGAGGAAAGTAAGAGCTAGTGGCCATTTGCCCAAATGTTGGCCAGGCAGTTTATGAGACTAACCCTATAAACCCTAGAACCTAGAAAACAGGTTTGACTGTCTCTTCCTATATCCCTAGAAACCAGAAATCTGGTTTCATAAACAGTGACTTAACCCTGAGAGCCTGGTAAACTGGTTCCCTTACTTATTAGTTTCTAACATTGAGTATTGTAGGAAAGACATGGGTTAAATTGGTGTGGGTTAGCAGGGTCCAAAGGGCTAAGGCAAAGAGAAAAACCAATATTAACCTCATATAAATGAACAAAGTAATTTATTCAAACATTATACATCTCAGATATGTATACACAGTACTGAACTTGTTCTTGCTTAAAAATAAATAGATGCTACTTATCAACCACTACAGAATTAAATATTACATGCACAGATGCCAGCAGAACAACAGCTGTGTCTGCTGTGTTAGACTAGAACACAGCAGGCATCTTTCTGCACCATTTCACTTCTTAGGGGAAAAAAACCCACATAGACAGAACAGGAAAATGGACAATAAGTCACATGTTATCAGCATTTACTTTGAAAAAACCCAGTTTTTAAAGAATCATAGAAATTAAGGTGGAGATGTGACTGTCTCTTCCCATTCTTGTTGGCCCATTATTATTTGCAAGGCTTAGATATAAAAGTGTCCGAGATTACATTCCAAGAGCTTTCCCTGACATTTTATCATGCTTTCAAAATGGGTCCATCTGTATTTTCAAATGTAAGTTAGTAAAAAAAGCATTGCCTTTGGAGTCAGTGAAACTAGATTGAATTCTAAGCTAGGTTGCCACTGGTAAATTATTTGAAGCATTAGTTTCTTGACTATTCAGTGGGAAGATATTATCCACCTGACAGGTACTACAAGTACCTAAAGGGCTCTTACTTTAACATGCCAAATTATTAAATAATTATTAAAACTCCAGAGGGTCAAAGTGGTTTACTTTTGAAACATGAAGTGCCTGATGAAATATAGATCCTGGGACCCTGTGCAAAGGCCAGTGCCTCTTGGAGAATGAGTGCTCAGTAAATGCTTAAGGAAGTTCTTTGGTTAAAAGAAAAATAAAATTATTTGTGCAGTTATTTGTATCAGTAATAGATGAACTCCATTCTTCCACTATATTTTAATGATCTAAATCTTGCAAATCATGAAAATGGACCAGTAAGTATATATATTTTTAAGAAGCAGGAATGAATAGCAATGCTAAAAATAAACCCAGGCACCTGGATAAATGTATTCATCATGCTAAATTATGGTGTGATTGGCAGAAGGGCAATAATCCATAAATATTTATTGAAGTACCATTTCCTTTTAAATAGGAAGTTGATCGTTTTCCTTCTTTTCTCAAACAGAAATATCTTCTTGTTTTATTTATGTTCCAATACCACAAGCAAAATGAACAATTATGAGCCCTCAGATCCAGCAGAGCCACCATGGCTATTTTGCAGAGGGGTGGGTGGTTTTCTTGGGAATTTTTGTTCTAACAAAACAATAAAGGCTACAGGTTGTAAATACTATGTATGGTGGGTAGAAGGACTCCCCACAGAGATGCCCATGTCTTAATCTCTGGAACTGTGAATGTTACATTTCATGGACGAAGGATGTTGACAGATGTAAAAATGTTTTAGCCCTTAAGATAAGCAGATTTCCTGGCTTATTGGGATGGGCCTGATCTAACCACATAACTCCTTAACAGCTGAAAATGTCTTAGGAGAAAAGATAAGGGAGAAGGAAGAAATGAGAGAGATTCCAAATGTGAGAAGGGCTCTATTTGCTGCTGTGAGTTTGAAGATAGAGGTGCAACTAGATGAGAAAAGCTATGAGCTAAGAGCTGCTTCCCACAGACAGCCTGCAAGTAGATGGGGCCTCGGCTTTATAACCAGAAGACTGAATTCTGCCAATGATGTGAATGAACCTGGAAGTGAATTCTCTCCCATAGCCTCCAGATAAAAGCCCAGCCAGGGGACACCTTGACTTTAGTCTTGTGAGACATGAACAGCGATCTAGCCAACACTATCTGGACTTCTGACCTAAAGAACCAGAGCATAACACATTTATATTGTTATAAACCTCTAAGAGTGTGCTAATTTGCTGCAGCAACAATAGAAAAACAGCGAAGATACAACATGAAACACTTTAAAACTCAGCTGGGACAGTAGGATCCCCGAGCAATAGAACTGGACACCCTTATGGGGATGTAAATAACTCATGAGAAAGACACCAGAGACACAAAAAGCGGTCTGTGGTCTGGAAGTTTTGGAAATATTTCTAGAAAATGTGAAGTGTATTGGTGGTGGTGGGTGTGTGTATGTGTGTGGGGTGTGTGTGTGTGTATGTGTGTGTGTGTAGGAAAGCCTTCAAAACTGAGATTAAAAAGTAGAATATTTGAAATAAGCATTTCTTATTTTGAGTACCTCTTGTAAATGTTAAGTCGTGCTGTCTTTATAAGTTTTCATAATAGACATACACTTGAACGTGCAATTTAGGTAAACCCTAATTACACATTTACAGATTGAATTCATTTTAAAAATGGTTTAATTTTTGCAACAATTGAAATGGCAATGTTCTGAACTTTAATCAAACATTTCAAAATTTAGCAAATGTCTTTTGAATACATATTCACATTTATTTCTGTGTGATTGTGTGGAACAGGAGGATGTCCAAATGGTGTAAGTGTTGTGAGGGAATATAATCAAGCTGATTAGAGCATCCAAAGAAATAATGGTAAAATACTATTTAATCTGTGCTTTGAATGCAAGAGAGTTTTAAAGGTAGAAAGTGGGTAGTATATTTTGGAAAGGATGCAACCACAGAATTCAAGGAAATATTTGCAAAAATCACAAAGGTACACATGAAGATGGTTTATTCGGGGTTAAGAAAATGTGAAATTTTACAAGACTCTCATCTATACTGTGTGTGGGGAAGGAACCACAGTAACCTCGTAATTGAGAGGTAGATTATGAAGGGCCTATCACATCAGTCAGAATTTAACTCATAGTAGGTTACTCAAATAAAAAAGATTTAAAAAATTTATGGGCCACTCTCTTTTATGTCTAGTAATTTTTGATATTATGCTAGACATAATGTTTACTATGTTTTCAGAAGTCACGCTGCATCATTTTCCTTTAAGGATTGTAGTGTTTTTCCCTGGCAGATAGTGGCTCTCCTTAATCTTGTCAAAGCTTGATTTTTAGGTTGCGTTAGCCTGGAACTAGAGTTTTCTTTAGTCTAGACTGTCCTTACTTCTAAAGTGAGAACTTTCTGATGTTTCCTCTGAAAGTCTGGGGTGTTAACATGATCTCTCCCCTGTATCTGGCTGGGAATTTCAATATCCCCCATCACCACGTGCCATTCACTCTCAACCTTATAGCAACTACTCACTGCTAGTACTCATGGAACCCCAGCCTGAGCATGAGCACCCTGCACTTTGGTCAGGATCCTGTCCTCTAAGAAGCTGACCCCTCTCCAGTATCCTACCTAGCAATTTCATTCCAACTATTCAGCAGTTTTGGCTTCTAATCTCTGATCCCTAAGCTCATCAAGACCCTGATTCTCTACCTCCCTGTGCCACAGTTAGGAAATTATTCCTGAACAGATTGCTGCATGAAGATAGGGCCCACTTCATGCATTTTTATTCTGTAAAGGATTATAGTCTTATAGTGCCTATTAACTAATACCTGACACCTGTTTTATATTTTTTTTATGATGAAAGAGCTAGTCTAGTATTAATTAGCCTGTTAAAATCACACACTAAAGTCAAAAATTTTTGAGTAAGATGATGGCGTGATGAAATTTGTATTTTAAAAGTACTAGTTATGCCAAAGAGAAACAAAAAAGGAGAAACTTAATGGAATTATGTTTAGCAGATGGAATAATGTGACTACAGTGATGGATTGAATTGAGAGTGAGGGATTGGGAGAAATTCAGAATGGCAATAAGAATTTTAGCACAAAATTCTGTGTATAAATGGGGAAATTCAGAAATAAGACCAAGTTTGGTGGAGGAGATGACTAGGGGTGGAACGACATCTCAAAAATCAGTACAAATTGTCTTTCTAACACTTTTCTGACCTTATCACTCTGCCTTCAGGACAATTATACTATTAGCTGTTGAGTGCCTAACATGTTTCACAAACAAACATTTTGACTAAAATTATCCAACATTGTAATAAAACCCATTAAATTTATATGTGGATGGCATATTCTAGAAAAAAATCCATTAAGTCATTTAATTCTTAATTAGTGTTCTATACAGGTCACTCCAGCCATTTCCAATATTTTCCATTTTCATTTTCACTGGAATCCATTATTTTCCCTGTAAGGTTTACAATGAACATTTTATTTATTGATCATTTTGGTTTGCAGAAGATCTTATCGGTTATGACTTTTTCTATGTGGATTTTTATGTGGAGAATATTATTTCTACTAAATGCAATTCTTCTATGTAACATTTTACATGTCTAAATTATGTCCATATTTTATTCTGTTATTTTAAATGACTACTGAATTTTATCATTTAGAGTTTTTTACCCTCTCTCAATTTTACTTTGATTTATTTTTTCTGCTACTAATGTTATTACATACTGGACGCAAGACTGATCATTTGTATTCATGTCATAGATAATCCATGATAAAATGGATTATCAGAATTGCTATATTGTCAGAACCCTTTGCCTGAATCAAAATTATGTTTTCAACCTTTAGGTATTTCGCTTATTCTGGCCTTGTTCCCCCTTAAGTGGTGCTTCATATAATCTTCTCCTCTTCTGGGACAGAGTCTCTGGATTTCACCAACTGGCTCTCAGACTGCAGGTTACTTGCTTTAGATTCTGCCTGCATGAATAATGGAGAGAAAGTTGTATAACGAGCAACTTTGACAATTGTTTTATTCAGTTGTTAGTCTTGGCTCTGATCTTCCATATACTGACTAGACTTGGTGAGGAAAACAAGAAGTTGCTAAGTTCCAAGATTCCATGGAAGTCATAAATGAGTATATTTGGAACAATGTTGGATTAGCCAAAGCCATCTGGCGTACTGACTGCTGACTCTAGAAAGTGCAACAGGTCAAAATGAACTCATGTTCGAAATTGGCAGGGTTGAGACATCCTGCTTCACTCAGAAACTATTGCTAGAGTCTAAGAAGCAGTTAAGAAAGAAAGTAAAAATAAATTTGCACCTCTAAAGTTGTAAAGATGATGAGACAGTGTTCTAGAATGGGCATCTTGCAAAAGCAAACTTTATGGCCACAAAGGCATTTTTCCCCTGAAAATTAGTCATGTTAAAAAAATAAATGTGACTAGCAGCCAAACCCTTGCACACAGATTTTCAGCTTTTCCCCATCAACTTTGTTGACTATGTCACATTTTCTGAGAATTTACTTTCAACAATTAATGATGCATCAAATTTAAGCCTCAGTCTTTGGAAAACAAAAGTTTGCCTAAAATGGTTTTTTTTTTTGACTGTGTAGTTTATTTCTTCCTATGGCATATTTCCAAAACAGGTCAACTACTTCTGCGTGGTAGAGAAATCAGGGAAGAAAGAGAAACAGTGTCTGAAGGAAGTCTTGGTGGCCATGTGATCCGTGGCTGTGTGAGTGCAGCTTTACTACTGTTGGTGCAAAGTGTCAAGTGCAGTGGGGACCAGGTGGGTCCAAGACAAGAAGAACCTAGACTGCATTTCACAACAACATTTGATGCTGTTCCCTATTTCCAGAGAGAAATCTAAGTGAGCCTCTAGCTGTGCAGGCCTAAGGAATGCTGTCAGGGTTCTGTCTTTTCACCTTTTAACTAGACTTGTAGCAGAAAAATTAACAACACATAATGCTACTATCCAGTACATATTCGTAGAGAACCTTATAGGGGACCTTATTGACAAGGTCATCAATCACTGCATTTAATCCTTAGTACAAAAACTTTTTAGCTATTAGGATTCTGCTTAACTGATGAAGAATTGGTTAAGTGATTTGTATACAGTTGCACAGCCAGGTCTAGCTTTTTTCAATCATTTTTCTTTTAACAACTATAATGTTTTATCTGGCTTGCAATCTCTATTCTCTTTTTTTTCTCCTTTTTTTTTTTCTGAGACAGAGTCTCGCTCTATTGCCCAGGCCAGAGAGACCTCACATCAGTGTAGCTCGCAGCAACCTCAAACTCCTGGGCTCAAGTGATCAGCCTTCTAGGTAGCTGGGACCAGAGGCACCTGCCACAACACCTCTCTATTTTTTTCCTATTTTTAGTAGACATGAAATCTTATCTTGCTGTTGCTCAGACTAGTCGTGAACTCCTGAGTTCAAGGGATCCTTCTACCTGGGCCTTCCAGAGTGCTAGGATTACAAGTGTGAGCTCCTGTGCCTGGCCACCATCTCTACCTCTTGATCTAAGCAAGAAATTTCTTCATGAATCTTAATTTCACCTCCTCATTGTGCCTTTTTTGACTCACACACTTAAATCCAACTTTCTCCTGCTCAGAGCTCTCCTAGAAAGTGGCTGTCTTCCCTTACACATATTCAGGAGAGACCACAAGATCAAATTAGAAAGAAAATACACCAATAAAAATAACAACCATAGCTTATAAACAACAGAAAGTTACTTCTCACAGTTCTGGAGGCTGGTAAGTCCCAGACCAATGCTCTGGCAGGTTCAGTGCTCACTTCCCAGTTCGTAGCCAGCTGTCTTCTTAGTATAACCTCCCATGACAGAAGGGGTAACAAACCCTCTCTCAGGCCTCTTCTATAAGGGAACTCTCCCATTCATGTGGGCTTTCCCCTTATGACCTAATCCCCTCCTCAAATCCCCATCTCCTAATATCATTACAGGGGTGGGAGGTGCGGGACTTGGGTCAGTGAGATGAGGAACAAGTGGACCCTCCATGAAGAAACAAGGATGTGGGACAAGGAGGCTTTAACTACGCCAAACGTGGTGGGTACAACTGGGTTTCATACAACTTATCCAAGACCTAAAAATGGATGCTGAGGCAACTATATTCAACAAATTTATGAGAGCTTTCCAGTCCATTTAGCTTACTGTACCAGCACAAATGGCTAAGACAGCGAATAAATATAAATCCCCTGGTTCTATGATGTGGAAAGAGTGTACGTTTCAACAGTAACGCAAGCCCAGTGTTTCCACATCGCACCTCACAAGTGAGTCCACTGTCCACGTCTCAGCAGCTCCCTGGGCCATGCTCCCTGATCCAGCTCTGACCTTGCAGCCCACACCCCTAGCACCCTCCACCCTGAAGCTCATCATGCCCTAATTTTTCATTAGAGTTTATTCACTGATGAATTTACCCATGGCCCACATTTGGCTATTAAACACTCGTAAGCTTGTTGTAAAACATGTAAATGTTTCCTGGACAGTTGGAAAATAGTCACATACCAAGGCCCTGCGGGTGCACTGGCCCTGGTCATGCAGATTCATTTCCTGGGATTTCTAAACCTTCTCATGATCCAGAAAATAAAAATTTCTGCCGGACACATCAAAGCACCTCCAGGAAGCTTCTCCAGCATTATGGCTATTCTGTTAGGTCAGTCAGTGCCTGTCTGATATCATTTATTAAATATTTCTAGGACACCACTAAAAGTTCTCAAATAATATATTATTTGGGTTTTTATGGCTTTTTAAATTGTTTTGTTTTAAACAGCTATAGTTAATTCTTGTGGTATGTATTATTCCATTGTATAACTATATCAAAATTTACTTATTCTAGTTAACTTTTGTGGTGTTTCCAGTTATTTGTTTATGTTATATTATTTATAATATAAAAACTACTTGGCATCTGTAGCTCAAGTGGCAAGGGCACCAGCCACCTACACTGGACCTGGCAGGTTTGAATCCAGCCTGGGGCCTGCCAAACAATAATGACAACTACAAGCAAAAAATAGTCCGGCATTGTGGAGGGCACCTATAGTCCCAGCTACTTCGGAGGCTGAGGCAAGAGAATCACTTAAGCCCAAGAGTTGGAGGTTGCTGTGAGCTATGATGCCATGGCACTCTACCCAGGGTGAAACCTTGAGACTCTGTCTCTCAAAAAAAAAAAAAAATACTGCTGTGTATATATGTGTAAGAGTTTCTCTAGGTGATTGATTTGGGGAAATTGACAGGTGAGTGGGTTTGTGTGTCTTCAGTTGGCTTAAAAATGTCATTTTCCAAAATGGCTTTAACAATTTATACTGTCCTAAATAAGAATCAGTAGTACAAAATAGTTCTATTACTTCCATCATTGCCAACACTTGTTAATTTCAGGCTTTTTAATTTTTGCTAAATTGGTAGGTGGAAAAATGGTGTCTCATTGGCTGTTAAGTATTTCCTGTTTTATCTATGAAATTGAATGTTTTTATATATTTATTCTTCATGCATTCTCTTCTTTGAAGTTATTATTAAATATTTTGTTCATTTTGTTGGAGTATTTTTGTTCTTACCTTATCAATTTGCAGATTTTATTAATATATTCTTGATACTAATTTCTTCAGTTATATATTGCAATTATCTCAGTTTTCGACTTATCATTTCACTTTCTTTATGGTATCCTTTGTTGAATATAAGGTTTTTAAATTTTGGCATACTATAAATGATCATTCAGCCATTCATGTAAGCTAAACAACTCCCAGTACTCACACAGGGCTGGGACGCAGAGTTCTGACCAGACACAGTAGAAAGATGTCACTGAACATCTGGGGCATTCAGCAGCGACTCCAGGAGGCCTGTGCCTCGGTGGCATTGCTGCACTAGTTTTAGAATAAAGAGCACTCCAGATTTCCCAATAGAGCTGAACAACAAGCCTCGAAAGAATCAAGGGGAACTACAAGTAACTTAGCTGCTTGCCAGAATAAGGACCAAGAAGACCATTTGAAATGAGGCAACAACATTTAACTCTCAATAATGTAACATTTACAGTGACCAGCGTGCAATACATTATTATGTAACACATAATCAGGAGCAAACTTTCCTATAGAAACCATCCAGGAATAACAGAGAAGACGGAATTAACAAAGAGAAACTTTAAAACAGTTGTTTTAAATACGTTCAAGAACTTAGTAGAAAGTGTGAACATCACAGAGTGAAATGGAAGATACAAAATAAGGAGCTTCTAAAAATGAGAAATATAATGTCTGAAAGGAAAAAAATTGCTGAAGTCATTAGCAGCAGATAAGACAATTTTGAAGGAAGCATATTTTGTGGGTGCAGGTTCTGGGGACTTTTCTCAGCCCTACACCAACGTTAGGGAAGGCAAGTGTCCTTGCTTTCCTCCTCTGTAGGCTCTTCATTTGTTATTCATCCTCAGAGAGAGCTCAGTTATCTAGTATTCCCTATTTACACTGAGATCTCTTTTTGTCTCTGTGCGTTGGCAGAGTTCTAAGCTTTTTTTCCTGTCCCTGGCACTTCATGCCTCATAACAAAGGCTCACATTACCACGGTTGGCATCTCCGCTTTTATGCAGAAGTGAATTTTAGTGCTTGCTTACCTCCCAAGATTTCTTTTTTCACAACATTTTTAGCATCTCTAAATTCTTTACATTCTTGCCAACGTCGTGATTCTTTTGAAAACTTTGTCTTAAACATTGTTTTCATCAGTCAGAGTTGTTTTTGCAGGAAGAATAGTCATGGCATCTAATTCATCCTATTACCATAAATATAAGCGATGCAACAGTTTTTTGAAGAAGATCTTATGAAAAATTTAATCTTGAAATGCTGTTACTTTAATCTGCTTTGTCTAATATGAGCTGTGGCTACTCTGCTTTGGGTCCTTGGGATGTCCAGGAAACAAGGGCAAAGCAGAGCAGCTGTTTTGAAGCATGTGAGCACAACATAGAATTATCCTCAGATAAAAATGATGACTTTACCAAATGGCATGACATTAAGAGACTATGACATTCTGAGCTCATAGGGCAGAGGTCCATGGAGAGGTAGCTTATTTATGGGGCAGAGGACCAGGACAGCCTCAGGGTCAGAAGATGAGGTTTATACTCATCATCCACTATGTATGACATTTTACCCAAGTTGTGTAGCTCTTCTGAGCCCCAGTTATCTCATTAACAAGATAAAGATCAGATACATGAAAACCCACTGATATAATGCTTTATAATTCATGTAATACCAGTTACTTCTGTATGCCAGGTGTGACCAACTTCACTCATGCAGGATTTAAATAAGATCTTTTTTACTTTTTCTGAGTTAAAAACCTATTCATGGTCTCATGTGCCAAATTTTAGTAAGGTGTCAAATACTTATCTCTTGGGATTTCTTTCTTCCCTAAGTTTTCCAAGGAACTTACGGACTTTGTCCAAAGGGGTTGCTTTTGTCTCCAATGGCTATGCAGCAAGAAAGCTGATGATATGGGTCAAGTCTCATTTTTTCAGCAGCCATGGCTTCTGTTTTGGCCCAATGGTCTCTGTATAAAACTGTTCAGCATTGTCTAATGAATCCTTTGTGGTTGAGATGTCCAGATCCCTGCTGGAACTCCTGGCCAGCAGTGAGGGAGGGAAAAGAACCACTTCATCAATGTCACTCAGAGCCAGAGGCTCTCTGTACTTGATGTCCGATGCCGCTAGCTCCTGTGAACAACCCTGGCCACATGTGACTGCACGGTGCTGTCAGCTGCAGTGGTGTCAGCAATACACCCTATCACGAAGGATGTTCAGGTCTTTCTTGCCTTCTTTTACCTGATTTTTGAGAATTACAAAAATTATTTTTTCCAAGGTGAAAAGTTATATTTTTCCACTACAACAAATTGGCAGCTTCCAAATCACATACTTTTTAAAAAGGTTCTACCTGACCAAGAGTTCCCCTGCACCTTTATGATTCTAGTCATATCAGTAGTGGAATGAGGAAGAAAGAAAGGTAAATACTATGGTCTTCAATTTCTTAAACAATTACTCTAGTTTTCTGTAGAACACTCAGACTGGTGTTCACCTGTGAGGTTCCACAGGACACTCATAGGTGATTGTGTCTGAGAATCCCCTGAGGCCTGGGATCTACAACACCATTCTGTAATACTTTTTCCTTCTTATAGGAAGAATAGAGGGTGATGACCATGATGATTGTTCTCAGTAAAAGAAGCTCAATGCACTCCACCCTGTAGGCTGTGGACCGTTACTTGTCATGGCCTGTTAGGAATGGGGTGCGTAGCATCACCGCCAGAGCTCTGCCTCCTGTCCCACTTCCCCATTCCACCAACTGCCTATCCTACTGTTCATGAAAAAATTGTTTTCCATGAAATGGTCCCTGGGGCCAAAATACTTCAGTGAAGGCCTGTGAGGAACAAGGTCCCACAAGGAGGTGATTGGCAGGTGAGCTAGTGAAACTTCATCTGTACATACATCTCTCCCTGTTGCACACATCACCACCTGAGCTCTGCCTCTATCAGGTGTCCATGGAAAAATTGTCTTCCATGAAACAGGTCCCTGGTGCCCAAAAGGTTGGGGCCTGCTGTTATATATAATCGAGAGGTTACATTTGAGTGAGTTGGTAAACATGTAATATTGTAGAAAATCACTGCTTAATGCCTTCCAAGTTAGAAAGCATGCCAGCTTGATTTTCATGTTCTTATAACATTAGAAAAAAAGTTTTTTTTCTTTGTTTCAAACATTTTGAAAAATGTGTGTGGACGCATTCCAAGGAAGACTGACAAAACAGAAATGTGTTCGTTGTGGATCCACGATTTCTACCCTGAGTGAGTTAATAAGAGGGGCAAGAACGTTTTCATTCCCCTCTCCCTTTTCTGAATTTGATCTTAGAAACCAAGGGGAAAAGCAGCCTCTACCTTCTGTCCATATTCCTAAATGATCCATGTCAACTTTGCACAGTGAAAGAGTCCTGTTCTCAGTGGATGGGAAGCAGTGGTTCCCATCATGTTTGTCACGGTAGGCCAACTGCTGTAAAAACAACCTCTACATCTTGATAGTTGGCCCAGTGAAAGTTTCTAGCTTCCTTACATTACACTGGGGAAGAGCAGAAGTCAGGGGGACCCTTTTGTAAACTCTGAGAGCCTTCTGCTTTTAGCTGAAGGAAAAAGAGAGAGGAAAGAAAGATGGAAAAAAACAGAGGCCAAAAGATGTCATGGGGAGGAATTTCACATACCCTGCTTGAAAAGGAATCCACACCTCTTCTCCTTACATTCCATGCCAGCACTCACCCATACTGCCACATGCAAGTTTAGGAAATCGGTGTGCATAGATAGCCTCGGTCTATGGACAGGAGGAAAGGGATACTGACCATCCCTAAAAGTCTCTGCCAAAGTTCACCAACTCAGTCACCAAATACTGTGTTCAACTTGTCTTTCTTCACACTCATCCCTCTTAAAGTGCAGCAGCATAAATCCCATCCAGCTCATTCAGCTCTCTCCAACTCAGAGTCCAGGATCTCTGTGTAGTGTGCAGATCTCTTTCAGATCTCGCTGTGGCATCGTAAGTTTTGGCAAATTATGAACTAAAGGAAAGTCATCTGCCTAACCCATACCCCAAATATAATAGTGGATCAAGGGCAGGATATAAAAACTGTTACTTATGAAAAGGAGAATGGGGTGAGGGACACTCAACAGTGGCCCATGGATTTCTTGTCTGAAATCCCACTGGACGGGCACTAAGAAGGAAGCAGAGGAAGTTCCCTAAGTGGACCCTGATTCTGCTCCCTGGGAAAACCTGCTTGCTCTTTTATAACCATAACACCTTTGATCTGCCTGTTCTTGCTCGATCGTTTCTTCCTCTATTGTCAACAAAATACTAGCAATCAAATTCAACATCATGTCAAAAAGATAATTCATCATGATCCAGTGGGTTTTATCCCAGGGATGCGAGGGTGCTTTAACATATGCAAATCAATAAATATGATTCACCACATAAACAGAAGCAAAAACAAAGACTATGTAGTCATCTCAATAGATGTAGAAGAAAAATCTGACAAAATCCTGCACTTTTTTTTGATGAAAACTCTCAATAAACTAGGCATCAAAGGGACATACCTCAAAATCATAAAAGCCACATATGACAATATGACGAACCCACAGCCAAAATCATGGTGAACGGAGAAAAGTTGAAAGCATCTCCCTAAGAACTGGAACAAGACCAGGGCACCCACTGTTACTACTTCTATTCCACATAGGACTGGAAGTCCCAGCCAGAAAAGAATAAGAAATAAAAGGTACCCAAATTGGGAAAGAGGAGGCCAAATTATCCCTATTCACTGATACAAGTTTTTATCTATAAAGCTCTAAAGAAGCCACCAAATCTCTCCTAGAATTGATAAAAAAAAAATTCAGCAATGTCTCAGGTTATAAAATCAATGTACATAAATCAACAGCATTTATATTTTCTACCACAGTCAAGTTAAGGGTCAAATCAAGGACTCAGTACCATTTCCAATAACTAAAAAGAAAATAAAATACCTAGGAATATACTTAACCAAGGAGTTAAAAGATATTTACAACAACTACAAAACAGGCTCAGTGCCTGTAGCTTAGTGGCTAGGGCACCAGCCACATACACCAGAGCTGGCAGGTTCAAATCCAGCCCAGGCCTGCCAAACAACAATGGCAACTACAACCAAAAAACTAGCTGGGCGTTGTGGCCAGTGCCTGTAGTCCCAGCCACTTGGGAGGCTGAGGCAAGAGAATTGATTAAGCCCAAGAGTTTGAGGTTGCTATGAGCTGTGATGCCATGGCACTCTATCAAGGGTGACATAGGGAGACCCTGTCTCAAAAAACAAATAAACCAAAAAAACCCCTACAAAACATTGATGAAAACAATCATAGATGATGCAAACAAATAAAATACATGCCATGCTCATGGATTGGTAGAATCAACCTTGTCAGCATGCCCAAAGTGATTTACAGATTCAATGCAATCCCTATCAAAACCATACACTTCGTTTGAAACCAAAAAAGAACCCCAATAGCCAAATCTATCTTAAGCAAAAAGAACAAATCTGGTGGTATTATATCATCTGACTTTACATTATACTGTGAGAGGCTGGAGAAACCAATTTAGGTACAGGCTAATGGAATAGGTTAGGGAACTCAAAAATTAAATCATCTACTGATGACCAACTGATCTTTAACAAAGTAGACAACAACATACACTGGAAAAAGGGAGGCTTATTCAATAAATGATGCTGGGAAAACTGAATAGCCACATGTAGAAGAGTGAAATAGGACCCCCATCTCTCCTAATACACTCAAATTAATTCAAGAGGGAGAAAAAACTAAATGTAAGGCATGAAACCATAAACATTTTACAAGTAAACACAGGAAAAACTCTTCTAGATTTCAGCCTTGGCAAATAATTTATGACTAAGACTCCAAAGGTAAATATGTGCACAGCATTAACAAAAATTAAGAAATGAGACTTTTGCACAGCAAAGGAAATAATCAATAAAGTAAATAGACAGCCTACAGAATGGGGAAAAAATATCTGTGAACTATATACATTCAACAAAGGGCTAATATCCAGAATCTACAAAGAATTCAAACAAATTAGCAAGAAGAAAACAAACAACATCATTAAAAAGTGGGCAAAAGACATGAACAGACGTTTTTCAAAAGAAGACAGACAAGTAGCCAACAAGCATGAATGAACGTTCAGTATCACCAACTATCAGGGAAATGCAAATTAAAATCACAGCGAGATACCACTTTACCCCTGTCAAAATGGCCATTAGTAGAAAGTCAATAAACAATGGGGGCAAAGAGCAAAGAAGGCTCATAACTGTTGGTGGGATTGCAAATTATAATAGTGTAACCTCTATGGAAAATAGTGTGGAGGAGATGCCTCAAAACAGGCACTTGATCCAGCAATCCCACCACCAGATATCTACTCAAAATAAGTCATTCTATCAAAAAGACACCTACACTGGAATGTTTATTGAGGCATAATTCACAATTGCGAAGATGTGGAATCAACCTAATTTCCTATCAATTCATGAGTGGATAAAGAAAATGTAATGTGTGTGTGTGTGTGTGTGTGTGTGTGTGAATATTCAAGTCACATTTAAATTCTGCAATTATAAGAGATACAAGATAACAAACATTATTGGTATATATTGAGTATTACAATTTTAATATAGTCTTTTTCCTTTCTTAAAATGTGTATGCCTTTTTGCACCCTCGAGATGTGTGTATGTGTGTATACATATGTGTATATACATACCACACACACACACACCCACCCCCCCACCACGCACACTCCGTGGAGTACTACTTAGCTGCCATACAAAGGAATGGAATAATGAGTGTCTTTTGTAGTAACTTGGGTGGAACTGGAGACCATTATTCTAAGTGAAGCATCTAAGAACGGAAAACCAAAACCCACACGTATTCTCTAGTAATTGGGAGCTAAACAATGGTCATCCAGGAAAAGAGGGATGAAAAGGACATTGGAAACCCAGAAGCGGGTAGAGTGAGAGGGATGAGGAGTAAAAAGTGACCTACCGGGTACAAGGAACACTACTGTGGTGATGGCTTAAACATCACACAAGATACCCGTATAGATAAAAAGATTGGTGCACCCCTTCTATTTTGAAACAAACAAAAACAAACCGAACAGAGCAACAGTTTTATTTTTGATATAGGGCTGAGTTCTAATGGACATTTGCTACTCAAAACACTTCTCAAACTTTTTGTTTCTCTTTTGGGTCTAGAAATTCAATTTTCAACAATCTTCAAATTCAATTTCTTTTGTTGCTCTCTAGTCTCTTTCAAACCCGACACTTTGCCCCCCAGTCTTAAGCTTCTCTTCTGATGCCTCAGTGAGTGCAGCCAGTAACATCCGATATGCAGCCCTGACCTGCTTTCTGATCTACTCAGGAGGCATTTGCTCTGTCTTCTGAGTTTTCAGTGGAAGAGTTAAAAACGTATTTCCCCAAGTAAAAGGAGTCTTCAGGCTTCTATCATCTGATGTTGGTTTTCTTGTCCCCTACTACTTAATTGCTAAGTCATTGCCACATACTTAATTTTTTTTTTATTAAATCATAAGTGTGTACATTAATGCAATCATGGGGTACAATGTGCTGGTTTTATATACAATTTGAAATATTTTCATCAAACTGGTTAACATAGCCTTCACAGCATTTTCTTAGTTATTGTGTTTAGACATTTATATTCTATACCTAGTAAATTTCACATGTACCCTAGGAATGGGAAATAGGGTGCATGTGAAATTTACCACAGGTGTGGTCCCTCCACCCAGCCTTCCCCTTTCCTCCCTCCTTCTCCCCTTTCTCCTTCTTCTTGGGCTATAATTGGGTTATAGCTTTCATAAGAAAGCTATAAATTGGTTTCATAGTACGGGTGAATACATTGGATACTTTTTCTTCCATTCTTGAGATACTTTGCTAAGAAGAATATGTTCCACTCCATCCATGTAAACATGAAGGAGGTAAAGTCTCCATCTTTCTTTAAGGCTGCGTAGTATTCCATGGTGTACATATACCACAATTTATTGATCCATTCATGGGTCAATGGGCACTTGGGCTTCTTAAATGACTTAGCAATTATGAATCAGGCTACAATTAACATTCTGGTACATATATCTTTGTTATAATGTGATTTTTAGTCTTCTGGATATATGCCTAGTAGAGGAATTGTAGGATCGAATGGCAGGTCTATTTTTAGATCTCTAAGTGTTCTCCAAACATCTTTCCCAAAGGAACGTATTAGTTTGCATTCCCACCAGCAGTGTAGAAGTGTTCCCTTTTCTCCACATCCATGCTAGCATCTCTGGTTTTGGGATTTTGTGATATTGGCTAATCTTACTGGAGTTAGATGGTATCTTAAAGTAGTTTGATTTACATTTCTCTGATGATTAAGGATGATGAGCATTTTTTCATATGTCTGTAGGTCGTGCACCTGTCTTATTCAGAGAAATTTCTCTTCAGTTTCCTTGCCCACACTGAGATGGGATCACTTGTTCTTTTCTTGCTAATATGTTTGAGTTCTCTGTGGATTCTGGTGTTTAAACCTTTGTCGGAGATATAACCTGCAAATATCTTCTCCATTCTGAGGGCTATCGGCTTGCTTTATTTACTGTGATCTTGGCTGTGCAGAAGCTTTTTAGTTTGATCAGGTCCCAATAGTGTATTTTTGATGTTGCTTCAATTGCCCGGGGAGGGGATGTTCTCCTCATAAAATATTCATGCAGGCTGATTTCTTCAAGAGTTTTCCCTGCACTTTCTTCTAGTATTTTTATAGTTTCATGTCTTAAGTTTAAATCTTTAATCCAGTGACAGTCTATCTTAGTTAATGGTGAGAGGTGTGGGTTCAGTTTCAGTCTTCTATAGGTCGCCGGTAATGCTAATTTCTTCATCATTCAGGATAAGCTAACTTATGTAACAAACAAACCCTAATATCTATGATTTTAAACACAAAATTTAATGGCTTTCTTGTGCTATAGTTCAAGGTAGTTCAAAGACTACTTAAAGTGGTAATTTAATTAATATAAATTTTGATTAATAGGGAATAATTTAAGAATAAAATCTTTGATTGATTTTAAGCATGTGGGCCTTTCCATTTTTGTCACAGCTAGAGAGAAACAAGAGAGTAGGAAACCTGGCAGGCCATCAGAATGCCTTGGTGCTCACAATGTGCTGAATCGATTATACAAGCAAAACCATCAATAGAGCTTGCCACAATGAAGGGAATTTTCTACCCCTGTACTGTATAGCATGTTAACTGCTAGCCACATGTAATTGATAGATACTCAAAATGTGCCTCATCTGACGCAAGGGTCCTCAAAATTTTTAAACAGGGGGCCAGTTCACTGTCCCTCAGACCGTTGGAGGGCCGGACTGCTGGACCTGGGTAGAGTCAGCCAGCAGCTAAGCAGGATAGGCAGCGGCAGCAAAAACACCTGGCAGGTCGGATAAATGGCCTTGGCGGGCCACATATGGCCCATGGCCTGTAGTTTGAGGACGCCTGGACTAAAGAATTGATTTTAAAGTTTTACTTTATTTAAATTAATTTAAATTTAAGTAGCCACATGTGTTAAAGAGCACAGAATTATCATCCAAAATTTTCAAAAGCCAGAGGCACAGTCCTCTTCTCCTTTAAAAAGACTTTCAAACTTTTAATGGGAAGAGGTTGTGGGCAAGTGAATAGGACTTCCTCCTCCTTTCTGCCAGGATTAGACTAAAAACAATTTGCTATCATAGAATATGCTTCTTATACAAAATAAGTTCACTAAAGGCAGTCAGCCTAATATAAAGACTTTCTATAACTCAGTTGTACACATTGGTCAACATGGGTTGTATTTGATTGGTTACACTTTCTTCAAAATAAAGCCATCTGAGTGGTTTTATTTAAATGGCATCTCCATTCTCTGCCCTAGCTTTGCATTTCTGCTCAAATCATTGTGAAATACACAAAGAGTATCCTGAGAGGAAAAGAAATTTACAGAGTCCCTGAAACCTCCAGGTAGGCTGGCTTCATAAAGGCCATGTGGCTGTCTCATGGTCGCCCTTTGATGCCAGTAGAATTTTCCTCAGTTTTCTGGTAGGTTCAGGATCTTATGTTGGACACATTGATCAAGAACAAAACAAAACAAAACAAAATAAAAATTACAAGAATGTCAGAATACAGGAGTGAAACTCTCTAGGTTTTTAGCAGATATGGAAAAAGGATACCTCAATGAGTGTGATATCGGAACAATAATAAACTCAAGTAATTTCCCAGATCCTTTCAAAACTTCTATGTTTGACATAACAGAGACAGTCAGTATTTGGCGTGATTGAGAGAACAGAAGTAGATAGAGGTAAAAATGATATGCTTTGAAGCAACTCACCTAAAAGCAGCAAAGGAATGAAAAACTTGCACCTCTTCCTCCCACTTTGTAGACTAAGTTCCAAAATACAAAGAGATATTTTTAGAATTGGATCTGTAAGCATATTGTACCCAAGATGGGATTTGAGTGAACTCCAATGCAGAAAAGTCATCTTGCAATCTGGAGCCATATCACATGGGGAAATGTGTTAAATAATACTTTTCTTTCTAAAATGATTGGGTCTTATATAATGAATTTCTTACCTCAAATTCACATATATATGTATATATATTTGTTTGTTTAAAAACTTATCTTCACCTACAACTACAAAGTTTTAACTCTGATTAGGTAAAGATCACATTTCCATGGTAGATTCTAATTCCATGTTAATTTTGCTCTAACGGACATTCAAATTAGTGCCTGTTCTGTTCTGCCCCAGTGTTCATACCACTGCGATGTTTGTCAGAGCTTAATTACATGCAAAGGCCCAGTGCAGTGCAGAGGGCCCCATGACAGCCCCTATGTGCTTTGCTGTTCTCAGCTCTCAAATGGCTCCATAAATGTGCCCAGGAGGCCCAGGGTTGTGTGAATATTTAACTGGATAATCCACATAAAGCATAGAATCTGGAACAAAGTAACGAATCGGCACAGAGCAGAGATTCTGCCATATTCATCAGAGTTCAAGGCGCATGTGCTACTGGTCCATAGAAGAGCCAGGGTTCCATTCATCTTTCTTCACTTGGAGTCTCTGTTGAAGCAAACTTGAACAAAGAGCATAGCAATAGACTACTGTATTTTACTTTGAGTAGTTTCTTTTTCTCCTAAGGAACTTTTATTCATTTTGAGAGACTAGGGCTCTGTCTTCATTAACCATGTTTCAGACCAGGGGAGACCAGCACTAGATAAAACAGTAAACTTAATGAGGAAAAGTCACCATGTTTATTGTGGAAGCTGATCTCACTCAAAGTATCTGTTAACCAGATCTGCTAATACTTTGGTGACTACAATCAAACACTAAGGAAAGCCACAGTGAAGGGAGCTTTGAGGACAGAAGTCTGTATGGAAAGAGGAAACAATGGGAAAGGCATGTCCTAACCCCAACCCCCCCAGCAGGTGTGTTTAGATTTGTACATCTTCAAAATATGTAGCCCTTACTAGAGGTGCTTACTTACTTTTCCTTTTCTTTCAGTGTCTGGAAGTCTGCCTGTGGCTGGGTCCTAGACCATCCTGACTACTTATTTATTTGGAGTCTGCTACTTTTCATCTCTGTAAATCTGTTTCTAAATCCGAAAATTGGAGGTGATGAAAAACATTACTATTTCTGGAAGATTGAACAAGTCTTTCCTGAAAGTACTTTACAAATGTAGTACTAAAGTATGCCATTATTCAGAGATCGTTTTTCTACAACATACTATGAAATAATTCACAGATTGTTAGGTGATATTTAAAGACAAGGGCATGTTCATTCTGTTTATCATGTTTGTTTTAGGTACAAAAAGAATGAATAAATTGGAGGATTGTAACTTTGACTGTGAGTTATTTAAGACTCTTGAATGAGTGAGTGCTCTGTAGGCTCCATGAGACTCCTTGGGCCTCCCAAGTCACCAAAGGTGGTGGACCAGACGACAGCTGATTCTACTGCTGTACAAGGTGATGATGTCAAATCCTGGTGGCTGTTGTGAACTTGCTGCTGTGAGTTGGATCCATGAACACCTTGGGTACCTTTGGAGATGGTTCCCTTGAATCTTTGTGGACATGTCCAAGTTTATTCAGATGCATGTTTAAAATTAAAGAAAAATATATATTTTAAAAATGTACAAACATATATATCAAGTTTATAAAAAACATTTAGAAGTCAAAGACAAATGACAGGGAAGATAATTGCAATGCAGATGACAATTAAAATGTTACTTTTATATTACACAGAGCTCCTGAAAGCTGTTAGAAAAAGACAAATAAATAGAATGGGCAAAATATTTAAGCATTTTATGGAGAGAAAGTACAAACGGCCAGTGAATGGATAGCATGCTAGTCATTCTTACTTCAGGCTGCTAAATACAAATTGGAAAAACAATATACTATTTTTTAACCCTCACACTGATGAAAAATATAGAAAGGATATATGATTCTGGGCACTCTTGTACTGGTGAGAGCATAAATTAGTCTATCTCCTTTAATTTGGAATAATCTACTAATATTAAAAATACAAAAACCCTTTGACCCAGTAATCCCAGCTTTGGGCGTTTAATAGCAGCTAATAAAGGGGAATGAGAATGAAAGTGACTGGGGAGTTTATTAACTTTGGGCATTTTTGCATTTTGTTGCTTGAGAGAATAAGCAATACTCATGTGATTTAAATACACATATGTTTGTGTGTGTGTGCATAGTATATATAAATGTAATGCATATGACTGGAATGAGTATGCCATAATGTATAGGTCTTCCAAATTTGGGGGCTAACCCAGGTTGCCTCAATAGGCTATCTACTCAACAGAAGTTCAGAAAAAGGTTAAGTTACATGGCATGTTCTTTCCCATTCTTTAGTGTATGGACTGCATATCACATTATCTCCGTTCCAAATGTTGGAGGATGACATCACAGACTGAAGAAATTCCCGAAGGGGGAAATGAAAGACTGGAAGTCATATCTCCTTTGCAAAGATGTAATGACCTGTGGGATCTAAATCAATAGCTTCCATCTTTCACTCAGGCATTAGGCCTTGTTATCTCACATTCTGTTTATCAAATCCATAGGCTATTTTTATTATTTGAGCTCTTTACGGCATTTGGTAATATACATTATACATATATATATATATACACACACACATATATATATATTTAAATTTCAGGTTAATGTGAGGGTACAAATAGCTAGGTAACAATATTTGCATTTGTTAAGTACAGTCCCTCCTGTAGTTGTGTTCTGCCCCCCAAAGGTGTGCCGTACACCTTACATTGTGCCCATCAAGTGGAAGCACACCAATCCCTTCCCCTCTTCCCTTCTCTCCCTTCCCTCCATCCTCCCCCAACTTGAATTGAATTAAGTTTCCCTCCTACGTGGGAGAGTATTTAGATGGTCTACTGGTTTCATATTAGTATTATGGGATGAACAGTTCAAGCATTTGATAATATCGATAAATTCTTTATTCTTTTGCCATTTATAAAACTTTACTTTTTAAATATAGGTGTGAATAAACTTAGAATGTAAAGCTTTAGTCACTTTCTTTACTTTCCCTAAATTCCATTACTATGGGAAAATTTTGAAAGCAATTTCCCGAGGGTCACTTTTGTATTTCTCATTCTTGAGTGATCAGCCTTATGTACACTTCGTTAAATTGGTCCCAGGAAAGCTGAGGATACCAGGAACGCACACGGCCTTCAGTTCTTTCCCAGTTTTTTTTCGGGTATTTGTATTGGTTTTTATTCAAGATAATGCTCATGAATTTTTGCTTGTGGAAGTGCCCAAGTTTTTATTCACTCCAATACTTGTAAAAATATGTACTTTATCTTAAAAATATGCAAAAATTCAATTAACAAGTTGTCTGAAAATTATAAAAAATAAAAATAGAATTGCAAAATAGTTATGACATAATATAAAAAGAGACTGGACAACTGTCTTGATTTTCCACCGACTTTCCACAAAAGGCTATTTATCCTTATATTTCTCTCTCCTTTTCCTTACTCTGTTTTACTTCTCAACCTCTGTTCAAATAATCTGGAAAATTATCTTTCAGATTTTGTCCACTTTTGATCTAATGAAAATGAAAAATGAATAAGCACCATTTACATACTCATGACTGTGAAATAGTATTCACTGCAAAGCCGCGAGATGTGCTGACTTGATTTTTCTATGGATCTAACGTTAATAAGATCTGTGTGACTTTATAGAGAATGTGTCCATCCTTCAAGGAAAAGCACTTCTTTTTAATTAAAGTTAATTGATGGCTGAAAACCACACTGAATGTTAGTTTGCTTCATATTGGGAGCATATGCTTCATATATGACTCTCATATATATTTTTTGTTGTTGCTAATGTTTTATTTTTCTTAGACTATCGAATCAGCTCTTTTTTTGTCTTGGTGAGGGCAGGGGATGTGTTTTCCTCACTATGCCACTAAATCTCTAATTTCGTCCAGCCTCTTAGTCATTTTATTTATTCCTTGGATTCTGTTCCAGCCTCATCTTGAAGACATTCCTCTTGGAGCCCATTCACTTCCTGTTCTAACTTTGGTTGTCTTCCAAGCTTATAGTACAATCCAACTTCCCAAGATTTAGTTCCCTGGAACTCCTGAGTTTTCTTCCACTATGTGTTTTTCTTTGCTTTGGCTTTTCACCTTCATTTTGATGGCACCTAGATTCAAGCAATTCACTATGAAAAGGCACCTGATAAATAAATAGTTTAGTTTAATCCATCTGAAAATAACTTTCCTATGTCTTTATACTTTGCTAGTAATATAGTTGGAGTTAGAATGTGAGGATGGAAATGATTGTTGGAAATTTAAGGCCATTCCATCTTGAAGACAGACCTGCCCTGAGGATTAGACCTTCACGTCCTCTTACTGAACCCCAGGCCTCGGGTGACACAGGGTAAGCCCTGCCTCTCATTTTTCTGTGTCACAACTTGATCGCACCCATTTACCTTCAAAAATCTACTTGAAGCCCATAAATCATTCCTTGGAAATACTAATATGTATACACACACACACACACACACACACACACACACATATATATATGACATAATCAAATTCAAATATTCATTGATTTAAGAAGTAAAATTCTTAGTTCATGGGAACCATATCATTTCTCAAGACTCAAAGGCCCCTCCAATGTATACTTTATATTGTATTATCTTTAGTCTTGGCGTATATGCCTTATGTGAATTATGTTATTATAGTATATATGAAACTTTATTTAGAGTAAAACATTTTAGGAGGTTGAATAAAATATCGAGTCTAGATGACATCTCCATTTTTTATGATTGGCACTTGATTTTTGATAAAACTGTAATTGAATGTATTGTGCTACTCTTCAATGGGGTTGTTTGATATTTTTCTTGCTGATTTGCTTGAGTTCTTTTTAGATTCTGGTTGGCAGCATATTTTCACATGCAGATATTTTTTCCCATTCTGTAGGTTGTCTATTAACTCCAATGATTGTGTCCTTGGCTGTGCAGACACTTTTTAATGTGATCAGGTTCCCTGTGTTTATTTTTGTTGTTGCTATGATTGCTCTAGGGTCTTCTTCATAAATCCTTTCCCTAGGCCACTATCTCTAAGAGTTTTTATAGCATTTTCTTCTATAATTCTTATAGTTTCCAACAACCCCATTAAAAAGTGGGTAAAATACATGAACAGAGAGTTTTCAAATGAAAAATATTCTAATGGCCAACAAACACATGAAGAAATGTTCAACATCTCTAATCATCAGAGAAATAAAAATCAAAAGCACAATGAGATATCACCTAGTGAGAATGGCTTATATCAAGAAAACTCCAAACCAAAGATGCTGGCATAGATGTGGAGAAAAAGGAATGGAACATTACTATTGGTGGGACTGCAAACTAGTACAGCCTCTGAAGAAAGTAGTATGGAGATACCTCAAAGAACTACAAACACACCTACCTTTTCATCCTTCAATACCACTACTAGAAAAAGAAGCCATTTTATAAGAAAGACACTTGTACTTGATTTTTTACAGCAGCACAATTTACAATTGCAAAGTTGTGAAACCAACCCAAGAGCCCATCAGTGCATGAGTAGATTAATAAAAAATGGTAGCCATATACCATGGAGTACTACTCAGCCATAAAAAATGGTGATCTAGTATCTTTTGTAACAACATGGGTGAAACTGGAGACTATTCTTCTAAGCAAAGTATTGGAAGGATGGAAAAGCAAACACCACATGGATTTAATACTCACTAGAGACTAGTTGATCAATAGTTATGTGAGCATATAAAAGTAAAACTCAATGGAAAACAAGTTGGTGGGAGAGGGAAAGAGGCGTAAGGTAAATTCACAGCTAAGTGGTACCATGCACACAGTTTAGGTAAAGAGCACACTTACAACTTGGACTTAACATTTACAAAAGCAAATTATGTAACCCAAATATGTGTACCCCTGTAATATTCTGAAATTTAAAAAAAGTATTGGACTACTGATTCTTTTACTGTATCTCAAAGGAACAGAATTTAATTATGTGTCCATAAGAGCTACTTCATTTTGAGTAACTCATGAAATTTTTAATATCAAATAAATTGACTCTCACTTTATAAATTTTCACTTTAGTGGCAAAATACTATTACAGTATAATATTAAGATTGTGGGGTTTTTGATTTAAACTTTAACACTTCGGATGCCAGTTTTATTTCTCCTTAACTGTGTGACCAAAGGCTAGTTTCTCACATCTAACAACTCCGTGCCTAACTCATCTTTAAAGGTTGTATAACAATATACCTGCCACCTAGGACTGTTGGAGGGATAATATATACAAAGACCTCAGAATGATGTCTGGAATGTAGAAAATCCTCAATAAATATTATGACAACTGTCGTTGGTGTCTTTGAGGGGTCCCAATAAAAATCAGTCCTCTTCTCCTTTAGGGTTCTGCGTCTCATGTTAAATAAGGCAGAGGATTGTCAGATGGTGAGTAACACATCACCATTACCAGCATTATAGCCTAGAATGGCACATGTGCTTTCTGGCAGTAAATGCCAGAATTAGTGAGACTCATTCACAGGCAGCATGGGACCAAGGCATTTGTCAAGTGCTGGATTACAGTGACAAAGAAATCTGGGTCTTTGCGTCTTCTCCTTCCCAAGATAAACAGGAAGTAGAAAGGATCTGAATGTCTTTTTTCACTTTTCAAGCACAGCAACCTGATAACTCACTACCTTCTCTTAGGACAGAATGAGCAGAAGACTGGAGCCACCAGGAGCGATGAGGTGGGAACACTCTCCTTGACCTCCTCTGAGCCTTCAGTTCCAACAGGATGAAGTTGGGCTGCCTTCTCTGTCCTGGAGAATCCAGTTTCAGCAGGAATCCATGTTGGATGGCACCAACCAAGTGCATAACAATGATAAATCTCTTTTTGGAGGCACAGATGCAGGGATAAACAAGAAGGTGGGCTTCTTGAGTCAGATCATTTTCTGAGCAAAGTTGAGTCACATTTTTCTGTGAGACCTCAGAATGTGAGGTAACGATATGGCTGTTCAAGTGATTACTTTCAATACATCTCCTCATTTTCCTTGATTCTGGCAATTAAGTCATTGCCAAAGGTAACTTAGGGTTCTTGGATCTTCATATCCTAAAATAGCCTGACATATTTGTGGTACTGAATGTAACAGACAGCTTCAATGTTTTTTTCATTGGAAATGAGATCAGTTGGCAGAGGTGGCCAGCCCCTCTTTGGAAAACGTTCTTCTCATTGCTGAAACTACTATGTTTTTGCAGGTGACATCCAAATAAACATTTTCAGCTCTTTTTGAACCCCAGACCACAATTCAGATAGCTTATCTGTTCCAGACTCCACCAATTAAACCTGCCAAGATCTCATCTCATCACTTTCCCCTCAAATCTATTCTTCCTCCTTTTTACCCTAATTCAAAGATTGATCCTGGAATCCTTCTCCATATTTTCCCCTTCCTTTCATGTCTTATTAGAAAATCTGACCAATATCTTCCCAAAGTTCGCTAGGCCTCAGATGATGTAATTATCCACAAATTTGAATGGCTCATTTTTAAGGTAAGGATCTGCGCAATTCAACTCTTATTTATATTTTTAATGACAAAAAGAATTTGATTAATTATTCCCATCAGGTAAAAATATCTAAAGAATGTGATTGTGTGACAGCTAAAGGAATAGTTTAATTGAAATTCCCTTGAGGGTTTTACCTTGTCTCTGAATCCCACACCAAATCACTTAGGTAATCATTCACCTAGATCAGTATTATTTACATGAATTTCCATTAAGTTTGTTAAATATAAGTATGTATCACTAAAAGATGTCTAGTATTATTTTTGGCACATTAAAATTTTACATGGAATGTGTTTTTTTGAAATTTGATGTTTTGATGCTCAATGTGCTCTTTGTTATATGTGTGTGTGTGTGTGTGTGTGCATATATGTTCCTTTGTGTGATATACAGTTGACCATTGAATAACATAGAGGTTAGGGGTGCCAACCCTCTACATATTGAAAATTTAAGTTTAACCGTTGAGTCACCCAATGTTTAGCTGCTAATAACCTATACTGTTGACTGGAAGCCTTATTGATAACGTAAATATTCAATTGGCACAGATTTTGCATGTTATATATATTATAAACTGTATTCTTAGAATAAAGTGAGCTGTTTATTATAAACTATATTCTTTAGAATCAAGTGAGCTATTTAAGTGATGTTATTGAGAAAGTCATAAGGAAGAGGAAGTGTCTTTGCTATGCACCCAGGGCAGGTGGAACATCATAAAGGTTTTCATCCTGGTTGCATTTACACTGAGTAGGCTGAAGATGAGAAGGGGGGGAGGATCCTGCTGTCTCCTTGCAAACCCAGAAGAAAATCTGTGAAATCTGTGTATAAGCGGATCCATGCAGTTCAAACCCATGTTGTTCAAGGGTCAACTGTATATGTGTGTGTGTACATGTAAATAAAGGTAGAAGATATTCAGCACTACTTTATTTTATTCCTTGATGGTATTTTGTTAGATGAAAATCATTCTGTTTCTAACTATTCATCTTTGGATATAAACACACGATATTTATAAATTTTAGGTATTAAAACCAACGCTGATCTAAATGTTTATGTACACATTTTTGTGTGTATTATCTAATACTGTTTCTAGGGTAAATGTCCAGAGGGGAAGAGTTAGATTTTAGTGTAGGAGATCTTTTTTTTTTTTTTGAGACAGACCCTCAAGCTATCCCCCTGGGTAGAGTTCCATGGCATCACAGCTCACAGCAACCTCCAACTCCTGGGCTCAAGCGAGTCTCCTGCCTCAGCCTCCCAAGTAGCTGGGACCACAGGCCCCCACCACAACGCCCGGCCATTTTTTGGTTGCAGCCATCATTGTTGTTTGGTGGGCCCAGGCTGGGGATTCGAACCCGGCACCTTAGGTGTATGTGGCTGGTGCCTTAGTCTATTGAGCCACAGGCGCCGAGCTGGGAGATCTTTAAATACATTAGTTATCACAGTTTTCTCTTCTTTCTTTCTTTTTTTTCCTTAAAAAATGTTATTTATTCAGGAATGGGCATTACAGTGGGAATACATGCATATAATACATGATTTGTGTATTCAAGGTTGTTAGGTAAGAGAAAATTTCTAAAGTCAAAATGAGGATGATACATAAATTATTTTGAAACAATAATCTTCTTTCAACTTGTACTCTCACCATAGAAGTTTACCCATTTTCTTTGGTGCATGTTGTGTCAAAACACGTATTCATAGCTATGAATTTCCCTCTAAATACTGTTTTCTCTGCACAAGCTTTAGTGTTCTGTGTGTATATTTTTGTTCATCCCAAAGTATTTTCTAATTTCCCTCATGTTTTATTCTCTGGCTAATTGGTAATTTGGAGTGTGTTGTTTGACTTCCACATATTAGTGAATTTCCTAAATTTCTGTCTGTTATTGATTTCTAATTTCTCTTTGTGGTTAAAAAACATGAACGTATTGAGTTTTTTTTTTTTTTTTTGGACCAACATATGCTTTATCATGGAAAATGTTCCCTGTGCAATTGAGAAGAATGTATTTTAGCTGTATTGAGTGGACAGATCTATAGACGTCTTTTAAGCACAGCTCGTTCGTAATGCTGGTCAAGTTTATATTTCCTTGATGATACGCATGCTAGCTTTTTATAAGTTATTGAAAGTTTGGTATTGAAATCTCTATTATTGTTGAACTGTCTTCTTTCTTTAATTCTGTTCATTTTGTGTCGTTTGGGTTCTATTATTAGATGTGTATGTCATCACTGTGTTTTATTGATGACTTGATTCTCTTATTGTTTTAAAATAGTCTTCTTTTCCTATAGTAACAATTTTTGACTTAAAGTCTATTTTATTCTGACACAGCCAGAGGCACTCCAGCTCTCTTCTGAATTACTCCTTGGCTATCTTTTTCTATCCTTGTAATTTCAATTTATTTGCATCCTTAAGTTTAAAGTGTGTTTCTTATGGATAGCTTTTTGTGTAAATCCATTCCATCAGGCTCTGACTTTTGATTGCAGTTTTCAGTCCCTTCAGATTTAATGAAAGTTCTCCCAAGGCAGGATTCACATCTGTCACTTTACTGTTTGTTCTTGATAAGGCATTAGTCCTTTTTATTTCTTTATTCTTCTATTATTGCTTTCTTTCGGGTTACATAGATATTCCTTAGTATACTGTTTCAATTTTCTTGTCATTTATTTCCATCTTTAAACAAATTTTTTTATTAGTTATCCTGATGATGCTGTTAACATCTTGACTCAAAGAAGCTAATTTCACTAATATACAGAACATAGCTCCAACACAACATGCCTCCACCTCCTACCTTCTCCTTTGCACAATTATTGTCATAGAGTTTACATCTTTGAATATTATCACCCCATCAGTATGCTTTTATAATTACTACTTTTTATAGTTGTCTTTTAAATGAGATAGGAAAATATGAGTTACAAACACAAAGGGTGCCTTTGTATTTTTGTTTGTATTTATCTATATGCTTATTTATTATTTGTTCTTTTCTTCTTTATGAGGATTCTATGTACTTCTGTTTAATCCTGAAGGATTTGCTTTAGTTCTAGTGACAAGCTATTTCAGTTTTATTTACCTGTGATTACTTTACTTTTTCCTTTGTTTTTGAAGGATAGTTTTAATATACATAGAATTCTTGGTTGTGAATCTTTTCTATCCTTTCTTCCTTCCCTTCTTCATTTTTAAAACATACGATAACTATCTTTGTTGCCCCTTTTCCCCAAACACCATAAGAACATGATTGAAGAAAAAGTGCTTTATTTATAAAACTCATTAGGGAAAAGAGCAGGCAGGGAAAACGGCCAATGAAAATTATGTTATCAAGTTAGTTACCACAGAGAAGAATCAGAGACTAATCCCACTGGGAACTGTGGGAGTTGGAGCAGAAATAGAATCTCAGATTTATCCACTCGAGTGGTGAGGGAGGCAGAACATTTACATACCAAGTCACATTAGTCATTGTTTGAGGGGGAATTATTTCTACTCTTTCTGGATTGCCATTGGCAAGGGAAAGTGGGTTCTGCTCCCAAAATAGTCCTTATGCAGTTGGGGCTCAGGATGTGTGCATCTTAATGATTTTGACTGAAGGGTTATGGATGAGGCATTAGCCCTGGCTACCCACTGCTTCAATACCGTCAGTGAACAATTTCACCTTTTTGTCACTGATTTTCTACCTCAAGCCCATCATCTACCAGTATTCATTATAGTATAAGCAGGGTATGTTCCTGAGCTTTCTCCTCTGTTTCATGGACCCATTTGCTATTTCAGAACAAATCCTACACTGTGGCCTCTCTAATCATTTATATTGCTAATGTATGTCTTCTCTGTCTTTGTCTCACTTGTTTGGTAAGCACTGTAATAATTCTATTGGTCACTTCAAAGAATATGCTTTGCTACATTGATTTTCTCTATGGATTTTTGTTTTCTATTTCATTTATTTCTGCTCTGGAAGTTATTATTTACACTCTTCTACTTTTAGAGATTTAATTTACTTTCTTCCCCACTCTCCTTAATTTATAGTAGAAACTTTGTCCATTTATCTGTTACTTCTTTCCTAATATAAGCATATAACACAGTACATTTTCCTCTAAGCACTGTTTTAATCATATCCCACAATTTTTGATAAGTTGTGTTTTCATCATTCAGTTCAAATTTGTTTTGAATTTTTCTTGTGATCTCTTCTTTGATTTATAGATGAAGTTTAACTTTTAAATATTTAGAATTATCTAGATAATATTTCATTGTTCATTTGTAGTTTAATGAAGTAGTTATAAACCGTGCTCTGATATTTCTATCTCTGTTTCCTTTATTCTGTCCCTTTGTGGAATTTCTCTTATTTTATTTGCACATTGGGCTTTCCAAACCGATCAAACTAATCCTCTAATTCTATAACTTCTTTTTTTTCCTATTATTTTCTTTTTTGTTGTTGTTGTTTGCTTTTTAAATCTTTTTTGAGAAAGTGTTACCTCTGTTGCCCTGGGTGCAGTGGCATCATGGCTTGCTGTAACATCAACCCCCTGAGCTCAACAGATCCTCCTGCCCTGCTGGCCTCCCAAAGTGCTAGGATTACAGGCATGAGCCACTGTGCCTAGTCTTATTTTTTGGTTTTTTTATGTCTCTATTTTATATTCTGAGAGAATTCCTCTACTTCATCTTCTACATTATATTAAAGTTTTGGTAACCATGGTATCAATTCCTTTCTTCTATAATTTTTACAAACAAGCTGACTTTGTGATTTCTGTCTTGTAAGTGAACTGTCTTCTTCAGTTACCTTATGTCTGTGATGACTTGTAAAATTAAATTTGTATCTGCAATCCTAGATGTTGCTTTCTATATGTCCCGCTTGCTCATCCATTTTGATAATTTTTCCTTAATTGATTAAAGATTTTTAAAATCTATTTTTACTTTTCTACTAATTTTGAAGCTATAACCTCTATTTTTATTCTTCTGGTAGTTACTATTAAAATGGTAATATATATGCATACCTCCCTTACAATATATAGTTAATTAATCTTTCTGTCATCCTCTCAAATACCAAGACTTTAGAATATTTTACCTCTGGCCATTATCTCTCTTCTATACACTATAATATTTTCTATGGTCATGAATTATTAGTAGAACCCTTTTCTTCTTTTAGGGCATGAATCAAAGATAAACATATTCCAGAGTTGTCTGTCATTGCTGGTGGGTGGGTATTGCCCAGCCTGCCGTTTCTGTCAAGCTTCAGCCATCTGGAGTACTGACTTGGGATAGTAGGTCTCTGGTCCAGATCCCAGCTTTTTGCTAATCCAATAAATTTTCTCATTTTCCCCTTGAGTAATCCAATAAATTTTCTCATTTTCCTCTTGGGATTATTGCATCTCCTGGGTCTAGTGTAATCAGGTCAACAGATGCTACTTCAGTAGCCTTGAGTTCAGCAAAAATCTTAGCATTTTAATTGTACTAAAAGTTTTATTTTGATTTCATTTTATCTTTATTTTTTCTTTCTAGTATCTTAATTACAGTTTTCTGACACTGGCTGCCTTGGTGATACTCTAATGGTTATGCAAACTAATGATACATAGGAGAAATAGTACATAAATTGCTTTATAAATGCCAAAATACCATATAAAACTTTTATTAAGTTTACCAAGAGGTTCCTATATGTCAGATACTTCTCTGGGTTCTTTATATAGATTAACTTTACCCTTCACATGACATTCATTCATAAAGTGCCACAAGAGAGGAGGATAGATGTTAGTTTTTCCAATACCACTTAGCCATCCTGGTGAAGCTGGGATTTGAACTCAAAGCCACCTGATGCCAAAACATGTCCTTTTCCCTCTGTACTTCAGTGTCTCTGAAAAGATCTCAAAGTGCTTTGAAACTCTTAAAAAGGAATATTCCATGAATCCAGAAGCAAGTTCCTAAAATCACTGATGAAGATTCCGGTCTGAGTGTTTGACAAAAGAATTAATTAAAGTGGCCTCAGTAGATTGTGTAGATGTATTGAGAGTAGATCTTCAGTAATCTCACCACAGACAGGAACATAAAAAGATAGTTATGGGATTAAATGGCTTGACAATTAGCTTGGCTGTGGTAACCATTTCACAAAGCATACGTACATCAGCACATCACACTGCACTATGATTATACACAATTTTAGTTTTTCAACTATACTTTGATAAAGCTGAAGAAATTTAAAAAAATGGTTGATTAAGGAATCGAGTTTCAGTTAAATTTTGATTGAGTCACTTGATTAAATTGATGAATCTAACTCAAATGTCATTGTAATATCTCTAGAGGAATAGAGTGCTTTCAAACTTAAAGTTCAGCTTTCTCCTTTTTTCCTGAAGATTAATATTTAGGTTGTGAAATATATGTTTTCTGATCAAAATTTCACTCATCAGCAGTAAGGGCTTATTCTGGCACGTTCTCTGGTCCTGTCCACACTCCCACCTCTTATGATCCCTTCACATACACCTTCCCTCCCCCCATGTCTACACTGTTGTTAACAAAAGGATGTGTTATTCCAGTGGTTCTGGAATAGAAAACGCATGTGGATTTTACAAGTACTGGAAAACATACTAAGTAAATTATTAGAGACCATTAGTGCTTAATAGAATACTTTCTGATGACTGGAAATCATTGCTTAATCAGCGCTAATGGAAAGATGAAGGCCTGTTTTATGCCACTGCCAAAGATCACATCTGCTGGGGATTTGATGGTATATTACTTGCCTTTATTTAAGAACAAAATCCCAAAAGCCAAAATAAAATACTTGTCAACCATCTTTAACTTACAGATGAGTATCACATTTGAGTGACTCTTTGGGGGATCAGGAGGAAGAGTGGGGCTTGGTTTTCTCTCTGAGTCTGCACACATTCACCATGGATACAGAGCCTTCAACAGATGGAGGGTTAGGCCATCATCTTTCTTATCTAATGGCCTTGATCTAAAATTATATAATATCCAGCTATTACTTTGTTTATTTGGGTCTCAGGTTGAGAAAACATTGGTAGGATAAGCAGGAGAGTAGAACAGTTTTAATTACCTTGATGGAGACGGGTGGGTCAGGATTCAAAGCCTTATAAAAGCCCTATCTGATGAGAAATGCATCTTTTGGAACATCTGTCCAGACCTCTCTGATATGATCTGTAGCATGTGGCAAATAGTACCTGTCAGATTTTCCTAAGTGTTACACTACATATAATAGACGCAGAAGTTGGAAAAACTAATGGCATCTGCATCAGAAATGGCAAGTGCAATGGTCTGAACGTGTGTGTCCCTCCAAAATGAAGTTGAAACTTAATCCCTAATGCAATTGTATTAAGAGGTAGGACATTTGGGTGGTCATGAAGCTTCTTCCCTTATGAATGAGATTAGTGCCTTTATAAAAAGGCTGGAAGGAGCCTGTGTGGTCCTTTTGGCTTCTGCCATGGGGGGCACACCAAAAAGGCATTATCTTTGGGGCAGAGAGTGAGCACTTACAAGATGCCAAATCTGCGGGCACCTTGGTCTTGAACTTCCTCACCTCTAGAACTATCAGCAATTCATTTCTATTGTTTGCAAATCTCATAGTCTGTGGTATTTCATCACAGCAGCCTGAATGAACTAAGACAGTGAGAAAACATTTCAGGAAAGGCTGAAAGCAAAACAGTTGTTAAGTGTACTCAGTTATTTTGTGATAACTCTCATATTTTAGAGAATATAATTTTTTTTTTGCAATTTTTGGCTGGGACCAGGTTTGAACCTGCCACCTCCTGTATATGGGGCCAGCTCCTCCTGTATATGGAGGAGCACTGCCCAGAGAATAGAAATATTAAATTTCTAATTTAAATAATACAAATGGCTTTTAAAAAAATATTTGCTAGTGTATTTTAGAATAATTGTTTATTTGTATTTCACCAATGCCACATGCAATACCCAGAGCAATTTTTCAGAATATTACTTTACATAGAAGGCTATTACGTGCAGATGTTACAGCAACAAAACAAAACGAAACACAGGAGCCATCAGCTAGATGCCCAGAGAGGACTCAGCCTGCACTTTTGGAGACGAGAAACTCAGTGGAAGGGCAGTTCTGATTCTTTGGCAACTCTGTCTGAAACTGAGCCTAACAGAGCATTCTTATAATTTTCAGGCATTATCCGTCCTTGCATATTACATGAACTATATTTAAACATGGTTTGCACAAACCGACTCCTTGTTTTCCTCATACTTGTTAACTATTTATAATTATTTTTCTCCATATTTATTTATTTATTATTTCAGGTAAATGTGAGGGTACAAACAACTAAGTTACAATGTTTGCATTTGTTAGGTAGAGTCCCCCTTGTAGTGGTCTTATTTTTTATTCTCCAAATGTTCCTTTTATGCAGGCTTTCCAGGTAAAATATTTCACAGGACATTCCTATACTAAAATTTTATTGTTTCTCTGTAATTCAAGTTTCATTGGTTGCTTATATATTTTTTTGCTAAATCTGGCAGATTTGCGGCTCCTAGCATACTACCCATCCTGATTTGTATTTTCATGTACACACACACACGTATAGGTTCAAGTCTCCGCTCTACATCACTCATCAATTACATTGTCTTTGACGAGCTTCATTATCTCTTTGAACTTCCATTTTCTCATCTGTAAAATAAGCTTAGCACCTGCAAAGACATCATCTGCTCACCAAAACATGCATTGTCTTCTCCCTGGTGCATGGCTGGACCCAAAGTCTTGGCCTCTCCTGTGATTAGGAATGACCATGCCGTTGACGTGTAGGGTAGAATGGGAGCAGAAGTGATATACATCATCTGGGTCAAGATTTTACAGCAGCAGCTGTGCCTCCTCCACACTCCGTGTTCCTCTCTTGGCCAGCAGGTTGCAGAAGGTGGTGAGGCCCCAGGGACCGGTGGAGCCTTAGCATATAAGGAGTGTGGGTCTCTGAGTTATACATGGAAACACAAAACAACAAAACACTTTAACACTAGGGACATTCATATTCACACCTGTGTTGTGCCACTGAACCTCGAGAGTCACTTGTCACAGGTGCTGCTAATATAATACCATAACTAATACAAAAATTGCCACTGGAAATAAAAATGCTAAATACCTAGAATAGGTGGTATTGAGCTGGCAGTTTGGCAGGACCAATAACTAAGGAATATGTATAGCCAAGAATATTATTCTATGCATGTGATTAAACTATTGTCTGGAAACAGGCTACTTTTCTACTGAGCCTTTATCTCTAGAAGAAAAGCAGTTAGAAAGAGCCAGAGTGTTAGCGAGTTTTGGTCTTTACTTTGTAGTAATGTGAGCAGAAATAGATTAAAAAATTAAAAGTGATTATCTCTGCATGATAAAACTATGACAAATTTTTATTTTCTTCATCCTGTATTCTTTTTAAAAAATTTTTTGGTAACTGTACTTTCCATTTCTGTATGTCAGTACCTGTGGGTGCTGTATAAGCCTTGCTTGTCTGCAAGGCTATGACGTTAGACTGCAGCTCCCAGTTCTCAAAATTATTTTCCTGTGAGATGTTTATCCATCCCTTCAAACATCACCTGCATGCCTTGATTCCAAAATCTTTATTTCTAATCCCTAACTACTCATGAGCTCCTGACCTTGGATACCTCCATCAGTGTATCCAAAAGGCACTTTGAATACACCATGGCTAAATGCTCATTCATTTTCATGAACAGTTATGAGCCTGGCTCTGTGATAGATGCTTTATATAACCTGCTGATAACCACACTGCAAACCCGGTGAGGAAATCCAAACTAGAGAAGGCTAAGGGACTAACAAAAACACAAAAGCAGGCAACTGTGGGCTGCTGGGGAGCTTTAGTTGCTCCAGAATCCTTTGGGGTCAGTGGGCAGCAGAACTCAGGAAGGCAGTGGCCCTGCTAGCTCAGCCCTGGACAGACAGTCTCCTGTGAAAAGGTCACCCTGGCACAAATTCCTTCACAACTACCATAAGCATAGCCAGCCATATTTTAATTAGTTCCTATTTCTATCCTTTCTCTGCTTTGCAGGCTCACAGATCTATGCCTTGGCTCAGGTGTTGGCCCCATTTGGAATGTTTCTCCTCCTTATCCTTAAAGACTGAAAGGGCTCTGTCTACTTTAGTCCTACTCCAGTTCTTACAGTAAGAGTGAACACCCTCTCCACGTCCTTACACAGTGTTCCTCCATTTCCGTTGTAGCTCAGTTCCACTTTTTACCATTGAAGTTAGCCATTGATGGCTGCCAAAGGAATTGCCTGGCAAGCTGCTTGTAGGAAGAGTTTGTGTTCCATTTGTTCAAGGATCCTGCACATGCCAGCTCAGATAATTGCTTAGGTAAAGCCTCCAATAGCTGCCCAATAAATGCCGTGGCAACTACTTTTATGGGTTGTTACAATAGTTATTTATTAAGTAATCAGAGGAAATTAAAAATGTACTGAAATGTACTGAAATGCACTAAATAACTCAGTGAGATTGAGGTTAGCAATGGCATTAAAATGCATTGAGAACCTAGACTATCCTTAACCTAATTGATATTAACTTTTCCCTTCAAAACAATTCTGAGAATGGGGCCTGATTGGGAAGGGGGGAAGAACTATAACAAATGGCACAGGCAGTTGAATCTCTTTAATTGTAGAATGAAGGCTATAACAAACTTTAGAATTATGATTACAGAACACAATTATCACATAAATAGTGTAGTGACAACTGGATAACCATCTGGAAAAAGTAATGCTGTTGGCTCTTTCACAACTTACAATAAAATAAATTTTAGATGAATCCAAGATTTAGACATAAAAAGTGAAACTCTATACCAGAAGAAAGAGTTAGAGAATTAAAAATAAGTATTAGAGTGGGAAGGCCCTAACAAGTTTCTAAAAATCCACAAGTCATAAATTTTTACTATATGAACAAACAAAAAACTAAGCAAAATAGTTGCACATACATTGCTAAATGTCCTTAATATATGAAGACGTTTTGTCTATTGAGAAGACAATATCAACTATATAGTAGATTAATGGTAAAATGATATTATGGAAATATTTATAGAATAATATATATATAAATGGCTCTTAACTATATAGAAACTTATTCAACTTAACTCATGGTAAGAGAAATGCAAATAAAAATCACAATATAACCTTTCCTACCTCTCAGAATGGCAAAGATCAAAATAGTGACTAACATGTTAATGTCTAAGTACAAATGATATAATCTTATGAATTGATGGTAGGGGGTTAAATAGTATAACTCTATTAATATTAATTTGGCAACATACATTAATTTGGTAACATACATCAACAATGAATATACCTTTTGATTGAATAATTCTACTTTGGGAATTTTATCTTGTTAATAGCTTTTCCATTACCCAGGAAGAACTCACAGTGGAGGAGGGGAGACATTTACAAGGACGTAGATGGGGAGTGGCAGTCCTGAACCCAGTCTTCTGTGGAGTCCCAGAGAGGGGATGCAGAGATTAATGCTTTGGAAGGAAAATTATGAGTTTATCATCACAAAGAGAAGGGAGGAGTAAGGGCCTGAGAGAAGCAGCAGCACGACCAAAGGAGAAGAATGAATGAATGGATGGATGGATTCCTCCTAAGGGCATTTATAAACATCTATTAGTTCCTGAGCATGAAATAGTAACCAAGGTGGACAGAGCGTGCAGCCTCATTGTCATGGCCTAGGGAGGGAGGAGAAACCGAAGATGCACATGGACAAGTTAACCTCAGAATAGGCCATGCTATGAAGCTTTATGAAGAAAATAATAAAGGGTGAAATGACAGTGAGTGAGTGAGAGGTGGTTAAAGGGGCATATTATTTTATTTCATTTCCTTTACTTCAAATTATATATGAGGGTACAGTTTTTTAGGTTATGTTGTTCTCACTTCCAAGGTAGAGTTCAAGTTGTAGTACAGCCCTTCACCCAGGGGGAGTGAACACCCTCCCATTGTGTACTTCAGGTGAGATCCCACCAACCACCTCCCTCCTCCTGCCAATGCCTCCCCCTCTATTTCCCCTTTCTGGCCTCTCTCCTCCCCCTTGCTACACTATATTTGTGTTTTATCATTTGTGTGGATGTATAATTGTTTATATATTGATTTCATATTACTATTGAGAACATTAGAATTTTTTTTTTTCCATTCTTGAGATACTTTACTGAAGGAATGTGTTTCCATTCCGTCCAGGTAAACATAAAAGATGAAAAGTCTCCATCTTTTTTATGGCTGAATAGTACTTCACGGTATACATATGCCATAGTTTATGATCCATTCATGGGTTGATGGGCATTGGGGTTGCTTCAATCACTTGGCAATTGTGAATTGAATGGCAATAAACATTCTGGTGCAAATGTCGTGTGGTAAAATGATTTTTGTTCTCCTGGGTTGCAGGATCAAAAGGAAGGTTGACTTTTAGTTCTTTAAGAATTCTCCACTCTTCTTCCCATAAAGGTTTTATTAATTTGCAATCCCACATCAGTATAGAATTCTTCCTTTCTCTCCACATCCGTGCCTGCATTTGTAGTTTTGGGACTTTGTGATGTGGGCTAATCTTCCCAGAGTTAGGTGATACCTCAGAGTAGTTTTGATTTGCATTTCTCTGATGATTAAAGATGATCAACATTTTTTCATGTGTTTTTTGGCCATTTGTTTGTCATTCATCTTCAGAGAAGTTTAACCTAACAGAAGCATCACTGGGGAAAAGAATCCCTATTTAATAAATGGTTCTGGCAGAACTGGTAAGCCACGTAGAAGACTGCAACTGGACCCACACCTCTTACCGCTGACAAAAATTGATTCTTGCTTGATAAAAGATTTAAGACACAAAACAATAACATTCCAGAAAGGAGTGTGGTGAAATGCTCAAAAATATTAGCCTGTAAAAAGATTTTATTTCAGTTGCAGCCACACCAAAAATAAGTAAATGGAATTTGATCAAGCTTTTTAGCCCAGTTAAAGATGCCAGGACCAAAGCAAACAGACGACCTTCAAAATGGGAGAAGAATTTTGCATGTTATGAATCTGACAAAGGCCTGATAACTAGAATCTACAGAGAACTCCAATTAATCAACAAGAAAAGAGCAAACAACTCCATTTATAAGAGGGCAAGAGAGCTAAAGGGATATTTTATAGACCAGCCAGGTAAGGCCCTTTGGAAAAGGCGACGGTTGGGCAGAACTTTGTGCTATAAGGAGCCTGTCAGGAAAAGAGCAAGTATGGGAGATTTTTAGCAAGGGCCCTGGCTGAATGGAACCTGGTTTTCTCCAGCGTTGTCAGAGGAGAGCGAGCAGTAGGAAAATGAATCACAGATGAGCCTGGAAAGGTAAGCAAAAGTCAGACAGCGTAAGGCAACAAGGAAGACTTTGAATTTTACTGTAAGTACAATGAGAAGCCATCAGAAGTGTAGAGAAGGGGCACACCTGATCTGACCCGTGTCAATTATCAGCTCTGCCAGGTCTGTGCAGAGTGAGAAATGCTGGAGGCAGGAGCCCAGAGGCTGCTGTTACAGTGACCTGGCTGAGAGAAGAGGGGAGAAGGAAGATTATCCCAGCTATGGGCACAAGAATGGAGACATGGGGAAAAAATCTGGGCATACTTCAGAAATGACATCCTGGATATGGGGGAAGAGAACAGGAAGAGAACAAGAAAATGATCGTAAATGACACAGGTTTTTGGTCCCAGCAACTGGTGGCTGGGCGTTTCCTATGTTGGGGAAGCTGCAGCTGAAACAGGTTCAGGTCTAGGACAGTGGGGGGATCCAGGTGATGACTATAGTCAGTTCCATGGAATTCATTTGCTTTGAATAAAAGATGAATAACAGAATGGGGAGAGACAAGAATATAAGGTTAAAGAAGTAATTGGGCACAAAATAATGAGGACCCCAAATGCCAGGAAAAGAAGTTTGCGCTTTACCTTGTTATAAAAATAACAAATATTTGTCCTGGGCATTTAATCTTTTCAGTTAAACATCAGCATTTCTATTTTTAACCTCAAATTATAGATAAGGGAATTGAGGCACAGGGAATTTAGTAAAATGGTCAAGGTCATGTAGAACACTGACATGATAACAGCACAAACCCAGGCAATACAAGTCCAGACCCAGGTCAGTGTTCTCTCTCCTCCCTTCCTCTCCTCCTTCTCCTTCCACGTCATCCTCTGTCCTCTAGCAGCTATCCGTCTCTCATGTAGCCGTCTATTTGTAATACAAGCCAAACAACTTAAGTAACCACATTCCAAAAGTAAAATGAAGCAGTAACCATATTAAAAAATAAAAAAGAAGCAGGTGAAAATAAGCAACATTTTATTTAGTGAAATATATCCACATATTTTTATTGCAACATATAATAAATATGAAAAATGATCAGTGCAATGTTTTGCCTCACTTTTTATACTAACTCTTTAAGACCCAGGGTGTACTATGCACTTACAGCACATCCCACTGACACCAACCACATTTAACCCTCTCAGCAGCCTCAAAGGGCTCACAGCTGTTGTACTGGACAGCACAGGTCTGGGGCCTGTGCTTTGTGCCAGTAGAGTATTCAGTAGAAATTTCTAGAGGAAAATGCCAGGAGTATTGTCTATAGAAATGTTATAAGGTGATTATAGATGATTATTGAACTCTAATAGGGCACACCTAACAAAAGTAGGAGTCCAGATAGGATGAAGAGAGGTTGTCATAGTTCATTTTTTGTTGCCATAAAGAAACACCTGAGACTGGGTAATTTATAATTTATTTGGCTCACAGTTCTGCAGGCTGGAAGCCTAGATATCTGGTGAGGGTGTCAGGCTGCCTCCACTCAGGGCAGAAATTGAAGGGAAACCACCCTGAGAAGAGATCACACAGCAGAGAGGATGCCTGAGACAGAGGTGGCAGGTGGCTGGTTCTTCTTAACAACCAGCTTCTATTCTTATGGAGCCAACGCTAGAGGACTCACCCATCCACAGGGAGAGGGTCCTAATATATTCATTAGGGATTCACCCCTGTGACCCAAACACCTCCCATTAAGTCCCGCCTCTAACTTTAGGGATCAAATTTCAATATAAGGTTTGGCCTGGATCAAATATCCAAACTACAGCACATGGTTTGATTTCTTAATTCCAGGCTATTTACAATCCCTTCCATTTCTTTCCCCCAATACTCCATTTCCCCCTTCCTGGCTCTCTATTTTCCTGTCTTTTTGTGAATGGAGAGAGGTGACAACGGGTGGATGAATGAAAATCCCGATAACAGTGAAACTTCATGTTTCTGTATATCAGTTGGGAGTAAAGAACCTGAGTACAAGGACCCCGCTCTAAAGATTACAAGCTATTTTCACCTTCACAATTTAGGAGCCCTACTCAAACTTCCTGATATCCTCATGGAGCAAACCCAGAGCCTGCATTTCCAAACATCTCTCTGAATAAAACAGAAGATCGCTTCCTGCTTCCTTTCTGACATGAATAATATTTATGCTTACATGTAGGTCAGACTCAGCCAAACAGCTCTGGTGTCTGAAAGTCTATTTTAGACTTGGCTGTCATGACAACCATGGGATCTGGCCCAGGTGTCTTCTATCTCCTGACACACAGGCAGCAAGTTTGCAGGCCTGGCTGTGATTTCTGGGGAGCAGCACTTAGGAACTGCCATAGGATGATTCAGCCCGCTTGGTCTTGGCAGGGGCGCTGAGCTAACAGACTACCAAAAGATTCTGTCCCTCATGGATCCTTAATTTATCAGTAGGGATTACACGAGGGCACAGTGGGAAGGGACAGGATTATTAATGGGCTAAGTTGTTACAGTTCTGCATGTGAGAAAGAGGGAATCAAGCCCGTCTCTGAGGGATGCTTGATCCTAGAATCCAGACTTGAAGTTGCTGTCTGCTGGGCTCATGTACTAGTCTCCGGGCACAGGTTCTGAAGTAATTCCCTGGCAGGGTGCCTCAAAGCAGCTCCTCTTCCCCATTAAATAGCCTGTCTCCACTTCAGCTCAGGCTGGGAATCCAGGGGGTTGGGTGATAGTCTCTTCTCTCTCCTGCCCACCTAAGAGCCTGTTTCTTGGATCACCCATTCTAGAACTGTGGTTCTCAATTTTTACTACATAACAGAATCATCCGGGGAGATTTTAAAACTCTAGATCCCCGGGAAAAAGCCTACATCCATTGAATAGGAACATCCAGGCGAGGGGGCTGGAAAATCCATGCATTAGTAGTTTTCAAGCTCTCGAGGTGAAGATGAGATGAGGGGCAGTCAAGGCTGACGTGCCCTGATCTGGAATGCTTGGGGTGGCTTGTGATATCACATAGAATCTTGACTTACAGATTTGTTGGCCATCATAAAACATACACTAACATGGATTTTTATTTGATGAGCTAGAATAGTAATTATCAATTTTTTGGGTGGGGGGGAGGGTTTAGAACCCTTTCTATTCTTAAAAATTGGTAAAGATTCCATAGAACTTTGGTCTATGTGTGCTGTATTTATGGATAATTACTGTATGAGATAGTAAAGTTGAGAAGTTGTTTTTAAAAATAGAAGATTACACAAGCACACTTTCCAGTGGCCATCTGAATAATGATATCACCGCAGGTCATGGAGCCCTTAGAAAAGCTATCAGTAACATCAGGGGTGAATGAAAGCCAAAAAAGCAAATGGTCTCTTAGTGTTATCATGGCCATGGTTTTGACCTTCAGACGCTCTGTTAAGGTCCTTGGCATCCCAGGAGCTTTGCAGACCACATTTTGAGAACTGTTGGGTTAAATTTTCTTATGCTTTTGGGAAAAAATAAAAAAAACAACCAAACCGAAGCCTTTTTATTTTTTTTCTGTAGAATAATTCTTATTTGACACATGTTTTGAGCTTTGGGAATTGCAAACACACTGACATATTTCTTAGCAGGGCAAGTGGACTAATTAATTCTCTGACCCTGGTAAAGCACAGATTAAGAGAACATTTTCTGCCAAACCTTTTTCTACCTCTGTCACGTTGCTACCTTTCACCTTTCTGTCTTAGTCACCAGTCCTCGGATGTAGGAGAACATTAACTTATTATATTCACATAGTGACAACTAAAGTTATTGGCTGTACAATATACATTAGGCATTGTATATTTCATTAGGCACCTTACACTAAGTTTCTAATTCTAAGTTAGGAATTATTGCTAACTCACTTGTAGTAATGAGGAATCAGAGTCTGGGAGAGATTGAGACCTGGCAGGTCACTATTGTTATATGTGGAGCAGAGAGGGTGCTGCCTATATAACTCCACACAGGCCTTGCTGCTAAACTCCATATATATGGCCTCCATGAGCAGGGAGTTTCCGAGCACTGTGTTAAGATGGAAGTGCTCTTGGAACCTTTCATTTTTCTATGTGAAATGTAGACATTAAAGAACACACAGAGTCACACACATGCACACACAATATCCAAAGATGATTGTCAGCAACAAACATTCTACCAAACATTTCCTATTTCTTGTATCATCTGCTACATCAATGTCATATGTATATCATTTTTTTTTACTCCCTTATATATAGAATGGTCAGAGATTGGGGATTGGAAAGACGTTAACAGTTAGCAAGGTCAACTTTTTAATTCTCTGACATATGAAATTCACATTGATTAGGCAGATTTTCTCAGGATGACACAAATTATTAGTGACAGATTTTGCTCAAGAAAATATGCCTGGTCCCCTGATAAACTCCACATCTTATTTATTTACTTACTTATTTAGAGACAGACTCTTATTCTGTTGCCCAGGCTAGAGTGTTGTGGTGTTATCATAGCAACCTTGAACTTGGGCTCAAATAATCCTCTTGCCTCAACCTCCAAAGTGGTAGAGACTATAGGTGCCTGCTACAATGCCCAGCTAATTTTTCTATTTTTATTAGGGGGGGGTCCTCACTTTTGCTCAAGCTGGTCTTGAACTCCTGAGCTCAAATGATTCACCTGCCTCCGCCTCTCAGAATGCTAGGATTACCACTGTGCCTCGCCACATGTTTTATTTATTTTTTGACAATATTGTGGATGGCTTTGTGATCTTAGCTTAGAGGAGAATTGGGCAAGTGAAGAAAGAAATGTTAGGAGACCAGATTCCAGTAAAACATGTATGTGTGTGTGCTTGTGCATGTGTGAACGGGTGGCCTGTAAAGCTGTGTAGAGAGAATCTTAATGAGTAGCAGAAGAGAATGCTGAACCTTGTATGTAGCAGCCTGTATAGCTTATGGCTAGGAGGAGTGAGAGTTATAAGAAATACCTGTAATGCAACACCTTGGTGAAAAGGGCATGGAGAGAGATTTAGTTCTAACAAGCATGAGAGAGCTTGCGAGCATTGGTGAATTGACAGTCTCTACACCTGTGGTGTTGAGAGGCATGAGCTCAGCTTTATATTAGGCTGGAGGAGAAGGCAGTCAAAAAGCATGCTCATTCTTTCACAGACACGCTTACTCTGACTCTGTCTCCTCTCCTGCCTGCAGAACGCCAGCATGGCGTCTCTCTGCTGAAGATTACCAAGCTCTGCTAAAGACTAAGATCTATCTATTCTAAGAAGACTGCTTTACTCTCTCTAAGACTCTCCTCTCTCTCTCTCTCTCCAGTTTAGCCCTCAAGCACTTAAGAGAAACTGTTCCTGAGCAAGGTAGCTTAGTGGTCCATGTCTGGAACCTACCTAAGCTGGGCCTGAGACCTGGCCAGTCCCGGGCCCTGACAAGTGGTGTCAGAAGCAGATCCTGACACTTGTAAGCTCCATTATTTCCTCCCTCAAGTACCTCTTGGGATTAATTTTTTGAAGGTGCTACCTTCACATGGCAATGTGGTATGAAGCAAATCTTTTCAACCCTAGCTGTACATTAGAATCTTCTGGAAAGCTTTAAAAAATAGGGGAAAAAAGAAGAGGAGAAGCTTACCCTAATTCCTATTCCACACTCTTTAAGATTCTGATTAACAGGCTGTGTGCTGCTAGCTTTTCAAAGGCTCCAGGATAGAGAGTCACTATGCTAGAGGGGAAAGCAGAGGTTTGGTGTCATTACACCTAGACCCCATTCTGGAGTCTATCATTTGGGTACTTTGTGACCACAGGCAAGCCACCCTATCAAAATTTCTTGCCCTCAAAGGAGATCATACCTTCTGCTAAAAGATCATAGGTTATGCCCACAGCCAGGCATAAAAGAAACCTCATTCTAGCTCCCAAGGGTATGGAGAGCAGAAGAGGTCAGCTGGTCCATGGGACACGGTCATCTGGAGGCCCCCATCAAATGGAAGCCTGGAAGATCAGAGCATCTCCTTTCCACATTCCTGATCCTCGGCTAACATATCACTCCACCCAAACAAAGAAAGACTCTGAAATGAGATAAGCAGTGAAACTTTATTACACAGATGCCTGCCTGGCGCAGACTGGCTCTCTGTCCTTGGAGGTCTTTTGCCTTCCTCATGAGCCTCACATCTCTTCTGCGTCAGCTTTGCCTTTCATTGTCCTACAACATCAATACTATTTTATATCTTTTCCTATGATGCTTTCTATGTGTGTTTGTACAGGGCCCTTCCTCACACTCACAGGGCTCCCTGCCCACTGGTGTCCCTCTGTTTCTGAGGAAGAACTCTAATGTGGGGCTCCCTGGAGAAAAGGAGGATATATATTTGGCATTTGGGGGTTGCTCATTCTTTCAGATCTCTGGGAGATTGGTGCTATGAGATAGGTTGCTGCATTCGTGTTCTGTTGCTGCGTCACACATTTGGTTGCTTAAAACAATATGCATTGATTATCTCATGCTATTTGGGAGTTGGGCAACACCTGACCCCATCATGAGCTGTTCTCAGCATTGTTTGACCTTTAGTATCTTTCTTCTGCTTTCATCTCAGTATCAACTGCTGTCCAGTGAAATTGAAGTGGTCTCACTTCATGCATGTGAGCCCAGCCCTTTGCCCTGGATTTGTGGGTATCCTCACACCTGCTTCTGGGCCCTTTGGCTCTTTCTTCACTAAAATTCCAGCTGCTTAACTGTCCATGCTCCACTCAGAAGGACTGGTGTACTCAGCTCAGATCTCAGTCTTCTAAATTTCAGTCAAGACATTGTCACCATGTACAGAGGTGGGTAATTGTGGAGTTCACTCTCTGAATCACACTTCTCAGGTAATTTTAGCCTTTAGCTGCCTATTGTTTCACATTGTTTAACACAGTAAATTGCACACAAACTTTATGTCCACTCTGTGTATCAAGTTTTACAACCTTTCATGTGGGAGAGCTATTCTGGTCTCAGCCAATTCATTATGGCCTGAAAATATTGTAGTTTCAACCCAAATATATCAAAATTACATTACCCATAGTTTTAGTCTTGAAATAACAATAAGAAACAATTTCAAACTGAATTTTAAAAAATCCAAGCCACTTGAAATATGCTTACAAGAGATGCTATAAAAGCAAGGATTCCAAATATTGACTCTGAAAGGATTATAAAGATATATCATGCAAAAGTCAACCAAAATATAAAGACTCTAACTATTTCACTTTCAGAAAAAACAGATTTTAAGGCATTGGCATTATTGTGTTATTAGCAACAAGGGTAGCATTTATTAATGATGAAAAGTTCCAATTCACCATGAAGTAATAATAATTATAAATCTGTATATACATAATAACATATCACCAAAACACATAAAGTAGTAATTGACAGAACTATATGGAGGAATAATAAAATGCACGATCATAGTAGGAGATTACAAGATACTTTTCTCCATAACTGATATAACATATAGGATATCAAAGTCAGGCATGATGGAGAGATTAGAGTCTTCTCATGTCTTACCTGACTGCAGAGCCTTGAATATCCATGTAGCTTTCTAGATCCTCAGAAATATATCAGAGCTCATCAAAACATTCTGTGGACATCTCATTCTCCAATGTTTTAAGATTTTTTTGTCTGCTTTTTGCTAGTTCTAATAGTCTAATAGGCATCACCTTTTCATGCAGTTGTTATGCTAACCTATTACCACTGATGGTGTGGAAGTCTGTTTTCTCAGATCAGTCTTTAAGACAGGTCAAATGGAGGCATGTTCTGAAAATGAAGCTTTTCTTGGATTTATATACAGGCCACATAGTGACAATTCTCTAGGCAATGAGGCTTTGGGGAGCTTTAACCTGTTATGTTCATTCCAGTCATTCCCAGCATGCTGGTTCTCATATCCAGCTATAAAGTTATTGGTTTTAAAGGCTACTAAAAGCTTTGGAGAAGGGATAGCTACAATGCCACAAAATTCACTCCTTTTATTGAGATGCCTGCCTTTTTCCAAAATATTGTCCCAGATTTCTTCAAGCCTTTGAAAAATCTTCAGACTTCTGAAAAAATAATTTCAATGAAGAGTAACCTTCCTTTTTGCCAGTGTGCACATTGATTTTATGGAGGATTGTAATTTTGGAAGTCTATAGACCACCATTCCTGCTGATACCATTATTCTGACTCATTGCACACTGAGTTCCAATGATCTGTTTACCCATCTTCTCACATTACAGTTCAGCCAAGGTTAGGGCGTATGTCTGCAATGTTTTTCACATTATAGCTGTTTAGAAAACATTTTTCAGACTAACTTGAGATGGTAACTATAAATCTAAGCCATCACAGCAATGAAATCAGGTTCACAAAGTATGTTTTTTTCCTTGTCTTATATATTCTTTTTCCTTTTTTGTATTTTCTATTGATTTCTCTCTGGGTTTCAGACTGGCTATTTACTATAGATCTACCTTTTAGTACACTAACTCTCTACAGCTGTGTACAAACTGCTCTAAAGACATACACTGTGTTATTTTATTTAAATTCTATGATTTGCATGTGATTACTTTTCATGGTTTTTATTCATTATTAAATATATGTGTCCTGTCTTTTGTTTTCCCAAGTATAGTCATAAAAGTATTTAAAAGTCCTAAGCTGGAATGCAGATAAGGAAACTATATGTAATATAGAATGATATATATGTCTACAGAGTGTTGGCATAATGGGTAGGGAACTATGAAAATTAGAGAAGATGTTACAACAGGGGTGAAATTTGGGCTGATAAGGATGGTGGCCTCATCTGGAAAAAGGAGAAAAGCTACTTTAGCTTGTGCACACAGCAGTGGGAGGACCCAGAGGTGGTGTGTGTAAGGCGTGGTGAGCAGCTGTGTGCACCATAGCACAGAGTAGTGAAGGCCGTGGAGTGTGGCTGGGGTGTGAGCTGTGACTACTTCATGAAATTCCTCCATGCCCCAATTCTCTCCTATAGGTAATAAACCTACTGCCAGCGTAAGAGTGACACTATCAGGCTTGTGCATTAGAAAGTCCATTCTACTAATTGTGAGAAAGCTGGATAAATGTGGGCAAGAATGGGGGTGAGTGGGATCATGCGATAAGGGCCAATCACACAGATACTTATATCACAGCATCTGGTGTCCTTCCCTCCCCCTTTCCCACCATTGTGGCTGCTCAGGATAAGTCCTGACTCTTTTCCTTGCATTTGGTTAAATATACTTTTCTTTCTCATATCTAAGACATAATTTCTTCTGTGACCCCTCTTCTGTGGCTTAATTATTTAGCATTTGCTGTGGTTTAAATGTATGTGTCTCTCCGAAATTTGTAGTTGGAATCCAAGACTCAATATAACGGTAATAAGAGATGAGGCCTTTCATAAGATTAAGTAACAAGACTCCACACTCATAGATAAGATTATTCTCTTAATATAAGGAGCCAGGCTCCTTTTGTCCTTCTATTGTTTCTGCCACATGAAGACACAGCAAAAGCCAGCATTTGAAAGGAAGGAGCAGTAGCCCCTAATAGACACAAAATCTGCTGGTAACTTCTCCAGAGCTATGAGAACATAATTTCCATTTTTCATAAACTATCCAGCCTCAGAGATTTTGTTATAGCAGCACAAAATGACTAAGAAAATTTCTTCAGTAAAAATCCCACCCCCGGGTGGCACCTGTGGCTCAAAAGGATAGGGTGCCGGCCCCATATGCAGGAGGTGGTGGGTTCAAACCCAGCCCAAGCCGTCCCCCCAAAAAAATCCCACCCCCCCAAATCTCCAATTTCTTAAACACCTAATAAAACTACAAGAGATCATGAGCATTAATTAAGGAACATGTGTGTGAGTCTCAGAATTAACAACAAATTTCATAAAAATGAGTATTTCTTTGTAAACACAATATTTACTGTGTTGTGTGTTTGATGCTTGTAGGCAAGTTTTGTGAAACCTACCAGTCATTCCTAAGTCTCCAAAGACCTAAAGGAAGATGCCAAATTATGCCCGATCACACTGCATTTTAAATTAAGGTCTTGCCACCAGAATACTGTTCCCCCAAATCTATCCTCATGGACCTCACTCTATGGTACAAGAACCAAAGAATGAGGTTTTGAATCAGCTTTTTTTTGGAGTATTTCTTCACTTTTTATATCTTTAATTGATTTATTTAACTTGTTATGCATGTGAAGAGTTTGGTAATTTCCTCTTAGGTTTATCTCACAGATTTTTCTGCAGGGATGATGAGTGCGGAGATGTAACAGCTCCCATCTGTATCCCTCCTGTGTTCATGGCAATAGGGCAGCTATACCTTGGGCTGGGAGTCAGGCACAGTTAAAAACTCATCATCTTGCTCAGGGCTAAGGAACCTGCAGCTTTAAGGGCACATGTAGCCTTCTAGGTCAGTAAGTGTGGCCTTTTGATGGAATCCAAATCTTACAGAACAAATCTTTTTATTTTTATTAATGTATTTTTCTTCAGATTATATATATATATTTTATTTTAAAAATGAATGTATTTTAAATACCCCAAAATAAAATAAGTTTCAACAAAATAATCCTCCCAGATTGACTGACACAATTAGAAGATTAGTAATCCATAAGAGCTAAATTGAAGTTCTTACTTCTCCTGCCTGACTAGAACCACTACTTCATGAGGCTGGTTGGTGAGAGTTTTGGGGGTGTCAAGTACATTCTGTTGTCAGCTTTTGACAACAGTGCACTGTGTTTTTGTTTGAAGTGGAATTTTTGAACAGTTGCAAAGCTTGACCGTGTTTTTTGTTTGTATCTGCTTACCAGATCCCATGTCAAAGAAGACCAAGAGAACCTTGAAGTAAGAAAATAGATTTCTTGGCAATTGTAAATTAAGCGGCAATAAAGAGTTTAGTGCAAATGTATTTATGATAAAATGATTTTTTTTTCCTGGGTAGATGCGTAGTAATGGAGTTGCAAGATCAGATGTGAGGTCAAATTTGAATTTTTTGAGGATCTCCACCCTTCCTTCCAAAAAGGTTTACACTGTAGAACCAGCAGTAGTGTAAAAATGTTCCCTTTTTTCTACATCCACACCAGCATCTGCAGCTTTGAGACTTTGTGACGTGGGCTATTCTCCCTGGTGTTACATGATGTCTCAGGGTGGTTTTGATTTGCATTTTTCTGATGATTAGGGATGATGAGCATTTTTTCATGTGTTTGTTAGCCATTTGTTTGTCTTCCTTAGAGAAAGTTCTATTCATGTCTCTCACCCAGTGGTCTGGGAAAAATGTAAATGCCCACCAATCCAGGAATGAATTAACAAGCTGTGGTATATGTATACCATGGAATACTATTCAGCCACTAAAAAAGATGGAGACTTTACATCTTCTGTATTAACCTGGATTGAGTTGGAACACATTCTTCTTAGTAAAGCATCACAAGAATGGAGAAGCAAGAATCCAATGTACTCTATTCTATTTTTTTTTTTTTTTTTTTTTTTGAGACAGAGCCTCAAGCTGTCCCCCTGGGCAGAATGCCATGGCATTACAGCTCACAGCAACCTCCAACTCCTGGGCTCAAGCGAGTCTCCTGCCTCCGCCTCCCAAGTAGCTGGGACCACAGGCGCCTGCCACAACTCCCGGCTAATGTACTCTATTCTAATATGAAGGCAGCAAACGAGCTAATACAAGGTGGGGGGTAGGGGAACGAGCAAGTGTGGAGAGGGAAGGAGGGAGGGAGATGGGGATCATATTGTATGGCACACCTCTTGGGGGCAGGACACAATTATAAGAGGGACTTTATCTAACAAAGGCAATCAGTGTTACCTAATTCTTTGTAATCTCAATGAATCCCAAACAATAAAAAAAAAAAAGAAATTTAATTCCTTTAATGAGAATTGGGAATTTCAAAATTATCTTTTTTCTGCTAAAGATAAGATGGTTTGCTTGCTTTGTGATACTGCAATGTCAACATTAAAGAAATTCAATGGTCATCAGCATTGTAACACAGAGACCACTGATATTTAAATTAGAGGGAGAGGCCTGAAGTATGATATTGCAGAAATTAAAAAATGAAAAGCAAAAGCAAAGACAATTCCTTCAAGCAGCAGTAAAACCTGGAAATAATGCCACTTAAACAACTTATGAAGTAGCTTATGTAATCAGGGGAAACGGGAACCATTCAGCAATGTAGAAGTTGTGAAAGAATGCATTGTTGAGATCCTAGGATGCTTAGATCCTAATAACATTTCAAAGTATAAACAACTGCTTCTTTCAAGGAGAACCATAACTGATCAGCATCATTTGCAATACTTCAAAAGGAAAATACATATTATTCAATTGCCTGGGATGAATCAACTCACAGTACTGACTTGGCACAAGTTTTGCACATCTTTCAGGTCATAACAGAAGATTTTCTTTACTATGGAGAGTTGCTTTGGGGACTCTTGCAAACAGAACATGGGGATTAGATATTGTCTATAATTTTCAAGAGAAATGTCATGAAGTTGGATGAATTTGGTAAATTTAGTGAGTGTATATACAGACAGTTCACCTTCCATGATAAGCAAACTTGAAGAGGTTATTGCAGATATTACAAAAGTATGAACAGATCCACATGCTTTCATTTTTTTATTGTATCTTGATCAGCAAAATCTCTGTGCTAAAGTTACTATTTTAAGTGACGCTTCTTACCAAGTTATAAGCATTGTTAACTACATTTGTGCAAATGCAACACAGCATTCCCAGTTTTGGAACATGTTGAAGTTGAAGGATGAGGTATTCAGTGTGGATTTTCCATTCAGTGTGCACTTTTCTAAAGTGCTCTGGCTATTGCAGGGACAGGTGTTAGCCAAAATTTTATTTCTCCAAGAGCAGATAGTTAAGTTCTATGAAGAGCAGAGTCAGCAATGTAAATTATTGAAAGAAGTTTTCTAAAGGAATGCAGAATTTCTGTGTGATAATATGTCACATCAAAACAACTTGAATATTTCTTGGTGGGAGGGAGGAAACTAAATACATACATATATATTCAAGTATAATCAAGTATATACATAATCATACATAACCAAGTATTTTTGGAAAAAAGTAATCTTTTTTTTTCAAACCCCCTCTTCTTCAAAAGGAAATTTGGAAGAACATTTTCCCTGCTAGCAAAGGTCACTGAGGAGCAGGATGATATATTTGAATCACTCGAAGAATACACAGATTTTACAGACTTATTAATCAGAGACTACAAGGAAAGTTTCACTGACCTTGAGAATCATGACATCACATTCAAGTTAGCATGTCAGCCTCACCTAGCTGATATCACCAAGGCCCCTGAAGAACTGTAGATGGAATTGATTGAGCTCCATAGATGACATTTTAAAGTCATTGTTTGATGCTACAAGGGATCCAACTGAAATATGCAGAAATGCAGCAGAATACCCAGCTTTTAGCAACATGCCTAAAATGCTTTCTTGATTCCAAACACGGATTGCTGTGAATCTACATTCGCCTACCTAACCCCAAATAAGATGCCCTTAAAGTCACATGACTGATGCCCATCTAGAGAATCAACTGGAACTGTGGACCTCCACACTGCAGCTAAATATTCAACTGCTTTCCAACAAAAAGTAGGCACAATGAAGTCATTAAAAGGTTAGTTAACTTTAACATTAATAGCTTCCATTTTTTTTGAAATTATTAAGTACATAAACCTTTACAAAATAATGTGCATTTTTAAAGCATATCTAATTGACATTTGCTGAATGTGGCCTTATTTGATTACAGGTAAATTAATGAAGGCTTCCAACATGAAAAAATACCCCACCCCGATCTTGCTTAACCAAGAGAGACTACCAGAGACAGACTGCTTTGCCTAAGCAGAAAAAAAAGTAAACCAAGGAAAACAGGCAGAAAAGACACTGCTTGACATTTCTTTAAAATTGACCCTCTCAGGCACCCGTGGTAATGAACTGCTTCTCCAACACCCACTGGGACCTAGTTTCACCAGATCAGCAGCTTTGATCCAGAAATCCCAGGTGCCTGTGTGAGGGCAGAGCTATGAAAATTCAAGCGGATGACATTTTCCAAGGAGAGTTGGATCAGTGCAGGGAAAAATGCTGCCAAGCTGAAAACCTTTCAGGATGGAGGAGCAGCAAACTGCATAAGCAACATCATACCTGCAACACGGGTTTATTCACAGAGAAGTGATGGTGACCTTTGTGTGAAGGGAAGCTTGGGCTCGACAGGTGACGTTTCCCTGTGTCTAATGCTAATGTTCCTCTCCCCAGCTGCAAAACCCATCTGCCCCATCTAATGCTTTTCCTCTCCTTCCTGCTCTGGTTATTTTTCCGGGCACGCTTCTTACACTGTCAGAACTTAATATTATTTTATAACCCTGAGCCAAATCTTGGGAGCTTGAAGAATTGCTGAGAGGCAGACACCGGCGTGAGCTGACCCCTTTTAACACACATGGGGCTCTTAAGATAAGAAAAAAACTGGGGCTCTGTCTGTGTTGTGGGAAATGGTGTACCCATATCTGAACTCACTTTGGCTCGGTTGGGGCCTTCTTTAAGGAGCTCTCTTTGCTGAGTCACTCTCTCAAGGACACCCAGAGGGTGATAAATTCAGAGCATGTGAGAGAGACAGGGACAAGGGACTACCAAAGGGGAAAAAAAAGACTGCAAGAAACCCCAAGCCCACAGACTTTGTCTGTCTTCTCTAATCTTTACAGGGTATCATTTATCTCATTCTTACGGATGAGAAAAGGGGGCTCAGAAAAAGTTTTATTTGCCTGAATGTAACAGGTCTGATTATGAAATCAGAATTTGTGCCTGGAGTTATTTACTTTCAAACCGTAATGACAATACCAGCCATTTACTGAGAATCAAACATGTCCCTTATACTCTAGGAACTTCATACGTGCATTATTCTAATTATTCTTCTCAATACACTTACCTTAAGGTTATCCTTATACTTCCCTTAAAGTTAAAAAACTAGGGCTTAGGGAGGTTTTGTTACTCATTCACGTGTGTCAGCAAGTGAAAGCTAAATGTTCACCGTCCTCATACACCGGGTGTGATGACAGTACCATGTTCAATGACTATGTTTGATCCTGAATAGTTTCATAATGACAGCCTGATAATAAGGGTACAACTGAGGAGCAATTCTAACACTTTCAGATCATCAGCCAATCCTTCTGCCAACAAAGGACTGTAGCTAATCGACAGTAAGGGATTTACACCCAAGACAGATGATTTTTTTCTCATTGTAATTGTTGACTCTTGTCCCATCTCTGTCACCGAGCTTCAAGGAGTGAGTGTGAGAAAACTGCAGAGAAGGGGGGAATTATTTCCGCAGAACATGTATTCCTTGTAAGTGAATCTGAATTCAGCTCATGTTTATGAACAATGAATATTTGCTGAGTTACTGTGCAATGGACTGTGTGTTCAAATGTTTCCGAAATAGTTATTTTAATTAGTAGCCAGAACTACTTATGGTAGGTATTATTCTCCCTACTTTTCAGATAAGAAAAGCTAAGTCTATGAGGTGTAGGCCATAAAAGGATAAAGAACAAGAATCTGGATGCAGGACTCTGATTCCACACTGTATGCCTTGATTACAACATCACGACGGGAACTCATGACTTCCCATTTCAGTTATAAAATAGTTTATTGAATGTGTGGACGTGCCCAGGCTCCTGCCCAGCGAACCCCACTCTGTATGCGAGGAAGCTCCCTTCCCACAGCACCTCCAAGGCCCTTGAGTACATCTCGCCGTCTGACCTGCCCCACCTCCTACTTGGACTGGAAGGCAAACAGCCTTTTTAAGCCTGTAATTCAGTTTTCATAGCACTCTGGTGGGGAATGAAGGGATGAAAAGGGCCATGTTGACCTTTTCCAAGGCTTCCAGCTGTGTCCATGAGGCAGTAGGCTGGGAGGAAATTCAGAGAGCTATTATGGTATAATTTTAACAAGAAAAACACCTTTTTAAGTTCATTTCTGCTGCCTTTATTCAGAAAGCAGCTCTGAGGTTCCTGGAACTCCGTTTGCGACAGAAGCCACTGGGGATCGCTTCCTTCCAGGCATCCGCCTGCGCTGTGAGGCATTTTTATCTCCTGTCTGTAATGTCTGTAAAAGCTGAGCAGCAGATTCATGGAGCAGGGACAGGGCTGCTCCTAATCACCATAAAGTGCCCGTCCCATTGTCAGGGCTCTTTACGCCTTCTGTACAACGTTCTACTTAGAACCCTTTGGTTTTGCGCTACACCACTATTCTGTTTTTCAGCCGGCAAGTCTGGGCAGATGTTTTCTCCATTGGTTTATGGATTTTGTTATTTTCCATTATTTGCCTTGGATGAAGTTGGTTCTTCAATAACCAACAGCTATGAACTAATTGATCACAGATGAATGTGGGCAAATGTCTTAGTGATTCAAAGAGCCTGATAGCATTTTATTTGATGTAACTTTGAAAGCAACAGTTTTAGGAGGACCTGTCCTTGCTGCCTTGTATGGAAATTGTCTGCATGAACACCCCAGGTTCACACCAGCGTGGCACCAGAGAGGCGCTTTTTCCCCGTCATGGTTAAAGGAGATTGACCCATATGAAAATGATTAAAATGGTCTAATATCAGCAATTTCATATAATTTAAGCTAATAACATGTAGAACCTGGCAAATAACAAAAACTGTGTGCTGAATGGATGAGCAGATGAAAAGACAGACATCTAGGTATGCGTTTAGTCTCCCGAAAAATAAAAGGGGAGGAACCAGCACCCCAGTAGCAGAAAATCATTCCTCTTTAAGTGGACTCCTGGTTTTGGAGATAAAAACAAATAAATATTTTGTACTGCTTGGATTCATTCACTTGTTCATTACTTGACCCTTCCACTAATCATTCCGCATCTGCTAAGTGACAGCCCTGTCCCAGTTGGGAAATTGCGGAGAGCTCACTGGCAGATGTAGGGGATGGAACAGTCACCAATGGTAGCTGCACAGAGCGTAAGTACTTGAATGGTAGAATAGAGTACAGAGCCCATGAACATCTTAAGGATGGTTTCCAAATTGTCCCCTGTGGAGGAGGCACCTGAAATGAGTTCTGAAAGAGCAGATAAGAGGTCTTTCGCAAGGATATAGGCAAAATGCCTATATGCCTCTGGCCAAAAAAACCATTTGAGAGAGAGCAGTAAAAAGACTTTGTGCAAGCATACTTGTAAGAAACGGAGGCAGAATCCCATGTGGCAAGACTTTGTGCAAGCATACTTGTAAGAAACGGAGGCAGAATCCCATGTGGCCAGGTTAGTTGCAAGCCTAACAGGCTTTGGCTGGAATAGCATTTCCAGACTGTGTTAAGGAGTTAAGGCTTACTTTATAAAGCCAATGAAAAAGCCCCTTGGAAAACTGGCCAGATACCCATCAGTAACTTTCCCCGATCTGTGGTAAGTGATGAAGGTTGATTGCTGACGCGTCTGGGAATGGAGTAACCTTTCCTGATCTGTGGTTAGTGATGAAGATCACTTGCTGACAGGTCTGGGAATGGAAATATGCTCAGGGACCTCAAGAAGAGGAATTTACCCAATGCATACAGGTATCTAATGGCACAGATGAAACTTGGGCTCATGAAAGGCTTTGAGAAGTCCAGCCTGAGAATTCCTTATAAAAGGCTCCAGGAAAACCCCCTTGACTTAAGGCCTACATAGAAGCAGAGGTTTGCATACAAATTCCTGTATGCCCAAGAGGTTTCTTTATGCCCTGTTTAAAGATCCGAAGTAACAGCCTCCAAATGACGAGGCCAGTGAGGACAGGTATTCAATCTACCTTGTTCTTCCCTAGCCTCAGGCTTCATCAGATAAGAACAAAGAAACAATGACTAATAGCACGTTCTCCTTCAAGATTGGGTTATGTTGATAGGGTTATGTCAAAGGTATATGTTGAATGGATTATCAGATATCACATGATGTTTAATTGGATCAATGTAATGTTTAATTGGAACAACGAGGCCATTGCTGTGTTGTCCTCATGTACAAAATTCCCTATATAAACCAACTGCAAATAAAGAAAGCTCGCCATTTTGCCTGAGCGAGCAGATGGTCACCTTTATTTAAAACACAATTTCAATAAGCGTGCTTATTCTCCACAACATCGCTTTTCCCTGAGACCCTACGGCAACACAAGGGGGCCAGGGACAAGGGAGGTGCTCCAGGAAGAAGAAAGAGCAGTTTTAAAAGCTTGGAGGTGCCACTTCCAGGTGATAGGAGGTGAGTCCAGGCTGAAGGAGGAGGCAGAATCCAACCGAGGGAAGCAATTTTAAGTCATTTGCTCTTCATCTTGAGGGAAACGAGGAGGTGCTGAAAGTATTAAACAGGCCAATGACTGCTCAGCCTCATATATTAGAACAGATCATCTGAAATGTGATTTGACAATCCATCTCTTAACTAAAAAAAAGAATGTGAATTTTTGCTAATATTGAATCAAATTTGTAGATGGTTTTGGTGACTAGGGACACACCGGGATCCTTATTGCTGAGTTTTTAAATTTACGTCTATTATATCTCTCATCATTTGGGGTGACTTTATGTTTCTAAGGATGTTTTCTAATTTGCAAGTTGGCCTGTGTGGAAGAGTTGGTTCATGTCACCCACCACCCCTTCTAAAGTAGAAGTCCCCTTCACCAGAAATTCAACAATAGAAACAGGGAAAGTTGGTAAAAACACTTAGTCATATCTTGGTCTCCTAAAGACTGAGGCATGAGCACAGGCATTGGGAAGATGTCACCCTGAGATGCTTACCTATTTGTACTGAAAATAAAAAATTCTTCCCTTCCATCGAACAATAACTGATTGCCTAAAAATATGTTTCCAAAGAATTTTTCACCTGTGTCCCAAATGTATGGCTTTTTAGTTTACATCTTAGTAGTTTTATAGTGAGGACTGTCAGGTAGGGGTATTCTACCCCAATTTTCAAAGATTAAGGATGAAAGACTTTTACTGAAAATCTTTTTAACTGAAAGGCAGAAAATATGTCCACTGTGTTCCTTTTAAGCATTTATCTTTTTTTGTGTCATATCATTGAATTTTTAATAGGTTTTGTTTGCTATGTAAATATTTAAACCTGTTTCATACGGACGTGTGCCTGAATTGATTTAGTATGTATTTAGTACATATCTATTAGGTAGAGAGAATATGGCAGATAGGCTGGCAGGATGATTTGAAGTAGAAAGGAAGTGAGAGGGGAAGTAATGTCGGTTCCCTGACCTTGGTGACTTACGATGAAGGCATTTGGGAGGCATGACAATAATTCCTTTACTAAGAACTGGCAGATGGGCAGTCAGCTGTTACTTGCAGATCAGTAACTACACACTCATGTGTATTTATTCTTTCATTTGTTCGACAAGTAATTACTGATCATTTTCCATGTGCAAGATATTATGCCATGTGCTCTGGGAGCTAGGAAAGATTCAGAAATGAGAACTGATGTCATTGATTTTATGGGGTAGTTTTATATATACATCATACACAGAAATGTCTCTGATGATAGTCCTTAAAGCCTTTTGATCATCCAATCACCCAACACTATTAAGAAAAAAGAATTTGAGCCTATATCCTGACATACTATTATATTTATTTTTAAGTAACTTAAATTCACTTTGCAAATACACGTTGTAAACCTTAACATACCTTATTTTAAAATGATTTATTTTTTAACTCAATAACTCAATAAATAAAATAGTTTAACTAAAATTATTTATTAATACCATTTTTAGTGAGAACAGTATGAATGAATATGCTTCTTTTTAAAAAATTGTGTTTAATTATTTGCATTTGGTGATTGGGAATCATGCTTTTTAAAAAAAGTTATTATAACTAAAAAGTATCCTCAGGAGAACACACAGATCACAATAGAAGAAATGCATTCTTGGCTTTTTTTTTTTTTTTTTTAAATCTTGCTGAGCATATTTCAGTCCAATTATCTAAAGCTGTCTTTTTTCTGGGTGCTTTTTTTTTCTTTTGAAATCTGGCTCATAAATGTCAGCCTTTCCTGATGTCAACCAATTGTTACTGCAAACTCATCTGAATATCTGGCGTTTTTTATGTATTTTAAGAAGTTAGAGTTCAACATCCAATAAAAATCTTCACTAGATGGTTTCTCAATGTTAGAAGAGAATTGGGGGCAGGGGGCTAAAGTGACACAGGCCAGCATCATCCTGTAACACCACACAGCCCCACAGTGCCCGGTCCTCCTATTCAGCCTTGTACTGAAAGCCCTAGCTAGGACGATTGTGCAAGAGAAAGAAGATGAAATAAAAACAATCCAAATTAGAAAGGTAGAAGTAGAATTATGCTAGGAGATGACACCCTTTCTCTATACAAAATCTAAAAAAAATCCACAAAGAAACTACTAGGATTAGTAAAGAAATTTGGCAACATTTCAGTATACACGATCAAGACACAAAATGCAGCTGTGTTCCTAAATTCCAACAACAAACAATTCAAAAAGGAACTTAAAAAAACAATTCTATTTACAGTAGCATCCAAAGAATAAAATAGCTCAGAATAAAGTTAGTTTACCAAGGAAATGAGAGACATACATGTACACTGAAAATTATAAAACATTTTTCAAAGAAATTAAAGAAGATCTCTGAATAAGTGGGAAGACATCTGTATTCATGGATTAGAGGACTTATTGTAAAGGAAATTCTCCTTTGAGCAGCACTTGTGGCTCAGAGGAGTAGGGTGCCGGCTCCATATACTGGATGTGGTGGGCTCAAACCCGGCCTCGGCCAAAAAAAAAAAAAAGAAAAGAAAAAAACCTGCCCCCCCCCAAAAAAAAAAGAAAAAAGAAAATTCTCCTTAAAGAGATCTATAAAATCAATGCAATTCCTATCAATGGCCTTTTAAATTTTTCTGAAAAGGCAAGGCAATCTCAAATGCATATGGATCTTAGAGGGGCCCCACACAGCCAAAACAGTAAACAAAGCAAAACAAAATTGGAGGCTTCCCACATTTTTTTATTTCAAAAATTACTGCAAAGCTCTAGTAATTAAAACAGCATATTTGAATAAACACACAGACCCATGGAATAGGATTGAAGTCCAGAAACAAAGCCAAACATCTATGACCAATTGATTTTCAGCCATTGTGCCAAGACCTTTCAACTGGGGAAGAACAGTCTCTAAATAAATGATGTGGTGACAACTGGAAACCCACATGCAAGAGAACCAAGTTGGGTACCTTCTCCACTCCATGCACAAAAACTATCTCAAAACAAATCAATGACTTTAGAACTAAAATAATGAAGTTAATAGAAAAAAAAAGTGGTACTTTCTCATAACCTTTGATTTGGCAATGGATTCGTAGAAGTTACATCAAAAACATGAGTAACAGAAGAAAAACAGGTAAATGGAATTAATAAAAATTAAAAATTTGTGCATCAAAGTGTATTATCAAGAAATTGAGGCCCAGAGCCTGTAGCACAATGGTTACAGTGCCAGCCACATACACTGAAGGTGGAGGGTTTGAACTTGGCCTGGGACAGCTAAACAACAATGACAACTGCAACAAAAAATAGCCAGGCTTAATAATAATAATAATAATAATAAAATTGACAAGAAAGCCTACAGAATGGAAGAAAATATTTTCAACTCATGTATGTGACCTAAAGTTTTAGCAACCAAAACTCATAATTCAACAATACAACCCACCCAAAATAGTAGGCAAAACTAAAACAAACATTTCTTTCTCTAAAGAAGATATATGCATGCCCAAAAAGCACATAAAAAGACACTCAATAATATTAAGGACATGCAAGTCAAAACCACAATTAAGACCACGTCACTTCCACCAAGATGGCTATTAAGAAAAAAGAAAATAACAAGTGTTGGCAAGGGGTGTGAAGAAATTGGAATCCTTACCCCATGCTGGTGGGAATATAAAGTGGTGCACGTACTGTGGAAATATTTGGTGTTCCCTCGAAAAATTAAACATGGTATTACAATATGACCAGCAATTCTACCCATAGATACATACCCCAAAGAATTGAAAACAGATGTTAAACAAATACTTTTCCACACATGTTCATAAGCAGCTGACTTTACACGATAAAAACAACCCAAAATGTCCCATCAACAGATGAATGGATAAACAAATGATGTTATCTACATAGAATTTATCAACCTTAAAAAGGAATCAAGTATGAAACCTGCTATAACTTGGATGAATTTTAAAACATTATGCTAAGTGAAAGGAGCCAGACATGAAAAGTCACATATTGTATGATTTCTTGTACATGGAATATCCGGAGTAGGAAAATCCATGGAGACAGAAAGCAAGTTGGTAGTTTCCAGGGTATAAAAACTGGGAATAGGGAATGACCGCCTAATGGGTTTGATGTGCTTTTCTGGAGTGATCAAAACATTTTAAAACTAGAGAGAGGTGATGTTTTTGTTGTTTTTTAATTTTTAGACTATTGTGGGGTACACAGGCTTTGGTCAATTTAATTGTTTTTGTACAGTTTGAGTCAAAGTTGCAAGAGTGCCCCTCACCTGGGTAGTGTACACTGCACCCATTGGGTATTAATTTCCTCCTCCCCGTTTCCCGCTCCCTCCTGATTGGTTTCCCTTGAGCTTTACTTACACATGTGCCCAAAGTGTTGGACAATTAGTTCCCACTTAGTAGCAGGTATATGTGGTGTTCGTCTTTCCATTCTTGTGATACTTCACCTAGAAGATTGGTCTCCAGTTCCATCCAGGACATTGAAAAAGTTCATAGAGTTCATAGTTCACCTTTTTATGGTTGAGTAGTACTCCAAGGTATACATATACCACATTTTATTTATCCACTTGTGTATTGATGGGCACTTGGGTTAATTCCATATTTTTGCAATTGTGATTTGTGCTGCAGTAAACATTCAGCTGCTGTTTGATACAATGACTTTTAGTTTTCTCTCTGGGTATGTTTCCAGTATGGGGATTACTGGATCAAAAAGAAAGTGGTAGTTTTATAATCAAATGTCACTTTGCGAAGGCACGGAATGACACTGGATTGTATAATGTCAGATGACTAATTGTATGGATGTGACTTTCATCTCAGTTAAAAAAAGTGTATATATGGACATTGTAATAAAGCATTTAAGGATGTTAGAATTCTTTAGAGATTTTAGACTCTCTTTCAAGATTTTTAAACTGATACAAATATCTACAGGTCCTGAAAAAAACTTAAATTTAATCATTACTTCATATAGTAGAAATGAGCACTATTTTCATATGAAGCTTCAGATGAACCAGTTATTTCTGAGGAAGATAGTTTAAAGATTTATTTTCATGGTGGTTGGAACTACAGCAACAGAATGCTTGAACGGGTGTTCTGAACTGTGCACGAATCATAAAGCCACTTCAAGTTTCCTGTATGACCTCCACAGGGTGTAGGACATGGCAGAGGTTACACTCAATAGCTGGTCTCGTGTTTCACATTGAACTTCAACTTTCATAAAACTGATTGTGTGTTAGTTTATGCTTTGAAATAATTTATCAGAATTTTCACAACCTGCAAAATTATCTTCGCAACCTTATAGAATACTCTTAATAGGTCTGATAACAGTTCTATTAGCAGAAAGGTTCTTCTCAACATTAAAGTTCATCAAAAATCATTCGTGATGTTGCATTTTCCAAGAGTGAGTTGACATCACTTTTAATGATATAGATTGAAACTGAAGTTACAAAAACTACAATTTTTGAAGGTCTACTAAATGAATTTTCAGAAAAACAAGACATAAAAATATGATCAAGGAAGACATCTCATTAATAAAGTATTATTTGTCGCATTCTATAAAATCATGATACTGAAATTTTTTTTGTAATTTGTAAGGTTATGCCAGTCATGTATCACTAGTACCTCATCATCCTTTAATAACATATTTTTAAAGGAAAACCTTTTATATTTTAGTACTTTTACTTCAGTGATATTCAACTGGTGTGCAACAAAATCTTTTAAAGATCACGAATTAAATTATTTCTAAAGAAGATCAAAGCACAGTAAGTATATGTTTTTTACTCTTTTTTTTTTTCCTTTTTGTTCAATATAACTTAAGCGTACCATGGAAGTTTAACTACACGTCCAAGTGTGCCATGAGATAAAAAAGTTTGAAAAAGTCTGCTTTAACCGATCTCCTTTTATTCTGCTTTTGAATGAGGGGGCCCTAGAACAATACTTTTCTGGGTATCACAGCTATGTAAATTGCCCTAAGTATGATGGATAAATTGTGGCTTTTACCACCATCATCCAAAGACTTGTGCTTCCAAGATACTGTTTTCTTCTAAGGAAAATGTTAAGAGGAACTGCCCTCCTTCTCTGGCTCAGGTTCCTAGTTCTCCATAAGACCAGTTGGAAATTTCTGTTTTATTTATTTTATTTTATTTTTTTATTGTTGGGGATTCATCGAGGGTACAAGAAACAAGGTTACACTGATTGCATTTGTTAGGTAAAGTCCCTATTATACTTGTGTCTTGTCCCCAAAAGGTGTGTCACAGACTGAGAGCCCCCACCCCCGTGCCCCTTTCCCAGGTGGAAATTCTTTAGCAAACAGTATTTACCTAGGATTGCCGGGATTGATATCTGCATACCAGGTTGATCAACTGAAATATTCAAGATGTGGTCTTTTAAAAACTTAGATCACATCAATAGCTAACTGCTAAACTGTGTCCTGGTCTTGAAGCTGCATTAAACTTAGACAGCAAAGAGGAGAGGGATGTGGTTACATTGGACCCTTTTCCTAACAAGCATTCTTTACAGCTTTCTTTCCTTATGTATTATTTTATTTCCTCTCCACCGCAGCCATGTAAAGGCATTGTCCTACTGTTTGTGTTAGGAAACTGATGCTCTGAGAAATCAAATCTGACCCTAGACTATATTTATTCTGATGCCACTGATGGGTAAGTCCATGCACCTCTGTGCAGGAGGAGAAGGACCCTCTCTTTAGATCACTCACCAAAGACACTAAGCACACGTTAATACGTTTGCTCTTTGGCCTTTAAGAAAACTGGTTTCTTGGAAGAAGACTACTTGTTTCAGCTTTCAGAACCCAGAGTGAAAGGAAGCGGTTCTCTGTGCTGAAGATCTTTCCTGAGATGCTCCGTTTTTAGCGTTTAACCTTACCTTCCAGCATTTCCTGTTACTCATCTGTCACGTGTCTCTGCCAATTAAGGAAGGTGTTTTTCCTGTACTTCCTTTTCTGCACTTTTGCTATTTATTCCTCATTTGTAAACCATCAAAAGTTTGTACTTGAAGTCATTAGGCCTTAACTTTCTTTAACTTTTGACATGATGCATTCTGTAGTCAATTTCCGTGCCCTTCCTCCTAGAAAACGCACATACTGAGCCATGGAAATAAAGTTCAGAGCCAGTGCTGGGTAGAGGGCCTGGAAGGTGTCCAGCTCTCAGCCCCACGCTGGCCAGGCAAGCACCAGCTCCCCTGTCCCCTCACACCCTGCTAGGGAGTCTTTTGGAATCCCAGGAAGCCACTGCCTACCAGAATGAGGGTTTGCCTCTGGATAGACACCAACCAACATTTGACGTTATAGCACAAAGGTCAAGAGCACGAACAACCCTGGATTAGGCAACCCAGAGTTTTTAAGTCTTAACCTGGAAAAAGTGGTATAACTCTTCTGGGCTCTGGTTTCCATATCTATAAAAGTCACATAGCAGTAGTATTTATTGATACCTAGTGAAAGGTTTTTGTGAAGATTAAATGAAGAAATGTTTAAATGAAGTAATACCTGAGTTAGGTAAAGTCTACATTTGATAAATGTTAGTTGTTACCATTTGTGAAGTGCTCCTTGTAACAATCAAATGAATCACTTCTCTATTCTCTTTCAAATAAATTGACCATGACCGTACATTTATTTTTGGCATTCAAGGGATAAGGCTTACAGAGCCTGGATCAGTTAGTTAATCAATTGAACAGGTTGCTGGAGATAATTTATAAGTCCAGAATAGGCTGCTGGAGAAGCAGCCTGACCAGGACACCTCGTTCTTGTTCTTGCCACCCACGGACAGGGTGGCCTTTTTCTCTCATGCAGGTGACTTGACCTTGGGCTTCCGAGGACCACACCCTTGTCCATTCCCTTTCTAGTGGCAGCATTCACTACAGATGCCTCGAGAACTTGGATTCTCTTTTATGTCCCCTGTCAAAATAGGAACAGACAAAGGTCCTAAAGTTAAATGGCTGAAAAATTGTCGAGGGTGACTCCCTACTGGTCCCCTGCATTTGAATAGAATCTCAGAGTATCAAACCAAGGGACTTGTCACCCTGTTTGAGGATGTTCATCTTGGCTGGTGACTTACGTGAATACTCTCCTGGAATCATAGCATGTGTATGCTTGCACATGGATTAACCTTCTTGGACAGAATCCCCATCAGTAGACACTGAGGGACAATATCAGTTATGGGTATCTGTCTGGGGCTTATTGAATTCAGAATACCTTCCGGACACATTTTGTTCGGTTTTCCCATTATCAGGCTGGGTAGCAAGGGACGGGGATTCAGCTTCAGAAGTCCAGATTAATAGCTCAGTTCTGTGTAATCTCCTGTCTGTACAGACTGAGGGAAATGGCTCCTAACCTGGAAAACAGGGGCTTAAAAAATGCCCTACTTCATGGGGCTTTTGAAGAGTTGTGTGGGTCAAAGCCATTTATGACTTGTCTTTCACCAGAAATCTACAGTTCAGAAAGGTCTGGCACAATAAAAGGCAGAGTCAGGACAGAACAGGAATCTTCCAGTTAAAGACTCTTTCTGGACCCTGCTTTCTAGAACAAACACCAGGTCCTTGCTCACAACTGGAACCTGGGCCTTCCTGCAGTCTAAAACCAGGTCTCTGGGCACAGCGATAGCAGGGGGTGAATCTTGGTGAAACAGTTGATCAGCACGGCCTATTTTTCTCTTCCAGGGATTAATAAAAGAAACTATAACTGCTGACTTCTGTAGGGAAGGCAAAGAAGGAGGGAGTCTGTGACATTTCTGCTGCAAGGGAATGAGCCATCTAATGTATTTCAAGACAGTGTGAGTGAGGTCAGCTATGATAGTGGTGAAAACTTAAGGCCTCACACTAAGATGTCAGTGAAGATAAACAGATCCCCAGGAACACAGGGCTCCAAGCGAGGGTGATATTTCTCTTTGGGGGAAAATTACTGAGCAGAAACTTTGCAGGATTTAGTGACTTCGGGAGCCTCCACATTCTGTGCTTAACCTCACTTTCGACTTGTCTTACATACATGGAACTATTTCTGTATCTTTGTGTCCTAGGTAGAACTCTTGCTGGGAGCACATTTATATATTTTTCTCAAATACACTTTAATATTTTTTATATTTTCACGCTATTACTTTTAAATTTCAAATTATTTCATAGATTTTATTTTTTCTACATTCCGTCTCTCTTTAAAATTCTTACCTTTTGTGGCTAGATTAAATATTATTTCTCATTCCTTCTTTTCTACTGATTGGAAAATATTAAAGTTTACATTTTCTTAGTGCTTAGCCTAGAAGTTATAACAATTAAGTTGGCACAGTAGAAAGTTAATTAAGAGCTGTACTTTCCTCTCAAAACATAATAGGCTCTTAATTTTGGGTGTGCTGACTGTTAGCCAGCCTACGGCATCATAGATAATTACTTGAGATCAATCCTCAACTTATTTAAATTCAATGGTTGACTCACTTTGAATTATTGTAGTGTTAGTTGGCAGAAAACATTTGTTGTTTTTCAAATCCTGATCATTTTATGATTTTTTAATCCTTCTTTTGTTTCCCGATTTTATTTTAGCATATATGTAAACATTTATACCCCTGTAAGAATTTCAGTGTTTGTATAGGTGATCTTTCCAGTCACCCTCCCACCTATATGGTCTGTCTAACAAGGGTACAAGTGAACTTTTCTAGAACTAGAATATAGATGTTTTGACACAATGACTAAGCAAATGACATGAAGTCTATGTTAACCAGCTTGATGAAAGTATTTCAAATTGTATATGAAAACACTACACTGTACCCCATGTTTGCATTAATGTATACAGCTATTATTTAATAAAAAAAAAAGAATTTCAGTGTCTGAATTCTCTGCAGTATTTAATATATTGCTTGCTGTTCTGGTTGGTTGTCGTCATGGTGCCTCATTTCCATGTATGTGTCTGTGTGTGTGTGGCGTGTGCATGCGTGTTTTGTTTTTGTGGTTTTAGTGGGCCTTGAAACCCAGGAGGGCCCTAGGTTAGACATAGAGTAGGATTGCTTGGAAGGAATGGTTGTTACAAGTGAAATCATTCAAAAGGGGGCAGTATAAAATAGTAGAAAGGCATTCTGTCCTGAGATTAAGGTAATAGAGTTGCCCATTCTTCCTCTGATTCTAATTCACCATCTGATGTCTTAATTCTCACTTTAAATGTAGACTGAGTTTTAAACTGGATTGGTTTGAGAAATGCTGGAGAAAGAGGCCAGGATGATTTTGAGATTTCTGGCTTGGCCGTTGGATGAGTGGTGGTTTCGTCCCCTGAGAGAGATGTGGTCTGCTGGTGGTGCGAAATGGAGATAATGACCAAGATTGGGGTGTGTTTTTGAACCCTTTGGGTGGAAGTGACTAGGAGGCAGTTTGATATCTAAATCTGGAGCTCTGTAGTGCACTCTGGATGGGAGATATATAGGAAACAAGTGTAAATTTACCTAGCCCATTTTCTTCATGATTTGGTCTACTTCATCCATTAATGAAGGTTCAGCTTTCATGTAACACAAAATGCTGTGCTATTTATTGATCAATCTGAAGTATGAAACCATCACTCCTAAATACTCTCTATCGTTTTTGTTCTTCTTTGGATAGAAGACATAAGAGAAGAAGACCAGAGATTGCCTCTCCATCATCCCCACCAACATTGCTGTTTGACCTGAGACAGGGCATGGTCCTCTCTGAATATCAATCAGTCTCCTTTATCTGTAAAAGGAGGAATTGGGAAAAATAATTTCACAGGTACCACCTTCATCTAAAATCTTCTGATTCTCACTTTGGTTTGGAGAAAGAATTAGGATGGAAACTAGAAGAACTTTTTCCTAAAATGTCTCAGCCTTTCTTTGACTCTTATTGCATCAGTGAAAACAGAAGAACCCTCAGGTCTGCCCAACCCTGAAAGCAACTGTTCTGGCCCCCACCACAGAATCAGAGCAGAAAACTGGCAAACTAAGGGTGTAATCTATGGATGGGATTTAAAGGTCGATTTTTTGTTACTTTATTTTTCCTTTTCTGTAACAGATAAACAACAACAAAAATAAAATTCTGAGTTAAAGCAAAAAAATTGAAAGAATTGAATTTGAGTTTTTTCATAAGCAAGGTTTCCCTTTAGTCAGAATATTCCAGGACTAGCATTTCATGCATTAAGTATATATAAGTAGATAGATTACTGGATCATATGTATTTGATCTTCTGGGAGAAATAAGTTTGCCTCACTTTAATATAATTTTTTTCTTTTGGTTTAAGTCTCTTTCCCTTAGTAGACACCCTAAGGCCAAGGCCTGAATCTCATTTATCTCTGTACCCTTGATTCCTATAATAATACTTGATGCATGTTTGACACCTCAACAGACGTTTGTCAAATGAAGGGCAGTCATTATTATACTAATTGTTTAGCAGAAAGATTATAACTACAAATGCATTAGAAAAATAAAAAAGAAAAGAAACATTAGAAAGTCAACTTCTAAGACTGCTTACTTAGATAGGTTTTCTTTCCAAAGTAAATTGCTTAAAAGCTATTGTGGTACAGGGTGGGTCCCTGTGGATCAGAGCCCAACAACAATTATGAATAGATTCAGGGAATTTTCAATAAAGGAGAAAAAGTTAGTAACATGTATGCTCTTTGTCTCAGAGGCTCTGGACGAGTAGGGGCTTGATTTATTACCTATGCAACCACCATGCTTTCATGCAATGCCACTGTAAACAGCAGGGTTGAAAAAGACTATGAGTTGGGGGAAATGATGCAAATATATACTTGAGGTCTAGTTGAGATGTGAGTTACCCAAGAGGTATGTTTTCTTCTTTGAATGTGAAAACTCAAAATGAAACTTGAGGTAGACATGAGTCATTGGGTAATAGGAACTCATGTGTTTCCCACAGCTTGTAGGGTCCTGACAGTGTGAGATACCGTGATCTGCTGAACCCTTACTTCATAGGTTGTCCAGGTACCAGGATGAGCTGTGAGCCCTGAAACTGTGCAGCAAACACACCCTAAATGCCCATGTTCATTTATTTATTCCAGGAAACAACTGCTCTAGGCTCTGTTTTATGCACTGACTTTGTAATCGTGAATGAAGTCCCATCTCTGCATCCAGAAGTGGAAGGGAAGACAGAGGCAATAAATGCATCATGTGCATAAACATAAAGAGGGTGGCAAATGTGATAAACGTAAGGTGCCGTGAGAAGAGTTGAGAAGAGTACATCCCTGGCTTGGGGGTGGAGAGGTCTCCGAATTCTCCCCGGTTGAACTGACACCTAACCTGGCAGCAGGGAGACTACAGGTGCATATGGAAATGTGGCACAGCCATCCTCCACTGCCTGCCCTGATGTCCCGTCAACAGAAAACAAAGCGGAGGTCTCTGGGCCTCTATTCTTTTCTTTCCTAACCCTTTAATCATTAACACAGTCTCTCCTCCCACTCCTAATTTTCCACCTTTACTGCTCCCAGGTACAAGTAAGAGAAGAGGATCCGTAGGTCAAGAGTGTGGGTCTGGTCCTGGGTTTTAACTCTTACTCTCTCTCTGGCCTTGGTAGTTTGCTGGGATCTCTTAACTTCTCCAGGATTTGGTTTCATCATTTGTATGTTGAGGATAAGAATACATATCTCACAGATTTGTTGGGAGAATGTCATGAGTTGATGTATCAAAAACCTAACACTCCTTGGGTGAGATCATCTCATCTACCCTGTCATTCTGGGGAGGAAGATTAGGGAAATTAAGGCCCAGGGAAAAGATCTGACTGGCCCTTACTTCATCTGAAAGATCCAATGCAGACTCTGAGTTGTGACTGAGAATTTCTATTTATTTTTTACAGGTGAGAAAACAGACCTAGGGCAGTCACCTGCCCAAGGTGATAACATTCTGGAGCTGGGCTCAGGTCTCCGTAGTCCAACGTCCAGGCTCATCCTAACATCAAAAGTCTGGGGCAAAAATGAGAACTATCAGGCCTTCTCCCTGTCTCCATCCTCCCCATGGTTGGACAGTTTCTCTAGTCAAACAGCAACTGGACTGACTTGTTTATAGGAATCACCCCAGGGACTGGCTAAGCGTCAGGGTTGAATCAAACTACCTACCAGGTTCTCTGTGGCCCCAGAGCCAGTGGTTCATAGGATCACCATATTCTCCACCTCTCCAAGACCAGAACACAGGACACTCTCTCTTATTCCTCCTCTGCTTTGTGATAGAGCTGGGAAGATTTGGGTTAAGGTCAAGCTCTACTGCCACGTTCATGACCTTGTATTTAGCATGTAATTTTTCTGAGCTTTTTCTCTTAGCCATAGACAGTGAACCATGACACATTTTAATTTTATCTCAGAGAATTGGAATGAAGTTAAAATTGGAAAATATACGCACCTGCTAGGAATTGTCCTCCAGGTGGGATGTGTGTAAGGCAGGTCCCTGTGTGCCTGCTCACCATCACCCCACAGTGGGGAACCATCACTGAGGTTGATGCCTGCAAAGCCACAAGGTCAGTGTGAGCTCCAGCCAAATTGGAAGGAACTGAGGCTAGTGTTACCCACAGTGACAAATGGTATTTCCCACATGGAGCTCAGGAAGCCACAGAGCCTGGCCTTTGTTTCCTGGAAAAGCCTCATCAAGGCAGGCAGAGAATAGTGGCAGCACTCTGAGGGTCTCCCGCAGGACACTGTCATACAGACGGAAGGCTTAGGCATAGCCTCTTCAGTGGCTTAGACATCACTTTTAGTCTCAGGCCCAGCATTTTCTCTAACAGACCAGCTCCTCCTTTCTCCTGTCTCAAAGAACTTTACAAAGTAAACTTTTTATATTAATAAGCTGAGTGGTGAACTCGTGTCTTTTTCTGTAGGTAGAAATTGAAACAGCAATCTTTCTGTAGGCAGAAAGATTACAGGGATATGGTGGGAGTTAAAAACAATGTGAGGACAGTGGGCTTTATATACTTGTTAACACTTGCTTCTAACTGTCTATGTGTGCTAAGAACCTGAAAACATAATGGCTCCTGTCCTCACGAAGGTCATCCACTGTGGGAAGATTCAGACATTACTCAACCATGAGGATGTAATCACACACTGAGTTAAGTGCTGAGAGAGAGGTATCTGCTTCTGTGAGAATGTGTAATAAGGGGTCCTGGCTTTGGACTAAGTTCAATATGATGGCCCTTGGCTTGACAGGGGTCAAGGGGAAGGTGATTGGATTGTGAAAGCACTATAGGAGAGACCAGCATGTGTGCATGGTGGGAGGAGAGCAGCACATCAGGGGAAGCTCAAAGGTGGCCACGTGGACACTCCCCGCACTACTACCAGACTGTAGGCAGCAGAGGGAGTTGGGCACTGCAGGGTGAAGCAAGATGAGACTGCAGGTGGACACAAGAGTCAGAACACATGAGGTCTCTAGTTGAGAACTTGGTCTTGATCCTAAAAGCAATGGGAAGCTTGGTTCTTCCACTTCTTGGCTTTGAGACCTTACAAAGAAGTCACTAATACCTTAAGGCCTTGCTTCCACATTTGTTAAATGAAAATGGTCTATTAAGTTCCTGGGAGATGCAAATAAAAGTTGTGAATGCTGTAGCCAATGAAATTACGTGGTGATGATGGTATCTATAGTTAACCTTTGCCAAGCATTGTGTGTGTTTTGTGCTCTGTGCTAAGCATTTTGTCAGCATATAATTTTTAAAATGGAACTTTACAAAGGTAAGATAACCACTTTCAACAAGTCTTAGCCAGAAGTTCAAACTATAAAGAAAACACAAATAGAGGCATTTAGGTGAATGTGTAGAGAGGGTCACAGATCTTTTTGAGTTTTAGAATCCCTTCCTCCTTTCTCCTTTCTCTGAGACCATCAGTTATGACTAGGAAGTGGTTATTCAATCTTTCTTAAGTTCCTAAGGCAGAGGAGAATTTCTCCCAGTATCATATAAATGGGAGTTCAACTTAGAATGTTTGTTCATTCACTAAAGACCAGCAATCTCAGGAAAGTTAATGAGATTCATGTTCCATATTTTATCTAATTCATAGTGTCATTTCAAGGCTGAAATTAGTTACGAATTTGGTCATGTAAGTCACATGGAAGATGCTGAGAACATAGTGAGTGATCATTAAATATTAGCTCTTGTTCTCATTAGTTGTTGTTTCTGAATCCAATAATTGTCATTGTGATCATGTTCACAGTCTACACTGTACTATCTGAAAGTTCTTCGCAAAGTGCCAAGGGTCTCCTGTCAGGGCCCAGGACTGGCCAGGTCTCGGGCCCAGCTTAGGTAGGTTCTGGACATGGACCACTAAGCTACCTTGCTCAGGAACAAGTTCTCGTAGGTGCTTGAGAGCTATCTACTTTAGCTGGAGAGAGAGAGAGACAGAGTATCTTAGAGAGAGTAAAGGTCTTCTTAGAACAGATAGCTCTTAGTCTTTAGCAGAGCTTGGTAATCTTCAGCAGAGATGCCATGCTGGCGTTCTGCAGGCAGGAGAGGAGACAGAGTCAGAGTAAATGGATCCCTGATAGAATGCGCATGCATTCTTGACTGCCTTCTCCTCCAGCCTAATAGAAGGCTGAGCTCCGTGCTTCTCAACACCACAGGTGTAGAGACTGCCAATTCACCAATGCTCTCATCTCACAAGCTCACTCATACTTGTTAGAACCAAATCTCTCTCCATGCCCTTTTCACCAAGGTGTTCCATTACAGGTATTTCCTATAACTGTCACTCCTCCTAGCCATAGGCTATACGGGCTGCTACCATCTCCTCTCAGTTCTCTAGGCATCCTATGAGGGATGGTCTCTGTATTGTTTATTTTAGCAATTCATTATCACATATGGCCATCTTCTCTTTATGTTTGCAGCATCTTTATTTTTATAGCTTTCCATGGCAAAAACCATTAGATACTACCTATGTAAATAGTCATCTCATGATTCCAACACACCTTCCCAGCGACGACAAGGTATGATTTGTCCATTTCCAGTGACTGTAAAGGTAATGTTTCTGTTAGACTTATTTTTATATAATAATTAAATTCATATTTCCATTCATTTATTCATTTGCCTTTACTGAATTACAAATTAGCTCAAATAATGGACTAGACCTCTAGAGGGTTCAACATAATACAAATGCCACTCTTAGAAAACTCAGAATCCATTAAGAAAAATAAGATATGTGCATAGATGAACAAAATCCAAAGCAGAAAATGATCATTATCATAAAAGGTTTTCAAATGAGTTCCCTTGAGGGGTCCAAGAAGAGACCAAGTGAATGATTTGCAGGAAAGGTGGCAATTGAGGTACATGATGAGTGACATTTCTGGTTTAGGAAATGGGGAGAGAATGGGTGAAAACTCAAGAGAATTGCTTGATGGAAGGAGGATGTGTGAAGTTGGCAGTGGGAAATGAGGCTGGCTGGTGAGACTGGGAATGCATGAGGGCATCGGTGATAAATCAAGAAGCAGTGCCTGGTGAGGCAAAGGGAAGACTGGTGTAGTTTTGAGCAGGAGGCCACCATAATAACTGCCCTTAAGGAAACAATAACTGATTGGTGACTTTTAGGGTGGGCCATGTCTAGGACACATGGCATCAAGGAGGTTGTACCTATGGTCCAGAGGAAAGGCCTAACGGGATGAAGAGGGAACAGGCAGACCAAGTGAGGTGGCTCATACCTGTAATCCCAGCATTCTGGGATGCCAAGGCAGGTGGATCACTTAAGCCCAAGAGTTTCAAGTTGCTGTGAGCTATGATGCCATGGCACTCTACCTAGGGTGACGGAGTGAGACTCTGTCTTAAGAAAAAAAGAAAAGTCAATAGACAGAAGTAGTGGAGATGGGGAGGAAGGTGTCTTAGTCCATTTGTGTTGCTATAAGGGAATGTCCAAAGTTGGACAATTTTTAATTAAGAGGTTCATTTGGCTTCTGAAGACTATACAAGAAACACGGCACAGGCGTCTTCCTCTGATGGGGTCCTGAGTCTGCTGCCACTCATATTGGAAGGGGAAGGGAAGCCAACATGGGCAGAATCCCTGATGAAAGAGGAACGGTGGAACAGGAAGGGAAGCCAGCATGTGCAGAGATCCCTGATAAGAGAGGAAGCAAGAGAGAAAGGGAATGGGGAGGTACCAGGCTCTTGTTCCTAACTAGCTCTCACCAGAACTCACAGAGCTATAATCACTCACCAAACTCCCAGAGAAGGCTCTAGTCTATTCCTTAGGAATCTACCCCCATGACCCAAACACCTCCATTAGGCCCCACCTTGAACACAGGGAATCAAATTTCAGTATGAGATTTGGAGGGGCCAAATATCCAAACTACAGCAAGGGGATGCAAGAGATACTATAGATGTTTAATTGTTAGATGTTGGTAACTGGGTATCAACAATCAAGGAAAGAGAGAAATCAGGGGCTGCTGTGATATCTACCAACCAGGATGGCTGGAACGTCCTTAACCAATTCAGAGGCAGGCTTGTCCTCTGAATCAGGAGTGCTGATTGCCTAGGAACCACAGTGGGTGCTGCAAGCAGTTGCAGAGAGTATCTGACACCCACTACCATTCAACGTTCTGTTTTCCTTCCCAATTTCTCCCTTAGCCTCCAGGCATGCCACACTGGCTCGTGCTGCTTGGCTCTGGGTTCTCCATAGGGAATTACCCTTAGTTCTTCATCTCTGATGTCCATCCATTCAACCAATGAAACCTGTTCTTATGAAATGATTCTTCGGTTTGTTGACTGGCACCTTCTCCTTACTAAAGTACTCAGAGTTCTTTCAAGTCCTCCATGGCATATGTACAACATCTATAATACTTGTTAAGCACTGACTATTTGCCAGACATTGTTCCCAGATGCTAAGAATAGGGCAATGAGTAAGAGCAGTGTGTTTCTTCCCTCTTGGAGCATATGCTCTGATGAGGAAGGATATCTCTTGTCAATGTTCCTTCCTCTTCCTCCACACCTCTTTTGCACTTGTTTAATTCTTTTTCATTGCTTGTCTTGCCCCAGTGATTTCTTTGGCACTAGGTCCGACCATCAGATTCATCCTTCATGGTTCTTTCTTTTCTTTTTTTTTTTTAAATGGCATTTTCTTAGTTATTGTGTTAAGACATTTATATTCTACATTTAGTAAATTTCACATGTACTCTTGTAAGATGCACTGTAGGTGTGGTCCCACCAATTCCCCTCCCTCTATATATTGTTATTTCTTGAGAATAGATAGGCCATGTGCCTGTGCCCCTCAAATACTTTCAATGACTCCCTATTTCTTGTTTGATAAAGTCATACTTCAGAAATAGTCTTCTACCACTTGCTGTAATCAGATGACCTACTCTTCTTCTGAAGAAGCTATATTATTCAGTGATGAAGGAGTAAATAAAAGGTTCAAAATTTTAAGCCAGGGGAATTAAAAAAAATATCTTTTTAATCTTCAAAGGTTTAGTAGTCCAGGGTCTCCATTATTAGTTACCATTTGTTTATATTTGCACACACAAAAGACTTTGCCACCATGAAGATATTGGTGGGGTTGTGGAGTTGAGGGTGGAGGGAAGTTTTCAAGTTCCCTCTGGATCAGGGATACTCACATTTTAAACTCTATGCCTTCTTCATGAGACAAGCACAGGCTTTGGACTCAATACACTGGTTTGGGTTCAAATACAGCTATGTGTCACCTGCAAGTCCCAGACCCACTGTGAACCTAGCTCCTCCATTTTCACTTGAGGATGACTATATCTACTTCATGGTACTATGAAGAAGACATCTGAGATGCTGGCCTCCTGGCCAAAGGTGGCTGAAGATTGCCCTAATGGAACTGTACAATCATATCCCAGGTCTGGAGTGGGAAACATGGAGAGGTGTGCAGCAGTGTCCCTAAGAGAAAGGGGCTCAGAAGAGCCGGCTGGCAGTACAAAACAGCAGGCATTCTGTGTTGAGGGAGAGCAGACAACGTGGCTGTGGCTGGGAGTTTACAGGACACTGGGCCAGCAGAACTGAAGTCGGGAAGCCTCATCCGGGGAGCAGGAGGGCTGGAATGATGCTCAGCTTCACAGGAAATTGCTTCACTGCTACAAGCCCTTCATCCACGTCCTCCCCTATGGCTTATTTTTGGATCCCTGGTGTTGCTCAGTGCCAGGCTGGTCTGAGTGGCTGAGCAGAGTGCCTGCGAAGAGGGAGGGAGTGGACAGGCCAGAGAGGGGACAACCAGGTCACGAAGGTCCCTGTGCACTTAGAGAGAACTTTGGTTTTTATTCTGAGCAGAATGGGGATCCTGACAGCAGGGTATGAACGAAGGACACAGGCTGAGAACTCAGGTAATCCAAGCTATGGCTTGTCCAAGCTATGTGTATTCAAGCTGTAACTTGGATATTTGAAAAAAGCCAAATAGGTAAATTGAGAAGTGACCACATACTTCAGGAGCCACCCTACACCAATGTATGTGCCTGTGTCTACCTACTTCAGGAACCATCTTACACCAAAGAAAGAAGGATGTCGTGCGAGGGAGGGAGGAGGGCAAAGTGTGAGCCGAGGGTGCCTCTGTGTTTGCACCTGCCTGGCTCACTGGGCTCCCACTTCCATGGTGATGCATAGGTGCAGAGAAGGCCCAGACATGGACAGGCAGCTTTCAAGGCACAGGTGTGGTCACAGTCATCTTGACACCCCTGCTATTAGCCAAGCCGGTGGTGATACCTAATAGAAATTTGTGAGACAGAAGATGCCACAGGGTATCTCTGATAGCCACGCCAAAAGCTGTGTGTTCATTTACCAAGTGGCTGAATTAACCAGTGACAGCAGAGCTGTCCTGCACAGTCTGGCATAATGTCCCCTGCACAACTCTACTGGGGGAGCTGTGCCCTTGAACAACCCACACAGCTCATCAGAGGCGAGGGCTGCAGTGGGCGTTGGCTGTGTCTGCACCTGCAAGGCCTCCCACCCTTATCTCCAGCATGAGGTTTCCACACTAGATCAGGGTGGCATGGTCACGTCCCTTTTCTCCAGATATGGGAGCCTCAGGGCAGGACACCTGTGTGTTTATTCTTGCTCTGTACTACATGTTCCACCTCCATTGGCCAAGTGCTTATAATCTCTCTAGCCTTAGCATCTGATAGTTAAAGTGCTGGGGTCCCTCATCTAAAGTGCTCCAACTAGAAGATTTTAAAATATTTTTCTTGGACTAATAGAACTGAGGTGTCCTCCTTTTTCCATCCTCTCAGCCAACTCCTTTCATCCTTTGGGACACAATTTAGACCCCACGTCTTCTGAAAAGCCTTTTAACACACATCCCTTTTCAAAGGGCTTCACGCTTCCTCTGCTGTAGCTCAGGCTAGCTCTGTCATGTCTGCTCCCTGATGGGGCTGGGTCTTATTTATCACCATATCCCCAGAGTGCAGTTCACATCTATCAGATGAGAGGAAAATGGTGGCCATGATTTGAATGTATACACATCAAACTGAGCAAAGTTGTAGAACAGCCTGATGCAAATTTTGTCATTCAAACATTTCTTTCCTTTAATAGCAGATACAGTCCCGATGGGGTGCAAGAGGAAGGCATATTTGAATTTTCATATGTATAAGATGGAAATGTAGAGAAATTTTCAGGGGTCCTCCAAGGACTGGTGGGGTCTGACCAGCCCAACACTCTCCTGGCAGAATTTCAGATGAAATCTGAACTTCGGGGTCCTGACCTAATGTTCCATAAATTAGGCGATGGTGAAACTGGAGAACTTTGAAGGGGGATATTTTTCTTGGGACAATATCGGGAAAACATGTTTGCCTATGACTAATTCCCCTCCTGCAAACTGTTGGTATTATCTTTGAGGGTTTTCAAGATAAATAGATGAAGCTGTTGTCAAGTTTCGCCAGACAAAAGTAAACAGTCCCGGGTCTTTGAACGTGTCTGCACCGTCACAGTGTTACCTCCGACTGCCTTCCTGCTTTGTGGTTTGTGGGGTTGCTGGGATGGGGACAGGAGGGCAGCCTGAAGAGAAGGGGCACTTACTCTGCAGAAGACGGGAGACCACAGTCACGGCCACAGTCACTCACAGGGCAGCCAGAGGAAGCTGGCAGTGACTGCAGTTCAATCAGCATAGCGGACAATCACTCACTCTGGTCTGGCCCTGTGTCAGGGACTAATATACACATGCAGAAAGCTACCGTCCTTGCATTTGCCCTTGAGAAGGTACTTGGATCTAAAAAAATTTGCAAAGTAAAGTTTACTAATTGCACTTCTGGCATGTTAAAAAAAATCACCTGCTGAAGAAAGACTTGCTCTGGCAGGCTAAGAAATGACAGTGATGGGCAAATCTCTTCCCACTCTGGGTCTCAATCCAAGAGGGCCCTCTTATTGCAAGCTGAACTCTTCAAATCCTTCTAGCTTAGCTAAGTAGACTTTCAAAGGAGCTAAAGATTATTGGATGAAAAGAATTCATGCACCATTGAGAGCTGGGAGCCCATGTTGTCCTCATGTAATTATGATCATTACTCAAGAAATGAATTTAAGGACACTTTTCATATTTTCAGTATTGGCATGGCCCGAACCCCAACAATGAGACTTAGTAATTTGTGGTCAGTGCCAGATGCAGTGTCTCCTTCACAAGTTGTGTCGTAAAATCAAAACAGCTGCTTGGAACTAAAAGCAACTTTCACTGAGTGCCAGATGTTGTGCTGGATGTCTTCTTTCAGGTTACCTGATTTAGCCTCCTGGAAATACACAAGCATTCTGAATACTAGAGTGAGTGATCCCGGGAGGTGACCAGACCTCTACCAGTGACAATATTTCTGCAGTGTCTGTATAATACGTCACTGATATTTTTAACTTCATCTTTATAGACGTGAAATTATGGTTGTATGTAGAATATTCTAATGACATACATATATAGACTCTGCTGAAGGCAGACAACTAACCCCCAATAAAAATTGCCTCTTGGTTGTCAACCTAGAGCCATTGTCTCTTTTTTCTCCGTTCCCAGCTTTCCTGAGGATCCTTTGCCTTGGCTGTGAGTTGTAGACATTCTGCTGAGGTGCTCAAGGCTGAAATCCCTGGGCCTGGGTGTTGCATTTGACTTGGGGGTCCTCCCGCATGGCCCCTAGTACAATGTGGGTAAGGAGCACAGCCATGGCCAGTGATGGGCTGGCCCAGTCTAGTTCCCTTACTAGGGGTAGAGCAGCATCATGAACAAAAACGTATGTCCACTGGGAAGTGAGGATGTCTATTCACATCTGTGGTGAGAAACCCCCCAATAGGCGAGCCCTTCCTTTCTTCTTTCACAGAAGCAGGGGTGATTAAGATGACCCTTTAGAAAGCTGAAAAGTGGCTAATAAACCCATGCAGGAGCTCTCCCTCTGTTTAGTGAGTAAAAAAAGGCAACAAATGACAGACAGGGGTTTTCACATTGGTATGTTATGGAGAAATTAAATCCCTGAGGCTAAGCAGAGTTCACACACTGGTGGGAGTAGACATTGGTACACCCTACATAAAAATAATTTAACAAATACATGTATGCACAAAGCACCTCAGAAATTTTAGCTGTAATTACTCCTTAATACTTTGAAAGTTCACAATCAAGTCTTTCACTGGATGTGTTATTTACATATGAATTACCAAATTTGTTATCTTGAAAAATGAGATTTCTCCATTGGGTGGGATATATCTTAAAACAGATTTTTTTTAAGAACAGTATGTTTGCAGTATATATTTTTCCTTTATCCTTGTATATTTGAGAATATGGATGGATGTAGAATTCTAGGGTCACGAATCATTCTATTCCAAAGTACACACACGACTGCTTCATTGTTTTCTGTCATCCGGTGTTGTGTGGCAGGTTCTGAATCCATCCACTTTTGTTGGTGTTTAGGTAAACTGCTTTTGCCTGGACATGGGTTGATATCTTTCTTTATCCCTAAGGTTTAGTAATTTTTATCAAAATATGAGATAATGTTAGTCATTCTTTATGAATTCTTGAAATATTCTTTTTAGGCTTCAAATCAAAGTCTTCATTCCCCGAAATTTTTCGTTTACATAGTTGAATATTTTTTCTGTTTATTTAGTATATGAGCGATACTAATTATTCAGAAGTAATGGCCTCATTGTGACTAAGACATACCTTTAAACTCTTTGTCCTTTTTTCCTTTATTCCTTGGAATGTTTTTCATTCCATCCTCTATGCCACTGTCTTAGATTTTTCTTGTTTATTGGTGCTTTTAATTCCCTTTTAATAATCCTGCAACAGTATGACATACTTTTCCCTTGCTACTGTCTTTATTACTGTACCTTTTGCCATTCATTTTGCCATCTTATCTCTGATCTGATGTTTTTAATGTTCATATTTTCTTTAATTTTCTTGAGAACAAAAAAGCAATAGTCATTTAACATTTGCTTCTATTGCTGGAAAACATTCATTTCCCAGAATCTTTATAAGTTGTTGTCCTTCTTTTCATTTTATTTCATCTTTTGCCATAGTATGTGCACTGGCCACATGCTGTCATTCCTTTCCTCTTGTTTTCTCTGAAGAGAGGCTGTTGCAATCAGGATGGCTCGGAGCCAAAAGTGGGGTGGTTGCACCGAATGTGGGCTAGAGGGCTGGGCGTGGTGGATCAAGTCCTTGTGTAGTCTGTACAGAGGGAGAAGGGAGCTTGTATGTTGGACTTCAGCAGGTGGCCTCGGCTTCTTTTCCTTGATCAATGATTTTATTAAAATCCCTTTGGAGTGGGGGCAGATCACCAGCATGAAATTCAGGGCATATTCTGTCTTTATCCTTCTCCCATTGTGGGTGGCTAATCCAGCCACTTTAGTGTAAAGAGCCGTGGTTCATGGGCATTTGGTTTGTTGAATCTGTGTTTAATCTTCCATTCTTTTGAACTTTTGTTTACCATTGGTCTGTGATCTATAGGACAGAGGCATATCTGTGGTTCTTACATAGCCCTTTATCACCTGGTAGGTTTTTAAAAAAATCATTCCAGTTGAATTCACTTTGAGACTCAAAGTCAAGGGCCTAAATGTTAAGTCAATAACCACATGGCACATGCCTGCTGGCTTTCATCACATGAAACTACCATGTGTAGACATTGGCTGCAACAGGAGAGCATGATTTATAGAACATTCCAATCTGATGTGAAAGGACACTTTGATTTTTGCTATACATGATGACTGAAAGGATTAGAACACATTTATCCATTTCTCTACCCAATAGGAAAGCCCTGGTAAAAATATCTGGGCACACTGGAATGCAAAATCTCCCCCTTTCTTGAAGTTTTGTGCTGCCTACTTACTGATGCCACTGTCTCAAGCACCATATGTAGGTATGTGCAGAAGAGAGGCAGTTTAAAATAAGAAGGAATATAGCAGATTTCAAACAGTTCTTTCTATGCCATTACATACACTATAGTATTAAAACATAACAAAAAGGAAAATAAAAAGATCTGTTCTAACAATCTGTTTCATGAGTCTTGAAGGATATACAAAACAAATCACTCCAGATGAGATGTATATTTCAGTTCCCACCACCTCAACCCAATAAAGACAATCCCAAGGGCCCATGAATGGAGAAGCAGGAGAGGTCAGCTCATTCATCCCCTTCCTTTCAACAGAACTGTAATGAAATCATCGTTGACCAAGGCTGTTAATGGCTGGGGGTGACCAGAGAACAGCAATCATTTCCATTATTCCCCATAGAATGAGTTGTGAATTGCCATCTTCTTCAAGCCCTGTGGCCCATAAGCCAGACCAAACCACATGCAAGTGTCTGATCAGTTCTGAGTGTGATTCCAGGTGACCTCACTGCTCCTGGAAGTCTGTGGCTCTGAGCTTACAGGAATGTGTCTAAAATGGGACACACATGTGTAAAAGGGAGGATACACCTACCTCAGAGGGAGTCAACTTGGATCGGGGGCCTGGGATTAAATACAGGGCTCATCACTGCTATGGCCTGTGTTTCCTCTGTCCTGTAGGATGAGGCTCATATGTACTTCCCGTGGTCCTTGTGCAACCTGGGGGACTGTCCACATAAGGCCACATGGAGACATCATTTATTCCTGGTCTTCCTTTGTGTTCAACATGTGCGTCCAAAGAACGCACCTTGGTCCTGGCCTCAGGAGCCCTGTGTTCTGCTATGTACCACTGACCTTCACCCCCATGTGATTTTATGCTCATCAGTTCTCCTCTCTGGGTTTGCCTGACCTTTCAGTGAGATGAGATTCAATCAAAATTTATCTCAAAGTCACTGTCAGCTTTAAGACAGGCAAAGTTCTGCAAACCATTTTGATCTTGGCCTCACCACGACTGTGCACTGACATCTCCTTTTTTCCCTTAAGCAGTCTTAGGATCTCCTTATCCGATTTCTTCCTTAACTTGTAAGGTCATATTACCTGTCTGGCTGTATCAGACCCCATGCCAATTTGTATAATAATTTCCTGTTCACTTGCATGTTTTGCTCCCCTAAGTTATGAATTCCCTGATGGCACCAGGTGTGGCAAGATGTCATTATGGCTTGTCAAGGGCTTAGTACATAATAATTGTTCATTGAATGATTTTAAGGATTATGGGTGATTGATTTATTTACTATAACGTTATTCAACATAACTGTTGGCGACTTTATTCTCTCTTCCATATGTATCAAAAAGAGAGATTAATTTTTAAGTATTGTTAATGGCATAATTTTCGGAGAAGGCAGATTTCCTGGGAACCCTCAGCTTTCGATTGTATTGAAACTGGCAGAGAGATGCTCGTTCTACTTATATGCAAAGACAAGAACAATTTTATCATCCTTATAAGAGTAGATTTTTAAATTTGAAATGTATTCATTTATTAAAATGTTTCCTAGGTGCCACTGATTTGCCACATATTAGAGCAGGCACTGGGAGACAGATAACAGAGCAGAATTTAAAAAACTTAAAAAATGCCTCCACATTAGATTTACCAGCCATTTGAACTTGGAGAAGTCACTTAAGTTTAGTAGGCATCCTTTTCTTTGTCTGCTGAAGAAGATTGCCTCATTTATCTCCAGAAGTTATCATGGGTATCCCCTGAGATTCTAGATGTGCACTTTATTGGGAAACTGTGTCAGTTTGAAGGCCATGATAATCCTTCCAGATGCTTAACTTCTGTCAATAACCATTGTTTAGATCCAATAGCATTTTAAATATCTAATATATGCATAAAGTTTGCCTTCATTTCAGAGTGATGGGATATTTCAGAAGACAGACCTGAGCCTGGGTTGGATGACTTCAATTCTCTTTAGTTTCTTTCTCCTCTACCCTTGCTCCCAAGCTTCATCTCTTCTTAAACAAATACATAAAACATCTATTGTTTATATTTGTGATAAGTGAAGGCTCCCAGTTAATCACTAATATTTTTCTTTGCATATCTTAGACATTCAAGTTCTTTGTAAATCTGAGATCAGCATTTTATGCTTTTTGTTCGTCTGTGTAGTGAAATATTCATGTCAATGATTATAAATTCTCATATTTATCTTCTTTTAAAGCTGGACAATTTAGGCAGACAGCATGGCCCTCTGTTTTCACCATTCAGTTGGGAAAGCCCAGAGCTCAAGAGATGAAGCCTCCAGAGGTATTTGGAGTAGTAGAAGCCTGGAGCCTGGAGTCAGGCATTCTGTGTGACCTTGGGAAAGTTTCTTAATCCCTCTGATCCTGTGTTTCCTTATCTACAAAATAAAGCCATTAGTCCCTAATCTCAAATCTGTAGTAACACTGGTGCACGGTGTGTACCAACACGCCTCTGTGCCCTGAGGTCAGGTCCCCCAGTGAGTAAATGGCAGAGTTGGGGGAGAGGTCCAGGACTCCGGGTCCCAGGCCTGTGCCTGCTGTCCTGCATACCCCTCGGCTCACCTCTCCATCCGTGCCTGGAAATGCCTGGCACTGGTTCGGAATAACAACAGCCAGGACATTGGGTCAGGCGAGGCGTGTGAACACCCGGAGGAGGAGACACTGTCACTTGCAAACACATTTCTTTTCACTTAAATTCCTTTCATGGAAAAGAAAGAAATACGTTTCAACTAATTTCATAAAAAGAGGCAAATGCAGTTCACTACCCAAAAGTCTCATTCTGGTGAATACAAGTTGATGTGTAAGGATTTAGAGGTGGAAGGACCTTGACTTTGTGTTATAAGAAGGATCTTGACTTTGTGTTATGAATCTGGTTTAATAAAAGGCCCTTTCTAAAACCTCCTCTACTTCCATCTCTGCTCGGGACACATGCTAACTTTTTTCCGAGATGATCTCTTCTATAGCCTTTTGAATATTTCCAAATTCACCTATTGTTCTTTCTATGCTTTTGTAAGAAGTCTTTTTTATAGAAAATGCACATGGGTCTATTTGCATTCACCCAATCTTGGGGTGCAGCATTTCCACTGCTTGGTTAAGTATATCAAAACAACTGTGTCTTTGTAGACGATACTTTCCACAGGTGCGGTATTTTTATTTCTGGTTTGGTATCTGCATTATATCAGCCTGCCTGGCACGCCAGCTTTGCTTCCTCAGCATGGCAGGCACAACCCTCCTGATTCCGTCATAGTGGTTCAGATTCACTGTCTTCAGTTAATTCCTAAGGACAAGAGAGTGAGGTGGAAGGCAGAAAATACAGGACCCCCCTCCTTCATAAGCCCAAGGAAAGGAAGCAAGGATGAGGCCAGGATGAAGGGGCAGGTGCCATTGGTGTGGGCCCTGGACAGCCATTGACTTAGGTCACTCTATCCAGGCTGCTGCAGGCATGAGAGTGCACACCACTTGTTATCTTCTTGCAAATGACAAGACAGCATTGAGGAGAAGCAAGGCTTGTTCTAAACCTGAGCCATGTGGTCTCTCCCATCTGGAATGAGAGGTCAGGGACCCTGAGTGTTTCTGTTGTCTCCTTGGTATCTGTTATCATACGGGAGGCAGTCAGCAGATATCTAACCTGGTGAAAAGACACAGGTAGCAATTTGCTCTGCAAAGGTGGGATCCATGTCCAGGAATCCAAAAACCAAGTCTGTTTACTGTTCATGAAATATGACAGACGTGTGTGTGAAAGAGAGAGAGAGAGGGTCTTGCTGTGTATAAATGATGTCTAGGGACAAAGCCAGGGTGAAAGTTATGTGGAGAGCAGTTTAGGGTATGAGTAAGGTGATCTTTCTGGGTTCTCAGCACTCAGTTTTTATGTGAGGGTTGGTTTCTAAGCCCCAACATGAAACCAGCTTTCACTGTGCTGCCAAGCCTGGGACAGCCGACACTGAAGTTTCCTTGTTCTGAGAGGATGAGCTTTGTCAAAGGAGGTTGAATAGACTCTGCCCATGTTTTGGCTCCTGCAGCCTCCTGCCTATGGAAGTGTTTTCCTTCGCCTGGGCTAGGCTGAGCTTCATTTCTGAGAAGCATAAACAAGTCTGAAATCCCCAGGGGATCTGGCACAGGAAAATGAAGTCATTTTACATTTGCAGCGTGATTCAAATTGGAATCGCACAAGTCAGAACGACAGGATGCTGGAGTTCTTTGTTTAGCTCCTCTGTGCTTCAGGAGCTGAGCTTTCTTCAGCTTCCTGGAGGGAGGAAGTGGGTAAGTATGGAATACCCATTTGCATTATATAGACTTCGGAGTCCTTTTTTCTTATATAAAACATCCAGCCTAAATCTTACATTCAGCTGTATAGAAAGCAAAACAAGGGGCCATTGAGTCCTCCTAGGGGGAATGACCCCATCATCTGCCTGGGTGTCAGTGGGGATACCGCTTAAATTCCTTCCTGCAAGGAAACTCACACATCTTACTTCATCCGTCTGGCGGGGCGGGGAGGGGGCCAGGAAGCACCTATGAAGTAAATTGTCCTTGGGCTTTGGACTCAAGCCCCAGGCCCATAGGGAAGCAGCAGGGATTCTAATCTCTGCAGTTCTCCCCTCCTGTTTGGCCTCATGTGGTTCATTATTTACCTAGATAGCTCTGCAATTTCCCCTGCTTGGGCTGCTCCTCCTGCGTTCCTTCCTCCTCTCCTGCAGCTTCAGGCAGCAGCAGCTGTCTCTACCTTTCCTTCTCTCTTCTCGCAGCTGCATCTCTGCCTTCACCCTCACCGGGGCTCATCACATCACATATGTCCCCATATTGAACAAGCACAGCATCCCCATGGGGTGGGCATCACTGCTACTTTGCAGGGAGGAACTTGAAGGGCAGAGACAGCAGGCAAGTTGCTCAGGTTTGCAAAGCTGGTAAAACAAGGCAGCATCTTTGGTTGACTTACGGATACTCTCCACGCTCTTTCCTTCCTATCATGATATGCTTCGAAGTATACGATTTTCTCTGTACCTAACAAGGGCCTAAATGTTTCATTCATCGTGGACTTCTAGAAAAGAATACCCTAGTCTGGATGGTTTAAACAACAGACATTTATTTCTCACGGTTCTGGAGGCTGGGAAGTCCAAGATCAAAGAGTGGCCTGATTATGACGGTCCCCATCTTGATTTGCAAACAGCCACCTTTTCACTTTGGGCTCCCCTGGTGTGTCCTCTGTGGGGAGAGACAAGATCTCGCTTTTGTTCTCCTTGTCCTCCTCCTCCTTCTCTTTATAAGGACACCACTTTCTTTAGGGAAGTCCCACCCTGGTAACCTAATCTAAACTTAATTACCTTCCAAAGGCTCTGCCTCAAAATACCATAACATTAGGGGTTAGGGATTCAACATACACATTTTAGGGGACACAAAAATGTGGTCTATAACACCAACCATTTCTATTTTTATCACCCTTTGGGAACAAAACAAGGAACATAGCACATGTTCTAGGGATACACTGGAGGATTACTGTGATCTGAATTTGTTCCCTTCGAATTCATACCTTAAAATTTAATCCCTAATGTGATAACATTAAGAGATGAGGCCTTCAAGAGATGATTAGGTCATGAGGGCTCTGCCCACAGGAATAGGATTAGTGCCCTTAATAAGAAGGGTTTCCTGCCGCATTGCCCTTTCACCTTTCCTCCAGCTGAGGACAGCATTTGTCCTTTCTGCCACCAGATACCCTCTTGGAAGCTGAGATCACTCATCAGACATGGAATCTACTGGTAACATGATCTTGGATTCCCCAGCCTCTAAGACTCTGAGAAATAATTTCTATTGTCTTTAAATTACCCAGTCTGTGGTATTTTGTTTCAGTAGCAGGCATGGACTAAGCCATGAGTGTTTTCGTGGATCATCTGGTATGTTCCTTGTTTTCATTTTCCATAGTGATACTTGGGGTTCAAGGGATTTCAAGGCTGACTGGCGTGAGTGACCTCAGGGTTCTTTCCTGGCCTGTCTAGGGCACTACTTCTTGAAGTTCTTTGTTCCTTTGCTTTCAACCATCCACATCAAAACTCTCTCTATTCTTTCTCCCAGAATACTGGCAGGTCCGCATGCAAATAAGAGTCCCACCTATCTTGCATAAGCCAGGTGTACAGAAGTGAACTTGGAAATATGCCCCCTTCCTTGCTACTGACATATCTGGATGTTGAAGCCTGATGATTGGAGAATTTCCATAAACTAGCTTCCCCTCTAAATATCTGCTTATCCACACAGCAGAGGGACAAGCAGAGGTGATTCTGCTTCCTTTTCAATCCCTGAGCCTTAGCCATGTGTTTGTGTACAAATTAACTAATTCTGAAGACCAGAAGGGCAAAGAAGACTAACAAAAATGTGGCTTTTTGAAAGGAAGCAGCACTGGATTTGTTTAGCGGTACAAATTGTCCCAAACGGTAATCTGTTCAATTTAGAGGCACGGTGAGTTGGTGGCTGGTTGTGCCAAGGTCCTACTTGCAGAGCTCCCCCCCTCTGAAAGGGATACCCACAGAAAGGCTGAGCAGCTATGCCCTGGCATTGGCCTCTGGGAGCTGAGCTGTCACTGGTCACAAAAATATAGGCCCTTTTATCTTTTGCATAATCCAGACATGTGGCTTGGAAGAGAAATAATCCATTTAAATCTCCTCTGCTCCTCAATTTTGCATAAAGTAAATTCAATTCCATTTAATTTAGCACAGATTTTCTGAGAATTTACTTGGGGCTGGACTCACTATGAGGTGTTGTGGGCATAGTGACAAATAAGATACTGTCGTGGTCTTTAAGGAGCTCACAGTCTGGAGGGAAAAACAGGTGGAAATGACAAGATGCAGAGATCACTCACTCTCTCAGCAGTGGGAGGATTGGCAAGACTTTGGGGAGACCCAGGGAGACTGCCTGGGTCAGACAGCAGGGAGGCTACTTGGTGGATATGGATGAGTTAACCCTACAGGTGAGGAGTGGCCCTGCTGCAAAGTCCACACTATTTCACAAGCAAAGGGAACAGGTGCTATTAGCAAAGGCACAGAACCCAAAGAGATCAGGGCACTCCGAAGGGCCAGAGTATAATGTGTGGGAAGAGGGGGAGGAGACACAGGCCAGGATCACAGATCAAGGGCCTGTGGATGGATCCATGCCATCCACAGAAATTTGGATGACACCTCATTGTCACACAAGGCCTCAGAATGTTTTATGGACAGAACAGAGGTACAGTCAAGCTTGTATACTAGAGAGACGGCCATGAAGGCTGGGGGTTAGGCAGTCTGCAGGGTGAGACTCATAGCAGAAGCCAGGGCCTCTGATGGGAGACTATCTCAGTTAGCCAGGAGAGAAAGGACAAGCCCCCAAGGAGAGGGCAGAGTAGACACAGGCTTGTTCTGAGAAATGTGAGTGGAGCGGGTGGGATCAACCCCAGCAATCTGGATGTATGGCAGGGCAGGTGGATCTCAGATCTGCTGATGCTGCGGAAGGCCCCTGGCTCTCTGGCCAGCTTAATGTCACCTTGCAGTGGCCACCACTGCTGTGCTTGCACACCTGAGCCAGAGATAGTCACCTTAGCATCTGAGTCTCTCCTATTGCCATTGCAAACAGATGCTATAGCACTGAGTCACAGCCGCGTGGTACTTTTCCTCTGACTGCAGACTAGTCATACACTTTGGAGTTCTTCCACTGTGAACTTTCACATCCTGCACAGAACACTCTGGCCCTGAGACTCAGCCCTGCACCATTTGGTGAGACCTTTGGTGAAAATTCAAGGCCTGGGTTTATGACACAATATTTTTTCCTGGTCTGTTCATTCTTGGCACAGTTGAGGCCGAGCATATTGGAAGAGGAGGTTCCACCCTGCTCACTCTCATGGGCACTGGCTAACCTCGAAACAAACCCTGTCATCTCCCGCCTCCCAGCTCATATGCTGAGATCTGCATAGATGGGGCCAAATACTCTCAGCTGCCTTCATAAGAATTCACACAGTCATAAAGCTCACATACATTCAAACTGCTTCTTAAAAACAAAGACCGTGAAAACCAAAGCTATAAAAGTATCTGAATCATCAACCCAGAAATCTTGCCTCAAGGCCTGCCTGACACTGGTTCCTTCCCGGATGCTTTTCCTGCACAAATTATGGAAGCTGCTGACATCCTTCTGGGGAAAGGATTATCTGATTCCCCAGGCAGTTAAGAATAACATGTAAATGTCATTGAGATGAGCTATTTCTACATGGATCAAAAGGCACACTCAAGTTACTAACTATGATAGCCAAACCCTTTATTTCAATAAAATCACAGCAAACCCACAAAATTCTCCCAACTGAATTAGCACCAGTGTGGTGTGGGAGTCATTCAGACATTCCTTCCAGGTTAGTGGACTATTTGCAATTCAGCTCTTTTACTGATGTGCACGTTATATAACTGTCACTGGCCACGGGGGAAGCTAGAATCCAAGGTTTCTCAAAATTTTCCACTGTGTACTCAAAGCCAACAGGAGCGAGTGAATGAATACTCTTTTGCTTTATGGTGACATGGCTAAAACTGCCTTCCCTGTAAATATCAGAGTGAGAGGCAATACAACATCAGGGTTAAATTTATCCATTCTGGTGGTAGGTGATCTTGTATTTGAATCTCTGTGCATTTAAGAGCTGTGTGGCTTAGGTAGCTCCCTTCCCCTCTCTCGCATTTAATTCTTGTCAGCTTCTATGATTTCATCGTACTTATAGGGTTACTTTCAGGGTTAAATGAGCTGTTATATCCTTAGCACTGTCCCTGTATATAATGGCTTAAATGTAAGCTATTGTTTAAAAACAAAATCACAAGTTTCATATCTTATTTTAATCTACACCTTGGATTAAATGTCTCTGAATATATCTGTATTTTCATACAAAATAATATTTCTCCCCAAATTTCTAATAGAATTGACCGTCCCAGAGAGGTACCATGTTTGTGCTCAGCTTCGCATCAACCTTGGTTCACTTTGGCAAATCCCACGGCTTGAGACCTCCCTGCTATGAGAAGGGCAGTCAAGCTGACGAGAAGGGAGGGAGGCTTGGTTAGCAAGCCTCCTTGAAGATTTATGGGTATTCATTTTCTGGATAACTGCATAAAAGCCAGTCCTCGTAGGTCAAGTTACCATGGATGAATTATGTAATTGTCTTAACTTAATGAGTAAGATCTAGGAAAATATTTATGTCTCAACGCTTAGCTGTTTCTAAGGAATTTTACTAGTTCACCTTAGTTCACTAAGCCAGTCAGCACTGGGCAGCACAGTGGCCACTGTCTGGATCTGGAGATGAAGAAGGCCACGGGGACTGAGGTGAACATGCTTTGTTGCTGTCAGAGAACACTAACCTCAGAGTCAGAAACCCTGGATTCTGGGTCTGGCCATCTCTGGGTCAGAATTCGTTCATTCTGCACAAAACTTTTCTCTTCTTTGGACTGTTTCTCCATCTGTACAAGGAAGAAATAGGGACCCAGCTAGATAACTCCTATCAGCTCTGTAAGTTCTGAAATCCATATATAGGGGGCCATAAAGTTTGTGTGCCATTTAAAGTAGTTGTCTGTTTTGCTCAGGCATTATTTTCAGGATTATCTTTCTTATGCAACCAGCATGACACCATACATTTTTTTAATTTGCTTCCCAGTACAACCCTAAAGGTCATTCTATCTTATTTTACAGATCTGGATATGGAACTTAGAGGAGCCTCATAAATAAGAACCGCCGTTCACACAGTTAGCAAATGCTTAATTTGCAGTTCGAACTCAGGTGCATTAACCTGGAGCTCATATCCTTGGCTAATTCTTTATATGTCTGATTAAAGGGGTCTGACCATCCTGCACATGTCTTTTCTGGACCTGTGATCTGTCGGCTGGCTTATCTCTGCTGGTTTTTAACTCCATCACTGTGCAATCAGAAAACATGCCTGCTGCCCGTAGAGCAATCAGGATCTGAATCTTCTCTTCTCCCCCATCCCTGGTCATGCATTTCTGATGCATATTTGAAACTCAGTCCCCGCCTCGATTATGTGTTTTCACCCCAGTGGCCACCCCTCATGCATGTGGCTTCCCCAGGGACTGGCGCATGGGAGGTTTATGGTAAATACTGTTTATTGAAGTGCAAGAAATCATAGATCTCTACACCACTTAACTGGAATAAGGATTCTAAACACAAATTTAACCAGTCTGGACTCACGGGACAATACCATTTTTTATACAAAGAAGAGTGAAAATAAACAACAAAATGATATTTACCAGAGTCAACAATTGGCCACCATCACCCTGCACCAGCATCAGCATTTCAACACGCATGTTGCTTCTTGCAACTGTGTGGCTACCATTTCCAGAGTCTGGAGAGCAGAAACCAGGAACAGTATAGGACACAAGTGAACTTAAAATGCTCTTTCTGGAAATGTCTGGGCCAAGGGTATAGATCAAGATGGAGTCCTTTGAATGAAAGATTTGGGGGGATTTTATAAAAAAGTCCTGATTTCTGACTCAAAGAAAGGGGGCTTATTGAAGGCTCAAAATGTTCTCCTGAAATCAGATTCCTCTTATAATAAGGCAATTGGGTTTGCACATTAAAAATAAACAGCATGGAAACATGTGGATTGAATTTCCCATGAATGGCATACATTTTGATATTAAGGGGACACATACTTCAAAAAGATAATGTGGCCTCTGCTGAAACCAGAATATTTAAGAAATCCTTCTAAAGACTCTGCCCAAACCCAGAAGGTTTGGGTTCTATGCCTAGCAGCGTCCACTGCAGCCAGTGCCCTCAAAGCCTGGCCGAATGAAACCGAGCACTCAGCATCTTCTGAGGGGGGGACGTCTGCCAATCTCAACCCAGAGATATGTTCAAGGGCTTCCAGCTGGTCCCCAGAGCCAAGAGAACAATCTGAAAGGGCTGGAGTCTCTTAGCATATCTGCTTTGGGTTACTTTGAGAGACAGTATGTGGGAGCTGCCAGGCTGAGACCAGGATCTTTGCTGCAAACTATTTGCAAAAGCCCCACTTCCTTCTGCTGGGGCCAGGTTCTTCCCACTCCAGACAGTCTGTGCGAGGACAAAAAACAAGGACTATTGTCAAATTAATAGCACTTTCTAAAAAAATGATGGCAGGTGGCAAGATTCTTGGCCATTGAGTTCCAGCCAAAACATTTCACATTTTTTTTCCTCCTGGGGGAGGCTCTGGGAACCTGCCATGAGTCAGAAGTGTGGGGGCGGCCATAGAGCTGAGCTGCCGCTTGAGCGTCTCGCCTGTCGCTGATGAGAATTAGTCAATTCTTGGAAAGAAGGAAGAGCTCATCTTGCTGTGCTACCCGCTCCAGATTCTCCTCTCAGCCTCGAGTTGGAGAATTAGGAATCTGATGCGACTCAGTTGATTTGACTCAATGCATGTATGTTTACTGAGCTCCTATTCCCTAGCACCCTGCCCAGGGTGAGCCCCTGACTCAGTCTCTCCCCTCAGAGGACTTACAAGTGAGTGCAGAATTCCCGGGAATATGTTACAGAGCACTGGTCCCTGGGAATGGACCATTAGAATTGGGCCAGGTACACAAGTTTTAGGAAATGTTGAGTTCTCTATCATTTATTACAGAGAGCCACGACATAAAGTCCTCATAGTAAAGGCTTAGTCCTTCAGAGAAGTGACTAGTTCAACTTCAACAGCTTTGCAAATTTTTAATGAGTAACACCTTCCACAATCACCACACACACACACACACACCTTTTCCCCACAACCATTCCCCACAGGAACTTTGGGATAATAGCCTAGTACAAAGAGGCAAACTTATTCTTTTTGGAGACAAATATAATACTTCATATAGTCAAGTTGGGTGCAGTGGCTCACCCCCATAATCTCAGCACTCTGGGAGGCTGAGGCAGAAGGACCTCTTGTGCTCAGGAGCTCAGAAGCAGCCTGAGGAAGAGTGAGACAACATTTCTGCTAAAAATAGAAAAATTAGCTGAGCATGGTGGGTGGCTGTAGACTTGGGAGGCTGAGGCAAGAGGATCGGTTCAAACCAGGTGTTTGAGTTTGCTATGAGCTAGGCTGAAGCTGAGCCCAGCATTCTAGCCTGGGCAACACAGTGAGACTCTGTCTCAAAAATAAATAAATAAAATGAATAAATAAATAACCACAAGGTAGGGAGTTAGCATGGAGGAGAAATGTTATCTTGAAGAGATAATATGCTAAGTAAATTCTGACAGATGAGTGAAAGTCTCCCAGATAGGAAACGTTGGGAAGAGCCTTCAAGGCAAAGAGGGAAGTGAGTGCAGGGCCCTGAGGTTCACAGGACTCAAGCTGTCTCCCGCAGGGGATGTACGTGCGTGTGCTGGCAGTTTGGGGACGTGTGGGAAGAACGGCAGGGAGGATGCTGGGAGGGATGCTGTGTGCCACATCACGGTTTCAAGCTGTAGGTAAATATTAAAATATGGAAAGATAGCTTTCCCCAAGTTTAAATTCCTGGTGCTGAACACAATCATCTTCTTCATGTGTTATATATGGTGAACTTGTTTTTACTGCATTCATTCAAAGCCATAAAATCCACTGTTTTGTGTGATAATGGTCTCTGAAGCCAAGGGAGCATGGAGCTTGGTGTTCTGGGGCCCTCGCTCTGAAGGAGGCCTCGGGGTCTGGGCGTGGGGTTGTGAACTTGGAAGATGTCTCTAACCTGGGGATGCTGAGGGTGACTCAACCGCTTCCGTTAGGAACGCTGAGCAGAGAGGCCGGCTGGAGTCGAGAATCCTCTGATGAACTAGAGGTTGTCCGGGAAGGAGTGACGGCAGTGCGGTGATCCTGACATAGGGAAATGTGGGGGCTGTGGGCTCTGTCAGGAACAAGGCCCTCTTGGGAAAGGTTGGGGTCAGGAAGACTGAGGGAGGTCTTGCTCCAGCTGAGGACAACTTGCTGTGCAATCACGGGCAGGTCTTTCCCCAGCAGGTGATACCAGTTAGGCTGTAAGACTCAATGAACATTCCAGCTCCGGTACGCCAGTGATCTTGGTGTTAGTGCTCCACACTATACCAAGAATGAAAACAACCATATTAAAATTTATGGATTCAAGAGATCACTGAAGAAAGGGGATATTAGCCACTTGCAATGTGCTAGGCATTATGCTACATTCTTAAATAAGTTCCTAAGCAACCCTTACATTGATTGTGGAAAGGTTTCTTTTATGTCCATTTTGCCCATGAGTGCTCAGAAAAGTTTTTCCAAGCTCTTGCAGCTCCTAAGTGAGGGAGGCAGGGTTTGGTAGCAGGTCTGTGTGGTTGAAAATCTCCATTTCTTTTACTCCATTACATTGTCTGTCATCCTGAAACAGCGTCTGAAGTGCTTTGGAGAAGGCTGAGAGAGGGAGTGGTCTGCCCTCCAAGTCAAGAGGGTGCTATTAACAGAACAGGGGGCGAGATGGAAAATACCAATGCTAAGGGTTTCCTAGGTGGGCATCTCAGCACAGAGGCGTGGCATCAGATGTTCCTCCTGGGGTGGCTTGTGGAGTCTAGTGCTTGGGGTGAACAGGCCAGGGATGCCCCGGACCCAGGCGAGCTGGAGCCCATGCATAAGGAAGGAGCTGCTTCTCCCACGGTATGGCTCCCACTGAGTCAGGTAGGGTTAGCTTTACTTAAGTTGGCCAATAAAACCCCCATCCCAGAAACTTTCTGCAGTTTAACTCCACTTTGGGGAATAGCCATGTGGAGGGGGGCCAAGCGGCTGATCCAGGTTCAGTCTGAACCAGTTCATGGAAACACTGGGTTGCTTGCTGGCTTATCTGAGCAAACCTGCTCGTGCCAGTTACATGTCTGCTAGGGCTGCCATAGCCAAAAAACCACAAACCAGCTGCTCTATTTCCCACAAAGATCAGAAAACTATTTCTCATATTTGTAGGCAGAAAGACCAACATCAAGGTTTGGCTTCTTTTGAGGTCTCTGCCCTCGTCTGGCAGAGGGCCACCTTATCCACACACAGCCTTTCCCTGGGCGCACACTCCTGGTGTGTCTTTCTCTTCTACTAAGTGCACCAGTTGTACTGGTCTAGGGCCCATTCTTATGGCCTCATTTGACTTTAATTGTCATTTCCTTAAAGGCCTTATCTCCATGTGCCATCACATTAATGGAAAAGGCCACAACATAGAAATTTTGAGAGACTAGAGTTCAGTCCATAACAGGAAGGACAGTATTGCAGTGAAATTTTTATTGTGTATGTATCTAAATGGAAAGTCTTAAAACCAGTTAGCAATAGGCTGCCATTTAGACACACTTAGAACAGTAGTTCTCAGCTGTGGCTGTGCATGGAATCACTTGGGAAGTTTATTTTTTATTTTTATTTATTTATTCATTTATTTTGAGACAGAGCCTCAAGCTGTCACCCTGGATAGAGTGCCATGGCATCACAGCTCACAGCCACCTCCAACTCCTGGGCTCAAGCGAGTGTCCTGCCTCCGCCTCCCAAGTAGCTGGGACTACAGGTGCCCACCACAACGCCCAGCTAATTTTGGGTTGCAGCCATCATTGTTGTTTGGTGGCCTGGGCTGGATTTGAACCCCCCAGCTCAGGTGTATGTGGCTGGTGCTTGAGCCACAGGTGCCGAGCTGAGAAGTTTTATATAAGTGCAAATGTCTGGGTTTAAACCAGAATAGTAAGAACCTCAGGTATCAGTATATTGGTCCGGGATCTCCAGAGAAACAGAAGAAGGGAAATGTGTGTCTATGTGTGTGTGTGATATATATATATGTGTGTGTGTGTGTGTGTGTGTGTGTGTGTAGGGGGAGAGAGAGAGAGAGAGAGAGAGAGAGAGAGAAAGATAGAATGGATAGATAGAGGGAGGAATTTTAAGAAATTTTCTCATGTGATTATAACACCAGCAGGCCCCAAATCTGCAGAGTAGTCCAGTGGGCTGGAGATCTGGGAAGGAGTTGTGGCTGCAGCTTGGTTCTGAATTCAGTCAGGAGGCAGAATTTCCTCTTTTTCAGGACTGATCAATCCTTGTGTGTTTTTAAGGTCGTCAACTGACTAGATAAGGTCCACCTACATTACGGAAGTTAATCGATTGTCCTACCTCAGTGTGCGCTTATATGTTAATATCATCTAAATACCTTTTCAAAAACATCTGGACTGATGTTTGACCAATATCTGGGGACCATGTCCTGGACAAGTTGACACATGGAATTACACATCACAGTTGGATTCCTTAACAGTTCCTCTGGATTCTAACACACAGCCCCACAGGCAGAAATGAGGATGATTAGTCTAGAAGCAGGGCTTTCAAAGCCAAGAAATATGACTCAACCTGCTATACGGGGCTCTTTGTATTAGGACATAGATAAGCTAGTTTCTCCCCTGGCTCTTCAGTCTCTTCTGTTCTGCTCAGCCACTGGGCTCCTTGGCTGCATACCCCAACTTCCTTAGGAGATTTAAAATGCTGGTGCCCAGGCTCCAATGCATGAGATTTTGATTTACTTGGTTAGAAACTCATCACAATTGCAAATGCAAAATGCATCTAGGAGATTACAAGAAGCAGCTAAAATTGAGGACAACTATTCAGGTAGTCCCAGGCATCTATTCTGACTTCAACTTAGATTGGATTCATGAGGAATTTATTTTCAAAACTGTAGGCTATTTATAAGTCTCACCTGGGAACATGAGATTGTCAATGTGCTTTATATTTTTACTATATATATATAGTTCTACACATAGTTTTCCTCAATGAAGTGGACCTCTTAGATTATTCTACTTGGATATTTATTTCTGCCCAAAAGGTTTATGTACCAGCTTCTGTGAGGTGCCATGTCAGTATCTCTGCTGTCCCAAGGGAGGGTCCAGGGTGAAAAGGTATCTGTTTCTACTTAAGGAAGTTACAGCTGAGCAGAGAACAGAGGCATTAATGCCACCATTATACAGAGACTGTGCTTGCTGGAGGAGGAGGGCGGACAAGAACTTGTTAAGATGGCAAAGGGGGTGTGGAAAGGCCCCAGCAGCAGGAAGGAGGCCGAGGCTCTCAGGAAAGGCGGGGGCCATGCTAGAGCATCGCTGAGCCCTGAGAGGAGTGGTTTGTATGGTGGTTTGGGATTAGATGGCAAAGAGCCTTGAAAGCTGGACCTAGAAGCTGAGAGTTGTTCTATAAATCCTGAAGTTTTTACTACACACACAAACATTGCCTGAAAGCTATCCAAGGGCAGCACTGGGCAGAGGGAGGGGGAACTCAACAGAAGGTTGTAGAAACAATCAAGGCACACAACTACAGGGACCTGAACTAGAGCATTGGCACTGGAGATGGACAGGATGGAAGGATGGGGCAGAGGCAGTGGGTGAGCCCAGGTGAGTGGCAGAGCCAGCATTGGAGTTGGATGTGGTGGAACAGAGAGATCTCGTGTTTACAGGTGAGGAGGGAAATAGATAAACCACCTGAGGACACTGGGAAGGAGTGAAGGAGGAATGCAGCTGGCCCAGACTTGGAAAGGTAGAAGAAGCTGTGCAAAGGAAAGGAAGAAGAAGCTGTGCAATCTACAAGGAGGCCGGAGAAGTGAGAGGAAGTGAAGGGAGAGAGGGATGATGGGAGGAAGGTAGGCTCTGAGCAGGGGGAGCAGCAGGTGCAGAGCCCAGCAGCGAGAGGCAGTGTAAGTGAGCCTGTCCACCTCCACAGTGTGGGCTTAGTAAGGCATCATCACCGGGTGGCAAAGATGGGTGAGAGATGAACTCGGACAGGGGAGCAGGGCGATTTCAACACTGCCTTTCCCTGTCCTGGGGCTGACTTTTGGTGAGCTCTGAACAATGCACGAGGTGGCTCTGCTGCTCTCCCCAGCACGCTGTTCAAGAGCTCCCAGCCTGCCCCGCAGACAAAGCAAGGCCTGAAGAATTGTTAAAAGGGACATTTAATGATAAGGGAAGAAATGTTCTTCAGCATGAAAATAAAGCAAAAAAAGGGAGCTGCTTCAATCTAGCAATATGTGGACATGAGGAATAAGTGTGTAAACTTATGACAGACTGGAAATGATAGTCCAAATTCCCAATAGACCTTCATGATCTTAAAAAAAGAAAAATCCAAGCCCCTAACACGTAGGGGAGATCACCACAGCAGTGGCCTCAGCTCCGCATCTGGACTCGTTCTTCACCCTCCTCCCGTGCTGGGGACTGAACCACTTGTGTTCATCCCTGTGGTTCATCCCTCCCCTCCCACTTGCATCCCTGTCCTGTCTACCTAGTGAACCCCCATTTGCTCTCTAAGTTGCAACTCCAGTGCTGCCTCCTCCAGGAAACTAGACTGCTCCTAAGATGAAGTCAGGTAACCTGTACTTGAGGCTGAAATAGCAAATCCTGATTTTATCATGCATCACGGTTGTATTCTGAACACCTGGTTAGAGGTCTGGCCACCCCCATCACCTGGGGACTCATGTTGCACTCATTCCTCAATTCCCAGGGGCCAAGCTATTATCACTTATTCTTTTCAGTCTTTATAATAATCAGTAACCAACCTTCCTTCCTTCCTTCCTTCCTTCCTTCCTTCTTCCTTCCCTCCCTTCCTTCCTTTCTTTTTTCTTTTTTGCAGTTAAATTAAGTCCAAAAGAATGAGTGACAAAGCTTGACAGTAAAACCAAATTTCCTGCTCTAGATCACTGGCCAGACCAGCTGCCAGGACCAGGACAGTGCCAATGGACAAATAACTTTGATTCTTGTAACCAAATCATGGAAGCACCAGTTAACACTCAGAAGTATCTTATGACAGAACATAGTAACTACTTGTTCAATAAATCCATGCAACTTGAAGTTAGCTAGCAAAGGGTAAATTAACTCTAATTTTCTGGCACTAAAGCCCTGAAGGCACGTTTCTAGACAAAAAAGCACCATCCATGTTAGTGCACTTTTGGAGAAATCCAGATGGCCCACTGGACGTTGGCTGCAGTTAATTTTGCTGAATATTCCCCAAGCCATAATGGTTTCTTGGTTGTTTTAAAACTAGAGCAGGTTCACCACTTCCCAAGCAGAATGTCTGACATTTATTTGCTTGGCACCTAACATATTATTCAAATTAAGCTGATCCCAGAATGCCTGGCTTCTTTTGAAAATAATGATGAAAACAATAGCACATTGCATTATGCTTATTAGTTGCTTACACAATGTGGCAGGCAGTATTATTCCTTAGGGCTGTCTAGTATCAACTGTGAGGCTATCAGTCCATTCCATAGATAAGAAAATATAAGTATGAATCCATCCCAATCCACACAGCTACTAAATAATGAAGATGCTATTCAAACATCTACATGGGATTCGAGAACATCACCTCTCCATATGAGCATCTGAAGACCATGTAGTGACTTTTGTTCCAAGTGCCCTATACCTGTGCTTTCTTTCCTAGTTATTTAGAGACATGTGTGTTCTTTGAAATGCCTCATGGCTTCCTCTCATGTGTAGCACCTATCATTATAGTGTCATGACCTAGAACCACCCTGAAATTTCAGCCCCAGCTCCCGCTGTGCCTTCTTTGTCCTGTGCCTTGAAGACCCCATCTCTTCAGTCCAGGTACTTTACTCTTAGGTCTCCCACACATCATGCATGCTGCCTGCCCCCTCTTGGCTTTGGACGTCCTCACCTCCCTTCCTGGCGAGGCACCCTCTTGTGCCAGAGCCAGCTCCTTTGTGAAGATTTGGCTCACTCTCTGCAGGGGCGAGCTGGAATCCAAGAGCACCTCTATGATGCACCCAACATGTATAAACTTTTATACCATTTTCTGCTCACTTTTATGGCTTCTTGGCCTGACTGTGATAATTTTTAAGTGAAGAATCTTTGTTTCGATGCATCTCTCTCCTTAATCCTCATAGAACGCCTGTCACATAGTAAGCTCTCAGTAAATTTCATTCATTAGGGATTTCAACAAATATTTATTGATTGTTGTTTGATGTTTCGGTCTTGGTAATCATTGCAATAGCCAACTATGGCATGGCTCTTGCCCTTTAGTTAGTCAATAATTTTCAATCATAAGTAACTGGACATGCTGACTCAGCAGAATTAAACAAAAGGGAAAATTGGAAAAAATGGTTCTGGCCTCTGGGTCAATTCATTTAGCTGCTCCATGGCACCATCTGTGACCCAGGTTCTTTCTACTTTTCTTCTCTACCATCTTGAGTATGTGAATTGATGACCCATTGTGAGTCATAAAGTGGCTGCAACAGTTCTAAGAATCACATCCAGGCACAATATATCTGGGGATAATTACTTGTCTTTCTTCCAAGCAGTGAAAAAAGTGCTTCCCAGATGGTCTCACCTGACCACACCTAGGTCAACACTTTAGAGGGATAGCACAGAAAATAACACATAAATACTGCCAACCTCTGGGGAGGGAGTAACACCTGCTTCTCCTGAAGTGCCCATCTGGCTAGAAAATGGGAGGACACCAAAAATATTACTCATAAGCAGCTCACAAATGGTCTTGGCATGTAAAAAGAGGCTGGAATATGCAGCCTTTTCACGATGAGATCACAACGTTGCTGAGAGAGTGATTAATTCAGGTCAATGTCCAGGGTAGATTTCGTATTATGGGTGACATCTGTGCTACACTTTGGTTTAGAGTGACTATGATTTCAACTGCCAGAGAAAGAAGACTGGAGAATGAAAACAGAAGGCTACAGCAATGCTGAAGAAAATCAGTCCTTTTCAAATGATTCATTCATCATGGCTGCACCATAGGACCTGCAGAGGGATTCTGCGGGAGGTGGGGCCTAGGGTACTGGCTGCACCATTGGACCTGCAGAGGGATTCTGCGAGAGGTGGGGCCTAGGGT
>NW_003852417.1:4726211-4727816 GCF_000181295.1 Otolemur garnettii
GAGGTGGGGCCTAGGGTACTGGCTGCACCATTGGACCTGCAGAGGGATTCTGTGGGAGGTGGGGCCTAGGGCACTGGCTGCACCATAGGACCTGTAGAGGGATTCTGCAGGAGGCAGGGCCTAGGAAACTGGCTGCACCACACAACCTGCAGATGGATGCTGTGGGAGGCGGGGCGTAAGGATACTGGCTACACCATTGGACCTGCAGAGGGATGCTGTGGGAGGTAGGGCATAGGAAAGGGCCTCTTCACCCCATGCTCACTGGAACCCATCAGAACCATGAGCACTTTTCCTTGGTGCTGGCTTCTTTATCTTGGATTCTGTGGCCTCAGCGTGTCAGAGATGCTAGGTGATCTTTGAATGAACAAATGTATTTGTAGGGAAATTCAGTTCCTATTTTAAAGTTATCAACTCCTTAGCTCTTCCAAAAGCTCTTTGTCAATTAATTTGCACTTTAAAAGCACTGTGACCTCTTAGGCTCAGAAAGCTGAGTGTGTTGTTCCAGAACTCGCAATCTCCCGCACTCCCTAAGAGTCCAGCAGAGTGCCTTCCAGGCTTTCTGTCCACCATTCATCATGGTCTGAGGGGCTAAGGGACCACCCTGCCTACCTTGCAGAGGTTGCCAGGTCCTCAGCTCTTCCCTCATCAGCCCAACCCTACTTGCTAAAGGGGCCTCTGGCTGTGTTCTCCACACATGTCCGGACGTGAAGATCTGGAGTCGGCCATCCTGCCGGCAGTCCCTCCAGCTCCTAAGACCTCAGCTTTCAGCTCACCGAGATGACCCTCAAAGGATCACAGGAAGTCATACTGGAAAAAAGACTTTAAGGACACTTATTTCAACCACATTATTTATAAAATAGACAAATAAGACCCTAGAGGGCGGAGCTATTATTAAGTCATGCAGTCATTTAGAACTGTCCAACATCTTTTTAATATGCCATGGATGAGCCTTGGCATATTGAACATGGATGAGCTTACATTTGACTTCAAGATCAAGGGCACTCCATGTCTAAACTTTCCTGATAAGTGTTTTATTTGGGTTCATTATGTGCTTGTTTGTCACGATCCCACCCTTACCATTGCAGCAAACTGCATCCCTGCTCCAAGGACACACTGCAGGCCCCTCTCTGTATCTCGGCTCAAAGGACACACTATAGGCCCCACACTGTGTTTCTGTTCCAACGATGCACTGCAGGCCCCACACTGTGTCTCTGCTCTAAGGAGGCACTGCTTGCCCCACATTGCATCTCTGCTCCAAGGATGCACTGCTGGCCCCACACTGTGTCTCTGCTCCAAGGAGGCACTGTAGGCCCCACACTGTATCTCTGCTCTAAGGAGGCACTGCAGGCCCTACACTGCATCTCTGCTCCAAGGAGGCACTGCAGGCCCCATACTGCTTCTCTGCTCCAAGGAGGCACTGTAGGCCCCACACTGCGTCTCTGCTCCAAGGAGGTACTGTAGGCCCCACACTGTGTCTCTGCTCTAAGGAGGCACTGTAGGCCCCACACTGCATCTCTGCTCCAAGGAGGCACAGCATTGCATTTGTTCTGCAGCTGTGGAGGCACTGCAGGCCCCACACTGCATCTCTGCTCCAAGGAGGCACTG
>NW_003852417.1:4728952-4765262 GCF_000181295.1 Otolemur garnettii
TCTCTGCTCCAAGGAGGCACTGGTGGCCCCACACTGCGTCTCTGCTCCAAGGAGGTACTGTAGGCCCCACACTGCATCTCTGCTCCAAGGAGGTATACCACTGCATTTGTTCTGCATCTGTGGAGGCACTGCAGGCCCCACACTGCATCTCTGCTCCAAGGAGGCACTGCAGGCCCCACACTGCATCTCTGCCCCAAGGATGCATGGCAGGCCCCACACTGCTTCTCTGCCCCAAGGAGACACTGCAGGCCCCACACTGCATCTCTGCTCCAAGGAGGCACTGCAGGCCCCACACTGCATCTCTGCTCCAAGGACACGTGGCAGGCCCTACACTGTATCCCTACTCCAAGGAGATACTGTAGGCCGCACACTGTGTCCCTGCTCCAAGGAGGCACTGCAGCCTTGCAGTGAGTCCATTCTTCTTATACTTTTAGGACTTATCTTTAATTCTCTCATCTTCCTGAGTTTTATTATTCTCTTCTTCCTAAGGCAGAAATGAACTCAAGCATGGAATTGCTTCAGCATTCCAGATACTGAAAGTTTAATTTCAGGAGTTTTCAAAGCATGTACGTTTCATTTCTCCCTAGCAGCATCTGCTACAGGCCTGCCTCAGGGTCCCATTCACCCCTCATCACTCATTTTCACATTCAGTTAAGGATTATTGAGCAGACTCAGCATAGGTTCTTTATATATATGAGGACATTTAATATGGACAATAGTCCAGTATGGTAAATATTATTATCCTCATTTTCCAAGTGAGGAAATTAAGGTCCAAGAAGGTGAACAACTGGGCCCCAAGTGTGCACGGAACAAATGGTGGAGGCGGAATGTGGACAAAGGTTTCCTGTCTCCTGGTTCATGGTGATTTTCCTGTACCTTAGTCTACTTTGCCACTCATATTTGATGGGAAAGGTTCTAACTGATGAGGAAAATTAGGTAAAATTATCATTTTATTTCATTTTCCTGCTAATAGATTTGGTTGTGACTTGATAACTGCCAGCCTTATGCATCTGGTCACTTCTCATCCCACTTCCATACATCCACACAGCCCGTGGATTACGGAAACACCCTCCAGCAATTGAAATCAGTTATTTTAAATGAGAGTGGTGGCTCCTGGCGAGTGGATTTTTCCTGTTCCCAAACCCAGAAAATGAAGGTGGCTAACTCCAAGCTAAAAGAGAGCCATCTTTGATTTCCTTGATCAGGGACAGCAGCAGCCACTTAGCCCTGTTTCTAGTTATGGCTCTGCAGTTCCTCTACAACTCAGCTTCTCAGGAAGGATGAGAAATCCAGCAGGGTTAGAGTCCATGGAAGGAGAGGAGAAGGTGGGGGCACCCTGCCTGGAGATGTGGCCCAGAGGAAAAATGTGATGTATGAATCCCACTTGACTCAGCCCTCTGTGCAGGTAATAAAATCTCAACAAGACATGAGCTTATTTAAGAAAACATGCAGGAAGAATCCATCATTGATGTGGCTATTTTGGGAGATGAAAGGGAGCTTGAAAAGGAGGAACATGTGAAAAGCATCCAAGCTGAGTGAGTGCGAGAGAACACTAAGGTTTAGCTTCATAATTGAACAGTAAAAATCAAATATGTCTTGATCTTTCAAGTCTCAGAATTGGAAGGGAGAGATGTTGCAGGCAGATGTTGGCAATTCTTTGCTCCCTGGATATAAAGATAGTGGTTTGGGAACTGAAGGATTTTGGAAGGGATTTGCTCCTTTATTTCCTTATTGTTGCTAAGAAAAACCAGGCCTCAAAAGCAATCTCCTGGGACTGGGAACGGAGGTTCCCCACACTGGCCCTGAGCACGCCAATGCTTCCCTTGTGGAAGGAGGAATTTCTATTAGATGTTTGCTATGACCTCATGGTGCCGTGGGAGCAGAAATCCCTTCTCTAATCACTTGCAGGAGACTGTCAAATGGTGATCAGTCTTTTGACTCTGTCAAAAGGAGAAGATGGGGTGCTGGGAGGGTCTGCTGCCTTTGAGGCAGATGTACCAGATGTGGGCCCACAAGTGTTCTTTCAAATTCACTGAAATCACAAGGGACAAGAGGATGAGGTAAGTCTGAGAAGACAAGAGGCAATGTGAGGCCTGTGGAAAGCTGAATCCTGGCCGCTCTGCTTTCTCCTGGCCTCTCACTACAGCCTCCAACTGGTTTCTCTCCAGACATCCACATCCAGCCTTATGCCCCAAGGGGAAGACAGATTCCAACCCCTTTGACTTTTAGGGAGTGTTTGTCCCGGAGCTCTGATTCAATCTCTTCCCAACCCTGACTTCTGACATTGCCAATTGTTCATTCATGCCACATGTTTAGGAAAGCCTGAATTGGTCTCTGTTCTCCTACCTGGGCCTCTCCCTTCATTTCCCCACCTGTTGTGATACTTGCCCAGTAGACACATTTCTCATTTGCCATGTAGATATTCTGCCTGGTTAAGCCACCCTAGTAACATCCCTCTAGCCCTACTATGCTGTGGCTGTACTGTGATGTCTTCTGAGCAGGGAACAGACCTCCCTCCTCACCTTCCCTGCCAGGGTTACCAGACTCCTTTGGAGAAGCTACCCATTTACCCTTCATTCCATCTCACAAATGCCATGGTTGTTTTAATTTTGTCCTTCCAATAAACATCAAGGAGGTGCCACTGGTCCAAAGCAGGCATTCCTCAAGTGTCCTCTGAGGTATGTTAGTAGACTGTGATTCTAACAAGATTCAAAGCAGCATCTTTTTGTTGTTTGTAAATATGTATGAAGTCCATCTTAGAAGCCAAACCCTAATAGAGTCTGCGGATACAGTGATGAGCCATTTAGACATATCCATGCCCATGCTAAATAATTAACACTGTGAAGAGAATTTTGAAGAAAGATAAAAAGTATCGTAGAAATGAAAAATGGGGCCTGAGTGTGGCAAGCCTGGTCTGAAAAATCAGAGGGAGTTGAGAACTAGAGTGGAAGGAGAGATTTGTTAGTCAGGGGGCAAAGGGCTATGTTTCCAGGTAGCATAAATCTCATGCGTCAGGACCATAGCGCTGAGAGCAGCAGGGCGTGTTCAGGGACCAGGAGGAAGGTGGTGTGGCTGAGGGACGAGCGGTGCTCTCAAAGGATAGTGTTTGAATGTCTTTGAACAACCCTCAGGAATACATGCCCAAAACATAAATGTCTGATCTTTATGCCCGAATCCTCTATGGGTGAGAACTTTAGTAGATTGAGTGCAAAGGTGGCTGTGGTTTTCACCTTTCCTGAGCCTGTCATGGATGTTGCTTTGTGATGCAACTTAGCAACTCTTCCCATCAAGAGGTGGGGTCTCTTTCTTTCAAATCTAGGCTGGCCTGTGATATATTTTGGCTAAAAAAAAAAATTCAGTAAAAGTGTTCTCATGCCAGTTATGATCCCAAGAATCAAGGTGTAATGCTTGCCTCTGCTCTCTCCCCCTCTCTCTCTCAACCTGCCATCACTGTGTAACAAGAGCAGACCAGTGTTAGAAAATGAAAGACCACAGGGAGGACAGTCCAGTTGTCCGTCTGAGGCCATCCTAATCAGCCCATAGCAAACCTTGCCCTAAGTATGCAAGCAAGTTCAGCAGAGCTGCTTACCTGGCCCACAGCTCACAACAGAGGCATCAGGAAATCCAAGACCGGTGGCTCAAACAACAATCATGTAAATAATAATAACCGATAATGTATTGTATCACTGAGTTTGGGGTGCTGTGTTATGCAGAACATTAACAAAAGTGAAACATGTGAAGGAGGCTTTAAAAAGTCCAGATTATTATGAGTGTCCATCCATTTTGGTTACATAGCTTGCTTTCGTTGGTTAAAGTCAGAGTTATAGGTGTGTCCTTCACCCAGGAAGTGTGCGATACACCCAAGCAGTGTGCCTGTCGAGTGGGAATTTACCCATCCCCTTATCCTCCTCTCTTGTACTCTCTGCTTGAATTTCAGAGTTTTGCTTCCATATAACTATGTAGGTGTTGACCAGTTAGTTCCAACTTAGCATTGAAGACATGAGGTGCTAGTATTCCCATTCTTGCAATACTTCACTTAGGAGAATGGTCTGCAATTTCATCCAGGCTGTTACAAAAGATGCAATATCTTCTTAATAGCTGAATAATATTCCATGGCAAACATTTATCACCATTTATTGATCTATTCACATATTGAGGGGCACTTTGGTTGTTTCCACATTTTTGTAGTTGTGAATTATGCTTCTATAAACATTTGAGTGCAAGTGTTTTTATAAAATGTCTTCTTTTTCTTTGGGTAAATATCTACCAGTGGGATTGCAGGATCCAATGGTAGGTCTACTTGTAGCTCTTTGAGGAATCTCCACGCTGCTTTCCACAGAGGCTGTACTAGTTTGCAGCCCCACGCACAGTGTATGAGTGCTCTTTTTGCATCCATTCTGGCACCTGTTGTCTGGGACTTTATAATGTGGGCCATTCTCACTGGGATGAAGTGATATCTCAGTGTGATATTGTTTTGCATTTCCTGGATGATTAGACAAGGAGCGTTTTTGCATGTGTTTGTTGGCTATTATCCTATCTTTGTAAGAAACGTCTCAGTGCCTATTGCCCATTTTTTAATGGAGTTCTTTGATTTTTTCTTTGTTGATCAGCTTGAGTTATTTTTAGATTCTAGTTAGCAGCCCTTTGTTGTATATGCAGCACACAAATATCTTCTCCTATTCTGTAAGTTGTCTGTTTGCTTTCTTGATTGAGTCTTGGGTTGTGCAGAAAATTTTAACTTGATTAGTCTATTTATTTATTATTGTTGTTGCTGCAATTGCCAGTGGGGTTTTCTTTATAAATTCTTTCTCTGGGTTGATATCTGTAAGAGTTTTTCCAACACTCTTCTAGGACTTTTATATGCGTTGGTTGGCTTTATCAAAGATCAGATAGCAATAAGAAGATGGTTTCATCTCTGGTTCTCAGTTTTGTTCCAATCTATGTCTCCATTTTTATGCCAGTACCATGCTATGTTGATCACTGTAGACTTGTAGTATAGCCTGAAGTCTGGTGAAGTGATGTTTCTAGATTTGTTCTTATTTCATATGATTACATGGGCCATTCAGGGTCTTTTCTGATTTCATATGAACTGTTTTTTCAAGATCCATAAAATACTCAATCAAATCCTTGCAAACAGAATTCAACTGCACATCCAAACAATAATTGATCATGACCAGGTAGGCCTCATCCCAGGGGTGCAAGTCTGGTTCAACATATAAAGAATGTTAAGAGTAAGAAAGACAGAGGTGAGGGCCAGTTGGGCTTTGTAGGCATGTCATGGATTTGGTACTTTATCCCAAGGGTTATATGAAGCTGCTGAAATGTTTTGAGCGTGAATGTGACATAATGAGGTATGTGTTACAGAAAGACTAACATGGCCACTGTGTGGAGAATGAATCAGGGTGGACTGGATTCAAGTAGTGAAGTTTAGTTCAGTTTTCTCTTTTAAACCATGTATGTCGGTTTTTGACAATGCATTCGGGAATGGGTTCGAGAATGGGATCAGAAGGAAGAAGACTGTCCTATCTTGAGAGACAGAATGCTATTATGCACTATGGCAAGAACTGTAACAGAAGTATACTCAGACAGTCGTGGTAGCCTGGAGAAACAGCACCACCCAGCCTGTGGTAGGAGTGGAGGATTCAGTTGAGAATGCCATGAAGTTGGGGGACCTGATTTCCTAGGAAGACAGGACTAGGAAAGAGCCTATGTCAAACCTGGCATTGTTGCAACATGAGCACAAGAGGGGATGCAGAAGGAATTGTGATGGGAGAGGTGGGAGGGGGCCAGGACATAAGAAGGTTATAGACAGGCCAAAACCCACCAGGAGCTGAGTTACAGGGCTTCCTCCTGCCTGATGTACACATCACTTGGTGGATGGAAGAGAGCCAGTTGAGGTTCTCTAGGAGTGCCAGGGTGGTGTGTCACTATAGTCATCTGACTGACTGTAGCAGAGGCTGGTGGGCAGGACACAGAAGTCACCAGTAACCAGTCAGTCCCCTATAAAGTTTGGCCCCAGAGTGCTAGCGTAGCTGCAGTACTCAGCGCACACGCCTGTCTTCTGGGAGCAGCAGTCAGCGGGGGCAGGGAGAGGACACATCGGTGCTGCAGGAGTCCCTCCTCCCCGGTGCTTGGCATCCTGTGCTGCCAGCCTCCAACTGTCTGTCTAGACAGAGCACAGATTGAACCTAGGAGGTACCGAGCACTGGGATCCAGGCCCACTCCCTCTTGGCCACCTGGAGGGTGAGTGGCTGAGGATAGGATAGGAGCTGGAAAGGCTGGAGTCCTCCTTTGCCCACTGGCTCTCAGGTGCTCTCCCCAAACCATGGAGTCCTGCCCACTATCACCACATCCTGGCATGGTTAGAAATCTTGCTTCCCAGTTCCCGTGGGGCGTTTCCCAGGAACAGAGACAAGCCCCATTTCATCTGAACAGGCATAGATCTTTGGGAAGGTCTTTTCAAAGATCTCACGTGGGTGAGACTGGGCATTCATACTATCCTCTTCATTAATGTCACATAGCAACTGTGTGAAAGACATTATTAGCTCTATTTTAGAGTGTTAATTGAGAAAACACAGATTTGAGCAGTGCAGTAACTTGTTCATGATTTCAGAGGTATAGAAGCAGTGAGGCCAGGCTTAGAATGCAGAACAACTGAGCTGGACACACCACAGTCCAGCCATTCAACTGCAGAGCCCCTGACTTGCAACGTCCTCATATTTAGATCAAGAAAAAAGTAGATCTTCAGATACTCCACATAATGCAGGAAGAAAGAAAGAAGGAAGGAAGGAAAAGGAAGGGAAGGAAGGAAGGAAGAAAAAGAAAGAGGAAAAGAAAAAGAAGAAACAGAAAAGCATTAGAGAGAGAAAGTGGTTTGCTGAGACTTATGTCTTTTAACCAAGGCTCCCCACCTTCCCTTCTCCTTCAGGCACCTCCATGTTCTGTTTGCTGTGTATCCTAAGCTGCTGCTCCAGGTCCTCTGGGTTGGGTCTGGGAGGCAGGAAGTTTGCTTTATGATCCCAGAGAGCTGTGGACAGCACTGAGCTGTTCTGCCACCCATGAACTCTGATAGACAGCAGGCATGAGATGTGGGGTGCCCCATGGAAACTCCGGACTCCACGTCAGATGCTCACTCTGAAAGAGCTCTGGTGGAATTTAGAGCCCAGGAATTTGTTGTGACCATTTGAACAAAGACTTTGTTTTCTTTTTCCACCTATTACTTGAATCTTAAAAGTGATCACTAACCAGGCTGAGGTCTCGGAGAAATCAACAGTTTGAAGAAGTTTGCCTTTCACTGTGTTCACCCCACATGAAACATGTACTCAGCTCCTAACTTCTTGAATTAATAGTATGATTCCCCCTGCCCCCCATGTCAGAATAAAGGAAGCAAGGAGCCAGATGTGTAGAGCAGGAGAGTTCCTTTCCTTGCCTGTAGCTCCTGACCCTGCATCTTGCCCGGGAAGCATTCGCATTCCTGGAATTAGCTCACATTCTGTCCTCTTCCCTCGCCCACATTACTGCGGCTCCCTGGAACGAGAGCTATGCCCTATGGAGACACCTCTTTCTGTTCCTCTGAGCACTACCACTGTGAGGCTCAATTGCCAGGGACCAGAGCATCAGGGAAGGATTTGCTGCATAGCCTGTGGGCCCAAACGAGAAAGTGAGCCCCTTCTTCCGGAATTACTAAGGAGTTCACAAGTTGACAGCAGAGCACTGAAGCAAACACAGGGCCTATCTGAAGTTGGACAGTCATGGAGCTGTCCTGTGAGGGGCAGTAGAAATGTAGCAGAGACGGAGAAGAGAGGGAAGTTAGAGCTAAATATATTAGCTTCCCTGTCTGTGACATAAGATGGTGACTTTGTCTTACCAACTGCACGTTACTTTTGGGCAATGTACATGGACTACCAGGAAATGTTAGATGACAATTAAGGGAATATTTCTTTTCCTGAGAGAGGAAAAGACACCCCCCTACCCCATTTTGCAGAGCAGACACCTGAAGCCCAGAAAAGAAAAATGTCTTCTCCACGTTTAGCCAGGTAATTCATTTGTGGTGGGGCTGTGAGGGGGGGGACGAGAGATCTTGCTCCCCTGCCCTGTGGATGTCTCACTAATCCAGGCCACCTCTCATCTCTCCAGCTGCCTCGGATATTTCCTGCTTCACTGATGAGGCAGGCCTCAGTACTCACCAGCAGATGGTTAGAGACGGAATCAACCATCTGTAAGATTGGGCCCCACTTCCTGCCCAAGTCACTGTGTCCCATGACTGAATAGTACTGAAATGAATGTTATCCTTCATCACAGGATGCTTGGGGTGGGGGACACCATTCTCAAATGACTTCTCACATGGTTTGTGATGAAATAGCTTTCCCTGCACAGAGTCACTTTGCAGTCACCAGACATCTGCTTTGGGCATTAACACACAATGTGCCCAGTAGTATTGCAATTCAAAGCCTAAACCACAGACAGAGGCAGGGTGGGCTGGATCCCTTTGTACTGGAAAACCACTGGCCATGGACTGTGTCAGAGCTTAACAGTAACAGTAATACCACAAGAGCATCCCATAGGAGTAAATTTGGCGAATTGTACACTGCTGTTCTATCACTTTGTTACGGCAGCCCCGAGCAGGCTAATGCAGGCAGGCTGCCTCGTGTCTCTTATGAACAAAGTCTAAAGTCCTTTATATGACTAAGTCCTCCAAAACTTTGAGTCTGCCATACTATCTTCATTTATTGTCCTCATGTTACTAAAATCCTGTCTATTCTACTTGAATTGAAGTATTTCTTCCCCTTCATTCCACAGAGCTCTTCCACTGCTCGTTCAGTAATTTTATTCTTTTATTACACAAAAAATCCAATCATCCTTTTTGACTTGAGTGCCATCTCTTCTCTGAAAGTTTATTAGATTCCCGTTTGGAAGTATATTTAGTCCTTCCTGTCTCTGCTCTCCCACCAGCACACTACGTAGATCTGTTCCAACAACCATCACACTCTGTTTCTTCCTGAGATCCATGATGAGTGCCCATGAAGACCTTGTCTGGTGCTTGGCCTTCACCATGCAGGGTTAAAGGCACAAGTCCTTGAACTCAGGGAAGCAGCTCTCCAGGAAAAGGGTCCATATCTCCTGCCCTTGAGGGCAGTGTTAACGGGGTGTGTGTGTGTGTGTGTGTGTGTGTGTGTGTGCCAAGTCCAGAGAAGGGCCTGAGGCTTTGATGACAGGTATGAGTAGAAAGTAAAGGAGAGTTTTTCAGATAGAGAAGACTACATACAAAAAGCACAAAGTCACAACTGTGACTGATTTATGTTTGTAGAATTTTGTTCCAATGCTCTGTTATCTGGGGAGCAGCTAACATGTCTGATTTAATTTCAGGGCTCGCAAAAAATATATACTAAATAAGTGATTAGTGCATGAATAAATGCATGAATGAATCAATGAGTGAGCACGTGACAAACAGAACAAGCCTCATGCATCAGTTGGAACTCTGATTTCTAAGTATCAGAAACATATAGCCTAGCTAACTTCAGTGAAAAAGAGGTTTATAAGAAGGCTGAGGGGAAGTTCACATGATGGGAGGAAAAATGAAAATCAAGCTGGGCGGAGACAGGATCCAGACAGTGACAGAGGCCCCGGAGAGTTCCTGTTCACCAGGCCTGCCTGGCGTGGCTGCTGGAACATGCGACACACACGTGTTCATTCTCTTCAAATTCTAGGCAAGCAGCATTCACAGGGTCGTATCAGAGCATGGGATCCTCTCTGGCAAGGCCAGGTTTCTGTTCCCCTGATTTTATACAGTGGTGGAGAATTAATTCTCAAGTGAAAATTAGGTTTCACATCAAAAATGTGCGGTAGACATGGATAATCAAGAAAAGCAAATATCACTACCTGGGGGTTTTCAGTTCATTCAGACCTGGCCCTTTTTCATGGACTGAGGCATCTTTAGAAATGTTTTTCACATTCAAGTCATGGCTTTCCGGTGCCACTATGAGCTGTCATCCAGTAATAAATGACCCAGAGTAAAGTTCTGATATGAGAGGAGACTACTGAGAAAATTAGAGAATTAACGCATCCTCTTCTAGCCCTTCCTGCCACGTGTATTTCCAATTACTTGCTTCTCAGCCCCAGGCCAACTCCACCAACTCCAGCACCTGGGGTTTGCTGCTGACATCCTCAGCCCTACCCAAGGGCAGGTTCAGATGTCTTTAAGTTCTAGGGTCTACCTTGTCTGGGCTAGAATGATATTTGTGAAGGTACTTGATTAACCACCTAGTTTCTATAAGTGCACATTAATATTTATGTTCCCAGTAGAAACAAAGGCCTTTGTCTCTATTTAACAGTTTAGGATCGAACATTTCTGAATAGAGAACTCTACAAAGTCTGTTTGTCCCAGACTTTAGCATAATACTTGGCACATAATTCAAACTCCAGGAAACTCGATTTCTGTCATTCTGATCTTGGATTCTGCAGCATCATATGTTTTTTTCTTAGCTACTTTCCCGGTTAAGATCTAGCCAGAGAGAAACCTTATTGAGATACAATCTCTTTTTAAAATGCATTTCTTTCTTTTTTTTTTTTTTAAATGCATTTCAACAAACTTCAAAACCCAATAACAATCAAGCTGAGAGTCAAATCAAAGACTCAATACCATTCACAATAGCGACAAAGGAAACAAAATACCTAGGAATATACTTAACCAAGGAGGTGAAAGATCTCTACAAAGAGAACTATAAAACACCAAGGAAAGAAATTACAAATAACACAAACAAATGGAAAAAAAATATTATGCTCATGGAATCAACATTGTTGAAATGCCCATACTGCCCAAAGGGATTTACAGATTTAATACAATCCCTATCAAATACCAACATCATATTTTACAGTTCTAGAAAAAAATGATTCTCCACTTGATTTGAAACCAGAAAAGAGTGTAAATGGCCAAAGCAAACTTAAGCAAAAAAGAACAAATCTGGAGGCATCTTAGTAGCAGACTATGAAAGCTATAACCCAATTATAGCCCAAAAATATGGAGAAAGAGAGTGGAGGGAGGGGATGACGGGTGGAGGGAGGGTAATTTGTGGGACCACCCCAACGGTGCATCTTACAAGGGTACATGTGAAACTTACTAAATGTAAAATATAAATGTCTTAACACAATAACTAAGAAAATGCCATGAAGACTAGGTTAATGAGTTTGATGAAAATATTCCAAATTGTATATAAGACCAGCACATTGTACTCCATGACTGCATTAATGTCCACAGCTATTATTGAATTAAAAAAAAAGACACCTGCACATGAATGTTTATTGCAGCACAATTCACAATCGCAAAGATGTGGAATCAACCTAAAATTATTATACACATACCATAGAATACCACTCAGCCATCAAGAAGGATGATGTAATGCCTTTTACAACCATTTGGATGGACCTGGAGACTATTGTCCTAAGTGAAGTATCTCAAGAATGTAAAAACAAACATCACATGTATTCACTATTAAACTGGAACTAACTGATGAGCGCACATGTGTACAGGGGGGAGTAAAGCTCAGTGGAAATCAAGCAGGGGGAAGGATTAGAGGATGGCTGAAAACCTACCTGACGGGTTCAGTGCACACTATATGGGTGATGGCACAGTTATAGCCCTGAACCAAACTTTACAAAAGCAATACATGTAACAAAAAACATTTGTATCCCCATAATATTTCAGAAAAACAAACCTTTGCTGACCAGATACAAAAAGCATGACATTTATCAAACCCATCGCTCATCACTCAAAAGGAAGTGAGTACATAAGGTCATAAAGAACTCAAGAAATTTCCTTTCATCTCTCAAAATTTAGATGTTTATATGCTTTGTAAATCTTAAAATTTGTAACACCTTAAAAAACAATCTCCCCTGCAAAATACTGTGAGAAAGAGTAATCGCCTCTATGCTACAGATGGAATTCCTGCGTGGTTTCATTTTTTGTTTCTTTGGGGTCCTCTTATGGAGGTCTCCATGACATGCCTGGTCTCTAGTCCTGGTTTGCTCTCTGACCACCATGCATCAGCTGATGGCTCAAAATTACAGTTCACACATCTATAAAATGTAAACTAGAATACTGACCTCACTTTTCTTTCTTTTTTGCTGTTTAAAAAAATTGTGATCAAATACATATAAAAAAATTTACTATCTTCAACATTTTTTAGTGTACAGTTACATTCACACTGTGAAGCCATCACCACTGTCTGTCCCCAGAACTCTTTCCATCTGGAAAGACTAAAACTCTGTACCTACTAAACAATAACTCCCTGTTCACCTCCTCAGTCACACACCCTAATTTTTATCTTTTCTTAGTAAAATCATACAGTAGTTGTGTTCTTATAACAGACTTATTTCATTTAGCATAATGTCCTTAAGATACATCCATGTTGTAACACATGTCAGAACTTGCTTTTTGATGGACGTTACCTTCTTTTACATTTAGGGTAATTACTTCTAGGGAGAAACCTACCCTTGCCATTTTGTTACTTGGTTTCTCTACATTTCACAGATTTTTGTTCCTTATTTCCTTCTGTACTGCCTTATTCTGTGTTTAGTAGATTTTTTTTGTATTTACATGGTTTGCTTCTCTTCTTTTTACCTCTTGCACATATTCTACAGATATTATTGTGCTTATTACGGGGATTACATATAATCTCTTAAAGTTGTAAGTCCATTTAAACTGATACCAACTTAGGTTCCATTGCATGGCAAAAACTCTGCTCCTCTTCCCCAAGGCCCTATCCCCTTATATTACTGGAAATGCAGATCACATCTTCATAGATTGTGTAGCCATTAACATATAATTGTTTTTATGCTTTTGTCTTTGAAATTCTTAAAAGTGTGATAAGTAGAATGATGCACCTAAATTGCAGTAATACTACTTATATATTTGTTCACATATTGACCTCCACCTGAGAACTTTTCTCATGTATTTTCACAAGGCTTTGTTTATTTTTCTTTTTAAGGTTAAGTAAAATTAAATGTGCAGAATCATCTAATTAATATCAAGTGTGTAATAAATATTTAAAAAATGGTGGTAACCATCCTGGTAAATGCTGATAATCAACTGAATGAGTGAGTGGATTATTCTCCTCTAAAATAAGGCCTGTGAGAAAGAGGCACAGCTTCTGGGTGAAGGACTCAACTACAATTTGGACGCAACCTAACAAGTGCAAATAATGTAACTCAGTCGTATGTACCCTTATAATTATTCAGAAAAAAAAGGAAGAAAGACTCATGATATTTTCGTGAGCACGATTCCTTTGATCACCTAATATGAGTGTTGACAAAAAGAAATTAAAGTTGGTAACAGAATCAGTAAGTTGAGGATACATCTTGGTTTTCCATCAAGAAAGAAGTTCTGTGGCTCTGGACACTGGGTTTCTTGCTTGTCATGTCGCGGGGTTAAACTCAATCTGAAAAGAGGTGGCTTTAAATAGTTTTCCTTTCCCTTTCACTGCTTCAGGAAGTTCCACTATGAGTCAATGCCAAATGGGTTTAGTTTTTAACTTGAATTTGCTGGTAACGGGCAGTGGAAGAGATGATTCAGAAACCCCATTCTGACCTTATTTGCCTCATGCTCTGACTGCAGAAGGTGAGTCCCGGGCTTCGCAGTGTAGGGTTATAATGGAGAAGTGAGCATCCCACGGTTAAGGCTCTGTGGATAGGACAAATGCACGCACAGGAGAGGACTCAGGCCAATGCTTATTTCAAATTGTTCATGAAGCTGTATAAATAGAACAAATAAGAAAACGAGGACAGAAGACATGAATTTAATATCAGACAGAATGTATAACATTATCATTATGTACAATTGTGGACATAATGGTGGGTAAAAGCAGAGAAAAGGTGTGCATTGCATGTGTGGGATTTGTCCATGACTTGATTCATAAACATTATGGGGAAAAGAAAGAGAATATTGTGTCTGGTACATCAAAAGGAGTCATGGTCTTACAGTTTCATGTTTCATGTTTTTCTTAAGGAATCTTTTCATCCTGTTGTTTTTTGTTCAAGCACATATTTTGTATATCATGTAGGAAAGAATAATGGATTTGATGTTTGAGACCTGAGTTCTAATCCTCACTCTGATACTGACTACATAGCCCTAGGAAAACTGGTGCCTGTATAGGCCAAATTTCTTCATATGTAAACTTGAGGAAAATACTGGTGTTGAATTTCTTTGAGGGATAAATGAGGTACTATGTTAACAAATATTAAAGAATGCCATGTACACTCAAATGCCTAATGTATAGAAGTTGTTGAACAAATACGGCTTTATTCTTCCCAGTGGGCCCCAATGGCTTCCTCACCTATAAAATTTGGGCAGAATTTGTATCTTATATCTAATTATAAAATTTCCACCAATGTTCTGGAATAATCTTCAATCAAGGAGGAAAAAGGTAATCTGGTAATTCTCTCTGATTCTGTAAGAGATGGTCACACCCCTTGTATTCTTCAGGAAATGTACTTTTTAAAAAAAAATTCCTAGGCAATGTTTCATATTATATATGGTTGTAAATTTGGAAAGGAAATTTGCTTTAATTCATTCATCTGCATGCAATGCTTGAAATGGGTTGTCAGTTACATAAGGGTGTCTGATATTATGCCAAGCAAATTATAACAACTTTTGGATATCTTTGTAAGGAAAAGCAATCATCATTGCTTTTTACTCTCTCTAATAAATCCCTAACGCTGATGATTACAATAACTGGCTAGGTCTAACTTGTTTAATGAACAAAGCTCAGTGCAATTTCATAAAGCATCTCTGGTATGATGACTTCTACAGGAAGATTCTGGGAGTCTGTATTTGAATTCAAATACACATAATCTCTCTCTCCTGAGACGCAAATAGATTCTCAAGATTCTTTGGAATTCATCTGATTCATTAGTATTTGGTCTTGACATTTAAAAATGACAAGATAATTCTAAATTTTCTACTCCCTTTGATTATATTTGAACTGTTTCAATTAAATGCAAATGTATCTTTAACATTTATCACCTGATTTCTTTCCCAATTTGCTGAGGATAGGAGGCTTTGTAGAAAACAATGGTGCCTGAAAGCAAGGAGGTGAGTGGAAATGTGTTTTAACACCAGGAAGCAGAAAGCAGTTGCACTCTCTCAGCAAATAATCTGAACTGGAAAGTATGACCCGCAGACTCCACGGCTTCCTGTAATTCATGTGGTCAGCTGTTTTGTTCGCGGGTTTCATGTAGCCCTGAGTATTTTCCAAAGCTAATCTAGTGGGTCACACAGCTAGAATCGAGAGGGAACAAAGACAAAAGAAAGAATGAAATCCTCTCATTTGTGGCAACATGGATGAGCCTAGAGGATGTTAGGAAGGGAAATAAACCAGGCACAGAAAGGTAAAGACCTCCTGTTCTCATTCACAAGAGAAGCTAAATAGAGTAGGCCAGGTGTCCTCCAACTACGGCCTGCGGGCCACATGCAGCCTGCCTAGGACATTTATCTGGCCTGCTGGGTGTTTTTGCCACTGCTGCCTGTCCTGCTTAGCAGCCAGCTCATCCCAGGGCCCGCACTCTGGCCCTCCAACGGTCTGAGGGACAGTGAACTGGCCCCCTGTTTAAAAAGTTTGAGGACTCCTGGAGTAAGCTGATCGCATGGGGGTAAGAGAGTAGGATAGTTGCAGCTGGAGACTGGGCAGGCTGGGAGAAAGGGGAGTAGGGAAAGTCTGGATAACAGACACAAAATGATAGTGAGAAGGAATAAGTTCTGGCGTGCTAGAGCACTGTAGGGTGGCCATATTAACACTGATTTGCTCTATATTTCCAAATAGTTAGAAGAGAAGATTTTGAATGCTCTCAAAACAAACAAACAAAAAAGATAAATGTTTGAGGTGATGGTTATGCCAATGACTCTGATTTTAGCATTATATGCTATATACAGCTCTCAGAACATCCACTGTACCCCATAAGTACATACAATTATTACGTGTCAATTAAAACTTTAAAAAAGATAGGCAGAAAAAAATAAAATGAAGGAAATACCATGCAACTAAATTTAAATTAGTTGCCTTATTTTCATTAAAAACAAATTTGGCTCAATCATTTCCAATATTATCTCAAACTTAGAGTTTTTAAAGGACTTTGACAGTGGGCTTTTTCCTACTTATCATAAAACTGTGGTAGAAGAATCATTACACGGAAAAAGAAACCAAGACCCAGGAAGAGAAAAGATTTACTTGACATCACCCAAGTAGAACTGAACCCAACTTATCGGGTCCCACGTCCAATGTTCTGGTGGAGCTATCCCACTTATGTGATAGTCCTCCAGCACTGTGCTAGGTCTCGTGGAGAAGCTGGGATGAAGAAATTGTAGCCCATGCTTTTTAGGACATTTCAACATGATACAGGAACAAATAAAGAATGTTTAATTTGAAGACCTCAGCTCATATGTGTATACAGAATGGACACATATGATTAAAAAAACTAAGGAAATCATAATTTATTAAGGGTCTGAGTTAGACATCATGCTGTGTGTTCTTATACTGGTAGAAGGCAAGGAATGACCATTTTTAAGATGCAGAAATCAGAACCCAGGAATTTTGTCTAAGCTGCTCATTACTGTCTTCAGACCAATCTAATGAGACAGGCGGAACTCGAAGACACCTTCTCCAAAACTGTTGCTGTTGACTGACCTTGCTGGACTCCAAGTCTATATATCTCAATCTTGACGCCTATATTACAAGGCAAATATAAATACAGTAGAACCTTTATAGCTGACCACCTCCCTACACAGACCACCTCCTTACGTTGACCTAATTTTCATAGGTCGCATAGGTCAGTGTACTGTACTTCCTTATGTTGACCACCTTTGTATGTTGACCAGTTTGTTATAGTCTCTTGAGTGATCAGCTTACAGAGGTTCTATTGTGTGTGTGTGTCTAGTACATATAAAGTTTCCTTATAATATATACAAAATATTAGATATTAGCAAATTAACTTTGGATATGATCCTTAACCTCTCTGCTATTAAGCTTCCTCACTTATAAAGTAGTCATAATTATATCAACTGTGTAGCATTTGTTGCTTGAATAAATTAAATGACACATGCCTAGCACACATCTGGACAACTGTGAGACTAATAAATGTTTCTTTCTTTCCTCCCTTCCTGAAATCTGCACAAGTGAAAATGCACTTCTCTTAGCACAGTCCTCTAGTGCTACAAAGATATAAGTCACTGCAGAGCGGGCTTGAGTTAATCACACTGCAATGTGCTCTGTCCCAAGTATATTAGTTCAAGTCTATAATAATTCAGCTATCATTAAGACTCTGGTAATAATAACAGTGTGCATCATTTTTATAGCCATCAATCATCACAGTAGTACTAAGTGACACCTAAGACAGTTACTATTATTTCTATTTTAGAGAAGGTCAGGACACAAGGAATTTAAGCAAATGGCCCCAAATCTCAATGCATCAGTTCAGGACACAGACAGGTTTCTTACTCCGAGTTTACTTTCTTCGTCCCTCCTTCCCTCCCTCCATCTTTTCTTTCTTTTTGGTTTCTGAAACAGAGTCTTACTGTGTTGCCCCGGCTAGAGTGCTATGCCATCACAGCTCACAGAAACTTTACACTCTTGGGTTCAAGTGATTCTTTTCCTTCAGCCTCCATAATAGCTGGGACTACAGGTACCTGCCACCAATCTGGGCTAATTTTTCTATTTTTAGTAGAGACAGGGTTTCACTCTTGCTCAGGTTGGTATCTAATTCCTGAGCTCTAGCAATCCACCTGCCTCAGCCTCCTAGAATGCTAGGATTCCAGACATGAGCCATTGTGTCCAGCTAAAAGTCCACTGTCTTCGATAGTATCCAACACGGTACAGCTTACACATTAAACCAAAAGGGATATGCAGTTGTTAAGAAACGCATTGTGACCGAGATCCTCACCTTTCTGAAACTGTAGAGAAACGATGAGAAAACAGGGCAGATGTCACCACCAACACTACAGGATATTATTATATCTCAAAAGCCATGAAAGTACACTGTCTTGTCAGGGAACAGGTATCCTCGGGGACTCGGCTATCTGGGGGTGGAAGCGAATGTGTTGAGGTCAGGGTGAAGAGCCACCACTGGCAGGAAGGACCCCCTATTTCTGTTCAGTTTGAAACAAAAACGACATCTGTCAAGGCCATTCCTCTTTCAGCTGTGGCTGGAATCAACAAGTGATAGGGATGACTTTGCAGCACTTTGTTGAGAATGAGAAATCCCAAGTCATAGAACATGAAGTTTCTGAGCCATGTAGGGACTTAGAAATGTTGCATAGAAGGGCATAAAAGGAGGAAATAAAGATAGAACCTGACATTAAAATAGAATCCTGGCTTTGAGTCCAAACTCCACCCCTTAGTTTCCAAAGCCCTGTTTTTGAAACTGCAAATGGCTCTTCACATAAAAGAACATGAGTCAGTACACATAGAAGTATGTTGAGAAATAGAAAGTACTTGGCAAATTCAGGAGACCTTTGAAAATGTTTCATAGGAAACAACAATCAAGATTAGTGCGGTTATTACTATTAGAGAAATAAATATGGACTCAGGATTCTAGACTGTGGCTCAGTACTCATTCTGTGACTCAGTGTAGTCACAACAGTTTAACCAGGGTTGTCCATGGCCTTAAGCTTGGCACTGGGACAGACAAAGGGAAAATCACTAAGTAAGGCCCATCTCTTTGAGCAGTGAAAGTGCTGGGCTAGGACTGTCATCTCCACTCTCACTCAGTCCTGCGGCTTACCTCTGACACATCACCCGGCCCATGTTGCATAGTCTTTGGTTTTCTACTTTCTACCCAGAATTTAATAGGTTATATACTTGTCGAAGGAAAGTACCACATTACTTATGTTGATCTCTGCATCATCACTGCACACCAGAGGGGCCGGCCTGAACAGAAGCTCTAAATGTAGACAGTGGTCCTTACACTCCAAAGGCTCCTTGTCTAGTTGAGAGGCCAGACTCAAATAGAAACTGCCATAGACACAAAAGATGCTTTGGACAACTATGGGGTGGTGGGTAGTAATCCTTGCTGAGAATCAAAAATTACAGTGTTCAGATGTGGAGAGAAAGGAATGCCTTTGCACTGCTGGTGGGACTGCAAACTAATACAACCTTTTTGGAAGTATGGAGAAGCCTTAAAGAACTCAACCTAGATCTCCCATTCAATCCTGCAATCCCATTACTGGATTACATATCCAGAAGGAAAAATAAAAACAAACTTTTATTATAAAGCCACTTGTACTAGGCTGTTTATTGCAGCCCACTTTACAATTGCTAAAATGTGGAAACAGCCTAAATGTCCTTCAACCCAGCAATGGATTGATAAGCTGTGGTATATGTATACCATGGAATATTATTCAGCCATCAAAAATAGTGGAGATTTTACAGCATTTGTACTAACCTGGATGGAGGTGGAACACATTATTCTTAGTGAAGCATCACAGAAATGGAGAAGTAAGAATCCTATGTATTCAACTTTGATATGAAGACAATTAATGACAATTAATGACATGGTGGGGCATGGGGGAAGGGTATACCAGACAGAGAAGGAGTGAGGGGGTGTGGGCAAGGCAAAAAAAGAAATAAAGAAATTAGTGACTAATTCTTATATAAATTGTATTTAATTTTGACCAAAGTACATTACTTAAACATTAATTTTTAATTCAACGTGTTAATATGTTGTTTATCATATTGCATCCTCATTTATAAGTGAAATATGTTTGTAATTTCCCCTTTATGATAATATATTTTCCCCAATTTTAATACCAGGTGTATCCAGATTAAGTAGAATGATTTTGAAGTATTTCTTTTTCTATTGTCTATAAGATTTGGCATGATCTGTTTTTTTGAAATTATCTTTTACTTTTATTTATAAATATTAGTTATCTATTTTTTTGAGACTTTGGAAAAAAATAATAAGAAGAACTTAACTGATCAAAGTATTCTATAATAGACATACCTCTATCTGACAATGTGAATGTTACTTTCTTTGCATTATTGCTATTATTATTGCTTAATATTTTGTTGCAGCAATCGTCTGATTTCTTTTCTGAATGTATTTATCTTCATTCGTTCTTTATGAGGTCTTTGTTCTCAGTCCTTATGTTAAACATTGCTATTGTCATTAGATTTAGCCTTTTTAATTCTGTGAAGGCAAAAGTGGAAACCTAATATACACATGTATAAGTCAGGAAAAAAAAAAACATCACAGTGTCTACTAGGTGTCCCAGGAAAGACCGTGTGACGTTGGAAAGGGATTCTGTCCCCTTGGCAACAGGACAGCCTTAGTTTCTGCTAGAATCTGCACCCTCTGGATGACAATCTAGGGGCTGGACTCAACCTTAACCTAAACAAGGAGTATTGACAGAAGAAAAGGTCACATCTTCTCCTACGTCTAACTTCCAGGCTCATTATGGCGTCACTCTCAACTCCTTTGACTTTCTGGGTGTACAGTGGCTCTTTTCTCCATAGGGAATGCTGTTTTTCAGCAGACTCAGACTTCCCATCACGCTTACACAACCCTTCAAACTCATCCTTAAAAGTGTGCTCACACATCCTCTGCTGGATGAGTCCACGCTTATTCTTGCGAGAGACACCACTTCTTTGGCCTAAATATCTATCTCCTGTGATGCGTGCCACACAGGCTGTACTGATTTCTTCACATCACACTGTACCGTGAGGAGGGCACAGTGTGATCCACCCCAGCTAATCCCACTGGGCATAATAGTCCAGGACTCCATAATCCCAGCACAGTTTTCAGTAGAGGAGTGCATAACAGAATAAAATAATAAAAATATTGCTAATTGCTTCTTGCTTTAACCCTCACCTGCCCGTGTCTGATACGCAAGGTGTGCTGGAATGGACAAGTTGCCCAAGATGACATAGGCCTAGTAATGAAGTCACGGCATTGATGGAGGCATAGAGTACACCTTAAAGATTTTAACTTATTTTTATCTATCTACAGAGTCCTGGCTATCATTTCCCAGTTCAATAAATAGAAGGATCCTTTTTAGAGACAACTTAGTAGAGGATTTAGTAGTGAGGGCTTTGGTAATTTTCCACCTGCTAATGGGTAAACAACGGCAGTCCTAGGATATCCAGGGCTGTGGGCACTGAATGGAGCTGCTCCGGCTGCAGCTCCTGGTAATGTATTTACTCAGCTGTTAGCGAGCCCAGCAGCTGGGAACGGGCTCCCCAGTTAGCTATAAGAGAACTACCAGGGACTCATTTATTTACTATTAAACCGTAAGCACTTGGCAGGGCATCTGGTCCCACTTTCCTAGGTTATGATTGGGTACTCCTGAGACACGGTCATTAGAAGAGCAGCTGGACTATTTAAAATGTCAAATAGGAAATTCAGAAGTTTTAGAATCTCAGCACATTTGTTATGGGGTAAAAAGGGATGTTAGATAGATAGAATCAGAACACATTTGGAATCTCTGATGCTCCATAGACTGAATTTACCTTGAAATTATATCTGATTCAGTTCTCTTTGCTTTTAAAGTATAAGATTTTGGGGGCTGGACATAACCATGGGGTCTTGCAAGGGATCTTTATGGGTGATGAATGTCTGTAAATAACATTCAAACGGGCAGGCAACTACCTGGGATAGGGAGGGGAAAGGACAGATTTGGGGTTTGACATATCTAGGTTTTATTTTTATTTATTTGTTTATTCATTTCTTTCTTTCTTGAGACAGTCTCACTCTGTCACCCTGGGTAGAGTGCCTTGGAGTCACAGCTCACAGCAACCTCAAACTCAAGCGAGATCTTCTTGCCTCAGACTCCTGGGTAGTTGGAATTATAGGTGCCCACCACAACGCCCAGCTAGGAGAAACAGTGTATCACTCTTGCTCAGGCTGGTCTTGAACTCCTGAGCTCAGATGATCCCCCACCGCCTTGGCCTCCAGAGCGCTGGGATATAGACGTGAGTCACCTCGCCCGGCCCCCTACCTCAGTTTTGATGTTGATCTTATCATTTAGGAGCATGATCTTGGAAAAAATCTTGAAATTCCATGAAGCTTTATTTCATCAACTGCAAGACAGGGTGATGGTATCTACACCAGGAAACTAAGGATGGGTCTGATGCACCTTGGAAAATAGTTGGAAGTGTGCCATAGATTGATTTGTTCTGCTGGTGCCATAAGAATGAAAACATTTTTTAAATTTCATTGCACCCACATTTGGTTAGAGATTTACGTGTTTCTTAGGCAGCACTGCTGAGTGTATATATTATGTACCATTTTTCTTGCCTCAGTCATTGCTGGACATGATGTAGAAAGTTCCTAGGTAAGTAGGTGTTTTTCCACCTTCCAAAGAACACCTTATTTATTTTATCAAAGTAGAATAATTTAATGCTAAGTGCAGCCCCTCAAATGATTACATTTTGTTTAATTGTAATTTTTAGTTTTGAAACACGTCCAAGGTATCAGACAAGTGTAATGAAAAGGGCAGAAGAACTGAGTGTAAAATCTAGATCGCTATTATTTCTGTTCATTCATACTCTCTCGTTCTCTGCTTTGACCTCTGTAAAATGGTGATGGTAATAGTAACACCTAAGAACATTCGGGGATTTGTGGTTACAAATGGGGAAATCCTGGAACTGAGGACTCCTTGAAGGTGTGCTTCACATTCATTTGTAATCAGAGCTGGACAGAAGACGCCCTGACAGCTGCCGGGATACTTAACATATATTCTAGGAAGTAGTAGGCACGGAGCAAGAGCCACGTGGTAGCAGATGTGACCCGGGCTCTCCTGACCACAGGCCAACTGACATCCCCTGCTTGTAGTCTCCACCTGCTCTGATGTAGACTTATGGTTTCCAAATATGGGTGGGCTGTTCAATTTTCTGGCTTCCTGTTCTCCTTTCTAGTTCTGATAAAGCATCAGTCTATTTCATGCCCTCATGCCTTGGCACAAGCTGATCTCCTTGCTAAAATAACTAACCCTCTCCACACCACCTTTCCTGATTGCCTCTTTGATCAGCCCCACATTTAATTCTTTCATCTTTAAAACATTGGCTATCAACTGTTCTATAATTACTTCTTTAACAAGCCTGTCCCTACCGATAGGAGGATATCCTCATGAATGTAAGGTAAAGAAGCATTTTAAAAATAAGAGACAAAAAGATTCAGAAAGGATACAGGTGCTAAATCTGGTGACATCACTGCATCTGGAATGCCTCCAACGCATCTTTCCACCGGTCACAGTCAATCCCTTCTCCTCTTTGTTCATTTATGTATTTATGAAATAGGTTTTACCTATTATTTTACCTATTATTCGTGCATAGAAAATAAAAATGTGGGGCTGAACAAGACATAATCTTCATCCTCTTGAAGTGTGTTGAATAGTAAGGAAGCTGCAGGTCAGATTTTCATTTTAAAAAGATTGTTCTGATGGACTGGGGAGATGTCCTGTAGAAAAAACTCATGAGGAGGAAAGCCCACTAAAAGGGGGTGGTAGAAACTTAGGTGAGAGCCGATGACGATGTCCACAGAGAAGATGGCAGGGAGATGGACCCATCGGGATGGACAGAAGGACAGTCACTCTTTATGAAACATGTTCTCTGTGTTAGCGCTGTGCTAGGTGCTTTGCCTACACTCTTCCCTTCAATCTTCAGAAGAACTCCAGCAGATAGGGCCCTCCCATCACTGAGGAGGATAGGGTCCTCCTGTCACAGAGGAGGAAACTGAGAGATCAGTTATTTGCCAAAGGGCACATAGTTAATAAGCCTCAGAGCTGGCATCTGAGGCCAGGCATGTCTGGCTCCAGAGCCTGAACTCTTGAACAGAACTCTGTGCTTGGCCTGATAGAGAACATGATCATCAGAGAGGCTCACACGGTTTAGACACCTGCCTGCCCTCGTCCATCAGCCCTAGTGAAGGCTTAGATCTTTCTTGTGGCTTTAAACTCCATTTACTGCCTTCTCTTCACTTTCTAACAACAGCGACTGTCTCAGCCTTCCTGGGGGAAGGGCCATTAAGCCTGCTGAGATGGGAGTTGCAGAGGCCCAGCCTCCCACACCTGATCCACCTGGATCTGCCACTGGCTGCCTGACTGGGAGGGCTGGAGGGTCACTGCCCCTTACAGGCAAGCTTACATTTCTTCTGGGTGAATAGATATGAGAAGATAGCTGGGTTATAGGGCAAAATACACTTTGATCTTTTTGAGAAACTGCCAGGCTATGGCCCAACCTGGTTTATCTTTCCACTTTCTTACCAGCAACCTTGGAAAGCTTTAGTTACTCGACATCCTCACCGGCCTTTGGTACACTCAGCCTTTTTAATTTCAGTGATCATAGGAGATGCCAAGTTGTTTCTGCTGGTTGTAATCTGCATTTGCCTAATGGTAGATCATGCGGACCATCTTGTCGGGTGCTTACTTGGTACCCCACAGCTTCTTGTGTGGTGTCTGCTCAATTCTCTTGCCCATTTGTCAAAATGAGTTGTTTCTTTTTTTTCTTACGGGTTTCTTATTTTTTGACTTGTGAGAGTTTTTAAAAATATATTCTGGATCCAAACTTATTCCACTTCATAGTTTGTCTGTTCATCCTCCTAAAGATATCTTTCAAAGAGATATTGTTACTTCTGATGAAGTCCAGTTTATTAATTTGCTGTTTTATGCCTCTGGCTTCTACTGCTTTAGCTAAGAAATTTTGACCTAAATCAAGCTCACGAAAACTTATTCCTATGCTTTATTTTGTAAGTTTTATAGTTCTTTTTGTTTTAAATTTAGAGCTGGTTGACATTTTGAGTTGATTTTTGTATATGGTCCAAACTATAGATTGAAATTTATTTAAAAAAATATGGATATGCTGTTTTCCGGCACCATTTGTTGCAAGGCTATTCTTTATATACCAAATTGCCTTTGCATTTTTTGTAAAACTCAGCTGTCCGCATAGGTATGCGTCTCTTTCTAGGCTCTCTATTCTGTTCTACTGATATCTTTGCTCATCTGTATACCATACTCGAGCTTTATAAGTGTGGAAATTAGATATTGTTGGTGCTGCAAATTTGGTCTTCTTTTCCAAAGTTGTTTGGCTAGTCTAGAACATTTGAATTTCCATAAGAATTAAAGAACCTGAATACAGACAAACTTTGGAGATATTGCAGGCTGGGTTCCAGACCACTTCAATAAAGGAAATAATGAAGTAAAGTGAGACACAAATGATTAGATTTCCCAGCGCACTTAACAGTTATGTTTATACTATAGTTTCTTAAATGTGCAATAGCATCATGTCTAAGTAAACAATGAACATACCCTAATTTTAAAATACTCTATTACTGAAACATGGCACTTATTATCTGAGCCTTTAGGGAATCATTATCTTTGTGATGGTGGAGGGATGGAGGGTCTTGCTTCCATGTTGATATCTGCTGACTGTGCCAGTGTGGTGGTTGCTAAAGTCTGGGCCAGCTGTGGCAATTTCTTAAAATAAGACAACAGCTATGTTTGTTGCATCCATTGCCTCTTCCTTTCACAGAAGCTTTCTCTGTCGCATATGATGGTGTTTCATAGCATTTTACCCACAGTAGAACTCTAATTCACACTTGGAGTCAATGCTCTGAAACCCTGCCATTGCCTACCAACTTAGTTTATGTAGTATTCTAAACCTCTTCTTCTCATTTCAAGATTGTTGACAGCATCTTTACCAGAAGAAGATTCTATCTCAAGAAACCCATTTCTTTGCACATTCATAAGAAGCAATTTCTCGTCCACTCAACTTTCATCATGAGACTGGAGCAATTCAATCCCCTCTTCAGGTTCCACTTCTCATTCTTGTTCTCTTGTTATTTCTACCACATCTGCAATTACTTCCTCCAAGTAACTGGAAGACCTCCTTGAAGTCTTAAACCCTTCAACCTACATGAGGGTTGGAATCAACTTCTTCCAAATTCATGTTAATGGTAATATTTTGGTTTCCATGAATTTTAAATTTCCTTAGTGGCACCTAGACTGGTGAATTTTTTTCTAGAACATTTGCTATTTTCTTTGCCCACAGCCATCAGCAGAATCATTGTCTATGGCAGCTATAGCCTTATGAAATGTATTTATTAATTAAGACTCAAAATTATTCCTTGATACATAGGCTATGGGTTGGATGTCATGTGAGCAGTCATAAAGACAAAATTAATTTTGTGCATCTCCATCAGAGCTCTTGGATGACGAGGTGCATTGTCAATTAGTGTTAATATTTTTTTATTAAATCATAGCTGTGTACATTAATGCAATCATGGAGTATAGTGTGGTGTTTTCATATACATTTTGAAATACTCTCATCAAAGTGGTTAACATAGCCTTCATGTCATTTTCTTAGTTATTGAGTTAAGACATTCACACTTTGCTTTTAGAAAGAGTCATGGCTCAAAAGGGTAGGGTGCCGGCTCCATATGCCAGAGGTGGTGGGCTCAAACCCAGCCCTGGCCAAACAAACAAACAAACAAACAAACAAAAAAATGAGTGTTAACATTTTGAAGAAAAAAAAATCTTTTTCTTTTTAAATCTGAGAAGTAGATCTCAATGGTGGGCTTCAAATATTCTGCAAACCATGTTATAAATAATGTGCTGTCAACCAGGCTTGCTTGTTCCATTTCTAAAGCACGTGAAGAGTTCACATAGTATAATCTGAAGGGCTGTAAGATTTTAAAAGTAGTAAATGAGCATTGGCTTTAGCTCAAAGCCACCAGCTGCATTAGCCACCAGTAAAGACTCAGACTGCCCTTGGGAGCTTGGAAGCCAGGCATTGACTTTTCTGTATGTGACAGTAATAGATGGCATCTTCTTCCACGGGAAAGCTGTTTCCTCCACATTGAAAATCTGTTGTTTAGTGTAGCCACCAGCTTCATCAGTTATTGCATTTAGATCTTCTAGATAACTTGTGTCAGCTTCCACATTAGCACTTGCCGCTTCACTTTGCACTTTTGTGTTATGAAGAGCACCACCTTAATCCTCCTGAACTAGCCTCTGCTACTTTCACACTTCTTTTCCTGCAGCTTCCTCCTCTCTCACCCTTCATAAAATTGAAGAGTCAGAGCCTTGGTCTAGATTAGGCTTTGGCTTGTGGGAACATTGCAGTTGGTTTGATCTTCTATCCAGACCACTAAAACTTCATATCAGCAATAAGTCACTTTCTTAACATTTAGGTGTTCACCAGAGTAATATTTTTAATTTCCTTCAAAAACTTTTCTTTTGGCTATTTGGCACAAAAGGCCTAGCTTTGGGCGTAGTTCAGTTTTCAACATACCTTCCTTGTTAAGATTAATTATTTCTAGATTTTGAGTTAAAGTGAGAGGTGAGCAATACTTTCTTTCATTGGAACACTTAGTGGACATTATAGGGTTGTTAACTGGCCTAATTTCAATCTCATTGTGTCTCAGGGAATGGAGAAGCCTGTGGAGAGGGAAAGACACGGAGTAATGGGTGGTCAGTAGGGCATTAGGATCACACACAACATTTATTAAGTTTGCCCTCTTACGTGGGTGCTCTCAAACGATTACAATCATAAAATTAAAGATCATTGATCACAGACCACCATAATAGACATAATAATAACAAAAAATTTGAAATATTTTGCAAGTTACCAAAACATAACTGAGGCAAGAAGTAAGCACATACTGGAAAAATGAAACGGTAAGACTTGTTTGATATAGCGTTGCTGCAGACCTATAATTTATAAAAAAATGCAATTATCTGTGAAGCTCAGTAAAGGTGTAATAAAATGAGGATGCTCGTATCAGTGTTTATGAGCAGACTTATTGGGATTACAATTAAGATTGCATTTGTGGAGAATTTGAATCGTAACAATATTTCATCTCTCGGTCTTAGAATGGGGCATATTTCTCCACTTATTCTAATTTTCCTCAGTAATGTTTTGTCTTCAGTGTAAATTTCCAGCAGATATTTTGCCAGGTCAATCCTTAAATACGCTGTATTTTTGATACTACTGAAAATGCTGTTGTTGTTTTAACCGATAATTTTACCAAGGAAATTTAAGGGCAAAAAAGAAAGATGAATTAAAAACAGGACTTCATCTGGTTAAGTTTGCATCTGGTTAAGAAGGCAGTATACCAATAGATACATCCATAAGAAAAAATAAACGGGTTAACTATGTTTAAGATTTGCTGATATCAGTAAAATATTCAGGTTGGTCCTGTAGGAAGATGAAATTTGGGGGTTATAGTGAAAGATGGAAACTCAGGGAAAAAATATCAATTTTGGCTTCATTTTATTGAGGCGATGACTACAGTCACACTCTTCAGATTATAACAGCACTGCCTCTGTCTATGTCTCTTCCAGCAGACTCTGAGCTTCTCAGAGATTGGGGCCCCATCTGGGGTCTCATTCACTCTCAGTGGATGTATGCCTTATTTTTTAATCCTAGTTTTGTCATTTACTAGTTCTGTCACCCTACATATATTTACCTCTTTGAAACTCAAGTCTCTCTATATAAGCAAAATAAATAAATGAATAAATTCAGTACATAATATAAGAAAAACTCAATGGTAACTTTTAAAGAAACAACTTCTATAAGATTGATATGTGTACAACACTAGTAACTAACATATTTAGCACTTTCTACTTGTCAGGTACAGGATTCTATATTCATGTCCTTAATCCTCACAATGACCTTGGGAAATAGGTGCTGTTATTAGCTATGTTTTACAAATGTGAAAGAAGGACCCCCAGGGAGATTGAAGAGTTTGCTCATGGCCAATGACTGGTCAATGGGAGAGCTGAGGTTTGAGTTGTGGCAGCTGGCTGTTGAGTGCATATTTCTTATCACTGTACCACACTGACCACCATTCCCACATGTACATTAACACACATTCATGAGTAACTTTGTTTTTTGCTATGAATGACAAAAAAATTGCTATTTTAATGTAATTATCCCATTATATCAATAATTTAGTTGAGAAGACATTTGTGCACAGGCCAGCTGTGCTTTAAATATTTCCTGGCTCCTACTTTTTTATTCCATCTGTCATCATTCTATGCACAGGGAAACACTTAATGGGCTTGGACTTACCTTCAAGGCCAAGACTAAAGATTTTTATATCACTGAAGATTCTGTGCCAACTACAGGCTTCTCAGGGACTAGAAAGAACCCCAACATTAGATATTGTTGATGTGTGTAAAATTCTGCACAGGTTATTGTTCACAACTGCAGTGAGTTTTAAAAATTAAGTCCTCTAGATATAGTAATGAATAACACACAAGGTCTCTCATGCTTATTTATACATGTTTGGCACTTCAAACTTTCAACATATAATGTAATTATCTGATCGATAAACAAATGCTTTTTGAAAAATAGAACCTAATGCATTTTAATATTCTATGGGCATGAATTTTAGAGCAAGGCAATATTGGTAAATGCAGTGCTTTTTAAATTTAGAACTATTTTATAACGTAGAATAGAATGGATTGCATTTTGCACCTTGAGCCATTTAGATATTACTATTCTAGCTCCATTTCAGGTTATAAAAACCACTCAATTCTGTAGAAGAGATAGAAGAGCTGTTTGTGTTTTTGTGTTTCTCTTTATAATTCTTCTCAGCTTTCAGCTTTCATCTGAAATCATCTCCTGAGAAAAGCCACTGTTCTCTCTCACCCTCTCCAGGAAAAGAAAATGCCTCTATAGCCCAGTAAACTTGGCATATGCTCTATTAAATCCAATATTTTATTGTCTTTTCAAAAACAGAAAGTGGCATGTGACTTTTGGTATTCCCAATGCCATTTTAGTCAGTTGAGTATAGAACACTGGTTAAATGTTGCCCAGGATGCAAAGTGCATCAGGAAATTTCTGGAAAACACAAAAGGTAAGGCAATCAAGTTGTAAAGAAGCTAAGAGGATCTTGACCTCTTTTAATCAGGCAGATTGGCATCTTGGGGCCTCCTTTTAACTATTAGTGAGCTAGGGGAGTGTGGCAAATCAGAGGGTGAAAGGCAGAAGGCACGCTCTGACAGCATCTGCCCAGTATCTTGTCTATGCTAGATGTCTAACATTCAGGAACTTTGAATAGGAGACTTGGTGAAAAGCTCAGTCAAGTTACTTGAAAGTAACTTTTGCAAACAAGCACAGTGTAGTGAATGAGCAGGAACACAGGGTGAAGGGTTTCGGTTCTGGGGAAGGCAGAGAGCACTCTCTGTGCCGGGTTTAGACGCAGCGCCACCTCATCCCCTATCACTGGGCGCAAGTGCAGACAGAAGAAGTCCAGGAAAAACTCTCCCTTCTTGGTTTATGGGATGGGAATGGGCCCTGCATCGCAAGGCACAAGCCCACGTTGTATTTTTCTTTTCTCTCCTTCAGCAAGTCCTGGACTTATGTACTGTGGCAAAGATGCCGCCTTACCTTTGAAATGGTAAAATAATAATTCTAATTAGAAGGTAAAACATGAAGCGCGTATAGTCCAATTCATAGAGAAGGGATTAAACTAAAAGAAATGAGAAGTATATGATTTAATTTTAGATTTGAAGTGACTTTATAGAACCTGGAATCCAAGCTGATCATTTTTACAGATGGCAAATTGTGGCCCCAATGGCAAAAGATACACCCGGCCAGTGCGTGGCCAGGCGGACGCCAACCCTTCTCCCAGAGTGTTTGTTGTTCAGCCTGCTGTTCTTTATATGATAACATGCAACTAAATTTCAAAATCCTTACAACCATGGGGAAGAACCATTTTTATGTTACTGCATGTTTTCCCGAACGATGCCAAAATACAGTCTCAGTATATCGTCATGCCGTCACTTTTCTGATGATAGTGCTTCCAATGAAAATGTCTAAATGAAATAAGCCTCTATTTTTTCTAATTTAAGTTACATTCCAGGAAAGCCATATATTCCATTGACTATAACAAGAAGCCTCTAAAAGTGCTTTTAGAGCCACCTCTGTATTGAGTTCTGATCAAGAGTGACCTTGCGCTGGAGTCCTCGGAGGATGGCGATTCCTGCCTGGACCACTTTGGGAAAATTTCAGTGGACTCAGCAGAAAGAAGAGGAAAGACCCCCATGTCATCATTTCCAAATGTGAATATCAATACTTCCTGCTTCAAATTTCATCCATGTTTACTAGGAATTACTACCCAGACCTTCAGAAGAGCGTCCTTGCAACGGACAGAGTACTATTTCTATTTTATTTTGTAGATGAAAAAGAAAGTCCTTCACCACCAGTTTGCAGACTTTCCCAAGAGATAATGCTTAATTACATTCACCAAGTAATTAAGAGGCCTGGCACTTACCTTCCCTTTGAAAAATCCAGAATTTCCTATAAAACCTTTGTTAAACACATTCTCAATCAATCCTGGAGCAAACATCAGTTAAAAGTATTTATTTTATATTTTGAGAAGCTGACATCTAGGTGTGAGTGACTGCATCAAACAATTGACTTAAGGAGTATTTTTTTAAAATGAAAATTGTAGCCTTCATTTATAAATCAAATTCATGAATTTCAAGGTTTTCAGTAGAGGAAAAAAAAATATTAGAAAGTCGAACTAGCCAGACCTTCAAACTATAGCTTTGCTTCCATTTTCCTTTGTCCTGCGGAATCTCTTGGGAGTTATTGCTTCTGGGTATAATCTGGCTACAGTTGCTGTCCTGAGCTGGCCAACCTGGAGCCATATGCACATCTAAATTCTCCACAGCACACCAGAGATAGGACAGTATGGTCCGCAAAACCACATAGAGACCTGACAATGTAGAACTAGCTGACAAGGTGTGGCCTCCTCCTCAGCACGGAGGCTGTACAATCTTCCAATTTCCAGGCTGGTGCAGGCAGCGTAAACCCCAGCATGGTCAGGGTGGGGTCCATGTCCAGCCCCAGGCAGCAGCCCAAGCTCAGCCCACCTAGAACACACTTTCAGACATGCTTCCCTCAAGACACAGCTCTTCCCACTGGTGGGTCTTCAGCCCATCCTCTTCCACAAAGAGTTATGACATAGTAGAAATCATCACAGTGTGACACAATGAGCCCACTGTACATATTTACATGAGGGCTCAGATCTGGAGTCCCTTTCTTTGAGGTCCTCTGCATAACAGACATTGAGGACATGGATGGTGTAGTATGTTGAATAGTGTCCTCCCCAATCTCCTGTCCATAAAGAACCTCAGAACGTGACCTTATTTAGAAAGAGCATCTCTGCAGATGTAGTTCATGGAGTGAGATGAGTTCATTCTGGATTCAGGTAGGTCCTAATCCCATGACTGGTGTTCTTATAGGAAAACAGACACATAAAAAAACTATGCTGTGGGTTTTTTTCAGAGCTCAGTGGTGCCGAAAGAACCTGAGAAATAAAGGACTAAGAAACACAGAGTGAAGGTTATAAAGAGTGGTCAGGGAAACTTTTGTTGCTTACAGTTAGGGTGAGGTCCAAGGCCCCCAACTTTGTGTCTGTTTAATTTTTATTATAATGTTACTAATGAATTATTCAATTAAGCAAGAGTAACCCTTTATGTCCTTGTTTTGTTTTATTGTATGTTTTAACTATATTATTTTTTAAATTTTTTAAATTTATATTTAATTACTTGTATATTTTTATTGTTGTCATTTATTTTCCTAAAGTAAATGGAAGAACAAAAAGTAAAGTTTAGAAGTAAAATGTTAAGGCCTATTCTTATCAAATTGTATATGTGAATTTTAAGAGAGGTTGTTAAGACTCCTGGAAATTCGTGGGCAGACAGGCTGTGGCCAGGTCATGTTGAGGATGGGGAGGAAAGAGGCATGTTTAGTGTGTCTCTTTCTCTTGTTTTTCCATTGAAATCTGGTGTCTGTGTTGCCTTTAGAAGGTCTCACACCCGTTTGTTGTCAGTTTTAATTTTCTGCACAGCACAGACTCTGTCTGTTAGGCATATCTTGTCTTTAGGGGGTTTTGTCTAGCCCCCACTTGGTGACCTTTATTTGGAGTGGCACAGGGGGAAGGGTGAAGTCGTGGTAAAACGAATTTTCTTTGTCTTATTTAGCTAGGCTTCTACTATTGTTCGGGTTGTAGACTTTTGGTGTTTTTGGTATTGTTTTGTGGTTTAACAGCACCTGTGTCTTTTTCCATATTTACCTCTTTGGTCTCTAGTTCTTTATTATTATTATCTTAATTGTATCTATTAACTTTAAGTTATTATTATTAAAATTAATTTTTTTTACTTTCAAAATTAAAATGATCACATATCAGAACAATGTCTCTTTTTCTTTTTTCCCTACCTAGACTCAGAGAGAGGACATCATGAGACAAAAGAGGCAGAGACTGGAGTGATAGTGTCAGAAGCCAAGGAACATCACGGACCCACGGCTCCCACTGGACACTGGGAGAAGGACATGGGGCACCGAGACCCCCAAATGGAACCACCCTGCTAACACCTCAGTTGTCCACTTCTGGCCTCCAGAAGTGTGAGTGAATTAAATTCTCTTATTTAAGTCACTGAGTTTGTGACAATCAGCCACAGAAGTCACAGGAAACCATACAAATGGGGATGATCCTTGTCAAATGAGGATGAGACACAGGAGAGACTGTGGGAGGTTTGCAGCAAATTCTATTTGATCCCACTTCAATTTATAATAAAACTGACATAGATTTCATTTCTTTATCAGTTATGGACATATAAATTCAAAACAATACAAATATAGGGTGTATTTATATATTTTAAATACTTTTTTATCTATATAATTTTTGAAATATCAATGATTTCTGATTCTTAAAGATTACTCTGTCAAGCAAGCAGGCCATTTATTAGTAAGCCCATTTTATAGACAAGTCAGGTGCTTCTCAGAAACACAGAGTGACTCACAGAAGAGCCCTCATCCCAGCAGTGACAGAGGGGGCTGAGCACCCTAATGTTCTGGCTCTCCAGTATTCTCTGGATGGTGTGGTAACGGAAATAGTACCTTCACTTAGAGCAGGGAACTGAGCTTCATAAAGTAAATGTTACTTGCCCGTGTTCACCCACCGTGTGGCATAGACAGAATCAGGGGCCAGAGCTTTCTAATAATAAAACCTGTGTTCCGAACTGCTCTTCTCAAAGGAATCTGAGCTCTGCCTCTGTGTGTGTGTTTAAAATGATAAAATCACAGATTCAAGTTTTTAAAATGTTCTCTGTGACTGCTAGTGAACAAATTCTATAGCACAAATAAGAATAGAAAATATTTAGTTGTTTTATCTTTGAATGGAATGTTCCAGATTTAATGCTAATAATTTTGATGCCTCAGTGAGTACAGAATTAGTATGCTTGAATTGGAAAAACAACATTTGACCCCATTTTATAGCAACTTCCTGTTATTTTAGTTAAAAAGCTTTAGCTTAATGTCTGCTAATGGAGATGAATTGAGTACCTGGGAATCGCTCAAACTTTATAAAACCCCAGTTTGAAAGGGACCTTAATGGTCTTCCTTGCCCACGCCTCTCCACATTTGCACAGTGATAATCCAGTTGGATGAGAAACCCCCCAGGACAGGATTTTCACTCACCCCACAGAACCCTACTCCAACGCCTTACGTCCTGCACAGTTCGAAAGCACTGGGAGCACATTTTCTACCTCCTGACTCCTTGTTTCCAAACACAATGTGTCAAATCTCCCTTCCACTTAAAAACATCCTAGAAATGTGTTTTCCTTTCTGGTCAATTGGTCAAATTCTTTCGCCATTCTGATCCCTTCTTTGTTTTTTGAAGGTCCCTTTTTTTTTCTTTTATTAAATCATAGCAGTGTACATTACTACTATCATGGGGTACAGTGTACTGTTTCTGTATACAATTGAAATACTTTCATCCAACTGGTTAACATAGCCTTCATGTCTTTTTCTTAGTTATTGTGTTAAGACATTTATATTCTACATTTAGAGAGATTCACATGTACCCTTATCCCTTCTTGGTTCTTGTTATTATTTATCTTGTCGTTCATTATTTCACCCAATAAGAATGTACCTGACACAAACTGTGACAGAAATAATATTCAATATCCACATAATATTTATCCTAAGACAAGCATTGCTCGGAATGCTTTACAAATATTAACTTTTGAAATCTTTACAACAAACTTATGAGCTGAGTACAATTGTTTGTTTGATAATACATTTTGAAGTTAATAATTTTTTTGGTAAATAAGTAAGTTGATAGGTAAATATGTGAATGTATAATAAAGATATTTTATCATGTGGGTCATTACTCTCTTCATTTTATCCTCAGGGGCATTATACATCATGTTTGCTGCTTAAACTGAAACAACCAATAAGGATTTCAGGAATTGACAATGCCATCAGGGGCACTTAGATTCTGGAACAGAGACTTCATTCAGAATTGTCCCCAAGATACTGTTCCACTGCATGCTCTGGGCAAAAAGAACCTCTTCTGAAAGTATTCACATGTGTGAAAGGAGACCGGGTAAAACTCAAACCACAAGAAACTGTGAAGCCTGCCCAGGGGTAGGAAGTTTCTGTAATCAACACAGAATTCCATTATAAAAGGCCTCTTAACACTTTCAGACATATTCGCCCTGCCTCTAATTAAGTCAAATCCAAAATTAAACCTGTAGCTCATCTCTTTGAGGGCTCTTCAAACTGATTACTGGTTGTGATGTCTGTTGCCATGATGAGAATGACCTTCAACATTTCCTTAAAATAATAGCACCTACTGGAATATGAGGAGAGCAGGCCCTTGTGACCGTGACCTGGTTCAGCACAACTCAACCATCATTAAGCAATTCCAAAACAGAAGAGCCTGGATCTCATCTGTAAGCATCCACAAATTATCTCCATTAGTAAGCACCTACAGCTTAGTTTAAAAGCATTCAAGAGGTTTCATTTCTGAAGGAAAATGAAGGATAATATGTAGCTTGGGGTAGACAGAAATGGATTTTATTTCCATAGACGCCCACATAAAATCACCAGAGCTCTTGGGATAATAACGAATGATTTCTTTTCTTTTTTTTTTTAATTAATCAATTTTTATTTTTAAATTTATTTATTCATTTATTTTTATTTCAGAATGTTAAGGGGCACATATGTTTTGTTTACATACTTTGCTTTTATACAGATTGAGTCAAAGTTTACATATAATTGTCCATTCTGCCAGATTGGGTGCACTTACCCAAGAGCTACAAATTTACCTATCCCCCCCACCCCACTCCAAGATTGATTTTCATCAAGGTTTGCTTCTATATGCACTTATATGTTAATAAATTAGTTCCAATTAGGTATTAAGTACATGTGTGTGTTTCTCCCTTCTTGTGATGTGTGATATATCCTTTAGAAGAGTGGTTTCCAGTACCCTCCAGGTTGTCCAAAAAGATACTAGGTCACCATTTTTTTTTTTT
>NW_003852417.1:4765371-4794276 GCF_000181295.1 Otolemur garnettii
ATATATATATATATATCACATTTAATTAATTCATTTGTGTAGTGGTGGGCACTTGGGTTGTTTCTATGACTTTCCAATTGTGAATTGTGCTGCTATAAACATTTGAATGCAGGTTTTTGTTTTTTTTTAATCAAAAGACATTTTTTCTTTTGAGTATATACCCAGCAGTGGGATTGCTGGATCCAATGGTAAGTCTACTTGGTCCTACCAACAGTGTATAAGAGTTCCTTTCTCTCTGCATCCACATCAACATCTATTGTTTTAGGATTGTTTAATACCAGCTGTTCTCATTGGAGTTAAGTGATATCTCAATGAGGTTTTGATTTGCATTTTCCTAATGATCAGAGACATAGAACATTTTTTCATGAGTTTGTTGGTCAATAGCATATCTTCATTTAAATGTTTCTGTTCTTTTTTCTTGCCCATTTTTCAATGTGGTTGTTTGGTTGTTTATTGCTGATTTGCTTGAGTTCTTTGTAGATTCTACTTATCAGTCTTTTATCAGATGCATAACATGTGAATATTTTCTCCAATTCTATGGTTTATCTGTTTACTCTTGGGATTGTATTGTTGGGTATACAGAAGTTTTTTAATCTGATCAGGTTTCATTTATTTATTTTTATTGTTCCTATAATTGCTTTTGGGGTCTTCTTCATGAAATTTTTGCCTAGGCTGATATTTAGATGAGATTTTCCAACATTGTCTTCTAGGATTCTTATAATTTCCTGCCTTAGGTTTAAGTCTCTTATCTATATGAGTTAATTTTTGTGAGTGGTGAGAAGTGTAGGTACTGTTTTAATCTTTTTGGCTTTGTTTTTTTCAAATAGTATTCATCAAAGTCGAGTTTAAATATAACTATTTGTAATAGTGTTATTTTTGATTCCCTAGATAGAAATTTTTCTAAATTTTACCCATTTTAAATTTATTCTTGTTTCCCTTCCTTCTGAAGGAAAGATGGCTCTTGTGTTCAGGGGACATTTGTTATTTAACTCTGTTTTACTTCAACTGCTTGAAAAGAAAAAGAAAATAAGTCTCTAATTTCATGGAGTTTACAAGCCAGTATAAAAGTCAAACAATTTATAGACAATTAAAAGTCATGATGGGCCCAAGGCTAGGGCTGTGGATAAACTGATATTCATGCTGAGACTGATAAATGTCACCTAGGTGATGTGAGATGGGTGCCACTGAATTTCAAACAAAGAGAAAAGCCAGTGAAAAGGCTGAGAAGTGACAAAAAGAGGAAGATGTATTTGAGAAGTGAGCTCCTTATGGTTAAGGATATTAAGCATAATATGAGGACTGAGGACTGAACCATGGGGACATAAAGGAGGCTATCTCATGAAGGTCCATGTGAATCGTATTATATAATAAAAGCTGTAGGTGGTGGGAGAGTCAAACAGGCTGGAGTAATAATAATTATATTTCTACTTTAGAAAAATTACTCTAGTTGCAGAATGATACGTAGAATAGAGGATTATGCTTGAAGTCAGAGAGAAAGCTGGCTTATGGGAAGATTAATTCTGCTAAGAATAATGATAGTAAGAATCAACATAGCAGCAGTGGGGATGGGAAGAATTTGATAAAATCAAGAGATATTTTAGAAGTAGAACCTTATTTTGATATTACCTGAGATACAGGCATGTGCACAAAAGTGTGTTAGTAGAATCTCTAGGTTTCTATTGTGGTGTTCTGGTTACTATTGTATAGCAAACAATTAATTGTCATATAGAAACTCATGGTTTCTGTGGATCAGAGATTGCATCCATCACAGGGATGACTTGGCTCAACTTCATGGTGGCTGGGGCTTCATCTTTGAAAACTGGAAAGATGGGGGTGACAAAATCTAGGCGACTGGAATTAACTAAAGGCTCACTCATTCACTCAGATTGCAGGCATCCCTGGGGGATGAATTCAATGACTGGACTATGAGAATTATGTCCTCATGTGCTTGAATACTGCAAAGCAGTATGGCAGACACAAAGTATTTGTACTTCTTCCACAGTGGCTCATTCCAAGTATGAATGATCCAGTAAACAAGGTAGAAGCTTCACCTTCTGTGATCTAGTAATGAAAGTCATCCTGCATCACAACAACCATATTCTATTAGTGCCAAGGAAGGAGTACACATACCATACTACTCAATGCATAGAGTGTAAAAGATTCTTGGGGTCATGTTTTAAAACTGCTGATGTTGGAACTCTGGGTACAAATATATTTATACTTTTCTCCCATATGCAATACACCTACTTCCTCCTCTAAGACCTGAAAGGGCTCATCACATTACAGAATCAACTAAAAAAATCTAAGCTCTGATCATCTAAATTAAGTGTGGGTACAGATGAGTCTCTTAAAGTACAGTCTTACTGGTATGATCTGAAGACTTATGAACCAAAGAGACGATGTGTCTGTCTTATGTCCCACATACACAACTACAAAATAACTTTTCTGGAAATCGCTATTCAAAAAAGAAAAAACAAAATAGGAGACACACATCAGTCTCTGATCCATGCAATTATGAAATTTAAGAAAGCATATGTTACCATCTTAATTGATTGGGGCTTAATCCTACTGCTGTGGAGCAATTCTTCTGTTATTCTTGGATCCAGTCTTGGGACTATTTGTTTTCTCTATCTTTTATTTTCCATATATACAAACAAACAAACAAACAGACACAGACTCCTTTTTTTTTTTTTGCAGCTGAGAAGTAGCCTTCTCAACCTGACTACTCCTCATAGAAGGTTGTGGGTCTACAGGTCTCTTTATTTTATACTATCTCTGTCTCTTTCAGCTCAAGCTGATACAATTCCTTTACAAATCTCACAGGGTGCCTGGGTATCAGTTTATGATGCTCTCTATCGAGCAAAGGTTATATTCACTGGTTATATTCACTCAAATAGCACTGAGAGAAGCTCTTCTTTGACCAAAGCTGTCTCAGGACAATATTCTTATAATGCATAGATGCTCTGTTAAGCATTCAAAGAGACAGAAAGGCATCTAGGCATCTTAAACTTAAGAGTCTGAATCACCAACTTATATGTTTCTATGATCTTGTCAAAAACCTTCTACAATCACATACGTGGCTTTGTCTTTATCATTTCCGGCATCACCCTCAATTTGGCTCTTTCTCAATTTGGGAATATTCCTCTAGATATACTGAGGAAAAATGATTTTATCTTTGAGTTCATTAAGTCCTAGAAGATCTTTTCTATTTCCTTTAAATTCTGCTGAAAACTGAAAGTTTCTTCTTCTTCTTCTTCTTCTTCTTTTTTTTTTTTTAGCTCATTTCTCTCTATTTTTATCTTGTCATACACAGTTCAAAAAAGCCAACTAGCTTAACACTCTGCTTTGAAATCATCCTAGACAAATTTGCCAGTTCATTAAGTATGTTTTCTGGTTTCCATGGCACTACAGGTGAGGGTGTTCACACAACTGCCTTTCTAAACTTCCAGCCTTTTCGTGAGACTCTTCCAGTTGCACCCACTGCCAAAGCCAATGCCACATGTCTTACAATTTTCTCCTAACAGTAAACACAACCACTTTTGTACCAGCAATTATTTCTGTTTAACAAACCATTTCAAACCTCAAAACAGCAGCCTCTTTATTATTCTCATTTTATTATTCTGAATCTGAAGGTCAATAATTCAGAAAAGCATCACAATGATGGTCTGTTTCTGCTCTGTGATATCTCTGGAAGGCCTCTGCTTAGAAAGGTTGAAGGCTAGGGGTAATTCAAGGCCTGTGATCTGGAATTGAGTGGCCTCATTCACACATCTAGCAAGTGCATGGAGAAAACTTGAAGGCTAAGACTGAAAACCAGGGAGCCTACCTGTGATTTTCCTTCCTCATAGCAGGCAGACCTTTCACCTGGAGATCAGGGCTCCAAGTGCAAACAAGGTGAAAGTTGCATCAGCTTTTACAGTTTAATAGTAAAAATCTCATAGCATTGTTGAGGCTTCTGATTTTTTGTGTGCTCAGGATGAAAACTGGCCCAAAGATAAGGCAAACATGAAACAAAGTTTATTGAAGAAGAGAAAGAAAGGTGTACAGGGTAAAAGCAAAATTTAAGTTTACAGAGGAAGACACATTTTCCATACATAGACAATGAATGGGCCCCCTTGTTGCAAAAAAAGGCCTTGGTTCTGGCCAAGGTTCTGTTTTATATTGTCTGTGTTGGGCCTATCTGATGGTTCAGAGGTCACCTTGGTCACATGTGGACCTCCCATGAGCTGAAAGCTTTCTTTGAAGTGTGGACTGCAATGTAGATTTAAGCTAATGACATGATAATTAGCCTTGGATTATGCTAGGTCACTTTCCAGACTCTGCTATACCTTTGCTGCTGGGCTTGTGGGCTAGAGAGCTCTCTGCACCCTTTTGCAGTTGGCACACTAAGTTCTGATTGGTATATTGGCAGGGCATTCTGTCCTTCCCAGGTGTGGGTAGCCACTTGTTCTTTTACTCTAGGAGGGCTGAGATCCTAATCATCTACCTAACAGTGACTTCAGAAGTACAATTGGTTGAAGCCATCACAGGCCCTTCCAAATTCAAGAAGATGCAATATGGACCATACTTCTTCATGGAGAAAATGTCAAGAATCTTTGGAGACATGTTTTACTTCCAAACAATAGTCTGAATTGCTTACTTAAATGAGGAACACATGAACAGAAAGGATGGCTCAGGTCAGGTTTGGAAATTTGTATTTTGAGTTTCTGTATGGTATGTAGTTGGTGATAAGTAAAGATAATTTTATTCACATTTGGAGCTCAGGATGAAGTTCAGGCTTGAAGTTAAAGTTTGGACAAATGCATATGAAATTTAAAGTCCTAAGGTTGATTAGAATTTCTGCAGAGAAATGTAAACTGACAAAAGTAGTCTCGAGACAGAAGGAAGAGAATGAGTGAGCACACTCCAAAGACCAAATGAAGTAGACAGAGGTGTGATCTTAAAAAGTAAATAAAGGGCAGTGTGGGTCCCAGAATCCAAATAGAGAAAGCACTTCAAGAAAGAGAAAGATGGTTTTGGTTTGCATTTCTCTGATGATTAGGGACGATGAGCATTGTTTTCATGTGTTTGTTAGCCATTCGTCTGCCTTCTTTAGAGAAGGTTCTATTCATCTCTCTTGCCCAGTGATATAAAGGATTGTTGACTAATTTTATGTTGCTTAATTTGAGTTCTCTTTAGGTCCTAGTTATCAATCTTTTGTCCAATTAATAATATGTAAATATCTTTTCCCATTCTGATGACTGCCTATTTGCTTTAGCTGTTGTCCCTTAGCTGTACAGAACTGCAAACTAATACAACCTTTTTGGAAGGAAGTATGGGAAATCCTCCAAGAATTCAAACTAGACTTCCCATTTTATCCTGCAATCCCATTACTGGACATCTACCCAGAAGAAAAAAAGTTCCTTTATCATAAGGACATTTGTGCTAGACTGTTTATCACAGCTCAATTTACAATCATCAAAATGTGGAAACAACCTAAATGCCCACCAATCCAGGAATGGATTAACCATCTGTGGTATATGTATACCATGGAATACTATTCAGCCACTAAAAAAGATGGAGACTTTGCATCTTTTGTACTAACCTGGATGGAGATGGAAGACATTCTTTTTAGTAAAACATCACAAGAAAGGAGAAGCAAGAATCCAATGTACTCAATTTTGATATAAGGATATTGATGACCTACTACCCAGTGGGGGTGGTGGGGGAATGTGAGAGCAGAGAGAGGGAAGTGGGAGGTGGTAGGGGGTCATGGGATTTGGCACACCTCTTGGGAGAGGAATACATTTATAAGAGGGACCTTGCCTGACAAATGCAATTAGTGTAACTTGGATGTTTGTATCCTCAATGAATACCCAACAATTAAAAAAAAAGAAAGAAAGACAGAGAAATTTAATAACGCAAATGCAGGTGACTTCAAAATGGTAAAGGCTGAGTGTGAATTAGTCACAAGTATACCATTGATGACCACAGAAAAAGTCAGTTTTAATTAATAACATATATACATAAGCACATATATAATAATGTATTTTAAGCCATAAAGCCATGCTCTAGACATTCCCATTGCATATCTTAATCCCAGGGAAGAAGTGCTACATCTTGAAAACAGCAGACTGCAAAATCTCCAAGACTGCAGATTCGTCCCTTCCTGACTACAACTTCCTATTAGTCCAAGTAGTTGGCTCAGGTATCCCACCATGAAGAACTCTTACACCTAATAAAGGGATTCTAGCTTGACCTCCCTCAATCAGTGTATTTTTGTGGATCAGCATTAAAGACAAATAGTGTGTCTTACAAATAGCCACACTCTCACAGGGGTGTCCAACTGTTTTTTCTCCTGCCGCACATTGGAAGAACAGTTGTCTTGGACTGTACCTTAAATAAATGAACACTTCCGAAAGCTGATGAACAAAAAAAGGTTGGTGCATACTTTTCATGATCTACAACACCACAGATAAGCAAAACAAATGATCTGCAAGTAGCCTGCAGGCTGCAGGTTGGACACCCAAACTTAATACTTACTCAGGAAAGCTTCATCCTTAGATAACAATCACATAGCTTCCTGCACCTGCACCTACAAATCACGTTGTATTTTTTTTTTTGATGTTGTTTTACGCTAAGTAGTTACTTTTTCATGTCTCCTCTGCTCTCCTCAAGCCTCTGACCTTCCATAGCCACCTTTGTCTAAGTGGTAGGCCTTGTATAAAACTTCATGAAGGAAAAGCAACTCTTACTATCATGATGACATGTATGGGAACCACTTGAAATCTGAGCCATAATTTCTCAGTAACTGTTGACCCTTATTATTATTAACCAAATGTGGGATGACTAAAAGACCAGGGATATTTCCGCAGTGGGGAAAAAGCAGAGGGCCATAGAAGAACAGGGGTTGGATGGATCCCAGTTCCTCACTCTGAGATACTCTTGGGTGTGCTTAAAAGTTTTACCCCCTTTGAGAAGGTTTTGAGGGAAGATATCATTTGGAGGGAATATTATCAGATAGGTGATGGGACCTGTGACAGAGAACAAAGATTCAAGGGGCTTCCCTGAGATAGCAAGAGACAGAAAGAAAGAGATATTGAGACAGAGAGAGAGAAGTGAGGAGTGATAGGGAACAAGAGGCAAAGCCCAGGATCCTGGGATTCAAGGACAGTCCAGGGCACAGGGCTGTGTGGGCTGCTTGTCACAGCAGCTGGACAAGTGCACTGGACCACACAGTGGTCATTCCCTGTGGCCCTCTGGTGAGTGGACTGAATACTGAACTCTGAACTTTTTCTTCTCTTGTCCAGATTTCTTTCCAAGAGGCCTGGTGAGTCACGCCCTACACACCACACATTCTCATTAAATGTGTTTTGTTACTGACCCAGTACGCTGTAGCTTACGTCCCAAACTGAGTCTGGAAGAGCATCACACAATACAGCAGACCCCATCTTAACTCAAGCATTCCTATCCACTCACTCCAGGTCTTTGGACAAAGCTTAACCGTTTCAACCAATTGGCAACTGAAGAATTTATAAATTCCCACCCGGGACTGGTAAGCTTCCACTAGGAGATGTGGAAAAAAGCTTCTGGCCTTTGGAGCCACATCCATGTATACCTCGATTTATGGTTTTACTTATCATTCCTGTCTCCATGAATGTTTGAAACCAAACTGGAACCCAACTGCCTCAGGCGTACTGTCTCAGAGCCTCTTAAGGTGATGCTCCCTGGACCACAGACATACGTGTTCAGCTCAAAAGAAAAGAAACCTCTTTGACTATTTTGGCAGAATTTGGCTTTTCTGTTGACAGGACTCAAGCCTTTCCACGGAAGTCAGGCACCTCCCCTCCAGGGTGACACGGTGTGCACCTGGAGAGACTCTGCCCAGGATTCCCTCTGTCTGCTTTTACTGCTTTTTTTTGGGGGGGGGTGTCCTTTTTCTTTTTTGCCATATGGAGTCATCCTCTTTCTTCCAAAATCAGAAAAATACCCATGAGAGAAAATATTTCTAATTTGCTAGGCAGAATTAGCAAATATGTTACAGCGCCTACTAATTGCACTGTAGTGAATTATTCACTGCCTCCTTCTCCTCCAAGTATACACTGAATTTATCAGAAGCAGGAAGTCTTCCTTGGTTAGCAGAGTCCCTGATCTATGGGTGGTATTCACTGCCTATTTCTTGAATGAAGATTTCAGCTGTATGTTGATGTATTTGTTTTCCCCACTGGAGTGAGAGCTACACTATAGAAGCTTTAACTTATGCATTCTGCAAAACAGGGCTGGAACCCTCCTGACACATAGTAGGTGCACTCAAAGTTTAAAAAATATTACCTTGTGGCTGTATTTTCTCCCCTCTAATCCACTGCCATCATGTTTTCAGAAGCTTCTAAAACAGAAATGACTTTTATAAGGGGCAAGAGGAGAACTGACATCAGTATAAGAATCCCAAGTTCTCCCAATATATACAGTCTGCGAAGTTTTATAGCAGGAAAAAGCAAATTCCATTTGTATTCAGGAATGGTGCCACCGTCCCGTGGAGCCTGGTCTCATGTGACTGAGCTGGAAAAAGGTTTGGGGATCTAGAGGCTGCATTCACTCAGCATGCAGGTGGCGTTCACAGGGACATGCAGCAGAAATGATAGAATTTCCATGCTCTCTGAATCCTACCTCCTTTTCTGTGTTTAGTCTCAGAGAGATTCTTAATTGCGAGAAAGATTCACTCTGTATGTTATTTTCTTTTCATTTAGATTAAAATTATCTCGATAATTAAATGCTATCTTAATACTTCCAAGTATAAATCATAAATCCCTAAGGAGTAATTTTTTTATTTCTTTACCTAAGCAGTATGTTAAGCTTAAAATCCTTTCAATCCGGTTTAGCAGAAGCTCTTGAAGCCAAGTGCAGGGTAAGATAACAGCACAGAGCATCATTTGACCATGTTGTGTGGGGGGCAGCAGAGGTATGGGGGCATCTCCCCACCCCCAAAATGCACTAAAGAAAATAAAAATATTTCATTGACACACTTTGGGATGGCTGTTCTGAAAAACAGCAAACATATGTAACTCTGCAAAGCTGTTTTTTGAGAGGGGAGGGAAAATTGAGGGGAGATATTTGCTTTGGTAGAGAATCTTCATAGATGCAGCCAGAGCCTCCCTGGTCTGGATCAAGGAAAGATTAACTGAGAGTCTGACACTTTTAAAGGTCTGAAAGGAACATTTGCCATCCCTTTCTGTCTGAGGGCTGCTACCTGTGTGCTTTCATTTCATGACAAGGCTACTTTTGCTAGCAAGGCTTCCCGTTCTCTCCCTCTTATAACCCTAACCTGATTTATCCTCAGTGTACCCTGCATTATCACAATAACCTGATTTTGGTCATGCCCTGAGTCCCCATTCTTTCTGCAACCTCAAGATGATATATATGCTTCTGTACCCCACATATATGGGGGGCAGGGTAATCACTCTGTGTTTCTCCCTGCATATTCATTAATAAATTGTATGCCTTTTCTCTTCTTAATCTGCCTTTTGGGAGTTGTTTGAATTCTCTGCAACTTCCAAGGGCAAAGGAGAATTTTTCCCTTTATCCCCTGTACACCTAAGCCTCAATGACCACAGACCGGCAAGGAGAAGCATTGCCACCCCCTGTCCTCACTGAGGCTCAGTCAGCGCTGAAATGTTCTTTAGAACGGTGGTCCCACCTGCATGGACTACAGTACTATGGCCTGTTAAGACCCAGGCTGCACAGCGGGAGGTGAGCAGCAAGCTGCAGGCAGGTGAGAGAAGTGTCGCCTGTATTTACAGCTGCTCCCCATCACTCTCATCACTCCCTGAGCTCCACTGCCCGTCACAGCAGCAGCAGCAGCATTAGATTCCCTTAGGAGCACAGAGCCTACTGTAAACTCCACGTGTGAGGGATCGAGGTTGCACACTCCTTATGTGTGCATAAGGACTGGAAAAATTGTCTTCCATGAATCTGATCCCTGGTGTCAAAAACTCTGGAGACGGCTGCTTTAGGACACCAGCCCTTTAAGATGCTGGTGGAAAACAGTGGGTGGAGGGGAGGGGAAACAGTGTTTAAAATGCTGTACAACTTCCTTCTACAGAGATTTTTCAAATGTCTCATAGAATTCCATTGTGAACATTTTGAGAAATGTTAAACTCAAGCAATACCTGGAAAGCCTCTCTTTTCACTCAAAGATTGTCTTTAAAAGTTATTTTAAATTATTGAATCTGTTTTAAGTTACTGAATCTGCTTTCTGAATTGAGATCCAGGTAGAGTCCTGTCTGTGCCCATTAAGTAGGGATGACCACAGGAAGTATACAGATCCCAACCTCCTGATCATGAATCTGAAGTAATGTGGCTAAGACAATAGTTTTTCTTCTGGTCTAGTCTCAGCTCCATGTGCCATGTTGGCCATAACTAAATGGCATAGGCTGTTCTAAGATATCTGCTTTTTAATTCAAGGTCTATATTATTAGGAACACTTAGTCTTTACTCAGGAATTTTCTCAAATTTGAGCCCTTATGGTTTGACTTGGTGCAGAAGGAAAATGCTATGAATTGGACTTAAACCCATGTGTGGAGTTCAAGGTGACTTTAAGGAAGCTGGTGTAGTGAATGGAGCTTGAACCTTATGTTTTTCAGAAGTTCAAGAACAGGGTCATGGATGTCCTTGGTGTGAACTGGTAAGCAAGGAATTGTTCTAGGCACATTGTACAGAATATTTTAAGAGCTTTCTTTTCCTCAAGTCATGAGGAACTACAAGAGATGTAGGAACCAGGGTCATGACTGACAGCTGCACTAAATCTTTCAGACTCATGGGTACCATTGGTGCTAATGTTAGAAACCCAATAGCCAAGATGGGAATCCTACAGCAAAATGATAAGCTCTTTTGGCCTAGAGTATAATAACTAGTAAAGGCTTCTTCTTAACTGAGTTTATTAATCTTACGGTTCTTTTATTATTATTATTATTTCAGGTTAACATGAGGCTATAAACAACCAAGTCACAATATTTGTATTTGTCAGGTAGAGTATGTCCTGCACCCCTAAGGAGTGCCATACACCCCTACATTGTGCCCATTCAGTGGGAGGATCCCCACCCCCTCTCCTCTCCCTCCTCCCTTGTTCTCTCTTCCCTCATGTTGAATTAAACTGATTTTTTTTTCCTATGTGGGCATGAATTAGAACGTCTACTGACTTCATATAAGTATTGAGTACATTGGATATTTGCTTTTCCATTCTTGTGATACTATTTTTTTTTTTTTTTTTGAGACAGAGCCTCAAGCTGTCCCCCTGGGTAGAGTGCTATGGCTTCACTGCTCACAGAAACCTCCAACTCCTGGGCTTAAGCGAGTCTTCTGCCTCAGCCTCCCAAGTAGCTGGGACCACAGGAGCCCGCCACAATGCCCAGCTATTTTTTTTTTTTTTTTTGGTTGCAGCCATCATTGTTGTTTGGGGGGCATGGGCTGGATTCAAACTCGCCACCTTAGGTGTATGTGGCTGGCGCCTTAGTCACTTGAGTCACAGGCACCGAGCCATTCTTGTGATACTTTACTGAGAAGAATATGTTTCAATTCCATCCAGATTAATACAAAAGATGTGAAGTCATCTTTTTCATAGCTGAATAGTATTTCATGGTGTGCATGTACCACAATTTGTTAATCCATTCTTGAGTTGATGGGCATTTAGATTATTTTTATGTATTAGTGATTGTAAATTGTGCTGAAATAAACAATCTAGTGCAAATGTTCTTATGATAAAATGATTTTTTTTCTTCTGGGTAGATGTCTAGTAGTGTGATTGCAGAATTTTTATGGTTTTCGGATTATCTTAGAAGAACACTTTTGGAAGAAAAATAGACTTTCTGTGATTCAGGACCATGTAATTATCCAGCATAGTCTTAACTAACTCACACATTTTCTCAAAGGAGAGTCTTTTTAGTACAATTTGATGCTCTGTGCTGTATTTCTCTGGAGGATGCTGTGGGAATTTTTTTTCCTTATTTTATTGTTGCTATTCTCTGTTGAGATATCATGGTTGGTATTTTTTTTTTTAAAGAATGTTTTTATGTGATTGATTCTGATCAACTTTGTGAGACAAAGGCCACACATCTTTTGGAGCTCTGACTCTCACTCCCTATTTTTAAATATATGTATTGTGAGTATATAAAGTTATTTGCATCAACACCCTTAATTTTCTGTCTAGGAACAATTTATTCCACTGAAGGAATATAGTTGACACTTGCCTTAATCCTTTTAGGGATCTTAATCAGGGTGGGTTTGGCCCTGAAATGAAATCTAAGTGACCTCTCTAACTCAAAGAGTTTCTAAATTTTTAACTTTACTGTAGGAGATAAAGAAGGGTTTCATTTTTAAGCTCTTCAAGTTCTAATGTTTTGGAGAACTCTATATTCTTTTTCAGTTCTGTTTTCAAACTAACTTGTTCTTTTCTGAGCTGATCTCTCCCCCATAGGGTACCAACACAGCTAGAAAGGACCAGCCCACACTGTCAAAATTCTGTATCAAAACCTCCTTGCCCAACTCTCTGTTCAGCACATTTATTTCCTTCCTTTCACACGGCAGGTGATAGTTTGACCAATTTTTCTTCAGCACATAAGTTTCCATTGATTTCAATCTTGTATAGTAATTTCCTAGTTGTTTGACAATAAGTTTAAAGAAATGTCAGATTATAAAGACTTTATTGTAGCAAATATCCTTACAATAGTATTTATATTTTTGCTCAGGTTTTAATGAGTGATTCTGCTTACATTGTGGTTTGGGTTCATTTCTTATCACAACATCTCTCATTCTAGGCCTGTGCGGTATCAAGAACACACATTTTTCACAGTGGACATGGGATTCTCAGAGAGGGGGATGTCCACTGACCTGAAGGTCACAGGTCATTCCTGATACCATGTCGTTTCCTCCCATATTCCATTTTTAAAGCTGGTTATATGGCCAAGCCCACACGAATGGGATGGGGAAGCATTCTTTGCCCACGATGGACCATGACAGAGGTGGGGAAGAAAGGAAGAATGCAATCAAATGAAAAAATTTACCAAAGAAAAAGTGGTCAATGAGTTGACTTTCTAGAATATGTGATATTGAAGGTCTCAGGGAAATGATCTAATTCCCACCTGCTGTTGCAGCTGATAAACATTGCCATGCTTATTTAGTGACAGGGCTGTAAACAATGCCAGCTTTGAAATACTTGCTTAGAATTGGCAGATCCTACTTGTACTCCATGTGAAAAGCCACGTCAACTTTTGTGCCTCCTAAATTTCTGAAACTTCCGCATTTCTATATGTCACAAAGATCACTGACAGCAGATGATGATCATGTAGGCAAATTCTTGTTTGTTTCATTTCTTTTTAAAAGTATCTTGAGCTGGAGTCAAATTTTCCTAATGTCACAAGGTCAGACTTCCTAAGAAATGACCAATTCCAGATCTAAGATGGGACAAGACTTGATGAATCTGCCACATGAATGTGACCAAAAGCAAAAATGTACTCAAAATTGAGAGGACTATGAATAAAGGACACAGGAGTGTTCCGTGTATATTTCAAAGTATTATAAAGGATGCCACCTCCTGTTTGCTTGCAATCACTGGCTATGTCACCCCCAAAGGTAACAGCTATGCTAATAAGTATGTGCCTGCCTTGTTTAGGAAAGATACAAACATGGTAAGTGTGAGAACTTTTGAAAATAATGACATAACTGAATAATTTAGCCCAACTGACAGAACTCAATGATGTAACTTTAAACTAATACAACAGACTAGATTATATCTGTCTATTAACAAAGCCTCAGGTGCTTTTACCAAGGAATTGCTTCTAAAGCCCTGGTGGTCATGGGCAAGGTACTTGGCATACCAAAACATGGTCATAAGATTTTCTTTCCTGGAGAGGGTATTTGTACCTTAACAAATAAGAGTGGTCCATTTGCTGCAAATTTGTACATTTTGCCTAAATAGAAATGGCCAGAGAATCAGAATTGACACTTGAAAATTGGATAATAACAATTCCCATTTCTTCTGGGCCTGAACCTGTGATGTATACTGATTCTTTGCCAAGTTTTTCAGAATGATTAGGGAAAGTTGAAAACATACCAAATTAATTTAAAGATCAAAGGAGCATACATATAATATGGTTTCATTAAAAATTAAATAATGCACATGATTTCAAGGTTAATGACAAAAAATTATTCCACATATCAGCTTAAAAATCCCAGAAGGCATTTGACTGAGGAATAAAGACTTTTAATGAAGAACAGACCCTCCTAGGTTTAATAGGAAGTGATTTCTCCTAATTGCAATTTCCTTGAAAAATGGTATTCAATGCCTTAGAGTTTGACAAACTGTAGCTAGAATTGACACAGGAGATTCAGCTAAACAAAAAATGGGAGTTTTAAATCCAGCCAGCTCTACGATCTCCTGACAGAGCTTAGCAATTTTACTCTGTTCAGCTCGGGCTCTCAAAAATATCAAATCAAACTGAGGAAAATAATGTGTGGGAATTAGTAATTTCATTGATTGCAATGGTTTTTTCCATTAGTAGAACTCTTACACCAGAGTGAGGCTAATGATGCTGCATGAAGAGTGAGCAGGGAGGAAGCCAGGAGAGAAACATCAGGCCGCTCAGAGTGCAAAGTCTCACGGTGAGGAGAGAAAGGAGGAGGCAGCGACACCCAGTTCAAAGGAGGACACGCCAGGACTAGATGGATGATGCAGGAGCAGGTATAGAGGGGACTTGGAACTCCCTGTGAGCTGGGCCACGGTCCGCAGTTTGAGCTTAACTCCTTCAGGAAAGAGAGAATCAGATAAATCACAGTTTGGGGTCATGGCTTTTTTTTTCCATAACATTTTGGCCCAAGGTATCCCTTTGAAAATCTGATGAAAAATCATGATTACTCTACAAAAATATGCATGTAATCTTACTTTAACAAAATTTTGCTTATGATCTTATAATCTAAGACCCATCCTGAATACTAGTTAGGAACATTTGCTTTGGCTTGGCACTTATAGCTCAGCGGCTAGAATGCCAGCCACATACACTGGGGCTGGCGGGTTTGAACGCAGCCCAGGCCTGCCAAACAACAATGACAACTGCAACCAAAAAATAGCCAAGCATTGAGGCGGGCACCTGTAGTCCCAGCTGCTTGGGAGGCTGAGGCAAGAGAATTGCTTAAGCCCAGGAGTTTGAGGTTGCTATGAGCTGTGATGCTACAGCACTCTACTGAGGGCAACATAGTAAACCTCTGTCTCAAAAAAAAAAAAAAAGAAAGAAAGAAAGAAAGAAAGAAAGAAAGAATCTTTGCTTTATAAGACAAATCAAAATAGTCAACCTCCTTCTAGGAACTTCCCTTGTGATGCTCTTTCATACATATCATCTCATCAAATCCTTACCACAACCACATAAAGTGGGTACTTATATCTCTATTTATCTAGAGGAAGAAACAAAGTTCAAAGAATTTAAGTAATTTATAAAGTCGGTGTGACTATTGACAAGTGTGAGATAGAGACACCCACTGATTGCTGAGCACCCACGGGCCCCTCTCTACTCTCTCTACTTAGTGGGCAGCTACGAGACTAGTTCTGGTTAACGGACTGAGAGCAAAAGTATGTGTGCCACTTCTGGACCAAAGTTAACAGAGTCAGTTTATGACCTTCTAGCTTTTGTCCCCTACTTTGCTGCTCATAGAAGCCATCTGTTGAGATGGTAGAGAAATTGCACTGCTATAAAATGTAAACTCTAATTATCAGTGATGTAAATTCACAAAAGTTGGTTTCTCACTCACTGTACCTGGATGATGAAAGTCAATAGGAACATGCTTAGCGTAGCTCCTCACGTCCCCAGGATGACAGGTGGCTCACCTCAGCACAGGCACCCATGATTGCTATTGACTTTATGCACTAAGGTCTAGGTCTGTCTTTCACAGGTGACAAACAACACTTTTCCTCATTTGGCCACTGGGAAGGTTAGTCTTACATGCTCCCTGGATTATGCAATGGTACTCAGCTATTCAACTAAACCAAAGCTAAGCATTGCTGAGGTATTTTGTAGATGTGGTTAACATCTGCAACCAGTTGACTTTAAGTAAAGGGGATTATACTTGAAAATCTGGGTGGCTTCATTTAATCAGTGATAAGCCTTAAAACCCAAACAGGTTTCCCTGGGAAAGAAGAAACGAAGCCTGGAGACGGCACCGCCAGCTCCCACCTGAGACTTTCCAGCCTACTGGCCCGTGCCACAGCTTTGGCACCTAGCAGTCCCCCAAATAATCTAAGTCAATTTCTTGAAATAAATATAAATATATATCCTACAGTTTCTATTTATTTGGAGAATCCTGATTGATACAGCCAGGCTTAAATTCAAAAGGGCAAATCTATAGGGCCAGGAAATAGAAGATTGTAGGCCAGGTCTGATGAATCCCACTATGTCAGAATCCTTGTGTTCTCAAACTGCGTGAATTACATTGGATTTTCCATGGAAAAGAAACAAATTTACCAGTAAAACAATTTAAGTCTGAGGCATTTTTATTTTTGTTTAATTTTTTTAAACTTTTCATTATCATTGTTTCAAAAATATCTAAAATTAAGATAAAGTTAAGATTAAATTTTTAGCTAAAATGAAAGTTTTTCGCTTGGTAAATATTTATGAACTAAATACTCACATGTAACTAGCATACAGATTAAAAAATGAATATAGCCAACATCCCCAAGAAATCAACTTTATTCGTACGAAACTGCTGAAATTTTAAGGTGAATTATTCTCTACATATACTGTAGCCTTTTGTATCTAATGTATAATCCAACTTGAACTTAGTAGTTTGTCTCCAAAATTTTTCCCACCAACAATACATATATGCATAATATAATGTAATTATTCTTATCATTAACATTTATGGAATATTTAGAAGCCAGGCACTGTGTCAAGTATTATACTTAATGATCACATAGGTAAAAATAGTTAAAATATGTCCCAGTCACTTGGCTAATTATTATAGTTTATCTTAATATTCCCATAAAAACAACATAAACCCTGAAACTGATGCTGTTATTATGCCCATTTTACAGATTGAGAAACTGATGAGGTCACCTGACTTATGAAGCCAGTCTTCAAAGACAGCTTGATGTAAGCCTGTAGCGTATGCTCTGAGGCACTGTTTCATACTGGTTCTTGGAGTGTGCATGTGCTGTGTGAAGTAGACTGTGGTGCTGGGGTCCAGGTTCCGTGCTGGTAGGCTCTTCTCAGCCTACTAACTACAGGGAGCCCTAACAAATTCCCTCCACTTTCTGGTTCTGATTCTTCTTTATCTGGATTCAGGTAAGCAAATTCAGCACTGACCCATAATGCACCATTCTATGTCCTGGAAAAGTTAGGGTCAGCAAAGCTGGACATGAGGGTTTTGTGAGTTGGTTTCCCCCTCCCCAGCTAATATTAAAAATATGCAAAAATAAAAACATTACAATGAATGCATGTGTATCATTTACTTATACTTGTTAACATTTTGCTGTATTTCCCTCTCTCTTGCTCTTTCTCTTTCTGTCTCTCATTCTCTCTCTCTTACACACACACTCATACACATGCACACATTTTTGTTAAACCATTTGAGGTAAATTTTAGACACCTTTCACTAAATTGAAGCTACATATTGAAGCATCCATCTTTTATTTTTCACGGACAATCTCCATTAATAAACACAACTCTGGTAATATTAGCAGTTCCAGAAAAACTAGCAATAATTTCACAGTCTCATCTAGTACCCTCTACTTATTAAAATTATGGCAATTTCCCCACAAGTTCCTTTTGTAGATTTTATAGTTTTGAATTAGAATCCCATAAGAGTATGGGATCTCATTTGGTTCTTACACCATTTCAATCTCTTTTAGGCTAGAACCAACTACCCTGTCCAATATCATTCCTTAGTAACATTAACCACATTTCAAGTGCTTACTAGCTACATGTGGCTAATGGCTACCATTCTGGACATTGAAGATGAAGAATATTTTCATTATTCCTGGAAGTTCTAGCAGTCAGGTCTGAGTTAGAACAATTCTTTTCATGGTACTGGCTTTTGGAAGATTCTAAGAGTGCTATCTTAAGGAATTCCTACACTCTAGGTTTGTCTGATTGGTTCTTATTAATGTCTTAGAATAAGAATTTAAATATAAAACATTACTAGATTTAGAGTCAACATTTTTGGCATGACTAATACATAGGCAATGCTGTATTTCCTAAGGTGTCATGTCAAAAGGTCATTATATCAGCTTGTGCTGCTGTTGTCAAAATTGTTTGATTACTTGGTTAAGGAGGTGATCATCATGTCTCTCCTTTGTGAAGGTGTTTTTACCCTTAGTAACTACTAAGTAGTCTGTGAGGTGATATTTTGACACCATGCCAAGACTGTTTTCTGAGCAAGTTCTGAACAATTCCCTCTACATCCTTTGATGGTTCTTGCCTAAATCAATTATTATATGGTAAGGGTTGCAGAATTATTTTTCTAAATATAGTTTTATCATTCTTTCTATGTTGATTAACCAGCATTATTTTATAAGGAAATCTATCTTTTGTTTATTTTTTAATTTTTTTCCCTTTATTGAAATGTAACTGTGCACTCATGGAATTTTACTTATTTCAATGTTTTAGTTAGTGTCTCTCTGCCTTTTTTTTTTTCTCTTTCATATTTCTGAAGTGTGCTAGTAAGAGCTCTTTCAAACTGGCTTCTCAGTCATCTGGGCATGACCATATAACCTTCAAGAATTGTCTTTTTTTTCCCCGGTATATCAGTGTTTCTCAAGTTCATCTTGTCCTTTCTCTGGCCTAGACTTGTAGCAGTCAATTCTTCAAGGAGCCCTGGTTGTTTCTTTATAGGGGAATGGCATTTGACACTCAATATGTGTACAACCAGTTGTCTAAGAACTATTTTATTATTTTAAAATATCTGTTAATTAAAATAGCAAGCCTCATTACTATCAAATTGAATCATATCAAATTAAAACAAATTAATGGGCTGATTATTCTAAACTGATTATACTCTGGAGAGTATTTCCACTGATGTAGTTTAATTTATAAAGAGAAACAAGCCACTGTTTGATCACCACTGCAGTACAATAATCTCAATCCTCTTTCTACTCTCTATTTAAAAGGGATAATACCCAATTTCCAGCCATCTTTAATGACATTTTCAATTGCCATTAATCTCAACACTAAGAGCATACCCAGATTATAGTGAAAAGTCTTACATGTTCATGCTAAGAAAATTTCTGGGAGAGACATTAGTATTCTAATCTCTGTGGCTATTTAGTTCTTGCTTGGTAAAGGGATGGTGTATTATCGTAGAATGCAGTTCAGTAATATAAATTTGGCAGAGCATTTAGAAAATTAGTCTCTTCTAGTTAAACATATATTATATATATATAACTAAATAAAAAGCATTATATATATAATTAATATATACATGGGGTGGACTACTAAATAAAAGGCAAACCTATTTTATTTCTCCTTTTCCAAATATTTGCTTTGAAAATTTTAAGCAATCAAATATTTGTTACATACCATTACATACCAGATATTTAATAGAACTCTTTTACATGTACCATAATTTCTTAATCTTAAGATGTAACCAATTATAAAATACCCCATAAATTCAATCAAACAAAAACAAAATAAGAAACATATTCATATTTAATAACTGACATGACCATGTTTTCAGCTGTTCAATTAGAAACCAATTTATTTGATTATGTTCAATGATCTGTGACTATTTTCCAATAGCCTCAAGTGATTCAAATAAATTTTTCCTCATTGTAAAAAAGATTAAAACCAAACCACAACAAAAAACTCAAAATAATTTGGTTTCTAATTAGACAGCTTAATGCATAGTAAGTGTAAGTTAAATTTCACAAGAGGGAGGCAAGATGGTGAACTGGAGCCAGCTTTCCACAGAGGCTCCCATCCAGAAGGAGAGTTAAAGGACAGAAGTTTAGCAAGTAAGCCAACGGTTTGTAGCTGAGCCAAGAGAGAAGGTTGAAGAATGCACATCAACCTCGCTCAGGCAAGCTGCGACCCCAAGGATACAAACAAAAGGTACAAAATCCATCGCCAAGTGGACAAGAGTCCCCTCCCCCATGAGAGGGGCTCACAGTATACTCCATACAAACAAGCAAGCAGAGTTCAAACATCCTCCCATTCTATCCCACGGGACAGACACTCTAAAAACTGGACGTCCTACCCCTACTAGGGTGTCATGGCACTCTCTTGCCAGGTATAAAACTGTATAAAACTGTATATATTCTCTACCTACAATTCTGAACTCCCAGCACTCTCCTCCACTCTCACCCCGAAGTCTGGAAGCCTGTCCCCCATGGAGTCCAGATTCTTGGGCATTTTCTTGAGAGGTGTGGACAGGTGTGCTGGTCTGTGCTGATTCTGTGGCAGGGGAGTAAGGAGAAAATAGTCAACTGAGAGGGAACCAAAGAGGAGCAGCAGTGCCCAAAGGTGCAGAGCAGCAGCAGCAACAGCAGGAACAATAGGGCTCACACCCCTGGGGCTATTCTGGACAGACACACTCTGTAACTCTGAGCAACAAGAGGAAGCTTGGAATCTTCTCCTGTGGCAACCACTGGCAGAACACATCTGGGATGGAAGCACAGGCCCTGTGAGTAAAATGTAGGCCTGAGGCAGTAGCAACCTGGGTGGAACATAGGGACTAGAATACGCATGCACAGAGACAGCAGACTCCCAAGGTGGGGCTGAGCCAGAGAACTGCTTTACTGAGCCTAAGATGCACCTGGCCCTGGGATCATAGCTGAGACAAAGGAAGGCAGGCTGAGGCTGGAACTGACAGTTGACTGTGAGCTCTAATTGTGCCTGCCCCAAAACAAACTGCAGCTGAGACCGGGTCTGATCCGCAGGGTAAAATAGCCAGGACAGAAACAAATTCTGTGAAGTTGTTCTGTTCTATTCTGCCAGCAAAATCAATCAGAGGTCAAGCTGGAATTGAGTGAACTGCCTCAGCCTCCATTAAGCATGCAAGGTTGTCAGGATAGTGGCAGAGAGCAGTGGCCTGTATCAGGACACATAGATCTCCCTGTAACTTAGGCAGGTGTAAACCCCTGGAGCATCTGCTCATTGGAGGGAACTGGGTCACAGCCCTGTGGGATTACCAGTGACTGGGTAACTGACCTGAGACCAGTGTTGACTGGAACAATTGATTTGGACCTCTTGAACTGGGCCAATCACCCAAGGACTATCCAAAGTGGTACCCTGAGTATGTGGTTGTGGAAAGGTTTGATTTTTCTTTTCCAATTGTTGCCTGTGGGGGGTGGGGTGACTGAAGTGCTGGTATTTCTCCACAGCTGAGACTTCAACCCAGAGTAACTGATTCTCTAGGGTAGGACACAGACAAGCTGAAAACAGGACAGAGCCACTTAGCCCCACCACACCAAGCAGGCCCCCTGTTACTCAGGCTGAAGCACTGTATGGGTCCTTGGCAAAGCTCTAGGAGAAAAGGTTACAGACACCAGTCCCAGCTTTTGGGCAAAGGGCTAATTAATCACTACTCCTGGAGCCCCCAACCCAACTTCTCCTTATCTGCTCATCTAGCCAAATGATGTAAAATAAGCATGGGGTGGAATCAGCAGAAAAACTCCAGTAATGTGAATAACTAGAGTAGATCAACCCACCAAGGATGGATAGGGCAGATACAACTGAAGATCCCATTCATAAACAGATGACAGAGATGTCAGAAATAGAATTCAGAATTTGGATTACAAATAAGATTAATAGGAGAGGCAAAGTTGGAATTAGAAATTCAAGGAGCATTTCAAAAGTTTTCTCAAGCATTTAATGAATTCAAAGACAAAATTGCCAAAGATATTGACATATTGAAACAAGAATTTGAAGCCCTCGAAGATCTGAGAAATACAGTAGAATCCCTCAGTAACAGAATGGAACAATCAGAAGAAGGGATTTCTGACATTGAAGACAAAGCTTTTGAATGCTCACAAGCACTCAAAGAGGAAGGGAAATGGAGAGGAAAATGGATCATTATCTCAGAGAGCTCTGGGATAATTCCAAGAAAACTAATATTTGCCTTATAGGAATCCCTGAAGGTGACGAAGTTGCTTCACAAACCACAGAGGCTCTTCTTTATGAAATTATGAAAGAGAACTTTCCAGATAAGCCAAGATATTCTGAAATTTAGATATCAGACAGTTTCAGTACCCCAGCATGACTCAATCTAAATAAGACATCCCTCAGGCGCATCATAATTAACTTCACTAAAGTTAATATGAAGGAGAAAATTCTGAAAGTAGCCAGATGTAAGAAAACCATAACCTATAGCGGAAAAATATTAGAAAAGTAAACTCACTCAGAAACTTTTGATCAAATTCCAACTTCCATAGTGACAAAAGGATTAAAGATGTTCACTGGACTTTCAAAAAACTCAATATCCAAATTTTTACCAGGCTTATCAATATTCCCAATTAATGTGAAAGGCATAAATTGTCCTCTAAAGAGGAACAGGTTGGCTGACTGGATACAAAAACTCAGGCCAGATATCTCCTGCATACAAGAATCTCATCTTATCTTAAAAGACAAATATAGACTCAGGGTGAAGGGATGGTGATCTATATTCCAGGCAAATGGAAAGCAGAAAATGTTGCCATTTTATTTGCACATACAATAGGCTTTAAACTAACAAAAGTAAGCAAGGATAAGAATGGTCACTTCATATTTGTTAAGGGTAATACTCAATATGATGAGATTTCAACTATTAACATTTATGCACCCAACCAGAATACACCTCAATTTATAAGAGACACTCTAACAGGAATAGTAACTTGATTTCTTCCAGCTCCATCATAGTTGGAGATTTTAACACTCCTTTCGCAATGTTGGATAGATCCTCCAATAAGAAGCTTAGCAAAGAAAGTTTAGATTTAAACTTAGTCATTTGACATTTGAATTTGATAGACATCTACAGAACATTTCATCCTAACAAAACTGAATACACATTTTTCCATCAGCCCATAGGACATACTCCAAAATTTATCACATCTCAGGTCACAGTCTAACCTCAGCAAATTTAAAAGAATAGAAATTATTGCTTGCATCTTCTCGGAATCATGGAATAAAAGTTGAACTCAGTAACAACAAGAATCTGCAGACTCATACAAAAACATGGAAGGTAAATAACCTTATACTGAATGATAGCTGGATCAGAGATGAGATTAAGAAGGAAATTATCAAATTTTTGGAACAAAAAAACAATGAAGATACTAATTATCAGAACTTCTGGGATACTGCAAAGGTAGTCCTAAGAGGGAAATTTATACCACTGCAAGCCTTCTTCAAAAGAATGAAAAGAGAGGAATTTAACAACTTAATGGAACATCTCAAGCAACTGGAAAAGGAAGAACATTCCAACCCTGAACCCAGTAGAATAAAAGAAATAACCAAAATTAGTGCAGAATTAAATGAAATTGAAAACAAAAGGATTATACAACAGATCAATAAATCAAAAAGTTGATTTTTTGAAAAGGTCAATAAAATAGATAAATCTTTGGATGACCTAACCAGGAAAAAAAGAGTTAAATCTCTGATTTTATTGAACAGAAATGGTAAAGACAAAATAACAACAGATCCCTTAAAAATTCAAAAATTCCTTAATGAATATTACAAGAATCTTTATTCTCAGAAATATAAAAATATGAAGGAAATTGACCAATACTTAGAAGCATGCAACCTTCCATGACTTAGCCAGAAGGAAGTAGAAATGTTGAACAAGCCTATACCAAGTTCTGAAATAGTATCAACTATACAAAATCTCCCTAAAAAGAAAAGCCTGGACCAGATGGTTTCACGTCAGAATTCTACCAAACCTTCAAAGAGGAACTAGTACCTATATTACCTAACCTTTTCCAAAATATAGAAAAAGAAGGAATACTACCCTACACATTCTATGAAGCAAACATCACCTTGATCTCCAAACCAGGAAACAACCCAACAAGAAAAGAAAATTATAGACCAATATCACTAATGAATATTGATGTGAAGATATTCAACAAAATCCTAACAAAAAGAATCCAGCATCATATCAAACAAATTATATACCACAACCAAGTGGGTTTTATCCCAGGGTATCAAGGCTGGTTCAATATACATAAATCTATAAATATAATTCATCACATAAACAAATTAAAAAACAAAGACCATATGATTCTCTCAATTGATGCAGAAAAAGCTTTTAATAACATCCAGCATCCCTTCATGATCAGAACACTTAAGAAAACTGGTATAGAAGGAACATTTCCTAAAATGATAGAGGCCATCTACAACAAACCCATAGCCAATATTGTATTGAATGGAGTTAAACTGAAATCATTTCCACTCAGATCAGGAACCGGGCAAGGTTGCCCATTGTCTCCACTGCTCTTTAACATTGTAATGGAAGTGTTAGCCATCGCAATTAGGGGAAAAAAGGTGTTCATGGGTATCCATATAGGATCAGAAGCAATCAAACTTTCACTCTTTGCAGATGATATGATTGTACATCTGGAAAACACCAAGGATTCTACTGCAAAACTCTTAGAAGTGATCAAGGAATACAGCAGCGTCTCAGGATACAAAATCAACACTCACGTATCGGTAGGCTTTATATATACCAACAACACTCAAGCTGAAAAAACAGTCAAGGACTCTATTCCATTCATATTAGTGCCAAGGAAAATGAAATGTTTGTGAGTTTACCTAACAAAGGACATGAAAGATCTCTATAAAGAGAACTATGAAACTCTGAGAAAATAAATAGCTGAAGATGTTAACAAATAGAAAAAAAACCATGCTCATGTCTATGAAGAATCAACATTGTTAAAATGTCCGTGCTACCCAAAACAACATATAATTTTAATGTGATCCCTATTAAAGCTCCACTGTCATACTTTAAAGATCTCAAAAAAATAATACTTTGTTTTATATGGGACAGAAAAAACCTCGATTAGCCAAGACATTACTCAGAAATGATAACAAAGCAGGAGGAATCAAGCTACCAGACCTCAGACTACTATAAATCAATAGTGATCAAAACAGCATGGTACTGGCACAAAAACAGAGAGGTAGATGTATGGAACAAAACAGAGAACTAAGAGATGAACCCAGCTACTTACCATCTGATCTTTGACAAGAGACATTGACTGGGGAAAAGATTCCCTATTTAACAAATGGTGGTGAGCAAACTGTCTGGTGACCTGTAGAAAACTGAAACTAGACCCACACCTTTTACCATTAACTAAGATAGACTCTCACTGGATTAAATATTTACACTTAAGACATGAAACTATGAAAATACTAGAAGAAAGTGTAGGGAAAACACTTGAAGAAATAGGCCTGGGCAAATATTTTACGAGGAGGAACGCCCAGGCAATTGAAGCAACATCAAAAATACATTTTTGGGACCTGATCAAACTAAAATGTAAAAATACATTTTTGGGACCTGATCAGCACAGCCAAGAACACAGTAAGTAAAGTAAGCAAACAACCCTTAGAATAGGAGAAGATATTTGCAGGTTATGTCTCTGACAAAGGTTTAATAACCAGAATCCACAGAGAACTCAAACAAATTGGCAAGAAAAGAACAAGTGATCCAATCTCAGGATGGGCAAGGGACTTAAAGAGAAACTTCTCTGAAGAAGAAAGGCACATGGCCTATAGACATATGAAAAAATGCTCATCATCCTTAATCATCAGAGAATGCAAATGAAAACTGCTTTGAGATATCATCTAACTCCAGTAAGATTAGCCCATATCACAAAATCCAAAAACCAGAGATGCTGGCATGGTTGTGGAGAAAAGGGAACACTTCTACATTGCTGGTGGGAATGCAAACTAATATATTCCTTTTGGAAAGATGTTTGGAGAATGCTTAGAGAACGAAAAATAGACCTGCCATTTGATTCTACAATTCCTCTACTAGGTATATATCCAGAAGACCAAAAATCATACTACAACAAAGATATTTGTACCAGAATGTTTTTTTGCAGCTCATTTCATAATTTCTAAGTCATGGAAGAAGCCCAAGCCAATTGTGGTATATGTACACCATGGAATATTACATAGCCTTAAAGAAAGATGTTGACCTTACCTCCTTCATGTTTACATGGATGGAGCTGGAACAAATTCTTCTTAGCAATATATCTAAAGAATTGAAGAAAAAGCATCCAATGTACTCAGCCCTACTATGAAACTAATATATAGCTTTTATATGAAAGGTATAACCCAATTATAGCCTAAGAATATGGGGAAAGGAGAGAGGGAGGGGAGGGGAGGGGGGGATGATGGGTGGAGGGAAGGTGATTGGTGGGATCATGCCTATGGTGCATCTTACAAGGGTACATGTGAAACTTTCTAAATGTAGAATATAAATGTCTCAACATGATAACTAAGAAAATGCCATGAAGGCTACGTTAACCAGTTTTATGAAAATATTACAAATTTTATATAAAACCAGCACACTGTACCCCATGACTGCATTAATGTACACAGCTAGGATTTAATAATAAAAAAAATTATAAGAAACTGCTAAATCAGTTGTTCAAATGATTGAACAATTTTATATTCCTACTGTCAGTATATGAGAGACTTACCACTGTTCCACATTCTCTCCACACTTGATAAGATCATCTGTTCTAATGTTAGCCATTCTGAAGAATTTGTAGTGATGTGTCCCTGTGACGCTTATTTACGTTTTTTGGATGACTAAGTACATTGAACACCTCCTACTGTGCTTTACATTAGCATATTTCCGTATGTGTCTTTCGCATGAGTTTTACAAAGTTGGTGTCTAAATCATTTTAGTAGGTCCTTACCTCCTTAAAAATTAAGTTGCAAGATTTCTTTAAATGTCTAGTTAAGTGAAAATCATTTTTAAATGAATGTATTGTAAATAATTTTTCCCATTTTTATGGCTTGCTTGAGGTTTCCCAGATGTCGTATTTTTATGATTTCTAATTTAATTCCATTGTTGTCAGGGGACATACTCTACACAACATCAATCTTTTCAATGTATTGAGTTTTTTTTTTTTTCATAGCCCGACATATGTCTATCTTGGCAAATGTACCCTGTGCTCTTGAAAAGATGATATGTTCTGCAATGATTGGTCATATTCTATGAATATCAAACAGGTCAAACTAGTTGATAGCATTATTCAAATCATCTGTCTTTACTGAATGTCTTTCACCTTGTTCTTTTTAGTGCTAAGAGAGCTGTGAAAGTCTCCTACCTTGTTGAATCGTCCACCCCTGCCTTTAATCCTGCCTAATTTTTGCTCAACATATTTTGAAGCTCTATTATCAGTCACAAGTACACTCATGTTGCAATGAATTTTTATTTGAATGAATCACTATGACATGTCATCTTAGTTCAGGATGTTATAACAGAATACCAAAGACGGGGTGACTTCAACAACAGAAATCTATTTTTCATAGTTTGGGAAGCTAGAAAGTCCAAGATGAAGAGCCAGCCAATCCTGTGTCTGGTGAGGGAGTGGACTGCTTACAGGTGTGAAGATGGCCTTCTGCTCACTGTGGCCTCGTATGGCGGAGAGGTCGGAAAGATCAAGCTCTTCCAATAAGACCACTAATCACATTCAGGAGGCTCCACTCTTATGGCCGAATTACCTCTGAAAAATCTTAACACCATCAGAAATTAGGACTTCAATTTATGAATTTTAAGGGGGCACAAATATTCAGTTCATAGCACATATTTATTTTTATAATATAATTTTTCTTGACATCAAGTTTATATAATATTAATATGTCACTCTAATCTCATGTCTGCTAGTTATATGGTATCTTTTCAATTCATTTACTTTTTATCTGTATGTGTCCAGTCATGCGTCACTTAATGACAGGGATATGTTCTGAGAAATGTGTGGTTAAATTATTTTGTCATTCTGTGAACATGATAAAGTGTACACACAGACCCAGGCTATGTGGCATGGCCTATGGCTCTAGGTTACAGACGTGTGCAGCATGTCACTGTACCAACACTGTAGGCAATGGTAGCACACTGGTAATTACTTGTGTGTCCAGACATAATCCAAACATAGAAAAGATACAATACACATATAGCTATACAAGATAAAAATGGTTCATCTGTACAGGGCACTTACCATAAATGAAGCTTGTAGGACTGGAAGTTGCCCAGGATGAGTCAGTGAGTGGTGAGTGAATGGGAAGGCCTAGGCCATTATTGTGCACTGCTGTAGACTTTATAATTACTCTAAAGTTAGGCTACACTAAATTTATTAAAAAAAATTCTTTCATCAAGAATAAATGATCCTCAGCATACTGTAACATTTTTACTTTATAAACTTTTTAAAACTTTTTGACTCTTTGGCAATAACACTTACCTTAAAATACAAACACATTGTACATCTATACAGAAAATATCTTCTGTCTCTGTGTCCTTATTCTATATGCTTTTCTACATTTTAAATTCTTTGTTTTTTTTAGAAAGGTTCACTTGTACTCTTGTAAGATAAACCATATAGGTGACCCCACCAATCACCCTCCCTCCCCTATCCACTCCCCTCGCCTACCCTCTCTCACCCCTTCCCATATTCTAAGGCTATAATTAGGTTATGACATTCTTATAAAAGCTATAAATTAGTTTCAAAATAGGGCTGTGTACATTGGATACTTTTTCTTCCATTCTTGAGATACTTTACTGAGAAGAACATTTTCTAATTCCACCCATATAAACATGAAGGAGGTCAAGTCTCCATCTTTCTTTAGGGCTGCATAGTATTCCATGGTGTACATATACCACAATTTATTGATCCATTCATGGGTCAATGGGCATTTAGGCTTCTTCCATGACCTAGCAATTATGAATTGGGCTGCAATAAACATTCTGATACAAATA
>NW_003852417.1:4795779-4849445 GCF_000181295.1 Otolemur garnettii
ATGTTAAAGAGCAATGGAGACAATAGACAACCTTGCCTGGTTCCTGATCTGAGTGGAAATGATTTCAACTTAACTCCATTCAATACAATATTGGCTGTGGGTTTGCTGTAGATGGCCTCTATCAGTATAAGGAATGTCCCCTCTATACCAATCATTTTAAATTCTTTAAAAAAATTATTTTATTATAATAGTTTAAAATGTTTTTTGAACTAAGACACAAGTACACACATAAGCCTAGACCTATGCAGGGTCAGGATCATCAACATTACTGTCTTCCACCTCAACATTTTGTCTCACTGGAAGGTCTTCAGGGGCAATAAATGCATGGACCTGTCTCTCCTGTGATAACAATGTCTGCGGGATATCTCCAGAAGGACCTGTCTGGGGCTGCTTTACAGTTAACTCGTTCCTCTCTAATAAATAGGAGTACATTCTAATAGGAGTGTAGAGTAAACACAGACACCAATAACATAGTCATTTATTTCAAGTATTATGTCCTGAACAACATGCTAGATTTTCTGAGTGGTAGGACAGTAGGCTATTTACAATGCTGTCACCATAAACATGTGGGTAATGGGTTACACTTCCATGTTATGCCGGCTAGCACACCAATGCCCATAGGAATTGTTTAGCTCTATTATAATTTTATGACACCATCACTATATGTGAAGTCCACCATTGACCAAAAGGTCATTATGCAGCTCATAACTGCATTTATACTTAAAGTTCTTCTCTTATAGGCAACATATATTTGGGTCTTGTCTTTTTTCCCATTCTAATAATCTTTGTTTTTAAGTGCAATGTTTGTTCTATTCACATTTCATGTAGTTATTTATATGGTTGGATTTGGGCCTGCCATTTTATTTGCCTTTCTATTAATTGTGCTGTTTTTCCCCACTGCTTTTTCTTCCTGTTCCTGCTTTCCTGACTTCTTTTTCTTATTAGTATAATTTTGAGGCTTTCCATTTTACATTATCTATTGGCTTTTTAGCAGTGCCTCATTGTATTATTTTTAGTAGTGATATATGGATTGAAATATGTGTCTCTGTCTTTTCTCAATCTTTTTAGATTTTTTTATTGTACTAATTCACATAAAATATAGAAAATTTGCAACCCAGAAGGGTCAATTAGTTTATTTCTACCATTCCATATGCTAAGTTTTCATTTGCATTATATCACATTTCATTGTAAAACCTACAAGTCAATATTGTGATTTTGTTTTAAACACTTATTTTTAAAATAATTTTATTGAAAAAAGTGGTCTTTAATATTTATTCAGGTATTTACTATTTCTGATATACTTTCTGTCCCTAATGAATATCTGAGTCTGATATCTGACTTCAGTTTGAAAAATTTCCTTTAATATTCCTTGTGGCATAAGTCTGCTGGCAACAATTTTTTTTTTAATTAACTGAAATTTCTTTATTCTTTTGTCAGATACAAAAGTTTTTTTTTTTTTGGGTTTGGGAATCATTGAGGGTACAAAGAATTAGGATAAACTGATTGCATTTGTTAGATAAAATCCCTCTTATAAGTATGTCCCCTCCCCAAGAGGTTTGCCATGCCCTGATACTTCCCAACCTTCTTCTTCTTCTCCTCTTCCCACTCCCTCATTCCACCACCCCATACCTCATATTCCATCTCCAGCCAGGTTAATATAAAAGAGGTAAAGTCTCCATCTTTTTAATGGCTGAATAGTATTCCATGGTATACATACGACACAGCTTTCCTGGGTTGGTGGGTGTTTAGGTTGTTTCCACATTTTGGCAATTGTAAATTGAGCTGTGATAAACAGTCTAGTGCAAATGTCCTTACGATAAAAGGACTGTTTTTCTTCTCGGTAGATGCCTCGTTTTAAAAAAGAAAAAGTGGGATCAAATTCTTAATTGAGAGATTTTTGTTTATTAGGTTTTGCCAAAACTTTATAGATATTGTTTCAATATTTCTGAATTCCCTAGTGATTAAAAATACCTGGTAATTTCAAACTATTGCTACATAGGGTTTAATATGAAGTTTTTCATATTGTTCCAGAACTTTTCACAGTCATTGTTTCTAATAAGATGTTCTTGGCAATTCAAATCATATTTTCTCTGTATGTGACACATAGTCTTCCTCTGGCAGCTTTAAAGGCATTCTTTTTGTTTTTGATTTTTCAATAGATTGACTATGATGTTCTTATTCATGGTTTTTTGTATTTGTTTTCTTTGAAATTAAGTAATTTTCTTGAAATGAAATGTATGCTTTTCACCAAATTTCAGACATCTTGGGAATTACTTTTTCAAAATATTTTTGTCTCATTTTGTCTCTTCTTACTTTCTGGAACTATAACCACACGTATATTAAACTTTTTGATATCATGCCATAGGTCCCTGAGACTCATTCTTTCTTCTAGCTCTTTCTCCCTCCTTCCTCTCTTACCATGTTTATTCTACCTCTAGTTCACTCTAACTCAGCTTGTATAATTCTTACTGATCTATGTTCAAGTTCTAGTGGTTGTGGTCACCCTGAGTTCTCTTGTTTTATTCCTCAGACCAGAAAGACAGTGGGTGTTCTATTGTGGCTTTACTCCTCTCATGCATTGCTCTAGCAAAATCTGCAAAAATACAGAACTCAAATTATGTCATCCCCCCTTATTCAAAATTTCAATTCCCCTTCTAACTTTTTATCACTTTGGTTTCTATTCAGAGCCTTGTAGAATTTGTTTTTTATATATTTTTTCCACACATTTTGATCTTCCAGAAGCTTAGCCCACCACCATATCAGAAGTATAACCTTCTTAGGTTGAAAATTTTTTTGCCAGAAGTTACATAATTTCTAGTGGATGTCAATGTGAAAGCAAGGTGTTAAAGTTTGCCTTCTTCAGTTATTAGCGAAAAGACAAAGTAGGTAATAGTTTTAATAGGAAGAGACCTGAACTGGTAAGATAAGCTAAGAGGCTTCCTTGCCCTAGAAGTTAGGGCATGAAAAGATACGTGGTTGAGATGGATGTGGAAAAGGCAGATTTTAAAGATATATCAGAAATAAAATTGGCAGAGCTTGATATGCTTGGATTTGGCAAGTAAAGTAAAGTAAATCTATGTATTCACTTATGAGTGAGTACATAGATTGAAATGAAAATAAATAGGAACAGCATTTTTCAAGGGAAGGAAGTGGGTACAAAAAGTCCACTTTGGGAAATTTTGCATTTAAGAAACTTGTGGACAACCAAAATGGGTATGTTTATAATCTGCAATTTGATGTGTGGGTTTGACTCTTTAGCCAAGAAGCCAAGATTCAAGTGTCTTCAGCACATACGTGGCAGTTGAAGGTCGGATAGTCGGATAGTCAGTGGTACTTTTCTCCTGTGGGCAGTGGCAGCTGCTGAAGACTTGTGGAAAGGAAATTGAAGGGACCCAGTGGAAAGTGCCATCTGGTTTAGTGGAGGGAAGCCTCCATAGGAGCTTGAGAGTGGCAAGTAATGAACCTCCTTCAGTGACTCAGGCTTGACAGCATCTGAGATGATGTTTCAAAATAAAGAAAGTGTTAAGAAGGGTAGATAGAGAAACTTTCTGGAAAGTTAAAGCCATCAGAATAGGTTTAATATTTAAGTATCCTCTTAACTCATTACTCTAGTCATAAATTTGAAAAAAAAAAAGCTAGCAAAAAATCAGGGTTGCCCATGATTACCCTACCTCTTGCCTGCAACCAGGCCCCCTACCATACCATTTCCCTGATGATAGGGAGGGAGCTCATGGTCCCATATGTTGATGTAGATCAAGGCCAGACAAAGCAATGAATAAACCAACGGTGGGACCATGGATTTAAAACCAAAGGCTTAGGAAACATAATAAACCCCCAATGATCACTTTTAACCTTGGACAGTCTTAAATTATTCACTCTTTTTATCACTTGCAAGCTCTTTTCTCTGACATTCTGCTGGACTATTTCTCTCCTCTGAATCCTTCAGAGCCTTGTTTTTATCACTTTCAACATTTAAAATAATCCCTTAGACTTTGGACCTGTCAGTTATTTATAGACAAATGGCAGAGCCGCCATGCCAAGCCTGCAGATACAGAATGCGTTAAGACTCCTTTACACTTTGCATTATTCATGTCAGAAAGAGCCCAGCTTTTCCTGAAGTCCTTCTTCCCCACCCTCTTTTTACATTCTCTGAAGCTCACAAACTGAATTCTGAAGGCAAGAGCAGTTCTCATCAGAAAGCAAAAGGAAAAACTTCTTTTTGTCAGGGACAGAGCTATTTTTCATTCATAGGAAATTCCAAATAATACACTTAGGTCTTGTCAATGAGATCCCATGATGCCGTGAGCTGAAGTTGTCTTTGTAATTCAAGAAAGTTAAGTGCATCTCTACCTTAAAACAGGGACATAGACTATACTACTTCCAAGTTGGCTTCTGCTGGATAAGACTCAGATTTATCTTATGTGTGTATGCATATATGGATATATGGAGGTATTGCAAACACTTGTAATACATACTTTGTGGTCAAACCATATTTTAAGTGACTTACAAACTTTTACTTGATTAATCTTTGTAATAACTCTGTGGGGTTAGTATGTTCACATCTCTATTGTTCTAGGGAGCATCCCGAGGCATAGAATTTGGAAAGACCAAGAGCCTGATAAAGTAGACAGTCCCCCTAAGATCATATGATCATAAGAAATGGGACAGGATTTCAATCCAGGTTTGGCTCTGGGGTCAGGGTTTTTAACTAGTGGGCTGCGCTCCTTCTCTTAATTCTGAATCACCCTGTACTTGCTGCGAAATAAAACCTATTAGCAGTTGAAATCCAAGGTTTCAGGTTCACTGCCGTGTCAGTCTCTTACAGACCTTTGATAACATCACAGAACTTTACTCAATTGTTTGTTTGCACATTCATCTTGATAAAGTATCACAAGAATGGAAAAGCAAGGATCCAAGGTTCTCAATATGAATATGAAGCCAGTACATGAACTAATACCCACCCTCACAAGAGAAAAACTCAATTTAATTTAAGTTGGGAGGAGAGAGGAGGAGGGAGGGGATCAGTGTGCTCCCACCTAAGGGGCACAATGTAAGGATGTAGGGCACGCCTCTTGGGTGTGGGACACACTACAATACAGACTTTATCTAACAAATGTCAACACTGTAACCTAATTATTTGTACCCTCATGTTAATCTGGAAGAAATCACTTACTTGCCTAACAAATGGGCAGTTATAGTTTAAATGTTTTTAAATTAATAGTATTCTGTTTAGACATTAGTGCTTATTAAAACATATCAATTTGATGTATCAATGTCAGTTGGACATTGTGGAATATAAAGCAGAAACTTGGCCTTATGTTTTTATGGTTCCATTAAGGATTTCTTATGCACAGAAAAGTCATTTTCTCCAGTGTTTGTGGTGGTCAATGGGAATTTCTCGAGTGTTTTTCTTCCCCAGTACACAGGAAAATGTGGTCACAAATTCTTTGACATTTTTCCCATTGAAAGATGGAGTCTATGTTCCTTCCCTTGAAGCTGGTGGGTGGGTTCTATAAATGCTTTGATTAGGAGAATTTGGTAAAAGAGATGCTAAACCAGTGTCTGGCTCAAGGCCTTAAGGGCCTGAAAGTTTCCACGTCCTATACCAACACACTAACTACAAGAACCCAGACGTCATGCAGCAGAGTCAAGTGGTGGAGGCTCATTTGAGAAAGACCATAGCCCCAGCCCAGTGAGCTTCCAGTCAATCTATCACCAGCCCAATTTTCTAGCCATGTCACTGGTAATGCAGCAGGAGACGGAGAAGCCATTCCAGTGAGTCTTACTAACATGTCATCTTCAACAAAATATAAGTTTCAAGATGCTATTCGGGGGATGATTTTTTTATTGTGGTTATAGATAAATAAAACAGGCAGGTAAGTTGCAACCATTGCAGTTTTTTAAGATCATCAAGATTAAATACCATAGGCAGGGTGCAGTCCTAGTTCTGCAAGGCCTGAAGCTAATAAAATTAAGCTTTTTGTGATTCAAAAATTATGAAAACAAAATTATCTCAGTAAAACTTCATTTAGAATGAGAAAATAAATCACAAAGATACTGACAACTTAAGATTTCAGTCTTCTTTTCCTGAGATTCCTTTAGGCCATTTGGACATGCTTAAGCAGCATGATTCCTGATGGCCACCCAGTACTCTTCATCTGTCCAGAGCATTCTAAACTCCCAGCACCTTCCTGTACTTAGAGAAGGCGCATGTGTGTGAGGACCCCAGAGGCAGGCTTTGTTAATTTTCTGGTAAATCTGCCTTTGAACGTGGCAACCTCAACATTCTCAGCATTCTGCTTCCATCAGGGATGATGCCTTCTATGGCTGCAAGTTTGTGTCCCCCCATGATTCATATGTGGTATTTGGAGATGGGGCTTTGGGGAAGACATGGTTTGTTTGTCCACTCAAAATCTCATGTTGGAGTTTGATCCTCAGTGTTGGAGATGGGACCTGGTGGGAGCTGTTTGGGTCATAGGCATGGGTCCCTCACGAATGACCTGGTGCCATTCTCACAGTAATGAGTGGATTATTGCTCTGTTAGTTCCCATGACAGCTCTTGTTAAAAAGTACCTGGAACCCACCCCGCACCTCCTGCCTCCTCTCTCACCATGTCATCTCTGCACACAACAGCAACCCTTCACCTCTCACTACGGAAAGAAGCGACCTGAAGCCCTTCCCAGAAGCAGAAGCTGGCACCAGGCTTCCTGTGCAGCCTGAAGAACCATTGGCCAAATAAACCTCTTTATACATTATCCAGCCTTGGGTGTTCCTTTATAGCAACACACACACAGATGAGCTCAAGTGGGAGCTTGGGTGCCTGAGTTTTCCCCAGAGCTGGTGCCTTCTGCCACCCCTACTCACTTGCAGCAGGGGGGCTGTCACCCATGCTCCTGTTCCTCCCCTGGGGTGTCAGCTGTTCCTTCCTAACCAGTCCAGGTTCACAATGGCTTTATGGAGACATCGCTATCATTCTAAACCTTACCAGTTTTAGGCAGAGCCTTTTTTCTTGGGCTTTGCAGCTGAGGCTTTCTTAACATCGTTGCCTCTCCTCTCCATGACATTAAAATTTTGTACTGTATTTGAGGTTGGTTTTGAACTGGAGCTACTGGTCTTTCTCTTAAAATGATTTTCTTTCTTTCTCAGGGAGCTAAAGAATATATTTTCCTCTATCTTTCTCAAACTGCAAAAGGGTCTTTGCTTGTACCCTGGGCATGGTGCAAGTGCTGCTATTCCCCTGAGGGCATTTGGGTCCAGGAAAGTGGATGGGGTTTTGTGAGTTGTCTGTCATAGTGGGCAGGGACCTTCTGCATGTCTGCATAACTGAGGGTGCTCCTTCTTGTCTCCTACCCTGCCCCTGTCTTTCTAGTGAATATCTGGGAGAGACCACAGCAAGGGAGTTGGAAGTGAGTGCAAATTCCCCTTGAGTCTGGGGCCTCTAGTTGATGTGAACTGACACTTGGCCCTTAATAATTGGTTAACTTCTGACTGTTTCCTTCTTACTTACCTGTATAGTTGCTGTGTGTATCTCTGAGTTAGTTACAGGTGACAGAACTTGAATTTTGACTTAGAAAGGATTGTCCCTATTTAGAATTCAGGCTATGTGATTACCTTGCAATCTCAGTTCTCTGATGATCTCAAGAAAAGTGGTGATTTATTAAGATCAGACCAGTTACATTGTGGGAGCCATGTTCTTTGCAGTTTTGTTCATTCTAAGTGGAAGCAAAATTCTATCCTTTCAGGAGATTAACCATAACATAGGACCCATAAGTGAAAGAGAGAGAGAGAGAGAAGAAAGAAGGAAAGGAAGAAGAAAAAAGAAAGGAAGAAGGAAGGCGGAAGGAAGAAAGGCTTTATCTAGCACTTTATTATTCATGAGGTATGTCCCTGTATCTTCCGTTACTAACCACATTTTATTGAGCTCTTACTGAACAAGATACTTCCTAAGCCAGGTCCTGCCTATTTTAAGCATTTCATATACATAATCTCATTTAATTATCACATCAATTTTATGCATACTAATATTATACTCATTTTGCTCATGTTATTATACTAATTTTCTAAGTTTTAAGACTTAGAAAGTGTAATTTGCTCAAGATTCTCCAACTAGGCTTTTTGCCATTAGTACTAAGCTAATTCTTGTGATATATAAGCTGTCCAAACATGTCTGTGCTGTAGGCTTTATGTCTTTATTTTACAGATGAGGAGGCTGAGGTCTAGAAACAATTGACTGCTACATGATCATAAAAAATGTCTACGTGGTTGAAACAGTTGGAAAATAGGTATCTTGATTTTGAGTTATCTGTACTTTTCATTCCACAAAGATGTTGGAAATATCATAAGACAGGGTCTATGAAGAATCTTCTCTAAATTCTCCAGAGCACTTTATACAATGCCTAAAATATAATGAAATCTGTGCACCGTGGTTCATGCCTGTAATCCCAGCACTCTGGGAGGCTCAGGTGGGTGGATTGCTTGCACTCAGGATTTCAAGACCAGCCTGAGCAAGAGAGAGACCCTGTCTCTACTAAAATTAGAAAAATCTAGCTGGGTATTTAATTGCATGCCTGTAGTCCCAGCTACTTGGGAGGCTGAGGCAAGAGGATCCCTTGAACTCAGGAGTTTGAGGTTGCTGTGAGCTACAGTGATGCCATGGCACTCTACCAGGGCAATAGAGTGAGACTTGGAAAACACACACACACACACACACACACACACACAAAGAGAGAAAGAAAAAGGATGACGCAAAGGGTACAGAATGGAGAGAGAAAAAGAAAAGAAATAGAAGGAGGATCATAAAGATGAAAAGAACACATAATTTTGGAAGAAAAATGCAACTTCCTTTTACATGCTGTCAGGACACACTCTTTAATTTGTGGAAGTCACATACTGCAGATGTTGCCTTCTGTGTCTGATCACCATGACAAAGGCGCCTGCTTGTCTATAAATAGATGGTCAGATTGATTTCACATCCTGCTTTGGTTCTTCCTACTACTTGATGGGTGTGACAGCACAATTGCTGAGCGCTCCCATCCACCTCGACTGCACAGGCCTCGCCTGCACTCTCTTCTGGAAGATGACAAGCAGGCTCATTAAATCCAGCACAAAGGAGCTTCAAAGATACTTGTCCTCTCAGAGAAATTGAGCTGGAGCCCATTACCATCGCATCAATGGGCACTTTGATTTAATCAGCCATCCAGTCTGAACCCATTGTTAATAAAGTAATTTGGATCTTTCCTTAGCCTGTCTGGATCAATGCTAATGGAACTTTAACGTCCAGACCTGATTTCATTCAAAGCCTAGGTATAAGAAAGCCATTTAACTGGACACTTACTGGTTTCCACTGTAAGTGTAGGTGTAATGTTTGAGACATCTAGAACTGTGTCCTGAAGAATTGATATTAGTTCCTGCCACAAAAATGTTTGTTGTTGGGCAAGCCATTTAATTACCCCAAGGCCCAGTATTTTCTGCCCAGTGTGCTTGAAAAGCACAGATTCCTCACTGGGTTCAAGCCTCTGCGAACTTGAGAATCTACTTACCATCTCTAAAGTTCAGTGTCCTTACCTGTAAGTAGTAACAATAGTAGTGTGTCTTTGGAAGTTGTCGTCAGCGATACCTGCAACAAGTGCCCAGTACCTGGTGTCCTGTGATAACGAGAGTGACGTCAAACTTATGTGAATAAATTATGCTCATTTTGCTACTGTTATTAGACTAATTTGCTAAGTTTTGAGCATGTTGTGACACCACTAATTTTTGAGGTATTGAACTGATGGCTATTATTATTATTACAACTAAAAGTATTTAGGGTGTTATGTCAGGGTAAATGTCTATTAAGAAATTTATTATGGACATATTATGCAATTGAACTACTTACATAGCCAGAAATGACTTTCTCCATCATAACAAAAATCAAGAATCACATACCCCTTAACATCCCAAGATCAGTTCCTCCCTATTCTATGATGTTTCACTCCTATGTTAAGATATGATGCCATTTCTTATGCAGGCCTTCGGAGCATGCTTATAAAAGGGGAAACATGGCGTGGGGGTCCAAAGACTACCTCAAAATTGTGTTAAGTATGTAGAATCTCAAGATTCTTTCATTTAGCCATATCCTTCTTCCTGCATGGGAAATCTCTATTTACTTGAAGATTGTTCTGCTACTATTTTAAGGATAGTGTGTGTTTAGTGTGTTTCCACTCTAGAATAGTTGGTATATTTGGGCATGGTGGCTCACATGTGTAATCCTAGCACTCTGAGAGGCCAAGGTGGGTGGATTACTTGGGCTCATGAGTTCAAGACCAGCTTGATCAAAAGCGAGACCTGATCTCTACTAAAAATAGAAAAACTGAAGCAAGAGGATCGCTTGAGCCCCAAAGTTGTTGGAGGTTGCTGTGAACTATGATGACATGGCACTGGCGTGAGAGAACCACCACTATCATGCCACACTTCTTCCTGGTGGCAATGCAGAGCCAGGAAGGACACTAAGGATGACAGAAACATGATCACTTTTGTGTGCTGGAAGCACAAGGGACTGATTCTGCATTTTCACTTACCATGGTGCTGAGAGGGTTTCTATATCTATCTCAAAATGGTACCCCAGGTGGGTAGATCACATATTTTGAAGAACTGCTTTGGCATAACTCAATAATAGATCAGCCTGTGAGATTTTCACTTGTAGCTGGATTGACTTAGGTGTGTAGCAGATAGCTCCTGAGTGTGAAGTAAGTGACTCCAGAGCCAATGAACAAACATTCCCGTACTGGACCTAAGACCTTTCCCTCCCCACCAATGTCAAACTCCCCTGTGCAGGCCCCTGGCAGGGGAACTGGCTTTTGGAATGAGGCTGGGACACCAGTTCCTTTCCTAATTTGGGGGATGGTGATTGGGACATTCATGAAGTGAGGGTTGAGTAGCAGAAGACAGAGAAACACCTTTAACCTGAAAGCAGAGGGAGGGGAGGCTGGGAACACCTGGACAAACTAGGTGCATTATATTTAGCAAGGTGGGGAGCACTATTTGGGCTTTACAGTAGAGACTATACTAGCCCTTCCCTCAACAGTCTCTACTCTCTTAATTTTCACAGCATCCTAGAGAGAGTCATTTACTATAACCCTCATTCGCAGGTGAGAAATGGGGGCTACATGAAGTTCAGTGGCCACACAATCCTTAATGCAGGGTTGCTGAATCCAGATCTTTCAGTCTCCAAAGCCCTGGATTTCTCCGCTTCATAACTCCAGGAGATGACACCATTTGGGGCAGAAGGGAATAGTCATCCCTGAAATAGCCTTTGTTTTCCTATCTGTCATTCAGATCAATCCTTCCTCTAAACCAGATCTAAATTCTCTGGTCAGCCTCTCTGTGACCTCACACTGTCCTCCCTTCCTGTCCTCTGGGTTACAATGTCATGTGGAACCCACCAACACACCTTGTAGGTGCCCCCACCTCTCATAGTGGGAGTCTCCATTTTATCTCAGGTGAGAATCCTGTTTCATGTATATCTTGTGCCCTTTTTGTGACTAGAGAATGTCCTGTTTATATGCAGCATGCAATAACCCCAGCTCTGAACACTAGAGGATGTGGACAGTTGATGCCAAGGGAATCGAATGGCAGCTCTGGAAACTTCCTGAGCTCTGCACTGACGTGAGGGCAGGGCTCCTCTGGGTGCACACACCTGGTGCCAGCTGCGTGGCTCTCCCTTCCATTGGCATTAGCTTGTCCCCCACAGACATGCAGGGGGTCCTGCCTGGTCAGGGAATGGAGCAGACTCTGTCCTCACTAATGGGAAAATAAAGAATCTCACTCCCTCAGAATGTGGCTGCCATCAGAGGGAGATGATGCGAAAGCCACATTAATCCAGCACCAGGCCTGTGTATCCATGGATCAGAGTCTCTGTGTGTTGTGGCTGGTGCAGCACACATCGGATTTATAGTTTTCCATGAGGATTTAGTGCAGATACTGGGGATTTTCTTTTTATGGCTGTATTTTCTCATATCTGGGGGATTATACTTCATTGAATTACAGGGATAAGTGATGTGGAGCAAAATATCACTTGTGATATATAGGGACTGTCTAGTTCAGCCTTTCCTTCATATTTACTCTTTGATGTCATTAAAATAGTTTGTTATATGAATACATCATAGCTTCTGTTTTATTAACCATCTACCTGTTAATAGACATTGGGTTGTTTCCAAGTTTGGGTTATGGGTAAAGCCACTTTAAATATTCATGTCGAAGTCTTTGTGTGATCATATGCTTTTTTTTCTTTTTTCTTTTCTTTTCTTTTTTTTTTTTTTTTTTAGAGACAGAGTCTTACTTTGTTGCTTTTGGTAGAGTGCTGTGGTGTCATAGCTCACAGCAACCTCCAACGCCTGGGCTTAGGTGATTCTCTTGCCTCAGCCTCCCAAGTAGCTGGGACCACAGGTGCCTGCCCCAACACATGGCTATTTTTTGTTGCAGTTTGGCTGGAGCTGAGTTTGAACCCACCACCCTTGGTATATGGGACCAGCGCCCTACCCACTGAGCCACAGGCGCCACCCTATGCTTTTATTTCTTTTGAGTAAAATCCAAAAGTCCCAGAAATAGAATTGTTGAGTAATGTAATAAGGGGATATTTAACTTTATAAAAGGCACCAAACACTTTTCCAAAGTGAAAGTTCTAGTTGCTCCTCCTCAACACTTACTATATTGCCCATTCTTTTAGCACGAGCCAATCTGATTGACATGCCATATAACAAGATCCAAAAATCAGTCACCACTACCACTTATCTTCAGAATCACAAAATTTCAGGTAAAAATCGTGTTATATACGTTATACATGTACATGAATCATGTTATACATAGAGAACCAAAAAGTCAGCACTTTTCTACCTGATTTTGCTTCTGGAAAGAACATGAGCTCCAGATTTCAATCTTGGCTGTGCTACTACTCACTAGCTTCATGACCTTGAACAAGTTATTTAACCACTGAAACTTACTCTTCTCATTCTTAAAAATGAACAACAATGTCTACATTAGCAAATTGGTGAGAAGATTGAACTGGATCATAGAAGTAAAAGAAAGAAAGATGTGTGTTGGGGAATCTAACAAATAAATGAAGTCATAATTGTTATTATTTCACTGGCCAAGGGGATAGCAAAAAGAAAAAGGCATTTCTCTTTGAAGGCAGCTCAGAGGCTGTCTGGACAAGTAGACAAGCAGATAGGCCCCATGGGTGAGGGTCAACATTAATTAGTACCTGCCTCTTGAAAGCTCTGAGAAAGGAGGAATGCAGTCAGTGAAGGCCGCAGGGAGGGGAGATGAGAGCAGGGAAGGCTTCCTGAGGAGTAGAGCTGAGCTGAACCAGGGGAGGACATGCACCCCGCACCCCGAGGGTTTGGAGGCAGAGATTTCAGTCCTTTAGAGTAGGTCTTCTTTCTAGGGAACTAAATGTAAGAAGTGAAATTCATTTGGATTCTTGTGGATTTGGTTTTCTTTATTAATGGTGCCTAATGGCCTGTAATTAAGGCACATCTTGTTAACTAAACCAACAATTACCATTTGTTTGAAGTGCAAAAAGGATAATGAATGGCCTTATTCAGCAGTTTTTTCCTCTTTTACGGTCTTCAGCAAGAAAGGGTTGAGTTTCAATGTCTTTCCTTCCCTCCCTCTCTCCCTCCCTCTCTCTGTCTCTCTCTCTCCCCTCCACTATTTTTGCCTCTCTCCCTTCCTCTCTTCCTTCATCCCCTACTCCACCCAGACATGCTTATGTGAGGGTGAGTGCACACACACACACACACACACACACAAACTCTGGGTGCAATTTCTCAAACAATACCGAAATTGGCTCTCTCTTTTTAAGCATTTTGGGGAAATTTCTCATCATTTAAATTATTTCATAGCTTCCTTACTGTTCCATCTTTTCCACCTTTGCCCCAACCCCCAGTGTCAGTATTAAACGTGCTCCCCCGGAGGTGAGTGTGGCCAGAAAAGGCAGGCAGGCACAGCGCGATGGTGAAGGGGTTACACAGCAGAGCACCTGGGAAACGGGGCTGACTCCATAGCATCAGCTCGGCTCTGGTATGAAAGGGACTGTTGGAGGGAGCCGCTGCTGGGGTTGTACAAGGAGAGGGGGTGGGGGATGGGAGCAATGGGAAAATTAGGGATGAAGGCAGCCTGACAGCACACCTGGACCAGCAGGAGTCACAGGTCTGAAAAAGCAAAGGTCAGGGTGGGGGTTGGAGATTCCTAACCTGATAGCCAAATAGTCTCAGTGTGGCAGGGAAGGAGGCATTTTCCTTTTCCATTTTGTGTGGATGTTTGAAGCTGGCAGCATTGGGTGGGGGAGGTGTTGTTCGATCTACTACACATCTGTGCATGTAACAGATAAGGCCAAATGAGCAGAGAGGCAGAGGTTGCTGTGCTCTGTACCGACAGGGAAGGAGTTTTGAGCATATGCGACAGAAGACAGAGGCTTCTCTATAAATGTCTCTTCTGCAATAAAGACAGACAGGGCCATTTTGACATTGTCAGAACCCAGACTGTGTTAGTCAGAGAAGTGGATAAGAAGAAAGTGAATCATTGCAGTATCATGAAGTTAAAGAAAGAAGGCCATTACATGGGACAGGTTTTCTCAGGGCTACTTCTTGAAAATCTCATCAGTGCCCTACCAATAATAAGCTGGTGCTTAATACCAGAGCCTCAGTAGATGGATCTCTGAGCTCTTTGGGAGGTAATTGCATATAGCTATTGATTAAATCATACATAGCCCTCCACAGTACGTGCTTAGTCTCAATTCTTGTGTTACTGAAATTCCAAATGGAAATAATCCCTTCACGAAGTGTGTGTTTTGGTATGAGAGAGAGAGAGAGAAAGGGGGAGAGAGAAAGAGAGAGAGAGAGAAAATGCCTCCTTCCCTGCCACACTGAGAGAGAGAAGCTGAGATTCGGACAGTGTCCCTGCAGCCAAACACTCAGACATCTGAGTTGGTCTGTGATCTGTCACTGATCCTCAGTGGTGACTTTTCAGCTCTTCTAACTTTCATTTTGCTCACCTTGTAAATATTTATTTACAAATACTGGCAAGGCTTTATTAATCTTGAGTGAAACAATGTAAAAGGCCACACACGATGACTGTTTTACAGCCGGTGTCCCACATATAATAACAGCTACTCTGACTGTTAGGAGCTAACTTGCCCCACCTAACAATTTTGTATGTTGACACTCTCACTGCCAAGATGATGGTACTTGGAGAGATAATGGAGAGATAATTTGGAGAGAGATTTAGGGAGATAATGAGTTCAGATTAAATAAGGTCATAAAGGCAGGGCCCTATCTAACCAGATAGCGTCCTTATAAAAACAGGAAGAGACACAAGATCGATCTCTCTCTCTCTCTCTCTCTCTCTCTCTCTCAACATAGGAAAGACCATGTGAAGGCACAGCAGGAAGGCGGCCATCCGTTAGCCAGAAAAGAGAGCCCTCACCAGAGACAAGATTTAATGGCATCTTGGTCATGGACTTCTAGACTCCAGAATTGAGAAAGAATAAATTTCTGTTGTTTAAGCTTCCCCTCACCCACCATCTATGGTATTTTGTCAAGGTAGCCTGAGCTGGGACACTTGCTGTCATCTCCCTCATCCCACCTCATGTTCCTCAGAGCTACTCCCATGGGGCAATAAATAGACAGCCTTGTTATGAAATAGGGTAGAGAAGGGTCCTATTTCAGGAGACGGGGCACTTGCTACTCAGAACATATGACCCTGAAGTGCCTCTCAGCCCTGCTGATTGCAGGGACCCTCAGCTCTCACTGCTTAATCCTTTGCAATTCTTAAGGAATGCACAAAAGCGTGCGCGCGCACACACACACACACACACACAGTACTGGCAAACCTGTCCTCCCCAACTTATGTGAGGGCTCTTTTCTTCTAGGCTCAGTGAGCTCCAGATTAAATGAGGAATTTAAAGAATGTCCATGATTTCTTAAGGCAAATGCGTGTGCTTTTTCCTAAAAGGGTTTCAGTGAATTCATAAATAACAGAAACACTAGAGAAACTTCCAACAAAATTTTTGTTTTAAGGTTAAACCCATTAAGACTGGAGAAGCTGACGGTGGCAGTGCATAAGGAAGGCAAGACCCTGCAAGGTCAGTAATCAAACATGATCAGATCACGCCAATGCAGCCTACTGCTCCCCAGAGGCAGGGAGCCATGCTAAAAATACAACTTCTTTGTATCTGTCTGCACTCCAGTCCACTCACTGCACACACAGTCCGGCTGCAGGTAAAACCTACAATCACAAGCTTAAAGGTTGTGGGAAGGACACCCCTGCCATCATGCATTGTGCAATTGCCAGTTAAGGCTTAGTGTAGACCAGAACCCACACCAGCCACGTGCAGATTCTTCTGACTCCAGGGCTATCCCTGCCCCACTCCCATACAATAACGAGGGTGAAAATAGCCTGAGGTATCAGGTGAACTTCTTTGGGCCCAGTTCTCAAAATCTGCCAGTGTTTATTTGTATAAGCCAGCCCATTCTCCCTCAGAACTCAGCTTCCTCTTCTGAGTCAAACTAATAGTGTGTCCCTCTCACGTGTCAGGTTGACGTGAACATATGACCTGTGAAGCCCATCCAAAACATCCTGGCACACAAAAGCTGCTCTAGAATGGTCTGTTTCTTCCTCTTCTCACAGCATTACTGTGTTTTTTCAACTTTGAGAGAGAAAGCAGAATGCAATGGGTCTTGAAGTCAGAAGACAGCTTGACAAAAATGACTACAGGAAAGGCCCTAACCCTTCTGGGTTTCAGTTTCTTCATCTGTACCATGGGAATGATGTTCTCCAGACTTCCTTTCCCTTGCCTACATATGCTACATACATAGTATTGTTGTTCAAGTTTAAATGACACAGAAGGGGAATGTGTGTGTACTGTAAATCAGTACACCAGTGGTCAGTAAGGAAAGGGCTTCCAGGTGGGAGGACTCTACATCTCAAGTAATCTCTACATCAATGCATGCACCTTACTTTCTCTGACCTGAAGGGTGAGAAATTCCAGGAGAGAATCAAAGGTACAGCAGCAGACATGCATTTTCCTGAAAATATTTACCCCCCGGGTTATTCCAACAAGTCCTTTCCAGTGAGGACTATCCCAGTGCACAAAGTTGTGTTATTATTATAAGAATCAGTGAGGTAAACATGATAACATTATTACTGCTGTCAAGTCCTCTGCATATTTTTTTTTTTTGTAAATTGTACAGTAGAAGTTATTATACCTATAGGAAAGATAATTTTTTTGAAAGCTATGCCACTATGTCCGGAGAAGATGAATTCCAGTGAGGGAGCTTCATTCCAGAACCAGGCCTGCCTCATTGTCTCTAAAGCAACTCCATGCTTCTTAGAGCATCTCATGGTCCATTAACTGTTCTTGTTGGCCAGAGGGTCAAGGTTAGGGTGGCCAGACGTCCCGATTTTGGCGGGACAGTCCCGCTTTTCAACAATTTGTCCCGCCTCCCGTGGCGTTTTTAAAAAGTCCTGATTTTTGGAAAGAATGCACCAACGGGCTGGAGAACAAGAAGGGAATATACGGTTTTCGGCAGCCATATGGCTATTTCGCCAGAATATGAGTTTTATATTATTTTTGTTAATTTTATAATGTTAAACTGTAATAAATAATTGCTGAGAAGTGATTATCGAGAACTGCTTATCAAAGTTTGCCTTGTTGTCAGGCCCTGCCCTGCGCCATCCCTGCCCCGCCCCCCCTTCTGCCTCACCCCGGCCATGTTGTCCCGCCTTACAGATGTCAGAATCTGGTCACCCTAGTCAAGGTGGAATCTCCATCACATCTCACTTCATGGTGATGTCAGGTGAATTGTAACCTTTACATGGCCGTTTCCTAATCTGCCTAATTAATACACCAATGAATGAATAAATACAATAATATTGAATTTCTAGTGGTAGACAAGATGACAAAACCTTATGAGTCTAAATTTTCAGTTTTTCTCAGTAGACAATGTGGATCTATTTCTTTGCTCATAAGATTATGGGTAAGAGAAGAATCATGAACTATTAAAGGAAACACAAAAACTTATGAGCTCCAAGTCTGGAAACTATCCTAGAAATATATAGGTATTTTCTTTGGGATGTATGGAAGGATACATCCTAGAATTTTCTCCCCTACTCACTGATAATAAGTCTACCCAGCTCTGATAATTTATAATGCCATGTCTATGTCCCAAAGAAATGAGATTTTTTTTTTTGGTAATTGATTTAATAAATTAAAAAACTTGAAATTAATTATACAAATGATTCAAAATAACTTAAAATTATTTAAGGATTTGCATATCATAATTATTGATAGAACGATTAAAATCAATGATAAACTTGGAGATGATCTCATGGCAAAATTCACAAATCCATAGTTTGGAGTGTCGTCAGAGATGACCATCAATAATACCTTGGACTTGGGCACACAATTTCTGATTTCAGGTGGAAGATCGTCCTTTTCTTTTCTTGATACCCAGCCACTTTACAAAGACTACATAAGCTATTCTGCTTGAGATAGCCACAAGCAGACTTGTGAGAGTAAGAGAGTAAGATACCATATGGGGAGAGGGCTCGTGTGGAAAGCAGAGGTGTCCCAGCCGCTTGTCAGCACCCAGACAGGTGAGCAAGGCCTTCCTGCTCCTTCTAGGCTAGCGCTGTCACCAACTGATTGCAAAGCTACTTGAATGACCATAGTGCATCTCATGTGCTATGATTCACATAGTAAAACCTAATCCTTAATGTGATAGTATTAAGAAGAAGGGCCTTTGGGAGGTGATTAGGTGATGTGGGCTTCACCCTCATGAATGATGTTGGTGATTATAAAAGAGGCCTCAGAAGGCTACCTCGCCACTTACACCTCATGAGGACACATGAGGGTCACCTGTGTGCAGGGGTCACTTATGAAGCAGAGAGAGAGCCCTCACTAGACACCAAATTTGCTGATACCTTGATCTGGGGACTTCTCAGTCCCAAGAACTGTAAGAAATAAATTGCTGTTATTTTAAGTTACCTTATCTGTTACAGATAAGATTAGAAGTCTGAACAGGCTAAGACGCCATGTGAAACAGAAAAGCCACCTCACCAACCGACCCTAGAATGAGAAAAAGCAAGTCATGGTTTTTACACTATGGGTTTTGAGGTGGTTTGTTGTGATATAAAAAGTGACTAAAATTAAACCTGCAATCTGAGTGCCTGTGTTGTGCTGTGAGGTGGGATCAGGCAGCGTGTGGGAGTTGGGTGTGTGGGTGGTAGGAAGCAGGTGTCTGTACTTCCCTGATGCCACCCTACAGAGTCTCCCAGTACCACTGATGAATAATACATAAATGATATGTTCAACTAAATGGATGTAATTTATTTATGATGCATCTGGAGAATGTACTGATTAGCCTTGTCTCTAATGCTTGCAAAAGTTGTAAATGAAAGTTAACTCTAGTTCACTCCACAGGGCTTCTGAATAACATTATACATCAATCATCTCCATCAAAGTTCATCAGATTTTTAGAACCTGTTGACCTCTGTGCTTATCCCATAGATCAAAATTGCCACATAAACACTTAGAGAAAAATGTCTCACTCATCTCTTGACAAAACTGACATGAAGCAATCAAGCTGGTAACATGAAAGGTTTCAATTATATATGAAATTTTGGGCTCAGGAACAAATGGAATTTCAAAACCAGACCCTGTACTCTCTCCTACGTGGAGATGCACTGAGGATGAATTTTCTTCCCCATCTCTGCCCTCTCAAATGGGCAAGTATATTCATTTTTTAATTGCTATATAATAATTTTAAATAAACTTAGAGTCTTAAAACAATATAAATTTGTTATATTATGATTTCTGTGTACCTAGAGTTCAATAAATCTTAGTTGGTCCTCTGTTCAAGGAGTTATCTGGGTTTCACTTTTTCTAGAGCTTGTGACCCCATTTTCTGCTATAGTGGGGTCTTAGATGAGCATGCAAGTAACTACCCCTTACCTCTACCATATGTTAGTGGCTAGAAGTTAAGTAGCAGTTTCCAACTGCACTCAAGAGCAGGAGATTATACAAGGACATAGTTAGTTCATCAGGAATCATCTCAAAATTCTACCTACCAAAGTGTGTTAGGAGAAGTTAGTCCTATATTGTCTTCAGATAAAAATTCTGAAGACCAGCAGTGTACAGAATAGCTCTCAGGTCATTCTTAATCTCTCTAAAATAAGGCATATACATAGACATCGTTGAACTAAAGAAGGAAGTCAAATTCAGAGGTAGAAGGCTGAGATCAAGGACAAAGATTCTACTGTAAAATGCATACTCAAAGTGCCAGGGAAGTTAGAATGACAAATGTTACATGAAAATCCAAAAGCCTTGAGTATAGCTGAAAGGAATGTGCCTTGTTTAGTAATTTCCTTAAATTCTGAGGCAACCCATTGGAAGGTTTTCAATGATTATTTTTTCCTGGGTCTTTCCAAAGTGGTATAAATAGCTATATGAAGATGAATCTAAACAGTGAAGGAGTAAAGATGCATAGTGATGACTCCTGCTAACAACTTACCAGTGAAAAGAACTTATTTACTGTTGTGGAGGCAAATTTTAACTGGGCACCCATACTATGCTAGGCAATTTTATGTAAAGAGCCATATTGAATCTTCACAGTGAGATGCTGCTATTTTTACTTTAAGTGGTAGGAAACAAGGCCCAGAGAAATAAATAATTTCCTCCATCTGGATTGTGTTCACTGTAAGAACAGGAAGTGTGCCCTGGCCACGTCTGTGTAACCATGGCCTCAGATCATGGACGTTCCATCAGTGTGTATCACACAACTACTAAGTGGTGTTACTGGGATTTAGACCCCATTTCTGTGGACTTCAAAGCCTATACTCTCCTGCCTCACCGCAGCATCCTTGCATCAAAGTTAGAAATTTTCCCTTTTTGTCTTGTATCTCTATCAGCTGACCCCGGGTGGTCATTGCTCCTGTTACTCTTCATCTGTGTTATCAGTAGGAGTGCTTTTGGCATTTCAGAAAGGAAACCGTGAATCATAAAAGGATTGTGAAGTTCCAAAAACTGGGCGTTTGGGGCATGTAGTAGGGAGGTCAAGGCAGGGGCAGAAACAGGGCAAGGCACTCCCCTTGGGTGCAAACTCAAAGGAGGCACCAAGAAACTCAGTAATTCTGATAAATAGTGTTTTAATCCAATATTCTTAAAAACTTAAAATCAAAATCAATGCAAATCTGTTTATGATGAATAAAATATCAAAATGTTAAGAAGAGACAGGCTCTGCCCTGAGCTTGCCAGACTCACCTCACTTGCTTCACCCTCATAACCTAGTGGCTCCTGAAGGTGGGAGAGGGAAGAGGTGAGAATAAGTCCAGGTACAGTGAAAACAGAGAAGAAAACCTCTCTTTCTCCCACCTCTCTGGGCTTCTAGGAAGCAGGGGATTAATAACGGCCCACAGAGATCAGATTCAGAGAAACAACGTGATCACTAGAAAAAATAGAAATTTACCAGGTAAACTCCCAAATCCATGGTTTCACCTGGAAAGATTAAGAATTGGGAGACCTGTGTTCCGGTCTGGACTCCAGCACTAACTCATTGTGTGAGTTAGAGTTAGCTCTCTTGTTCAGGCCTTAATTTACCCATTTTTAAAGTGAGGGTTTCAGAACAAATGCTTTCTAAAGTTCCTTCAAACTTGAAAATTCTAGAAAGCTGTGGACTAGTAGCTCCCAGCAAGGAAACTCTGTCCCTTGCTTCATGAGGACATACAGAATTCCAGTGAAAACTGTTTAGTGGTCAAATGTGGGTATTTGCTCTCTCTTACCCTCCCTTGCTTCTGTTCTCTTTTGTCTGGTGGTCAGTTGGTCACAACAAGAGGCTGGTCCCAACTGGTTCCCAAAAAGTCAAATCCCGTGGAAGGTCGATTGAAGTGCCTGTCTTCTTGTGACCCTAGGACATCAGAGCTGACAGTGTAAACTTGACCAGCTACCTCATAATAACTGGGTTTATAGTTAAGGTAATAGCTTCTGTGTATGGAACTGTGATTATGTAATAATATTTAAGAGTCAATGTCATCACACAAAATCTCCCCCCCTGCAATTCCACTGCACACAGCCTCCTCCAGGTCAGAGTTCTGTGTCTGCCTCTAACCAGATGCACTGGTCAGGGTGCAGCCAGCATGCAAAGCACATAGATTATTTCAACCAAAAGAGAGAATCACATACAAAGTGTTATTAAAGAGGTATATAAAAAGTTGTTAACTAGGTAACTTAAAGGGTTGAAGGAGAGTGCTAAGATATCACAGAGGTAACAAATGAAGGACACATTTATAGCTCCAAGGACTGAGGAAGGGAAATGAAAATTGGGGTTGATTAACTCTTTGAACCTTAACAGAGAGCCCTTTTGAGTAAAATCAAAGGTTTCCAGAAAAGAGCTGGGTGGCTGGTGCTGTGCCTTGGGGGTGGGTGGGGCACACAATGGAGCTTGTCCTGTAAGAGGTAGAAAAAGTGGCACGTGGGTTGGGGTGCTGCAACTGAAAGGCCTTGCTTCTGGGAGGAGGTACAAGTGTTAGCAGGTGACAGTGATGCCAGCAGCAAAGGAAGGGGGAATCCCGCAGCTTTGAACACCATGAGGGGAATCCAGTTGGTGGAACGGAAGTGTGCTTTGCTGAACCTCATCTCAGCTCTACCAAGTGGCATGTGGAAGGGTGGTTTTGGAGCTGAGGCTCAGTACGTCAATCACTGGCACACTCCCTACTTAGCAAAAATCACCTGACCTTTCTCTGCATTCATTTCCTCACCTGCAAAACAGAAATGATAATGGAATCATCTGAATAGGGTTGTTATAAATATTAAATTAGCTAACAGATGAAAAGTGCTTAGAACAGTTCCCAGAACAAAACTGCTCAATAAAATTTATGTGTATGGTGGTTAACTTTAATGTGCCAACTTCACTGAGCTAGGGATGCCCAGATAGCTGGTAAGACATTACTTCTGATGTGTCTATGAGGGTGTTCCCAGAAGAGATTAGCATTTGAATCAGTAGCCTGAGTAACAGCAATAGCTCTCACCAGTGTGAGTTGATGTCGTCTGATTTGTAGAGGGCTTGCATAGAACTGAAAGGTAAAAGGAATGGTGAATTCACTCTGTCTGAGGTGAAGCAGCCACCCCTTCTGGCCGCAGGCATCTATGCTTCTGGTTCTAGGCTTTCATTCAGGCTGAATTACATCACCAGCCTTCCTGGTTTCCAGCTTGTAGATGGCAGATGGTGGGACTTCTTGGCCTTCATAATTGTGTGAACCACTTCCCATAATAAATCTCATATGTGTGTGTATGAGTGTGTATATATGTGTGTGTATATATATGCATGTAAGTATATACATATACATACACACACACATACAATCTCTTGTTGATTCTGTTTTTCTGATTAACCATGGATTGTACAATCTAGTATTATATTAATAATACGAATGAAAGAAAAGAGAAACAATCTTGTCTAAGGCACTAGATTGACATTTTTTTCTTAGATTTTGTCACTTAATTTCCAGAGTGATTCTGAGAAGTGAATGCCATTTCCTTGATGCTTCTACATGGGGAGAGAGGTTTGGAGATTGGAGTAGTTTACTGAAGGCATTCAGGTAGAAGGATTTTGTTGAACAGAAATCCAAATCTAGATGTGTTTTATTCCAAAGACCGTGGTGACATGCTGCTTTTCTGTATCAGGAGACACTAGGTAATTCTAATTCTTATTTTACTCCTCTCTTATGGACATTAAGCTAGATTTTACTGTCCTTAAACCTCAAATAAGTTGCCTACAAAATTAAAATAATAAAACACTTGCTTGGAACACCTGATCAGACTTTATACAAAAAGAGCGAAGTCAATCTCAGTGGCAATCCAGGAAGAAAAAGTCATTAGAGAACACAAACCCTCGACTGTGAGGTCCATAACACAACACATGTGTCCTATAAATTGCAACACTACGCAAAAGTGTGCCTGAAAAACTATAAGACTTGCAGGAGAAATGAAGTTACAACACTCAAAAACGTTCTCAGAGGCACTCAATCACAAAGGCATCTACTGAAAACGTTAGTGGAGTGTGCCACGTGTTAAGTGGTAAAGTTATACCTAAGTACCAGAATAACTATGAAGCCTTATCGTGAAAAAACCTGGAGTTTGTTTGTGGAAGTGAGTGTCAGAAGGGAACATCTTGTGAGTTATTGCGAACGGGAGGCAGAAGTTGATGGGCAACCACGGAGAAAGCTCTAACGTCAGATGGCAGTGGGTGTGGCTCACGGCACACTTTATCATTTGCAGTAGCTGGTAGATGTATGAGGTGTGTGTGTTTTGCATGTTCTCATGAAGCTCAGGTCAGCTGCATTCAGTGTGTGGCTGGTGCAATAATGACTGTGCAAACACATGTTCACATGGTGCTCAAAGTGATCACACTGGGAGAAATTCACATTTTCAAAAAAAATAGCAAAACCAAGTGCTTTTAGATCAGAAAAATGCAAGGTGGAAGACACACCAGGTCACAGCAATATGAGACACCAAGTTACAGCAAAATGGGTTAAGACGTCTCCTGTGTGGGAGATTGGCACAGTGGGAAACTAGTGTGCTGGGCTAATGGAGCCCAGGTTGCATTGAAAATATATGGTATGATGACAACAGCAACGACCATAAAGAATTGCACAGACAGGCATGTGGGCGAGGAAGATTATATTAATTATTTTAGCACACAATTAGAAAGAATTTCTTTTGTGTTAGATACAGCCAGTGCATTCGCTGGAAAAGATTCTGGTCTGCAGACATGACTGGCTGCGGGAAATGTTTACTTTATCTTGAGGCACGTGGACACCATTGTCTCCACTGTGACGAAGGTGCTATGGGGATTAGCTGAGAGAATCCTCCTGGAAGCTTCCTACAGCAGGGCAGGGCCTGCACTGGGACAAGTTGAATCCTGGCCCAAAGTATTTTCCACTGGATAATGCTGCTGTCCTGTGTCTTCTGACAGGAGAACCTGTATCTTCATGGCTCTGCTAAAGCAGGAAGTCTTCAGTGCTGGGTCTTCTCTAGCTCACTAACCAGCTAGACTCTTTTGGGCAGAGTGATGTTAATTGGTTTCAACGTGGTCTATGTTTGATAATTTGGACTAAAACCAACATCTGAAGAAAGGATGCCATTTCAACTGAGCATTTGTTCTGCAGAGGTTCTCCTTGCCCTCTCGCCTTCTCTCCCCCATAGGGGTGACTCCCCTTCTTTGCACGTGCAGAGCCTCATTCTTCATGTCATACTGTGATGCAATTGTTGCAGGTTCAACTCCTTATATCTGTTGCTCAGTAAGAGTTTCCAGGGAGCAGAATTGGGGCTACATCCCTCTCAGCATCACAAGGATGTAACCTGGGCTTTACACATAACAGACGCCCAAGATGTCAGCTCCATGAGCACCCAGACCATGTGCTCCCGGCAGCCTGGGTGGCTAAGCCTGCCCCTGGCATCAAGGAGGTCTGCAGCCAGGACTTGTGGACTGAAAGCATGGTACTTATTAAAAGGTCATTTTCATTACATCAGTTAAATAAATAAAAATATATCTGTTCAAAATTACAAGGTCAATGAAGGAAAAAAAGTCCAAGGGCTCATTAAGGACATTGGAAAATGTTCAGAGCATAAAGCTAAGTTAAAGAAAAAAAAAAAAAAAAGACCAGGCTACAATAGATTCAGAATGATCCCCATCACATTACAGAAATGGTTTACCATGGTTGTCTCTGGGTTTGGAGATTTGGAGTGACATTTGCTCTCATCATTATACCTTTAGGTCATTTTCCAAATTATCTAAAATAACCCTGCCTGACTTTAAAAATTGGGAAGAAATTACTTTGAGAACAAATAATTGGGCAATTTAGTTGGTGTGTTTATTCAGTTGGGAACTTTTAGGGATAGGATGACTTCTGATAAGGGAAAATTTCACAAGATTCTTTTCTTTGCCTTAAGAAGGTCAAACTTTCTTTCAGTTTAATGATTCCGGGAATTCTCACAATGGACTGGTGGCCTCCGTGGTGGGTGGCGCCCTGAGGGACAGCATCTTGATTTCTGGGTTTCTATTACAGAGGCAAGAAGGAATCCAGGAACACCAGGCCCTTCCAGCCTTCCTTAATTTTGCTTTGTTTATTCTAATTGTGTGGATTTGCTCTAAATCGTGCCTGGGGGTGGCACAAAATTAAAATACACTAGAATTGACTCAATAATTGACTGGCAATGATTTTCAGTAATTTTTTTTTCAAGGTCTCTGTCATATGAAAAATATAAGTTTCATGTCTTTTTTTATTACAATGTACACCATAAAATAAAATGAAAATAGCCTCAATGAATATAATTCCTTCTCCTAATGACACCAATCAGTCCACATAAGGGGGCAAGGGTCAAATCTGGGTCATGGCCGGCCAAATCTGGCCCAGAACTGGGGTTCATCCAGCCTATTAGTTAAGACCGTCATTTGATATTTATAAATGCTTGAAAACAACACACACAAAAAATAATATTTCATGACACGTGGGAATTATGTGACATTCACTTTTCTGTGTTCATAAATAAAGTTTTATTGGTGTACAACCACGCTCCTGTGTTTGCATATTGTGCAATGGCGACTTTGGCTCTGCAAAGGCAGAGTGGAGTGGTTGCCATAGAGACCAAATGGCCCGCAAGCCTGAAATATGCACTTCCTGGCCCTTTATAGAAACAGTTTGCTGGCTCCTGTAATAGACCAAGGTCAGTATTAAAAGGAAACTTGAAATAACTTCAACCTATATACAGGTGAATCAGATCGGGCTGGGAAACAGAATTATGAGCTAGAAGAAGATGGGAAAGCATGTGAGTCCTGCTGTGACATGGCTCAGGCCCTCATCCTCGCACTGAATGACTCCAGCACCCGTGAGCCTGTCCCCACCACCTCCCACATGACACACATACTGCACACCCTGTCTGATTCACCTCTCCCTGCCAGGCTTGCACAACCATACCAAATTCACCCTTCCAGAGGGAAATGGTGGTCACATCTCTTTCCGGCAGGGTCTTCACTCTGCTTTGAGGCCGTTGGATTCCTCAGAGGAATGAGTAAGGTACAGAAATGGTGGGCGGGCATCTATTAAGTAAGCAGAGGGTTGGATCTTCCTCTATTTCAACCAGAAAAGCTCTAATTTCCCCTTATTTATATTCTGTATTTTATTAGAAGAATGTATTGTTGTTTAACAAAAATAACTTGAAACTACTATATATAAGGCTTAAACTTGCCGTGGAACTGTGTGATCTGGAGCGATGAACACGGTTATTGCTTCCTAATACTTGGCATGTTCCCTTCCACGGTAGCTGAAAGATGGCAGGTCGCCATCAGCCTAGGTCCCTGAATGATCATGGGGAACATTGTTCTTTACCCTGACCTATTTCAGATATGCACAGTCAAATGAAGAGTAAAATTTTATAATGGAAAATGCCTGAAGTTTTGGGGTTGATTTATTACTAGAGAATAGCATCGCCTGTCCTGGCAAACACATCTGGACCTTCATCGTGTGTTACTTGTTAATTGGTTGGTATGTTAGGTGCTTGGTGGATTAATTTGACAACAGCAAGAGACACATAGGAGGAGCTAAGTACTAAGGATGCAAGTGGGAGTCAACTGTGGCCCTCGGCCTCAGTCTTTAGAGTTGGGTCACTCACCTTCCACAGCTCTCAATCCCCCAGCCCCACCCCATGCAGACCCTGCGTGTCCATCACTCTGAACTGTCTGTGTATCCCTGAGCTCACCCACACAATTCCCGCGTCTGTGCCTTTGCTCACACTGCCTCTCTTGCCTATGGACTGAGAAATCACAGAACGGGACGGCACTATAGCTGAAACCCTAGACCATTTCCTATTGTCCACAAATCAGTTACATTGTGTGCAGAGGAAAGGAAGTCTAGGACCAGAAGAGTCAACCTCGCCTAAAGCCATTTGATGAATGTGCCCCAACGAAGAGTGGGAACCCTTGTTCACTGTGATGTCTCCCTTTTACGATGCTAAACATCCAGATGCAGAGAAACACATCTGGGGCATTTCTGTCTACAGTGATGAGAATATTCCACATCTGTTGTGTCACATCTGGCCACATGTGGCTACAGAACAATTAAAATGAGGCTAATGTGACTGAGGAACTGAATCTTAAACATTAGTCATTTTTAATTAGTTTTGATTTAAACAGTCACATGTGACCAGTTGCTACCTTATTTACTGACCAGTCTCCCTAGAAGATGTTTACATCGGCTTGTTTCAATTTGTTTGTCAGCATAGGCTAAACGTAATATGTTAAAAAGATACAACCATGAACACGTTTTCAAATAATACCATAGAGTTTCTTGTTTAGTTCTCTCTACCAATACTTCCTTAGGCTGACTTCAGCACTTTTCTCAATTAGATGTACAGCTCTGGGCTACAAGCCAGGCCACTAGACCGGCATCTAAGGTTGCTAGAATCAAGCAGTCCCCCCAGACTCTGAGACTTCCGCTATAAAGTTATCCCCCAAAGCAGCAGAGCAATATATTCAGTAGTAACATTGGAAGTCTTCAAATAAACCTGTTAAAAATATTTGTGCATTCTTTCAACAAAAGAGACCATCAATAGTTCATTAGACAGCAGGTGCCATTATTCTAGGTGCTTGGAAAACACCACAGTGAGCAAATCAGCAAAAGTTCCCTCACTTTCAGGAACTTACATTTTAGTGGAGAAGCCCACACAATAAATATAAATAAATGTAACAAATAGGTAAATTGCTTGGCATATTAAAAATTATAGTACTAGTTAGAAAGAAATAGAGCGGAATGGGAGAGGGATAGACAGTGATGTTTGCTCAGAGGCTTAATGAAAGAAAGTGAAAGAGTCACAAGGAGAGAGGGCAAGGGACATTCTAGCCATGACTTCTATGTCTCTGGGAGGCACCCTATTCCCAGGCTGGCAGGTGTGGGCCTGGCCAGCATCCTGAGTGGGTCTGAAAAGTAAAACAAGAGCATCTGGACCTGGAGGGATTGGATGGGAGGCAGGTGCATCAGTGAACTGAGCAAGAGGTGATCTAGAAAGTCTGTATCGCTCTGGGTTGATGGCAATTTTATCGGAAATAGCTTCAGCTTTTCCCCATTCATCTGGTAGCAGAGACATGTGGGATGAAAAGAAACACACACACCTCATCTTCCTGGTTACAAGGACTCTGGGCTTCCAGCCGAGCCTCACCCCTAAGTATGGGACAATGTTTCTGTCTATCTCTTCCCTTATAGATGAAGAGGTGACGGCCCCGAATGGTTCCTAAATGTGTCCTCTACCTCTCACAGTCTCTAGCGCTCATGGATGTTGGGCACATGCAAAGTGTGTTCATTTGCTACAACTGCCATGACAAAGTGCCCCAAACTGGGGACTTCAACAACAGAAACGTGTTCTCTCCCTGTTCTGGGGGTCAGAACGCCCAGATGAAGGTGCCAGCAGCACTGGTTCCTTCTGAGGCTGTGAGGAACCAGGACTCCCACCCAGTCTCCAGTGGCTTGCTGGCCTCTTTTGCCAAGAGGCTCATGGCCCCATCCTTGCCTTCGCCTTTACAATGCGTTCCTCTGTGTGCATGTCTGTGTCCCAACTTTCCTTTTTTTACAAAGATGCCAGTCATGTTGGATTAGGGCCCACCATGCTCTAGTATGAACTCATCTTTACTCAACTAATTACACCTGCAGTGACCCTATTACTAAGTAACGTTCCAAAGCACCTTTTCTGAAGTGCCAGGGGTGGAGATTTCAACATAAGACCCTCAGGGAGACACAAGTCAACCCACAATACAAGGGCAAGGCCGAGCAATGGAAAGGCTGCTCCCGGGTATACCTGGCTCTTATTCTTTGCACAGATATAAGTGACTGGACAGGGCTCCCCTGCTCCAAACCCTCTCTTCTATACCATTATGTGGTCGTTACTAGAGTGACTTACTGAGCAGTGTCAGACATCACGCAGTCATGAAAGACACCGGTATTATAATGATTTGTAACGTAAAACTAGAAAAAAAATCTTATTTGGATGATTTTTCTTCTAGAAATGGATGTCTATTTTCAAAATATTGCACTGGCAGCTTCGGCAGAAGCAATCTATCGCTGAAATGGAGAAGCTGAGCCAACACAGGCACACAGATATCAGTACCAGTCTGGAGCTACGTACAAGCAGAGGGGCTCCGGCAGGGAGCTGGGCAGGCTGCCATGCAAGGAGCTCTCGTAAAAGGCAGCGTTTCGTTTCCCTTACAAATTGCTAAAGGGTTGTGCTCACTGTGCCTGGGAGCTGGGACAGAAGCAATCTCTGGCCTATTCTGAGAGCAATTCTGAGACTAACTTGCCATTGGCATAGATCCAACTGAGAAAATAAAACAACAATTCTCTCGTTTTCAGAATTGAGCAAAGTAGTGTGGTCTTACTCTCAAACAGGGAATGTTGCTTTTTTAATTCTAATTTACAGATTCATGGACAGTCAGAAGGCCTAATTGACCCATCCAAGGTAACACAGCTTTTAAAAGGCAGAGCTGGGATTTGAAATCAGTGTTCCAGGGCCACTGCGAAGTTCATGCCCTTCCCACAGTCTGTGCTGGCTCCAGCCTCAGAAAATGCAGGTTGGAAATCTCAAAAGGCTGGAAATAGAAGTTAAGACCAATACATTTCTGATTAAGAAAGACTAAACAAAATAACTCAAAAAATTTGCTAAAGATATGAGGACTAAATATGATGTAAAATGATCATCCCCCTGCTGTAAAATGATGCTCCTAGAGCTGAAATCAACAAAGCTAGTTGACTACGCGTCCTCACACTGAATAGCTCATTTAATCCTCGGAAGTCTATGGAACGGTGTCCTATCGCACAAGGGAAAACCTGAGGCCCAGGGTAGTAAATGATGAAGTTAACAGTGACATTGCTGGGCTGTGGCTAAGTAGAACTCAAACCTGTATCTAAAGCAAATGCGGATATTGAGTCATCTAATCTACCTTTATTCTTTAATGCTTGTTGCTTCAATTTGGTTTGGTTAATGGAGCCCACAGATGTATGAAGAGAGCTTACGACCACCGGTCACAACCCCTTATGTTGCTGTCTCACCCTCCAGGCCTCGTTCTTCCTACCCTGACTTCAGATTCTAAGATGCCAGCTCTAGGTTCTTCTTGGTTTTGCCTTCGGGCGGATAGGTGGCTGTAGAGCTCCTCTCTGGCTTAGCTCCCCTGTTCCACATTTCTTCAATCCCTTAACTTTAGTTTAAGAGACAATCTCTGTCTGCATCTTACCCTGAGCAACCCACATTAGCTAGTCTGCTTCCCACACCCATCAACCTTGGCTCCCTGCTTACGGATGGATGATGGGTGGGGTGTGGTGGGGAGGGCAGTGCTGGGTCACAGGGGCCCTTATCAGCATCTTAGGGAAAATGTCTCCCTTTGGTGCCAGATCTTTACTTCAAAAAGCTGTTAGACACTTTCCAGCAAAGGCAGTGCAGGACACTGCATGTGGCCTGGTCCTCCCCTGGGTCCCTTCTCAGGTCAACCTTAATATATACCTATCCGAGACAGCTGCAAATCCAGGCTTCTCTTTCTCCCTTGAGCTTATGGGACTTTAGAGAAACAGTCCTCTCATTCATTTTTGACTGTTTTGCCATCTGCCACTCAAAGACATTTAGAAAATTTTTAAACAATTGAGTGATTGGTTCTGTACCTGTATGGGTAGACTCTGTGTTGGATCAGTAAATGTGTGTTATACAAAATCATTAGACGGAAGCAAGGTGAAGGGTAGGAAGATGGTGTGGCACGCAGAGTGGCACTAATGGATGACAGGGCAAGAGAATAGATTGTCCTGTGAGGCCTGGAGGACCCATTGGGGAAAAAAAATCTTAGAATTTATGGGCAAAAATAAGAACCTCTATCCAAATAAACTGTTTTTACTTTTTTTCTTTTTCAAGACAATAGAACTTATTGAATCTATTATATTTCTTGTGTAGTTTGGGCCTGTAAAGTGTATGTTGCAATTAATATAAAAGTCAGTCTATTTGGGGGCACAGGGGTAAAAGGAGAATTTAACCTCTTAGTCCCCATAAGGGGCTCAAAGATTCTATTATGATACATTTATCTTTGATTTTAGCCAAGCTTTTCCTTTTAGCAGAGTTAATAATTTTGAATAACTTTCTACTTACAAATGCTAATTCAATTTCTAAATAAGAAAATCATTTTAATTCAGCCATTTCAACATCAATCACATCTGGGTACTTTCTGGTCTGGCTGACTTCCAAATCATTCATAGATTATTTCGTGACTATTTAATTGACTTGAGCTCTTTCCTATCAGCGCCTTAGATTATAAGGACTGGGCTGGAAGGCGGCCTCCAACTCCACAAACCTCATGGCTCGAATGTGCTTCTGTCTCTACTGTGAGGATCCTTTTGGGTCTATCCGGGTCTACTGCTGTTAAGTTTAACATGTAGAATTCTCACTCTGACAGGAGTTAATTCTAAATTCTTTTCTTCATCCCTATTTTTCTCCCCAGTTGCAATTTCTCTGTATTGTAGGGCATGGCAATTATTGTTTATTATTATTCTGTGTTTTTCTATGTTTGCTAATTATAGATTCATAGCGTTTCTCAGCTACGTTGGGAGTGGGGAAGATGTGTTGCAGAATACAGCAATAATATGGGATTTCTGTCACAGAGGCCCAGGGAAGAAAGGTGGGGCATCAGAAGTCTCCCCGTCTCCCACTAAGTTAGAAGCAGTGCTAGGGAGAGAATGTGAGCCCCTTCCTTCTCTGTCCCACACTCTTCCAGGCACATCCCTTCTCCCTAGGACTCAGCTAGGTGCCCACTATCTTGCTGCAAACCTCAGAGTCTGCATCTGTGCATTAGGTCACCACTCATTCTCATTTTGAGTACCAGACTTCCTCCTAAGTGACACTTAACCAGCACCACGCCCAGAGTGGGCAGGTGCTTATGTATTCCTCACTTAGCCCTGACAACAACACTCAATGCCACATGTTGACCCACTGTGTGAATGAAATAACTGGAGGTTGGGGAGAAAAAGTGGCATTCCTCAAGTCACACAGTCAATATGTGGCACATCTGTGCTTCAAAGCCAGCTTTGCTTTCTGCTCAAGAGGCTGCCAGAGATCACAGCGTTAGAGCCCTCACGGGACATGGCTCCTGCCTTCTCATCTTGGGCTGCTGTTTCTTTTTTATAATGCTGAGGCAATAGAATGGAACCAAACTGGACGTTTGAATCCATGAGGCAGGAAGTTCGAAGAGTAGTTATCGTCAGAAGATAGTACCAAACCGGAATTGGGGGTGGGGTGGGGGTGGGGAAGGGGCTTCTGGTTCTAGGAATGCTCATTCCTGACCTGAGTGTGAATTGCACAGGTACCTTCACCTTCTGAAAATTCACCGAGTGATACTTATGACCTGCACATTTTTTCTTTCTTTATTTATGTGTATATTTTTTTCAAGTAAACTTTTAAAAGGTAGGTGTGTCCGGATTCTAAATAATCAGTCCCTGCTTTTACTCCTCACTCTCTGTACAAAGGGCAGGTCTAGAGGTGTCCCTCTGCTCCATCTTTCAGGAGAGGTTTCCTTACTATCCTTTAATCATACTCAGTGCCCCCTCTTGCACCCTGGCCTGACTTCCCTGGTCCCAGCCCAACCTCCAGTGACTTGCGCAGTCCCAACCGCAATCCCTGCAGGGCCCAGAGTTCCTAAATTCCTTCCCCTTTCTGTCTCCCCAGCTTCCCTTCCTGTAGCTCCTGCCCCAGCCCCACCCCAGGGGTGTTCAGCAGTACAGACCCCTTTCTGCACAGGGCATCCTCCACCTCTTTCAGAAGTCTACTTCCCACTATGTTTCTAGCACACCACTGGGCACAGGCCCAGATTCAGAGGTCTTGCCAAGTCCTACACTACTGCTATTCCCTACCCTTGCTTCCCAGAGCTCAATGTCCTAAGAAGCCCCATCCACTATCAACACTGAACCAGTCCTGAGTGAGTTAGGAAATACATCAGCCCCATGGTTAGACTCAGTCCTAGATTCCCATGTGATGTGGACAGGTCATCAGACTTCTCTTATGTATTTCCCTGTGCATAAAGTATCAATTCCAATACTTGCTTTATGCAACTTTTAGGGATGCTGTGAGCATCAAAATATGTATAGATTTTAAAAACAACACGTAAAACAGCAACAAAAGGCAAAGACACGTTGCTGTTACCGATGAAACTGTGGAGCCGTCTACTCTGCACATTGGGGGTAAGGAGCTGAATGCTAATGGTCCCTGCCCTCCGTGAGATCATAGTTTCAGAAAGAGTGAAAAATGGAAAACAGCCATGTAAACAATCAGTTCTGCAAAATGTCTATATGTTCATAAAAGTTTGCAGATCAAAGCCATTTAATTTCATAGCCTCTACTGAATTTATTTTTATGACAGCCCTGCTAGGTACCAGTTACTAATATACCTCTTTCAAAAAGAAGCTGAGTCCCAGCAAAGTGAAATATTTTACCCAAGTAAGTAAGAGGCAGAGTCCGGATTAAAACCTAGGATTTTATTTTTCTTCTTCTTCTTCTTTTTTTTTTTTTTTTAACTGTGGTTGTTTGTTTGTTTTTATTTTGATTTCTTCATAAAGTCTTTCATTTTCTTTGATTCCTTTCTGACCCAAAGTCATAAATGACTCTATTTTTCCGTGCAGGTCTTTAAAGACAACAGCAAAGCAACATTTCTAAGAAAAGTCTGCTATTGTTCATGGTAATTCTTTCCAAGCTGGGGACACTGCAAGTTTTGATGCTAATGATAATTTTTCCAATGTGGACTATTTGTTTCATTAATATTAAATTCATACCCTACTGTTCTAATTTTGTGCCCTTTTTTGTATATACAAATGAGTTTTTTTAATGCTGAGTCATAACATAATCTTTTTGAAGATATTTTAAAGGGGCAGTTAAATTCAATATGGCTAATACTAATAATATACCTAACAGGCTACATGTGAAGTGATGATATGACTCTGATCCCGCATGTGACTACAGTAGCAATGGCATCAACAACTGCCACCACCTGGCCAGCAGCAATTTTAAGATGAATTCTGATAGAGAAGATGTTAAAAGATGTTAAAATCTGTTTCTTTTCTTTCTTTCTTTCTTTTTTTTTTTGAGACAGAGCCTCAAGCTGTCCCCCTGGGTAGAGTGCCGTGGCATCACAGCTCACAGCAACCTCCAACTCCTGGGCTCTAGCGAGTCTCCTGCCTCCGCCTCCCAAGTAGCTGGGACCACAGGCGCCCGCCACAAACGCCCGGCTATTTTTTGGTTGCAGCCGTCATTGTTGTTTGGCGGGTCGGGCTGGGGATTCGAACCCACCACCTTAGGTGTACGTGGCTGGCGCCTTAGCCGGTTGAGCTATAGGCGCTGAGCCTTTTCTTTCTTTCTTTCTTCTTCATCTTCTTATTCTGTTTTTTTGCTGGCTATCCTATAAAATAAAACTTGGATCTCACATATGAATGCTTGACATCTACAATATCAAAAACAAAAGAATGAGAAGATATTTATTAGGTGTTTCCAGTGAGCTAGGAACAGCTCACCTATCTTCACATATGTTGTTTAGTTGGGGTATTACACTAGTTTGAGGGTAGACACTTTCTCCACTTTGCAGAGTATTTTAGAAAACTCCATGGGGTGCACCTAGGGTATCTCAAGGCACACAGAAAGCATATAATAAATGCATACTTATGACACGCACGAGTATGTGGAAGTTAAATCACTTGGACAGGGTTGGGCAGTCAGTTGGTATTGAAACCTAAACCTGATTTTCCACTTATCTGACTCAAAGCTCATGCTTCTGGCAGTTGTTAGTCTGGCTCTCAGTGGGTGACTACACGGTCTGACAGCTCATGGGAGTCATAACTGGGGAGAGGGAGGAAGAGAGGAATGAAGGAAGGAAGGAAGGAGGGAAGGAAGGAAGGGAGGGAGGGAGTGAAAAAGAAGTAAAAGGAGGGAAAAATTAAATAACAGGAAAAGTGGGAAAAGAGGAAGAGAACAAAGGGGGAAAGCTATCAGCAGTGGCTAAGCTTTAAGTAACTGGATAAAAGAGATCAAGTTTTTACAAAGCCAATGTTGGCTCTCCTCCAGATTTCACTAGTTATACAGTGACTCCAGAATGTCCTCTACACATGGGAGTTTGAAGGCACAAAGCTGCTTTAAAACTGACACTTGGGGGCAGCACCTGTGGCTCAGTGAGTCGGGTGCTGGCCCCATATATCGGGGGTGGTGGGTTCAAACCCAGCCCCAGCCGAACTGCAACAAAAAATAGCCGGGCATTGTGGTGGTTGGAGATCGCTGTGAGCTGTAATGCCAGGGCACTCTACCGAGGGCCATAAACTGAGAGTCTGTCTCTGCAAAAATAATTAAATAAATAAATGAATAAATAACATAAAAATAAACAATAAATAAATAAAACTGCCACTTGCTTTCAAGTTCTCCCCCAACATGGATTTAATGCCTAAGGCGGTATCTGGTCAGCTCTGTGAGACAGTAGACAACCCAGGAGTTGATTATAACGTGCACAGATTTAAACCGATATCTTAGACGCCCAGGCTGTTTTAAATTTCAAAGCACTGCAAAGGACAGGCGTAGGAAGAATGAGTAGAGAGAGGGTCAGCGGCTGCTGATGTCACAGTGACAGGAGCAGAGCAAAGTATGTCCACTTTAGATATAAAGTCTAAGAGGGTAAGGAGCCAGCCCCATGAAGGTGGAGCTGGAATTGCAGATGAAATTGCACACAGCTCTGTCTGCTCAGAATACTGAACACATCAAAAGAATAAATTCATGGTCGGGAAGACTGTTGGGGAAGGACACAGCAGGTTCATGCCTGCAACAGGGAAGGGATGCTGAGAGATTCCTGTGTTTGAGAATGGATGCCTTGGTGATAACCCTAAACAAACCAAACAATGTATTTTTGTAGGCATCGTGCCAAAGGAAAATATATAGTCAATTTTTTTTACGTTACTAAGAGGAATTACACGGTTACCATGAAATTAGTCCCTGACTTTATAGCTACGTGCTAAAGTTTTAATACTCATAATTCATCTCAGTGACAGCTTAATTTCACAAAATATTTGAAAGAATATGATTATGGATAGGCTACTCTTTATTATGAAATTCTTCAGAACAGAAATAGATCTACAGAATAACACAGCAGAACCTGCATAGTTGACACCTCCCTACCTTGAGCACCTCCTTAAGTTCACTGAATTTCATAGGCCAGACATGCAGCACATGTACTCAGTGGAAGTTCCTTATGTTGACACCTCAATGTATTGACCCGTTTGTTACAGTCCCTCAGTTCTTACCTTACAGAGATTCTGCTGTATAATGAATCCCCTACAACCACCCCTTAGAAGTTAATCTTTACAAGTGCATGTGAAGCCCTCTATGTAATACCTTCCCTATCTTGCATAGGTAACTGATATCCTGAATTGGGTAATTATTCTTACAATACATGTATATACATGTTTGCTAACCAATATATCACTGAAAAATACATAGTATTGTGTTGTATATTTTTAAACTATATATAAATAGTGTTGTATTGCATAAATTTTTCTTTATTTTCAAGTCTCATGTTTGTAAGACTTACCTATCTTGATGTATTTAGCTCTAGTTGATTTCCAATGATGTATATAATTCCTCTGTGTACCATTCAAATTTCTATCCACTTCCTGGGGAATATGGTCTTTGCAATAGCAAGAAAACAAAAACAAAATCAAAACAATATTGCTATGAAAATACTGGTTCTTCATGTGCAAAGTCACATATTACTTTGGCCAACAATTCTCAAGATGTGGTCCAGAGATTCCCAGTGAGCCCAAGACTAGTTCAAGCAATTCATGAGTCTAAATAATTTTCATAATAATAAGAAGATGCCATTTATCTTTTTCATTGTGTTGTCATTTACACTGATGGTGCAAAACTGCTGACACCTGAGCATAAATCAAGGCAGTGGCACCGAGCTACACTGGTAGTCATTGTGTTTTCATTGCTGTGTACTAGTTTAAAAATGTCACTAAAGAATATATATTTTATTAAATGTCCACATAATTATCTAATCATAATTATATAATCTATCAAAATTAAAAATGTTACATAATTATCTATTTAACATTCTGTATATTAAAATAACCAGTAAGCAAAAAATAAATAAACTGATGACTTATTACAAAGTTTGAAATTACTTGGTGTTGTAAAATTTCTAGGCATAATTTATCCAAACCACTAAATACTGAGATTTAAGCATCACTCACAGAGCAGGCGAGAAGGCTCTTTCCAGAGGAAGATGAGCTTAGAGCATATTAACCAAGATCCAGTGTCATTGGTGGGGTTGGGACTGTTATCATAGGCAAAGATTTTCTTTTTCTTTCATCTTTATATTTTGGTAATTCCACTTATTCTTTCAGTTCTGGCTGAAGTTCCCATTCAAGTCAGAGAAGTTCTTTCTATAAATAATAACAAAGGTGGTGGCGGAAGGGGGTACTGTAGTAGGAGTCGGGAGATCTCAGTTCCAATCTTGTCTTTGCCACCTGTCCTTGGGCAAAATGTCTCACTCCTTTGGGTCCCCAAAGAATTGAAATTCATGAGTACAATGTGTGCCCCCAAATGTATACTTATCTTAAGAAAGGAAAAATATTGTATTAAAATTGTAATACTCAATAGATACTGATAACAAAAGATGAAAGCAAGTCATGTTTGAGCACCTCTTGTAATGGCAGAAATCAAACATGACTTGAATATTACAATTTTAGTGTAGTATTTTCCTTTCTTAAAATGTGTATATATTTTTTGGCCCCCTTTGTAGGTAAGTATTGGCAGACTCAGGAACACATTGCAAAATATATAATGTTATCATCCAACCTCAACATCTCAGAGTTATAATTCACTGTCAAGGAGAACTTTCTATTTTCCCAGAAATATCATTTGTCTTTAAATAAAAAATTTTAACTGACCCATAACAGTAATACACATGCCAGGTAAAAACTTTGGAAAATATGGAAAAATGTGGGAAAGAAGGAAAGGATACTCCCAATATGTAAAGACATCCATTTATTAATATTTTATCTATTTTCTTCCAGTATTTTTAATGCAAACACACTTATAAACATATTGAGGAACATAAGGTATATAGCTTTTTCAGTTTCTTGTTTTTTGTTAATTATTACCTTAAACAATCTCCTATGCCATCAAATAGTCTTGCAAAATCTGAATTTTTAGGAAATGCATCGAGCTTTACCAAATGGATTAACTGTACTTAATTTTAACATTTTTCTATTGCTGACCTTTTCAGTCATTTGTATTATATTTGCTGTTACAAAAATGCTTCCCTGAGCAACTGCATGCTTGGTTATATGCCTATATTTGTGCTCTTACAAATGATAAATTAGAAGGATTAGAATTACTAGGTTAACAGGCTAGAATTAATTTTAAATTGTCCTAAAGAAATTGTTGTAACAATTGTTGTAACAATTCACCACATTAGGAGGTTAGGAGAGTGTTGTTGTAACACATCCTTATTAAAGTCAAGTGACAGGTACCAACAGCAGCATTAAGGGAAACTCTACGACATTTCCTCTCAATCTACTGAGGACAGCCTTTATTTTGATGATGTGTTAATAAAAAATTCTTTGATTACTATTAAGGTTAGCATTTTAATTTCATACTTGTTTGCCATTTGGAAGACGTCTTCCGGAAAGCACCTTCTGTGATCTTTGTGCACTCTTTTTGACAGGGAAAGGAATGATGTTCAGGCTTTTCTTATAGATTCAAAGTCTTTAAATGATAAGAAAATAAGACATCAGGATGCCTGCTGCAGACTTCCTTTGGCATATTTTGTTTTATCATTGTTTAAGGTGTTTTGTTTATAATATCCAAAGAAATATGTTTTTCGGGCAGAAGTCAAATTCCCTGAAGCCATGGAAGTATATCACTTCCCACCAGAAATCCATTCTTTTGGTATTAGCGCAGAGCTTTTAAAATAATAAACGTAAGATTAACAGCAGACTTGTCTTTTAATTTTTTCAGTGAGGTCCAATTCCCAGCCCATAAGAACAGCAAAATCTAAAGATTTCATCTTTTAGTTCTATAAGTGTTTTGTTAAACAATGCAAAATATCTAAAGACGAATGCAAATACCTCTTTAAAAGTGATGCTTTTCACACTAGCTCCTGTAGTGCTGGCGGTGAAGTTAGAGCATTTCTTTCTTGTAGGAATGTTACTGTTCCAGAAGAGCTGAATTGGTTATAACCAGAACAATGTAGTCTTTCCCCAAATTGGCAAAAACGATGGATGAAAGCCCTGGTCTGAATCCCATGAAGCAAATGGACCATGTTTCTTAGAGCTAAAAGCTCAGAATTTAGATCTGTAGCATCGCTGATTTTCTTTAGCATCGCTGATTTTCTTTCTAGCACAGTCTCATTGTTACCCTTTAAGACTGTAAGTCTATTTATGATGTCCCTTTTTAATTGTTATCGTGAATAAATCCATGCCTCCTTTCCTTAGTCCATCAAGCCCGCCTCTGTGCCCTCAGCTTGCACCAGGTCTGCTGTGTGTTCACTGCTAGTAGTTATTTTTTTTTTAATTTTTTCTTTTATTAACTCATATACACATAGATCATAAATACATTTATGCATTTGTGGGGTACAATGTGTTGACTTTTTATACAACTTGGAGTGCTTAATCAAAATAATTGACATAACTTTCACCTCATTTACTTAATTATTGTGTTAAGACATTTATGTTCTATTCTTGATAGATTTGACTTGTACCCTTGCTATATGCTCCATAGGTGTGGTTCCCCCATTTACCCTCCCTCTAGCAACCCTCCTCTATCCCCTCCCATCCTCCTCCACTTCTCTCCTTCATCCTAGTCTATAGTTGTGATCTATCTTTCATAAGAAAGTGTGTGTAATTATAAGTTGGTTTCATAAAAGTACTGAGTACATTGGATACTTTTTCTTCCATTCTTGAGATACTTTACTAAGAAGAAAATGTTCCAGTTCCATCCATGTAAACATTAAAGAGGTAAAGTCTCCATTTTTTAAAGGCTGCATAGTATTGAATGATATACATATACAACAATTTATTAAGTCATGGGTTGATGGGCACTTGGGCTTCTTCCATGACTTGACAATTATGAATTGAGGTACAATAAACAATCTGGTACAAATATCTTTGTTGCCAAGTGATTTTTGGTCTTTTGAATATACACCCAGTAGAGGAATTGCAGGATCAAACAGCTGGTCTACTTTTAGATCCCTGAGTGTTCTCCAAACTTCTTTCCAAAAGAAACATATTAGCTTGCATTCCCACCAGCAGTGCAGAAGTGTTACCTTTTCTCCACATCCACACCAACATCTGTAGTTTTGGGATTTTGTGATGTGATCTACTCTTACTGGAATTAGATAATATCCCAAAGTGGTTTTGATTTGCATTTCTCTGATGATTAAAGATGATGAGCATTTTTTCATGTGTCTGTAGACTGTGCACCTGTCTTCTTTAGAGAAGCTTCAGTTCAAGTCTCTTGCTCACCCTGAGATGGTATCACTTGTTCTTTTCTTATTAATAAGTTTGAATTCTCTATGGATTCTGGTTATCAAATCTTTTGTCAGAAACATAACTTGTAAATATCCTCTCCCATTCTGAGGGCTGTCTACTTGTTTTACTTAGGTGTTCTTGGCACTGCAGAAGCTTGTTAGTTTGATCAGATCCCAGCAATGTATTTTTTGTATTGCATCAATTGCCCAGGGGGTCCTCCTCATAAAGTGTTCTCCCAGGCAAATTTCTTCAAGTGTTTCCCCTGCACTCTCTCCAAGAATCTTTATAGTTTCCTGTCTTAAGTTTAAGTCTTTTATTCAATGAAAGTCAATTTTTGTTAGTGGTGAAAGGTGTGGGTCCAGTTTCAGTCTTCTATAAGTCACCAGACAATTTACCCAGCACCTTTTGTTAAATAGGGAATCATTCCTCCAATTTATATTTTTGATAGGCTTATCAAAGATCAAATGATGATAGGTGTCTGGGTTCATTTCTTGGCTCTCAATTCTGTACCATACATCTACCTCTCTATTTTTGTGCCAGTACCATGCTGTTTTGATCACTATAGATTTATAGTATAGTCTGAAGTCTGGTAGTGTGATTCCTCCTGATTTGTTATTTCTGAGTAATGTCTTGGCTATTCAAAGTTTTTTCTGTTTCCATATAAAATGAAGTACTAATTTTTGAAGATCTTTAAAGTATGACAGAGGTGATTTAATAGGGATTGAATTAAATCTGTAGATTTCTTTGGGTAGTATGGACATTTTAGCAATATTGATTCTTCCCAGCTATGAGCATGGTATGTTTTTCCATTTGTTAACATCTTCAGCTATTTCTTTTCTCAGAGTTTCATAGTTTTATAGAGACCTCTCACATCCTTTGTTAGATACACTCCCAGATATTTCATCTTCTTTGGCACTACTCTAAAAGGACTAGAGTCCTTGACTGCTTTTTCAGCTTGACTATTGTTAGTATATATAAATGTTACTGATCTGTGAGTATTAATTTTGTATCCCGAGATGCTGCTGTATTCCTTGATCACTTCTAAGAGTTTTGTAGTTGAGTCCTTGGGGTTTTCCAGGTATACAATCATATCATCTGTGAAGAGTGAAATTTTAATCTCCTCTGACCCTATATGGATACACTTGATCACCTTCTCTTGCTGATTGCAATGGCTAAGACTTCTTTTACAATGTGAAAAAGCAGTGGAGACAGTGGGCAATCTTGCCTGGTTCCTGATCTGAGTGAAAATGTTTTCAATTTTATAACATTCAATATGATATTGGCTGTGGGTTTGCTGTAGATGGCCTCTATCAGTTTAAGAAAAGTCACTTCTATACCTATTTTCTTAAGTGTTCTGATCATGAAAGAATGCTGGATATTGTTAAAAGCTTTTTCTTCATCTATTGAGAGAATCATATGGTCTTTGTTTTTTTATTTTTCTTTTATGATGTATTATATTTATAGATTTACATATATTGAACCAACCTTGAGACCCTGGGATAAAATCCACTTGGTCATGGTATATAATTTGTTTGATGTGTTGCTGGATTCTCTTTGCTAGGATCTTATTGAATATTTTTTCACTAATATTCATTAGAGATATTGGTCTATAGTTTTCATTTCTTTTTGGGTCTTTTCCTGGTTTGGGTATCAGGGTGATGTTTGCTTCATAGAATGTGTTAGGAAGTAGTCCTTTTTCTATGCTTTGGAAAAGCTTAAGTAATATAAGTACTAGTTCCTCTTTAAAGGTTTGGTAGAATTCTTATATGAAGCCACCTGGTCCTGAGGTTTTCTTTTTGGGAACATTTCATATAGCTGATGCTATTTCAGAACTTGATATAGGCCTGTTCAACATTTCCATTTCTTTCTGGCTAAGTCTAGGTAGGTGGTATACATCCAAGTCTTGATCAATTTCCTTCAGATTTTCATATTTCTGAGAATAGAGTTTTTTGTAATATTCATTAAGAATTTTTTGAATTTCCAAGGACTCTGTTGTTATCTTGCCTCTGCCATTTCTTATTGATGAAATTAGAGATTTTACTCTTTTATTTCTGGTTAGGTTAGCCAAAGGTTTATCTATTTTATTGACCTTTTCAAAAAACCAACTTGTTTTTTCATCAATCTGTTGTATAATTCTTTTGTTTTCAATTTCATTTAATTCTGCTCTAATATTGATTCTTTTCTTCTGCTGGGTTTGGGGTTGGAATGTTCTTCCTTTTCCAGTTGCTTGAGATGTCTCATTAAGTTGTTAACTTTCTCTCTTTCTGTTCTCTTGAGGAAGCATTGCAACACTATAAATTTTCCTCTTAAGACTGCCTTTGTAGTATCCCAGAGGTTCTGGTAGTTCATGTTTTCATTATCATTTTGTTTGAAAAATTTGGTAATTTCCTTCTTAATGTTAGGTATGACCCAGCTATCATTTAGCATAAGGCTATTTAGTTTCCATGTTTTTGTATGAGTATACAGATTCCTGTTGTTACTGAGTTCAACTTTTATTCCATGATGGTTGGAGAAGATACAAGGAATAATTTCTATTCTTTTAAATTTGCTGAGGTTAGACTTGTGACTTAAGATGTGATTAGTTTTGGAGGATGTTCCATGGGCTGAGGAGAAGAATGTGTATTCAGTTTTGTTAGGATAAAATGTTCTGTAGATGGCTATTAAATCCAATTGTTGAATGGTTAAGTTTAATTCTAAAATTTCTTTGCTTAATTTCTTATTGGAGGGTCTATCCAGCACTGCCAAAGGGGTGTTAAAATCTCTGACTATTATGGTGCTGGAGGCTATCAATTTGCTTATGTCTATTAGGGTCACTCATAAATTGAGGAGCATTCTGCTTGGGTACATAAATGTTAATAATTGAAATCTCCTCATGTTGAGTGTTTCCCTTAAGAAATATGAAGTGACAATCCTTATCTTTCTATACTTTTGTTGGTTTAAAGCCTATTGTATCTGCAAATAAAATTGCAACACTAGCTTTTTTTCTGATTTCCATTTGCCTGAATTATAGATGTGTCCATCCCTTCACCCTGAGTCTATATTTATCTTTTCAGGTAAGATGAGATTCTTATATGCAGCAAATATCTGGCCTGAGTTTTTGTATCTGATCAGCCAACCTGTGCCTCCTTAGAGGACAATTTAAGCCTTTCACATTAATTGAGAGTATTGATAATATTGATAAGCCTGGCGGTATTTTGGGTGTTGAGTTTTTCAAATGTCAAATGGACATTTTTAATACTTTTGCCACTGCGGAAGTTGGGATTTGATCAAAAGTTTCTGAGTGAATTTACTTTTGGTTATACAGCATTCATTGTACTGGTCACTGTGGAGGTTGGGTCAGAGAATATCCTGGAGAGCTGGTTTAGTTATGGCAAATTTCTTCATGTGAATGTCATTAAAGTATTTAATTTCTCCATTATAAATGAAACTCAGTTTAACTAGATACAAGATCCTGGGTTGAAAATTACTTTGTTTTAGGAGGTTGAAGGTCGAAAACCAACCTCTTCTACTTTGAAATGTTTCAGCAGAGAGATCTGTAGTCATTCTAATATTCTTCCTCCTGTAGGTTATGGTTTTCTGTAGCCTGGCTGCTTGCAGAATTTTCTCCTTCATATTAACTTTGGCAAAGTTAATTATAATGTGTCTGGGAGATGCATACTTTGGATTGAGTCATTCTGAGGTTCTGAAACTGTCTGCTATCTGAATTTCAGTATCTCTTGCCATGTTTGGGAAATTCCCCTTCATTATATCTTAGAGTAGAGCATCAGAGCCTTTCAGAACAACTTTGTCACCTTCAGGAATTCCTAGAAAGTGAATGTTTGCTTTTGTGGAGTTGTCCCACAGCTCTCGGAGAGAATGATCCATTTTTGCTCTCCACTTCTCTTCTTTGAGTGTTTGGGATGGTTCAAAAGCTTTGTCTCCATTATCAGAAATCCTTTCTTCTCCCTGCTCCATTCTGTTACTGAGGGATTCTACTATATTTCTCATACCTTGGAGGGTTGCAATTTCTTGCCTCAATTTTTCAAAATCTTCGATGATTTTGTCTTTAAATCATTGAATTCCTGAGACAACTTTTGAATTATCCCTAGAATTTCTAATTCCAACTTTACTTCCATTTTTTAAATCTTATTTGCCATCCAAATTTTAACCTCAATTTTTGACATCTCAGCCATTTGTTTATGAATGGGATCTTCTGGTGTGTCCACCTTGTCATTCCTGGGGGGGTTGATCTACTCTAATTGTGCATGTGACCGGAGTTTTTCCACAGATTCCATCCCAGGATTATTTTTCACCATTTGGCTAGATGAGCAGGTAAGGTGACCTTGGATTGGGTGCTCCAGGAGTAGTAATTAATCAGCCCTTTGCCCTATATCTTGGACTGGTGAATGTAGCTTTTCCCCTACAGCTTTGCAAAAGACCTGTACAGTACAATACCCTGAGACTCTGGGGGCCTGCTTGGTGTGGTGGGTCTAGGTGGCTCTGTCTTATATTCAGCTGGTCTGTGTGCAATCCTAGTGAATCAGCAACTCTGGGTTGAAGTCTCAGCTGTGGGGAAATACAAGCAAATAAGACACCCTGCCCCCCACAGGCAACAACTGGAAGAGGAAAATCAAACCTTCCCACTACAACACAACTAGCATACTGTAGCAGCCCATATAGCCTATGACTAGGAGGAGTGAGACTTATGAAATACCTGTAATGGAACACCTTGGTGAAAAGGGCATGGAGAGAGATTTAGTTCTAACAAGCATGAGAGAGCTTGTGAGATGAGAGCATTGGTGAATTGGCAGTCTCTACACCTGTGGTTGAGAGGCATGAGCTCAGCCTTATATTAGGCTGGCGGAGAAGGCAGACAAAAATCATGCACATTCTATCACAGATACACTTACTCTGACTCTGTCTCCTCTCCTGCCTGCAGAATGCCAGCATGGCATCTCTCTGCTGAAGATTACCAAGCTCTGCTAAAGACTAAGATCTATCTGTTCAAAGAAGACTGCTTTACCCTCTCTAAGATACTCTATCTCCCTCTCTCCAGATAAAGTACATATCCCTCAAGCACCTAAGAGAAACTGTTCCTAAGCAAGGTAGGTTAGTTGTCCACATCCAGAATCTACCTAAGCTGGGCCCAAGCCCTGGCCAGTCCCGAGCCCTGACAAGTGGTATCAGAAGCAGATACTGACAGCATACCACCTTGAAGGGTCTTTGGATGATTGACCCAGGTCAAGAGTTCTAAACCAATTATCCCAGTCAGCACCAATTCTCAAGTACGAAAGTTCAAAAGGTCTCCAGCAACTCTATAGCAGGGGTCTGCTGGCAGTTCAAGTGTGACTCTCTCTGGTGCTCTGTAGAGTCAGAAAGGCCCACCCAGAAAATGAGTTATTCCAGGGAGGTTGATGCCTCCTTCCCCATCTTGCACCTCCATCACACCTAGTCACTGGTAACGGCACAGGGCTGTGACCCAGTTTCCTTCAATGAGCAAATGTGCCAGGGGTTTGTGTCTGCCAGAGACATGGGGAGATCAATGTCTCCTTGGCCAAGCCTCTGCACTCTGCCACCAGCCATCAGTAGGAGCTGAAGTCTGACTACCTCAGGTGCTCAATGGAAGTTGGGAGTATCACTCAGTTCCAGCCCCCCCTGCCTCCAGACTTATACTGCTGCCACTTATATTCTCACAGAATTTGCGTTTCTGTCCCGGCTGTGTTCCACCATGGGTCAGACTGTTTTGAGTTCATAGAAGCTCTGACTCAGCCCCACTCTGTGCTGCAGCTGTGGGGCACCATTTCAACCTCTCCCATTTGGCTCCCTCAGTCCACAGTCCCCACTTTACATATGTACTGCTGATTCAGCACAGACTTGTAGCAGCCCACACCTTGCCCATACCTCTTGAGAAATTGCCCAAGAATCTGGAGTCCTTTGGGACAGGCTTCCAGACCTCCAGGTGGGAGTGGAGGGGAGTGCTGGGAGTTCAGAATTGCAGGTGGAGTATGTGTTCATTTTTATGCTTGGCAGGAGAGTGCCAAGGCACACAAGTGGATCCTCTCTGAGGAAGGAGATCCAGTTTTAGTGGCTCTATCCCATGGGATAAAGTAAGAAGTGATCTGAACTCCACTAGCTTGTTTATAGTATACTGCAAACTGAGCTGTTCTCATGGGGGAGGGGACTCCTATCAGCTTGGTAATGGGTTTTATACCTATTGTTTGTTTCCTTGGGGTTGCAGCTTACCTCAGTAGGGGTGATGTATGCTCTTCAATCTTCTCTCTTGGCTCAGCTCCAAACCATCAGCTTACTTGATAAACTTCTGTCCTTTAACTCTCCTCCGGGATGGGAGCCTCTGTGGAAAGCTGGCTCCAGTCGGCCATCTTGCCTCCTCTCCACTGCTAGTAGTTTTAAGTCAATCTATGTCCCAACCATCTCCCAAGTGCCCCACCCCTGGCCAAGTTCCTCTCTGCAGATAACTTGATGTCACATATGCTTTCTTGTAAAAAAGAAAATGAAAATCATTCACAACACCCACAGACATGTAACTACTACTGACCTTCCAGTGTCTTCCTCCCTAGTGTTTTTTTTTTTCTAGGTTTATGTACAAATATTATACATGCTGCTGTTTTCTACTTACTGATTTGAAATTATGCTGTCATTATTTTCTCAAACTATAGTTTCTAGTGGGTATGGTATAATAAATTCAACTACTCTTCCATAAATGAATATTTAGGATGTTTTCTGTTTACAATTTTGGAAATGTTGACTGAACAATCTAGCATTTGTAGCTTTGACTGTACTTTAAATATTTTCTTATGACAAATCACTGAAAGTAGGGATATTGTGTAAAAAAAAGTAAACATATAAGCCTCTTAGCACACATATTAAAAACCAATGCAAAAGAAAGCAAACATGTTTGTTTGCTTTTTTTTTAAAGAAATGTTTACAGTGAGGAGGGAAGAGTGCTCTAGTACATGGCAATATTCCACATTTGTTTCTTAGGTTGTGTCTCAGTATTTTCAATTTTGGAAAGGGATGATCATTTTCTAATTTCATATAACAAGAATTTAAAGAGAAAACACAAAGGGAAAACATTAACATAGTATCTAATACAGATGTCAAGAGGATCCAACCAGACAATGATTTTTACCAGCGTTTGTAACCCTTGATTCCATGGCCTTTCTGCTCTAGGAAAAGCAACTAGATTTCCTCTAGTCTGACAACTAAGGAAGGGAAACAGCCCTCTTAGGCTTAGGGTAGGACAGCCTGGCTGATAGTGGAGTTGGTAGAGTTCCGGGTGATAAGATGCAAGAGCAACAGTCCTAGGTGCAAGGGGTAGAGATTACCAGAGGCTGCTATCTGCTTGTTCTCAGATGTTGGGGTCAGGCATGCCCAGGGTGACAGTTCATGGAGGAAGAGTACTAGGAGCAGAAAGGAGCCTTCACCTTGGCTGTTAAGAACTCTTCTATCAAAAAAAAAAAAAACAAAAAAAAAAAAACAAAACAGAACTCTTCTATCAGATCTCCTTGGAATTCCAAATAGGCCTTTCCTTCTAGCACCACCTGCATCTTTGACCTTAAAAGCACAAGGATTAGCAGATCTTCCTGTGTGAAATATGCAACTCTGGACAAAGTGATCCCATCCCCTTATGTCAACTTTCTCACTGCTTCTCCTTCCCTCTCTCATCAGCACACTTGACTCTGCTCCGTGATATCATATATCAGGTCACATCATATCTTTAAGCCTTGGTCACCTCTATTCCCTCTATTGGCTATCTGGAACCCCCACCTTTACTGCAAAATCCTCCAATTGCTTAGTTCTTATCTTCATAGAATAACTGCATAGAACAACTGCTGTCTTTATTGTCTTCTGGTGGCTCCGGGTACTCGCTGCCACCACAGCAATGATCTCACCACATCATAGGTGATGACATCCTTCTCACTAGTCTGGACTCAGGAGGAGTGGTTTTCAGCCTCAACCCTTGTAATTTTAGAGTCTAAGCTACAATTGAATCGATGAGTCCCCAACAACATGAATTATAATAAATAAGTTTTATTAAAAGAAGGAAAAGAGACTAAATGAAAGAAAAGGAAGAAACAAAAGAGACAGAAAGGAAAACACGAATGTTAATAAGAGGTTGACAGCATTGAATTTCAGCTGCTATTTGTGTTAAGAGTATAAGCAGGGCTGAATTTGGTTTCTAATGTGTAAAAAAATCTCTTAACCGAAGACCAATTTAAGACTCTGGGACATGGCCAAAGGTCTGAGAAAAGTAGAATAGATCTTTGAAGAATGTTCAAAAACTTATGAGACTGATGTGTGAAAGTCGTGAGTGGGAGGCCTCGAAGGGCTTCCCTGCTCCTCACGACCTCACTCAGGGTGGGCTCTTTATGCTTTGTCTACTCTCATAAGAAACTAAATGTATCTCCGAGAGGATGTATATTTCTATTTTTAAAGCAATAAGTGTTATTTGAATCATTATCATAAAGGAGTATACTTTCATTTCGAAAACGGCTCTTCAATTTCCAGAGGTATCAGTGAATGGAGGTAGATTGAGATTCAGACGCAGTGATGTCTTGCTCAATCACGGGACATAATGGGGGGCCTTCCACCCTGCAAATATGCTGCTCGAGAATAAGGGGCTGCTTGTGACTTTACACCCTCCAGTGGGTGTGACGTGGAGATTCATATTCACAAAAGTTCAATGGAAAATGTCAAGTTTGTAGATGATAGCAGGGAACTTTATTCAATGAAGTCACTTTGGATTGAAACTCCTTCTCCAGTTAGAAAGTTCATGCAGGCTCCTGACAGCACCTCCACTGAGTTCTTTCAAGGGTTATATTCACCCATGGAATCATCTCTTTCTCTCTCTCTTTTTACTTTCAATAATGCATTTGTTTTTTTCTCCCATTTTGCAAAAATGACCCTCAAGCATAATCTTTAACAGTGAGACAAACATCCTGGGAAACAGGTGGGGAGTTCTAGGAGTTGGATGTTTGACCTGCATATATTTCTCCGAAATTTTAATCTCACTTGTTTCTACTTTAAATTCAAAAGGAACAAGAGGCTGTGAGGTAAGAAAACCCTTCCCATCTATTGTGCCATCACCTAGTTTTTAGAGTCCTCTACCGTTATTTATTGCTCGTATGTCATCTCAAATTGTTTTCTTCTAATACAAGGAAATGCACCCTTTACTAGTCCAATAGTGAGGTACAGTAAGATCTCTCTACTTCTTTATAATTACAAACAATGCTGCAGTGCTTGTAATTAATTCTAAACATATTCAATTCCTCACTTATGTTCATTTGATTTAACTGTAAAATAAAATTTTGGAGGAGAAATTGTTGAATCAAAGGCTAGATGCTTTTATGATTTTCTTTTCTGGAATACTTTTAATTTAGTTTACTCCAATTAGCTATTACCTTTATGTGGCACATGAGTCAAAAGAAACATGAGGATAAATGGTGAAAATAAATCATGTATTTTTCCTTTAGGAACTAGTTCCTCTTTCTTTTTATATGTTTAAATTTAAATTTTGGTTATTTGCATTTTGTGTATGTTTGTTTCCAGTGATATTCAATGCATGTATAAATGTGTGTTTTATATACAGGTGCACACATATGATCATATATACATATATAAGCCTGCATATACATATTTATGGGGATGCAAATATGTATATGTGTGTATATATCCATATATAAGTGTGCATATACACATTTGGGGATGTGAATGCATGCATATATGTACACACATATGCACACATATATGTACATGCATGTGCTTTCAGTGTCTCCATATGGATTCAGAAAGCTGTTAGCAAGATTCTGGTTAATGCATTGGATCCATGTTTGAAACATGCTTCCTTATTGTCTGTACTTCAGTCTCAGTTATATTAGATGGCATCTAGGTTGGGGACTGCATGACATATGTGGAGTCTTACATGCTTTTTGTTAAATAATAATTTGACAGCGTGTATCAAAATTTAAAATGCCCTTATCTTGTGGTCTAGTAATGCCATAATTAGAGAGTTTAACAGTGATTTTGCAGCTGTTCAATAAGGTTAGTATTGAATAATATTCAAAGAAAGGTTGTTTTCAAAAGTAAATAGCCAAAAAACTAAACCTGGGATAAATTAATGAGCATATTAATACCGAGCTGCTTAAAACAATTATGGAACATATTTGAATGCTATGAACTCAATGTAACAATATAGAAAGATAGCTAAAAACCTCCTAGGAGATAAAAACATAAAGATGTAGAACAATGTGTACACATGTAGTAGGAATCTGTTATGTAAACAAGGAAGAAAATATATATTCATATGTAAACTTAAATGATGATGGGCTGTGAGAGAGATTGAATGGTAGGAAGACTTACTTTTTCATATGGCACTTTCTGTACTGTAAAAAAAAAAGTGTGTGTGCGTATACATATATATATATGTGCATGCATGTATATACGTACATATGTGTATACATGTATATATGTATATATGAGAATATGTGTATATATGTGTATATGTGTATATATGTATATGTTTATATATTATATATGTGTATGTGTATATGCATATATGTGTATACATGTATATATATGCATATGTTATATATGTGTATGTGTATATGCATATATGTGTATACATGTATATATATGCATATGTTATATATTAACATGTATATATATGCATATGTTATATATTATATATGTGTATATGTGTATTTATGTATATGTGTATATATATGCTATAGATGTATATATATTATATATGTGTATATGTATACATATGCATATGTGCCTATATGTATATGTTTATATGTGCATATATGTATATATGTGTATGTGTATATGTGTATATATGCATATGTGTATATGTGTGTATATGTGTATGTGTATATGTGTATATATGCATATGTGTATATGTGTGTATATGTGTATTTATGTATATATGTATATACATGTATTTATGTATATGTGTATATATGCATATGTATATGTGTATATATATGCATACACAGAATACTAAGAAAAGCCTACACATTTTAAGGAAGAGATTGTATTAAAATTGTAATACTGCTTATATAATGATAATTTTGTTATCATGGATATTATATCTTGTATCTCTTATAATTGCAGAAGTTAAACAGGACTTGACTATTACAATTTTAATGCAGTTTTTGCTTTCTTAAAATGTATAGATGATTTTTGACATCCTCTGTCTATGTATACATATGTGATTTTTAAAATATATCAAAGGTAATATATCTTCTTTTACTTTGCCATATTAAATTATACATTTATAATGAAAAAAATCACAAGTATTAGAGAAGAAAAGAGCTACCTGATGTTAAAGACGCAAAGTGACTTCCTCTGTCTTTCTCCAGATGGGCTGTGTCAGTACCACCATGAGAGCAACACAAAAATACAGCTTTTAGGATCAATCCCTAGAGAGTCTGATGCAGTAAGGCTAATGTGGAGCTCAATGTACATTAAGTAAATGAAAAATGGCAGCAACAACATTTTGATGTGCAGTTTCGTGTGTGGCAACCATAAGCCAGGTCAAAAGCTGCGGCTCAATTTATTCACTAAGTAACTCTCGGTTTCAGAATTGAGATGCCAAACTAGCACACTCTGATATATAACGAACTCTTTTTTAATTATTTTGGTATATTTATGGGATAATATAGTACAGTGGAAAACATGTGGGCTTTAAAGTCAGAATGAGCTGTGTTTAAATTTTGACCCTAGAGTGTGCTCACTGAATGATGTGAGGGTGTTTTCTAACCTCTCTGAGCTATTACCCTTACCTAATAAGGCTAGAGGAAGAATCAGAGATAATACACGAAAGACATTTAACAAAGTTTGGAGGAATACAGGGGTGTGCCTTCGGTAATAACTATTACTATTTTTAGAGGCAGACACAATGGCATTTGATCATCTTTCACATTATTTTATATGCTGCGTATTATAGGTGCTGGCAGTAAATGATCTGTGTGTCAAACACACTCAGCAAAGGGCACTGGTGAAATGGATTTAGTAGTAAAACAATGCTGGCTCTTACCAAGTCCTACTCCTTTAGAA
>NW_003852417.1:4850147-4855441 GCF_000181295.1 Otolemur garnettii
TCACCATTAACTAAGATAGATTCTCACTGGATTAAGGACTTAAACTTAAGACATGAAACCATAAAAATACTTGAAGAAAGTGCAGGGAAAACACTTGAAGAAATCGGCCTGGGGGAATTTTTTATGAGACGGACCCCACAGGCAATAGAAGCAACATCAAAAATACACTATTGGGACCTGATTAAACTAAAGAGCTTCTGCACAGCCTGCCAGGGATCTTGGAGACTTTTCTTTTCTTTTTTTTTTTTTTTTGAGACAGAATCTTTCTCTGTCATTTTGAGTAGAGTGCTGTGGCGTCATAGCTCACCAACCTCAAACTCCCATGCTCAAGTGATCCTTTCCCCTCCTCCTTCTGAATAGCTGGGACTACTGGCACCCACCACAATGCCCAGCCAGTGTTCTATTTTTAGTAGAGATGGGGGTCTCACTCTTGCTCAGGCTGGTCTTCAACTCCTGAGCTCGAGCAATCCTCCCACCTCGGCCTTCCAGAGTGCAGCTCAGAGGGCTTTTAATGACAGTGATGTCCAATGCACTTTGATTTCATCCCAGATTGCAGCACAATTATAGTCCCAGGGAAATTAGCAGTCAGTCAAAGCATCTAGAATTTAGAGAGGAAAATGTTATATTTGACATCATTTTGTTCACTCCTGCCCAGATGTTGGGTTCCTGGGACATTCAGGCACATTTTAGAGACTTACTTTTAAATACTCCAAAGAACGTGTCATGATACTGGTTATAGAATGCCAGAGTTAGAAGAGACCTTGGGGACTACCTCCTTACTGGATAGTTGATTAATCTATGCAGCCAGTAAATGTAACTCTAGATCCCGGTGGTGTAGTGCCTGCTATGAGCCAGGTGTTACATGAATCACTTTCCATCTAGAAACTCCAATCCCTCTGCTCCCATTCCAAAGAAGTGTCAGTGTCACACCCTACATTTGAAGAACTGGAATTCAGAAGAATTGAAGGAAGCTGCTCGAGGTGACACCATTCACAGGGGTGGAGCTGACAATAGGAGCCAGGAATATCTGGATACAAAGGCCATAACCTCTTACCACAGCCCATTAAGTGCTCTACCCCCTAGACAGCTGTGCAATGTGCCTGTGCCAACTATTAATACTGGGTGCAGCAAGTGACACATGATCAAGAGACGTTCTCATTCCAGACCGGCCACCGGAGAACTGTGTGACTTGGGCCAGACCCTGAGCTGAGCCTCCCTGGCTTTACGGTCTCAGATGAAATCAGACCTACTTGCTCCACTGTGCAGTGGAAGGAAAAGGGTCCGAGCTTGAAATGGAAGGGACTTTTATTCTCCTGGCCACTTTTGCTCTAATTATTTTTTTCTTGTCAAGTAAAGATTATCTTGCTGTCTTGCATTGCTACTCCTGTTTTATAGTCCGTTGTCTTGGATGAGAAATATACCTTTTGTTTTCTTATAGGTTTCCTCTTCAAAGTAGAGCCTGTCTCAGATATTATTGCCTGTGTGGTGAAGTGGACAAACTGTTCTCCCCACCCCTCCTCTTGTCAGAAGACGTCAGCTCTCCCCCTGCTGTACTCAGCTCTTGGCTGCCTCTGCGCTTTCCTTCCCTAATTCCTGTACGTTCTCTTGCAGTGCCATTAAGTCCCCCAAAAGTGATGATTTAGGGAGACCTGCTTTCCTCTGTGGCATGCTCAGAGGCTAATATGAAAGCAGAGGGGGATAGGGCAGTACACACTCGCTTGCAGAGGGTCTCAGACTCTAAGCAAAGCTGTGCACACCTCACCTCGTAAAGCATGGCACAGCTGAAGGTCCCCAAAGAGTGGAGAGGCTTCAGCAACTTTAGAAAGTTCCCACTGGTGGTTGTGAGAGGATATGTAGAGACCATCTTTTAAAATGTTGAAATGGCATTGTGACCATGTCACCTGATTCCCTCCTGTCTCTGTCCGTGCCTTGGGATTACCATTCACCTGTGAGAATACCGTTCAAGTATCACGTGGAGCATCCGCAAATGATAAAGCAAAGGGGAAAACTGGGCTCAGGTTCAATGTCACAGTGGGAGGTGGACGTCTACCGTGAGCTTTGCTGAGCAGGGAACCCCCGGCTATCACAAAGGGGGCCTATGTTTTTGTAGACCAGAGTTTTGATTTGCACATATTTATTTTCATTGCTACCTCCTTCCCTTTCGCCAGCACGACCCACTATCTACCACCCCACCCTCACTTCCCTCCTCTTCCAAACTCCACATCACTCCTGAGCCCCTAGGGAAGAGGAGGCCGGTTGCCTCACCTAGCCCTGTGTAAGCCAAACAGCAGGCTCCTGTCTCCACGTTTAACGAGGAAAGCCCCAAGTCAGGAAGACTGGTGCCGAGGTTTTATAGAGGCTCTGGGCCAAATGGCTTAGCCAGGAATTCAACCAGCACTGCCCTCTGTCCCCTGGGAGCTGCAAAATGCAAACAGGGCTGGTAAAATGGGAGAGCAATTTCCCAAGCAGGAGCCTGGGAGCTTTTAACGAGCTGAAGTGAGCCTGCCACTCTCCTGCCCTGGTCCTCCAGTCTGGCTAATTAGATTCCCGGCTGTAAGGAGTCCTTTGATGACCCAGAGACAGCACAAAGGGTCAGTAGCACTGGGCTGAGGTGACAGTAATGAGCTAGCCACATGACGGGATTTCAGGCACTTTGGAAGGTTTCCTTTCCTTCTCACCCTCTCACCCATTCTTCCTTCCTGCAAATCATGCCTTCTTTCTACTAAGGGTGCAGTCGTGAATTTTTTAAGGAAAGATAAAATGGTCAAATGAAGCATGGACATGGCCCTGGAGAAGAATAGATGCACTGTTAGTTATCTCATTCATTCATTCACTCATGCATTCTTTGTTTTTGTTTTCCATTAACCCACTTAGATTCTAGGCTAGCGTTTGGGATGCAGAGATGACCTTGTTTTACATTGAAGAAAGAGGTAATGCAAGTACATGAAAAATTACCAAGTAATTAGGAATGACCTAATTACATTGTGGATGGAGTTTAACCGCAAAGGAGGGGTGGCAGGGGTAGGTGAAGTCGAAGAGGACAATTGGACTGGGTTTTATAAAATAGCTCACTTTCTACGTCAAACATAAACAAAAATAGTGAGATAAGTTGATGAGGTAAAAGAAAGTAAAGCACATCTTAGAAAATTAGAATGATATGAACAAAATTAGATGCTCAGTAATTGCCAGGATGTGCAGTGGTTCAGGGTGATGGGTTCCTGAACTCTGACTGGAGGCCAGGGGCCAGGACCTGTCTCCCTCCCTCAGGGAGCCTGAGGAGGCAGAGAGGAAAGGCTTGCTCACTCCCAGCTCTGTCTGCCATCTAAGGCTCCAACCACTTGGTATAACTTTTAAAAAGTGGGTCTGTTATAGACTGAATGTTTGTGCCCTCCCCAAACCCATACATTGAAGCCCTTGCTCCCAGTATGGCTGTTTATGGAGATGCGGCTGGCAATGAAAAATAAGTTCATAAAGGTGGGGCCCTGATCTGACAGGGTTAGTGCTCTCCTAGGAGGAGACGCCACAGAACCAGCTCCCTCCCTCTCTGCAGGCACCACCAAGGAAAAGGAAAAGCCACACGGTGGGCGAGAAGGGGCCCCAGGAAAACCAGAAACCAAATCTGAGGAAGGCTGGCTCTTGGATGTCCCAGCCTCCAGAACTGTGAGAAGACAGTTTCTGTTGTTTAAGTAGCAGGCTGCATGTGTTTTTGTTACAGCAGCCTGAACCAGTGCAGAGTCCCAGGAGCACTGCCTCGGTGGCTTTGCCTTCACTTTTGCTCACAGGGACATTCTTCACGGGAAGATCTCCTGCTTTTGTCTGAGGTGGAGCCGGCTCTGAGTGCTGTGTGATTAGTCTCCCCAAGGGTTTCTTGCCTTTCCTTGAAGATGCCAGTTCGTCCGTCTTTGGCCATGTGATTCCTGTTGGTGAGAATTCTTTTCTTTGTTCTTAAGGTGAGACTTGGCCAGGTGATATAGTCTGGCTAATAGATCATGAGAGAAACCAATGTATGTTTTGTGTTAAGCAGAAACCATAAGATTTTCTGCATGGCCTTAAATTCTGTTCCATTGCTGCCATGAGAATAGCACGTTTCAGACTGGAGCTGGTTCTTTAGCACAGATTCCCAAATAAAGAAGATACCTGCAGCCAAGTCATAGTTGGTACGGTCGACACACAGCGATGCAGCAAGTACACAATGTGAGAGACTCATACACCTTTGTGAGTGCTGTGCTTGTTTGTTACCAGGGCATAACAAAGACAGTGCTGACTGATGCAGCCACCTCATGTTATCTGTACAAACCGTGGTTCTGATAACATACATTATATAGGTTCATATTACTTTCTATGTTTTGAGGTACTTGTTCTATCAGGCCTCCTTCATACCACCCATTATCTCATTTTTCATCAGAATTTTTTTTAACTCTCAGTTCTTAGCTCAGGCACTGGTCAACTCTTCTCCTAGGGCCCTGTTGGTTGGGCCCATTTTTAATGTCCCTAATCTCCTGGGCATAGCTTCATCACTGCTTTCACAAAAGGCAAAAAGAACATGCCTCTGCATCTCTCTCCTTAACCAGAATATAAGAGGCAGTCAAATCTGTTACTTTTCACATCTAGCTAGGGACTGGCACATAAGGAAGGGTGTTTTTTAATATGAGCCATTTGCATGTCACAGAAATTTCAGTCCCTAGAATCTATGCCCTGATAATCACTTTGTTCTGAGACCTGTTGGGCTCAAGGGCCCCTTTCTGTTTAGATTAAGTAAGGCAGGCCATTCCCAAATGTTATCACAGTAAAATCAGGGAGCAGCTCAATGAATCTAAAGGAAGAAAACGCAGTGTGGTGGCTTCATATCAAATCCTACACAAGTCTGATTAACAAGATGAGCACATCTTGAATTGGATTCAAGTTCACATTCAAAGACTACTTGCATACTTTCCCTGTGCTTGTTGTTGCTCTAGATCATGAGGAAACAGGGTGAAAAGGCATGGTTACCGTCTTCAGGTACCCCTGAGCTGGGTGAGAGAGACCATCCTCAAAACAAATGCATTCAGACATTTCTGAGAATTGCTCTTATAGACTTTTCTGAAGGGAACAATAGAAGTTACAAATAAGACAGTCATCGATTTTAACTTGATATGTCAGGAAAGTCTCAAAGGCAGAGATAATAAGTGGTGTGAGCTTTGAAATATGAGTTGGTTTTAATGGGACATCTTAAGCAACTGGAAAAGGAAGAACATTCCAATCCCAAACCCAGCAGAAGAAAAGAAATAACCAAAATTAGAGCAGAATTAAATGAA
>NW_003852417.1:4855461-4890194 GCF_000181295.1 Otolemur garnettii
GAATTTTCCATCTCTTTTCTACACAACGATTCCCTCCTGTTGTCCTAAAGCTTTTGATGTCACAGCTGGTCCCTGACATACTTGGAGAGATCATGGTGGGGCCTGTGTCTAGACTTGGAGTGAGGGCATGGAGGGAAAGCAGTGGCAGCTGGAGAAGCTGGCCAGAAGATGGCCAGAAGTGACTAGCAGAACTCAGAAGCAGCAGAGGTCTTCAGGAGAATCCTCTGGGAATTACACATGAGATGATGCAGAAACTGCTAAACTTGCCATGGCTGATCACCACGGGGGCTTAGACGCTTACAATTTTAAGCACCAAAGGGCAGGGTGACTTTTGTAGACCAGAGAAACCAAAGACTTCAAAGTTCGTTTCTTGAGTTGCTCAAAACAGTTCATGGCCAGACTTAAAGGAGTTCAGAGGAAGGAAAGGCTGTTCTTTGCCATGATGGCTAGAAAGATTTCACAAAAGAAGAATTTGAAGTAGGTCTTGAAAAGGGGATAGCAATTGGAAAGGGGGGGAAGGGATAGCTCTCCTATTAGGAGAGATGGCGGGAGCAAAAGCATGAAGGCGCCCAAGTATAAGGTGTACGGCCCTGGCCGACTGGAGGCAAGTCTGTCACCGTGAGCAACCATCCTTCATCCTTCACATCCCTTTGGGCCCTATTCTTGAGGCCCAAGGATGGGAACATACTAAGCTGGTGTCTATGGAGCAATCAAAGGTGCTGAAGACATCTTGAGTTAACCAGTGCTAGGTCTCAAAGAGTCCAATCATCCCAAGGGACAGAAATTGGTCTAGGTGATTCTCCCTTGGCTTTCTCATGCCTCACAGCCCCTGCTCAAAAGGCATCCTGCATAAGAATACCCCAGACCCCAGCCAAATGCTGTAAAAAGTGCTCCTGTCTCCCCCTTGGTCCCTACTCCATAGGCTGTTCTGATCCATGGCAAAGACTCTGCTGGTCAAAAGGTTCTTTCTTATGTTGATCAAAAAATATTTATTCAGTGACTACTTTATTGTTAAGCACTGTTCTAGGCACAGGGATACAGCAATAAATAGGTCAAAGTTTCTGTCCTCATGGAATTTTACTTCTAGTAGAGAAAATACATAATTATGTAAACTAAATACCAGACAGTGCTATGAATAAAAGTAAAGCAGAATAAAAGGACAGACAGAGTTAGGGGAACTTTCTTTCAGAAACAGACAAGAAAAATCTATTTGAAGAGGTGACCTGAGCAGAGGCCACAGGGCATGTTCAACATTTACTGTTGTGTCAAGCACGAGCTGGGCACAAGCTGGTGGGGCTGAAGAACAGGAAGGCCCCCATGGCTGGAGCAAGTTCAAAAAACATAGGAGACAGAGAGGTGGAGGGGCAGGCAGAGATTCCTAGAAAAGGAGCAGCGGATGTCCCCTCCTGGCCCATCACAGAGACACAGTACACGCAGGTTCGGCCTATGGCCATAACCCTAATGTCCCAATCCTTGGAAGGCCCTTGCCTGCCATTTTTCCCTCACTCCCTCAACAACTCATTATACTTTATCCAAAGTTACTGTGCTCTGCAGCTGGGGAAAATGGGCAAACTTCACGTCTAAAAGTTAGAGCGATCAACAGCCTAGGGATTTGGCAGTGGCTGGGGCCTTGTTTTCACAATGCTGTAAGGAGTCTCGAGAGAGGCCTCACTAATTCACTCCAGACAGGGGAAATCTCCCCTCAGTGGATCAATACTTGGGATTCCAAGTTTCATAACCCCATAGAAACTGGGAAGCAATCCAAACACACCAGCAGGACCCGGGGACAGCTTACCGCTGAGCTTAGTGAACCTCACCACCCGCAGAGACTCCAAGGCCCTCTCCACAGGGTGATTCACTTGCTCCCCCACCAGCAGAACCCAAAGGAGGACTCAGAGTCTGCTCTGCTCCCGTAGTGGAGCTAGAAAAGCAGGAAGCATCTGGGAGCCTGGAAACCCCCTCCAGCTGGGTGACTAGGAAAATCCTAGAGAAAGTAGGGGCTTCTCAGCCCTGAGGTAACTTGGGTCTGGCTAATGTAGCTGAGCCATTGGAAAATGAGGAGCACAGGACTTGTCAGGGGATATAATACAATCACGCTAAATGATAGTAACAAGCAACACTTAGCAAACACTGTCTACATGCCATTCCAGGCACTCTACATGTTATCTCATTCCAGCCGCCAAGCAAACACTGGAAGCTAGATGTCCTTTGATAACACCCAGCCCAACAAGAAAGAAGATGAGGCCCAAGGCTGTAGCACACTTGCTTTTGAAGTTATACAGCTGTTTAACAGGAAAGTAAAGATTTAAACCAAGCTTAAAATCCAGAGGCTGTACTCACAGGTGGCATGGCTGTGACACTCTAGAAATAATTAAGTAATGATTATAATAACTGTTGAAATATAAAATAATTCCAATTACGAAATCAGAAAAATATATGTTCCATATTCATTGATCTGACCCTGGTTAGAAATCGTAACTGAAGACAAAAGCTGTAAGACTTACTTGCGATTTAACAAAGTGCCTTGAAAGAAAGGGCACTAGTGGGAGGTGCCTGTGGCTCAGTGAGTAGGGCGTCGGCCCCATATACCGAGGGTGGCGGGTTCCAACCCAGCCACGACCAAACTGCAACAAAAAAATACGGGTGTTGTGGCAGGCACCTGTAGTCCCAGCTGCTCAGGAGGCTGAGGCAAGAGAATCGCCTAAGCCCAGGAGTTGGAGGTTGCTGTGAGCTGTGTGGGCACAGCACTCTACCAAGGGCAATAAGGTGAGATTTTGTCTCTAAAATTAATAATAATAATACTAAAATAAAATAAACCAAGATCAACCTATGCAACCTAGCAAGACTCTATCTCCACAAAAAAAAAGTTTACAAAATTAGCCAGACATTGTGGCATATGCCTGTAATGCCAGCTACTAGGAACCAACTATTTCATATTATTAGGTAGATAAGAAAACAGCAAAAATATTTACATATCAGTTACTCAAAAATTTAGCTATTCTGTATTTCTTGGTGTCTTACGCTGACAGAATTGAGCATTTGTCTAAATCAATCAACCAAAAATGCCAAGAAGCTTTTCTACCATGTTAAAAGATTTTTAAAAAATAGTTCTAGGAACAGTTATCTTGTAACCTTATGCCATGGTTTGAATGTGTCCCTCAAAAATTCATATTCAAACTTAATCCCCAGTGCAACAGTATTAAGAAGTGATTAATGTAGCAGTACTAATTGCCTTTACAAGGTGATTAAATCCTGAGGGTGGAACCCACATGAACCAGATTAGTGACTTTATAAAGGGCTAGAGGGAACTACTAGCTATTCCCTTTTTACCCTTCTGTCCCTTCTGCCATGTGAGGACCCATCATTCAAGGTGCCATTTTGGAAGCTGGGTTTTGGCCCTTGCCAGCTGAACCAGTTGGCACCTTGCTCTCAGACTTCCAGTCTAATAAGCCAATACTGAGTCTCATACAATGTGAAATCTATTTTGGATCCTCCAGTTTATTCCACCAATCTACTTGTTATTTTTATGTCAATACTGTCCTGATTTGCTGTATAGCTTTTGATATGAGGGAAGGCATGCACATCATTGCTAGTTTTTTTATTTTTCCACACTCAAAAAAATATTCCTTGGCTATTATGCAGCCCTTATCTTTTATTTAAACTTTGTTCTGCACATACATACACACATACACACACATAAGTATTCTAATTACAATTGCATTAAATTTACTTAATATTTCTCAAGAATATGGTATGTCTTTTCATTTGTTCAGGTTTTGTGTAGAATTATTCTCTTTGTAAATATGTTACCTTTCTTGTTAAATGTATACGTAAAGCATTATATAGCTCTTTTTTTTATTAAATCATAGATGAGTACATTAATACAATCATGGGGTATAATGTGCTGGGGTTTTTTGGTTTTTTTTTTTTGAGACAGAGCCTCAAGCTGTCGCCCTGAGTAGAGTGCTGTGGCATCACAGCTCACAGCAACCTCCAACTCCTGGGCTCAAGCGAGTCTCCTGCCTCAGCCTCCCAAGCAGCTAGGACTACAGGCGCCTGCCACAACACCCTGCTATTTTTTGGTTGCATCCGTCATTGTTGTTTAACGGGTTCAGGGCTGGATTTGAACCCACCAGCTCAGGTGTATGTGGCTGGCACCTTAGCCGGTTGAGCCACAGGCACCGAGCCAATGTGCTGATTTTATATACAATTTGAAATATTTTCATCAAACTGCTCAACATAGCCTTCACAGCATTTTCTTAGTTATTGTGTTAAGACATTTATATTCTACATTTAGTAAATTTCACATGCATTATCTAGCTCTTGTTGCTATAGTCCGTGGTGTGAATTCATTGTTTTCCCCATTTACTTATTTACTTATTAATTCTAGTAATATTTTACCAAATCTCTGGAGCTTTATACAATCACATTACAGCTTGAAGAAATGTGTTTATCTCTTCTTTTCCAATGACTCAACTAACTATTTAATTTTGTGTAACTGTATTTGCTAGAAAGTCTACAAGATGATGTCAAATAATAAAACAGATAAGAAGCAAAAAAAAAAAAATATGAGTTGGTTTTCAATGAAGAGTACCAACGCATACACACTCTCTCCTGCAAACCCGATTGGTGGTATAATATACACGGACTGTGTTTTTAACAAAGAAAAGCATCTCTAAACAAATGAATTTCTTTGGGGACATGGGGACATTATGCCAGAGAAAATATTTGGTATGTAACACTAGATTCAATATAATTGATTCATTAAACAAATGATATTCATGAACAAGTTCTGATTTCACAGTCTTTGTTTAACATGTCTTCCAGGTTTGGATATCAGAGGACAATAAGAGCATCACCCCATAAAGCAATAATTTCCCATTTGTCTCATAGCTTAACAATTAATTTAGAAGACGTGGCAGCTAATGAAAAGAGAAATGGACTTGGATCTTAAAATACTGGCTCTCCATCCTTTCCTGATTGTGTTTCACTGGGCAAATATCTGACTGGGACTCAGACACCCATCTGTGAGAAGACAGACATGTAATGCAATATTTATCTACTGTAAAAATGGTAACAAAAATAAGGTGCCAGCCACATAATAAGTCATCAAGAAGACTGCAACTCTAACCTTTTGTGGTTATAAAAAGGTACTAACAACCAAATACTGTTGCTCTTTCCAGAAATCAAATCCACCAATTATTTTAAAGTTATGAAAATGTGCCATTTTCAAGAATATTCAGGATGGTTTGTCTAAGTTCTGACAGTAAATCAAAAATAAAGTTTTTAATGTCAAAATTGTTCATGACAGAATGTCATCTTATCTTTGTCTTTGTAACTTCCTTATCACATATAGAAAAAGAATAGATTTAAGAGCATGTGGAAATTAAAAAAAATTCTCTTTTATGCCACAGACCCTCAGATCAATATGTTTTTCAGGAAAAAAGACAAAAGAATTATATAAAATATCCTCTACATTGGTTTCATATTTAAATTCCAGAACCCAAATATGACATTGTCACTCTCCTGCTCAAAATCCTGTTGAGGCTTTCTGTGTCAAAAGAGGTAAAGTCAGGCTCTTACAGGGGTTCTTTGGCAAAGACAGAGCTTCACTATTCAGACCAGCCTATGGCTCTGGACAGATGAACCAGTGGCCAGCACAGGGAAGCAGAGCTTGTTGTGACTTCTCTAATTAGCTGGGCCACTCACTGCCTTTGCTCTGAGGCTGGTGAGGCTGCTGGCTGGACTCTGAGCTCCCGTGAGACTACCTGGGCTCTGCTGTCTTTTGAGACCACTATCTGGGGTCTGCTTTCTGGGGAGACTACTACTTGGGCACTGCCTCCATTGTTGGTTGGGGACTGCAATGACGTCTGCTCAGGTCAGCCACAGGACCTATTACCTGGCTGGGTAATTCTTCTCTCAGAGACCTGGGGCTGGACAGGGCTATGGACTAGGCTCCAAGATCAGGTGGAGTTGCTTCTTGATCCAGGAGACAGTGTAGGCCAGCCTCTGCAGAAAAGCACAACTGAAGATTGTCTCTTGCAGTGGATTTGCAGAGAGGGCTGTTAGCTAAGTTCAGAGGCTATTTGACCTCCTAGATCATGTAGGTAAACCCCTGCACTTCTCTGACATTCAGAGAGGTGGAAGTTTCCTACCTGGCCCAGGGTTCTTGTGTCGGCTTTTGGTTTGATTTCTGTGCTTGACACATGACTGAAATGTCATATTAGGTAAAGGATTTGGCTGTGCCTGCTCTTTGAAGAGCCAGGAGAATGCCCTGCATAAAAGGGCCCCCTTCAATCATTTGGTTTAGATTAATATCCAGGACACATCACGGGCCTTAGCTTGGTTTATATGTGGGTTGCACTGTGCATGAGTGTGTTAGATCAATATCTACATCTATTTTTAGAGATATAAAGAGGTGTCACCCAGTAGTTTATATACTAATGAGTACATGCATTTGGAGGTAGGCCCAATTTATAATTAAGAAATAGAATTATAAAAAATTTAAAATGTATTAGCATATAATGAGCTGCATACAGTTTGTGTCTTTAAATGACATTGTTTTATTTTGATAAATCCAATGTGTTGGAAAGATATTTTGTAATATTATTAATCATTGTGGTCTTTTATTCCCCCAAGAATATGTTCTATTACCCTATTGACCTCCTGCATTCAGGGAGCTAATTATATTCCTGCAGAATGCAGAGAACAAGAGTGACAAGACTTAGGTGACCTGGGAATAACAGAGAAGATTCAGAATAATATTTAATTGGTCAGACACAGTTTGTCATCCTCTCAGCCAATTATTAGATAAAGTTTGCCTGGCTTGGAGAGAGGAGAAGGAACAAAGCGGGGATGAGCTGTGTCGATAGAGAACTTCTGAGAAGGGCTGAAGGACGGAGGGTGGAAGAGAATCAGCACTGAGGGCCACGGAGGGCAAGGCCTTGGTGTATGAGCCGCTGTGAGCAGGAGGATCAGACAGGAGGACTGAGGCAGAGAGCTTTCAGCAGTTATAAAATCCACTTGCCCAGACTGACATGGGAAAATACAGAATATTTTCTATGAGCCTAAGACTAGTTCAGATCTGGAGGCCTGCACAGCCCTCCTCGGGCGGGGCGGGGGAGCAAGCACATTGCCAGTCCTGCCAGCATGGAGAGGCGACCTGGGCCCGTAACTGGGGCGGGACTGGCCAGGTCTCCGCCCTGGCTTATCTGTCATGGGGACGTGGACCGCCCATGCTACCTTGCTCAGGAACAACCCCCCTTAGGTGCCTGAGGGCTATTCACTTTAGCAGATAGTCTTTGAGAAAGACAGTCTTTGAGGGAGAGAAACAGTCTTAATAGGAGAGGAAATCTTAGCAGTCTTCTTAGAAGGGCCCTGGGCAGAGGCTCTCCCAGCAGGAGGAGCGAAAGTCCGAGTGAGCGAGTCTGTGAAAGAACGTGCGTCCCCGACTGACCTCTCCTGCGGCTACTACAGACACGATCCGGTGGCTACTTGCACCACAGGTGTAGAGGCTGCCAAGCACTGATGTTCCCGTCTGGGGCGATCTTGTGTTAAGTAGAGCCCAATCCCTTCGCCATGCCCTCATCACCGAGGTGTTATAATACCAAGCTGTGACGGGTGTTTCTTATCATTACAGAGTGTTCCCAGCTTAGCTCTCGCTTCTCCTTCCCATGAAGCTATATGGTCTGCTACAAGTAACGACGTTTGTGCCCCCTTTGCAAAATTTATATTTTGAAACCTCATCCCTAATGTGATGGCACCAAGAGGTGGGGCCTTTGGAAGGTGATTAGGCCCCTTATAGTGGGTTTAGCGCTTTTATAAAGAAAGCCGGAGGGAACGTGTCCTCACTCCCATGGGAGAAGGCACCACAGGTGCGTTCTGGGAAGAACAGGTCTCACCGGATACTGCATCTGCTGGTGCCCTGATACAAGACTTTCCAGCCTTCACAGCTGTAAGCAGTAGATTTCTGTTGTTTATCAATTACTCAATGTTATAACTGCCCAGAAGTAATAAAACAAACCTGAAGATGGGACGCATCCCTCTCCCACTACCATCAACGGCTTAGAACTGTGCAACTGCCCTAGAATTTAGCAAGGGCACCAGGAAGAGGGTAGGGGACCAACTAAATGGACCTAAATTAAATTTCTGCTCCCTCACAGAACAGAGGTTTGCAAATATGCGTAAGGTCAGATATAAAAAGGTTAAGTAACTGCATTTGCTTTATTCTTGAGCTTTTGAACTTGCTACTTGTCAATATATCTAGATAGGATATATATACATAAAGGTGGATAGATAGATCCCCAGGTATCAATACGTCTATATATCAGTATACTTACATAGACCAAGCTAGACCAATCACCCCCAATATGTATATTAATATGTCTAAATAAGAACTCATCTTTCTACTTGGAATTAAATAATATATGAGATCTCTTCCAGTTACAACATTCTAGAATCTTGATTTCATAAATCAGAGCCTCATAACCTGAACATATTATGTCTTACATAGAACTTAAGATAGTCTGGAGAGTCTTATAAACCCATTCTTCAATTGCATTTTCCCTCTTAGTTTCCACGACAAGAATACACAAATAACATATACGTACCATTTAAAGTAAAATCCGAATCCCGCAGCATGGTTTCTGTACCTGGCCACCCTTATCTCTCTGTCTCCTTCTGCTCTCATGCCAGTCACTGGCCTCTCTGGTCTGTGAATGGCCACATCAGTCCTGTGACAGAGCTCTTCTGTCTTGTCATTTCTCCTGTCTGGGATGCCATTCCTGGAACTCCACAGGTCGGCTCTCCCTTCTCATCTTGGAGTTCTCAAGACAGAGATCACCCATTCTGCAAGTCCACACCAGGTCCTGCCGACCAACAAAGCTACCCTCCACCTCTGCCATTCTTTAACCTGTGACCTTGACTGTGCCCAGTGTGAGCATTGCCAATGGTTCCAGGCTGTAGGTACAATTGGGGCTTAAAATCTAACTCAGATTCCTCTTGAGCACTATAGGAGCATCACCTTTGTGTCAATGAAAGGCATAGTCAAGTAGACAAGTCTTCATCACAGTGGGATGGTAATTTTTCCTCTGTTTTCTCCTAGAGGGGGTAGGCATTTCTACTTCAAATAATATTGGGTAAGTTAGCACATGCTATCTGATATTTTCTGATGTAGTTGGTTTATTTATTCATCTGCTCCTTCCCCCCCCCCACTTTTTATAATCTAATTTTAACCTCTAATAGGGGGGTCCAGCTTTTTTTTTCTCTGCCACACTTGGGAGGAAGAAGAGTTGTCTTGGGCATATGTAGATGATAATGAAAGCTGATTAGCAAAACAAAAAGAATCTGTGCATACATTTTATGATATCCAACACTACAGATAAGCAAAAAAAAGTCCTCACAGGATAAGCATGTGGCCCACAAACTGTGTGTTGGATGCCCCTGCTATATGTTAAATTCCATGAGAATAATGACCAAGTCTCTTTGGTTAACTTCTATAATTCTAGATTATAGACTATTGCATGGCATACACTGGTTGCTTACCTAATATTGATAGAATTAATTAGTATGAAACCACCTTTGTTCATAATTTAAAATATCATTAAAGGCTATATTACATGCTATGGATTTCTGAGGAATGACCACCATTTCTTATGTTTTCCATGCATATTCTTCAAACAGAGTCCTGCTCCCTCTGCCCTGATGTCTTTCATTCTGAATACCAATCTTTTATTCTTCACATTTGTTTTGACCATAATGTTCTTCTTGCTCCCTGGAAGCAGTTGTATATTTACTGAATAAATCTTGCATTTTATAAATAGGTGTCTTTAGATTCTGCCCTCAAAAGTCTTCTGTCTCTCTTCCCTACTTACCAGGAAGGTTGTCTAGTGCTTGGGAAATTCTCACAAAAAGCTATCGTGGGTGCTTGGGAAGTGCCAGTTACTGTCTCTTGGATCTTGGAGTTGTTGATTGTTTTGTCAGAGTAGCTCATTTATGCATCATACAGCCTCCTCCCCACCCCAGCCATTCAATTAACTTCTAAAGGAAAAGGACCATGCGTTTTACATCTTTGTATGACCCACCAGGCCTGTGTTAGAAATCTGAATAATTTGTTTTAGTAAAAAGTGTATAATTCTTAGATACTTTAAAAGTCTTCCCGAGGGGGACATTGGTGTGTGGCCTTAGTTGGAAGTCACTTGTGCATTCATCATGATGATGGTACACAGGGACAGGTGGACCCTTATGCAGCAACCAAAGTGAGAGACATGTGCCACTAGGGACGTTGATAACACAGCACATGGTGAATAAAGTTAGAAATACAATCGGATATAAAAGCAATTGCACTTGCAGAAATTAAGATGCAGGCGTGCAAAACCACGGTATACACTGCATATAAAGACATTCTGAGAGAAGCATCAACCAGAATAGAGTTGTTGCTGATGGTGGGAATAGGAGAAATGGGAGAGAGGCATGGTGAGAAAAGAAAACCAATAAATAAATAGACCGATGTATAAATAAATAGATAAGAATGGGAAAGGGTCCTGGTTGATGCGTGCTCTGTAACAAGCCAGGAAAAAGAACTGTAGTTAAGTCATGCCTCTGCCTTTGTTATACTTAAACAGAAAGGGAAGCCCAAACCAAGGGAAGCCAAAAAAAGTCTCCAGAAGCATTCTCAGGGGTTCTCCTTTCACCCCCACTCAACCTGGGGGGTGGGATCTCTCAGCGTGAAGAGTCCCCTGTTTACTTTCCTCAGGCCCATCTCTTGGCATTTCAACCTTATTTGCACCTGTTTTGTGGCAACTTTGGCAGAAAATGCCTGTCTTCAGACACTTTGTATTTTTAGCAACTTGCACAGAGCTAGGGAGGTAGCATTTCCTACATAATTGTTAACTGTATAAATTATTGATGGAAAAAAACAAAGTGAACTGGACATAAGTAAGTAGAACTCATCACACTTGTCCCTAGCACACTCTGTCTCTCGCTTTCTGTGTGTCTATACGAGTTTCTATGAGTCAGTGTGCATATATGTACACACATACTGTGTGTATATATATAAAATGTTAAGGTGTTCACCATTATCTTCAAAACACCCATTAGAAAATTCCTTCATTTTGACTTCTTCAAATAAACAAAATATTTTCCTCTTCCTTAAGTCTAACTTCAAGGAACCAAACTCTTCCAAGTTTTACCAAGTTTCTTTCAGAATTAACATTGAACTTTAAATGTCAGTGTCTAAAAGCAGGTCAGGTCTGACATTATAAGGACAAGCAGGTGAGCTGTAGGCCTTGCACACACACACATACGTACACCCCATGCACATGGGGACTTCGGCTCCTTTACTTTTGTTTCTCTCTAACTTCAGCATGTACCAAGCACGACTACTTTGAAAGTATTTTTATCCCAAAGCTATTTCTGCAGCTGTCAAGCAGCCTCACAACTTTAGCTGAAAGCCCTGATTGTAGAAGATAAGTCACCAGACAGTTCACAGACAGTTGGGTCCCCTTATAGGTGCTTCTGTCTGTGGTTCATGTATTTGATTTCCCTCTTTAATCTGAAAGTATTCATGAGTGAAACAGCAGCCGCAGAGTTGGGGCGATGGCAGATTAACAATGGTTTCACAGCAGTTTATGTCTTGTGCTAACTGTACCATTTTTGGCTGCTAGAAAAACCCTGTCATGATCCAGAGGTCTCTTAACCGTGCCTCCTTAAAGCTGCTTGACTTTGGAGGAGCCAAACATTGCAGCCGTCTTCTGCACTCCCTGAACCTAAGGATATTATTTTTAAAAACCTAGTAGAAACCGTGCTAGTTCTGAGCATCGTGTTTGTTTCAACTGTCCTGCTATATTTAAAGAGGGATGTCTAGCAATTATAAGAACTTGACTCAAGAATCAAATATTTAGGGCAGCAAACCATGTCTATTTCAGGCTTTGCAGCTGACGTACATTCTTCGGATATACAGGATAAACACAGTATTTCATTTCACGTTCCCAAAAAGGGAAATGAGTATGAGCAAAATGAAAAGGCTTTGTTTCCATGCACTGCACATGTTTGCAGCGAGCTGCAGGCTGAGCAGCTGAACCAGGTCATTAATAAAAGCCTGACACGGCCCGGGACTGAAGACATTTAAGAGGTTAACGTATTTCAGGCTTTCACATAGAGAAGTGTACATCGACAGAGTTATTAATACATTAGTTGAGTCTGTAATTATTATCCTAATGGCTCTTATCAAAAACAGCAAGAGGTAGGCAAGAAATGGATAATTACAGGATGAGCAGAGGGAGATGGCTTTTTTTTTTTTCCCCCAAAAAGCTTTCCATCTGCATAATGACCAAAGTATCTGGGACCTGTTCTGACGCGCATTAACCAGATGATGTCATTACTAAGTCCCTTACTTAATTAATTCTGTTCTCTAAAGATTAGCGCAATTCAGACGCTCTCTCCCTCCCTCCTCCAGGTAGAAACTGCTGTCCTCCTTCTCTCCTTCTAACAAATAGCCATGCCATCCTCTCAGACCAACCCTAAATGCGTCATTACTCCAATGACATTTTCTACAACTCTCTCAAAAGAAAATCTGTCTTCCCATCTACCCGTCCATCCATCCAACCTCCATCCATCCATCCGTCAACCTAATTTCTTATGTCTTCTGAAATGAATTTGGGTTGCCTGACAACAATCCATTAAATATAGTACAATTTTTAAAAAATATATATAGTGAAGAAAGATTACAGTAAGAAAGAGAAAGTCTGTGTGTGTGTGTGTTTCAGAGAGGGAGAGAGAGGGAAGGGGGAAGGAAAGAGTCTGGAGTGCAGGGTACAGTCACTATGCGAAATGAATGGCAGGTGGTGTTGTACGTTGGACCAAATTTGTGTTTTTCTTCCTTTATAGCCAAAGCAAAGAAAAACCATCTATATCATCACTTGTAAAATGAAGTGGTCCATAAAACAAAAACAAACTAGTGGCTAAGGAGAAGCGCAGCTATTCTGTTTTCTGGAATCAAGATACGTTTCCCAATATGGGGAGGTGGGAGGGGGAGGCGAGGGGGAATGGGTGGAAGGAGGGTGATTGGAGGGATTACTTCTACAGTTTATCTTACACGGGTACAAGTGAATCTTTCTAAGAGTAGAACATAATCGTCTTAACACAATAACTAAGAAAATGACATAAAGGCTATGTTACCCAGTTTGATGAAAATATTTCAAATTGTATATGAAAACACCACACTGTACCCCATGATTGCATTAATGTACACAGCTATCATTTAATTAAAAAAAAATAAGGTGACTCAAAATTAAAAAAAAAAAGATACTTTTCCCTCCAGGTCTTCATAAAAGGTACGCTCTGTGATGGTAAGTGTGAAGGTGACCCTCCGTGGCACCCTGACCTTTGACATGGGCACTTTTTATGTCTGTCTCTTCTAATACCCCTCGATGCAACCTGTGGCCTCACCCCCATATAAAATCCAGTAAGGAAAATTGATGAAAGATAAAGTAACAGAGTCCCAAAGCATTCTTGATTATTGCAGTTTAAGCAATGATTTTAGTGTTTGAGAACTTCTTATTTACTTTGCTGTGTCTGCATTAAAAGTCAATTCCTTGAGGCAAAGAGCAGAATCGTATTCATGTGTGAATTGACAGAGATTAACAAAATGCCAGGAACAGTTAGTATTTTTCAAATGAATTGATTTACGGGAGGTAAATATCGTCTTTTTTCTTTTCTTCTTTATTTTTTCTTTTAAAAATACCCTCTCTCTGAGTCACCATAAGAAGTTGAGAGAGCTTGGTTTAAAATAATCACAAGGTTATTTTAATTTTCATACATGAGCACGGGAGCAGCAGCCCGTTTTTGCTGACAATGTTTAGAGAGCTGGCTCCAGCAAGGAACCTTGGAGGGTTAATTGTAATATGTCAGCTTGTCTGGGTCACGGTGCCCAGATATGTCATCAAACATTATTTTGGATGTTCTTGTGAGGATGTTTTTGGATGCAATTTATATTTAATTTGGTAGACTTTGAATAAAGCTGACTGCCCTCCATAACGTGAGTGGGCCTCATCCAATCTCATCAAGTTTGAATAGAACAAAGCCTGACCTCCCTCCCCCAGCAAGAAGGAATCTTCTAGCAGGCTGCCTTTGAACTCCAACTGAGACGCTTTCCTGTTTTTCAGCTGCTAACCTCACTCATCAAATTTTGGATTCGCCAAGCCTCCACAATCACTAGAGCCAGTCTCTTAAAATAAATCTCATCTCACATGTATAATGTGTATCTTGTGGATGTGGACGGATGGACGAATCTCCATCCTGTTTGTCTCTTTCCTCTGGGGAACCCTGACTAATCCAAGTGTAGCCACTCACGGCTCATCTGCATGGAGCCTGCACTTCCAAGCGCCAGTCAATGTCCTTTCTTGCTCTGCCCAGTTCCAAGCTGGATTCCAGTCACCAAAGTGTGCTGCTAACTGCACAGCCTGTGGCCTGTACACAGGAACCCAGCTGAAGAGGCTGCCAGGCCATGACCAGCCATAGCCATGAGGACTCTGGAAACCAATTTACCCAACCGTGCTGCTCCTGTCCCCACCCTGGGGGGAGAAGGAGATGAGGCTGAATGAAGCCTGACCTAGACCAGCTTTACAGCTGGATAAAGGAGGACACAGAATGACCTTTAAGGACAGATAACTGGGAGCTGCAATGTTATCAGGACATCCCAGAAGATGTTATGTATACACGAAGTGCAGGGACTGTAAACACCCGCCGGCCACATGGCTTTTCTCTGTGGCATGACCGGTACTACTTAAAGAATGTGGAACACAAAAAGTAGCCGCTGGATCTGCCAGGTTCAGGGATCTAGTGCCTCATTGATGAGATTAAGTTTCTACTAGTTGGCAAAATGGAGGCTTGAAGTGGATATTGTCTATTTATAGCAAGTAAAGTCACATATCTTGCAAACTTGATTTTTTTTTTTTTGTAGGCTGAGATGAATACCTGTTGTGCCACTTGTTGTTCCAGTGTACATGGTGATGTACCTATTGCTATTTAGATTACATGTATTAAAATATCAATATAGGTAAGTTTGATAAAATAACATACTTAGATGTAATGCTCAATGAGAAAGATAGTTCCCCAAAAGTCAACTGACTATGATGTAGAAAAAGCACTGCTTTGGTGGTGATGCAAGCTGGATTTGAACCCCAGATTCATGACTTGCTCATCAGACTTTAGACAGGTATTGAAATTTTCTTAGGTCTTATTCTTACCTGTAAAATGAGAGAAAATCTTTTGAGTGAACTTGGAGGATTTTTGACAGAAACAAATTTGATTATAAATATAAATCCTTGAGTCCAGTTTCTGTGTTCAGCAGATGGAGCTTGCTTTATTTTGTTTCTCTCTGTAAATTATGTATGAATGAGGAGGAGCCCAGGAAGGGAATAAAAAGGAAAACACATTTGTTGGGGTGATGAAATGATACATAATTAAGTTTTCATTTTTTAAAATTTCTTATAATGTTGCATCTTTTCTTTAACAAAAGAAAAAAAAAAGAGTAGAAAGTTTTCCAACTCCTAGTGCAGGCCTTGAAGTCTGCAAAGTAAAGGCTGGAATGTGTCAGATGAATTTGGCTTCTCTCTCTGTGCCTGCTGCCTTAGCACAGGGAGGGCAGGAGCATAGTTGGAGACCGAAAGAATACTTTCCTCTTGGTTTATCTTAGCCTGGCCGACTAATTGCAACACTCCGAAGTCTCATGTTTTTCTCAGCCTTTGAGTATCTTGCTGAATTGTTGTCCAAGGGCAAATTTTTTCTGTCAAACAGACCTGCAAGGTTGCTAGGTACATACAAGGATAAAGAGAGATTCGGGTTACCCAATACTTGTTTTGCAAAGTCTGTTTTTAAAAAAAATTGCATCATATCCTTTTTTGATGATTGTGCAATGCAGGGTGGATACCTAAACTGAAAGTTAAGTAATTCTGAGCTCTAGGCACCTTTGCAATTGAGACATCCATTTATACTCATGTGGAAAATATTTGGTTGTGCTCAGTTGGGGGGAAAATACTATGAGTAGAAAGCCAATGAAAATAGACCCCAGTGTTCTTTGCTCATATAAAATACACAGAAAATTCCACATCCTGTTTCTTCACAGGTATTTGGTATATCATGCTATCTAGTGAATGTGAATAGGATTAGTCCTTAGTCCTTGAGAGTCTAAATTCCTCATACTGTTGTTGAGTCTTCTGCGGTATCTTTTAATACAAAGAGCACCAATTACGGAATTGACCAGTCTTGGTTCAAATCCTGGCTCTGACGTTGACTAGTAGGTGACCTGGGGCAAATGACTTAAGCTCTCTGAGTGTGGTATTCTTTGTCTTTCTGAGGAGCATGTTAAGATGAAGTCGTAAATTAGTGTTGCCACTGATCAAACAGCTGTGAGGAGCTGAGGCCAGGCATGCGGGAAGTGGGGAGGAATCAATGTATATTAGTTGCCGTCCAACCCCCAACCTTCCCCATCTTAAATTGTTCACCATAACCTGTCCTGTTCCATGTTCCCTTACTGAACACCATTGCAAGTGGGATCCATATCAGTGTGTGGTACTTGAGATGGGGGTTACACAGACAGGGAAGAGTCAACCTTGACCACGGCCTTTCATGTGCTCCCAGCTCCCAGGGGGAGGAGCACATCCTTCAAATAGATTCTGCAAAAGATAGAAAACAATGGGCACCTGGGCTTCTTCCGTGACCTAGCAATTATAAACTGGGCTACAATAAACATTCTAATACAAATATCTTTGTTGTAATGTGATTTTTGGTCTTCTGGATATATACCTAATAAAGGAATTTTAGGATCAAATGGTAGGTCTATTTTTAGTTCTCTAAGGGTTCTCCAAACGTCTTTCCAAAAGGAATGTATTAGTTTGCATTCCCACCAGCAGTGTAGAAGTGTTCCCTTTTTTCCGCATCCATGCCAACGTCTCTGGTTTGGGGATTTTGTGATATGGGTTAATCTTACTGGAGTTAGGTGATATCTCAAAGTAGTTTTGATTTGCATTTCTCTGATGATTAAGGATGGTGAGCATTTTTTCATGGGAAGGGGGAGGGAAGGGGTGGATAGGTGGAGGGAGGGTGATTGGTGGGATCACTTCTATGATTTATCTTACAAGGGTACAAGTGAATCTTTCTAAAAGTAGAGTATAAATGTCTTAACACAATAACTAAAAAGATGACATAAAGGCTATGTTGATCAGTTTGATGAAAATATTTCAAATTGTATATGAAAACATCACACTGTACCCCATGATTGCATTAATGTACACAGCTATGATTTAATTTTAAAAAAAAAAAAGATAGACAACAATACACAATGAGCTCCAAAGTTACAGAGCCTGGGAAGACTGTGAAAAATCCAGGGAGAGACAAAAGGAGAAATTCTTCCAGATTCAGAGATGGCAGTAATCACTGTGCAGAAGTCGAGCTTTCATCTAATGATATACGTCAGGTAATTAGGCACAAAGCTTGCTAATTTAACCTGTGTTCCTAAAAATCAGCAGCTCACGGTCAGTTTGCACAGTTGCTTTTCTGCTTGGTATTTCTCCAACTTTGGGTTGTCATTTGCTTTCTAAAACCTTCCATTCCCTTAACCTATAGAACATGGCCAGCACTCCATGCTTCCAGATTGTGTTCTGAGGACAGAGTTGCCAGTGGAAGGGAGCAGGTCAGGTGGTGAGGTTATTCAGGGCGCAGCAGTGACATGGAGGATTAGTTGCCAGAGGAAATCTTATGAGAAAATGAGGCATTATCACGGTGTACAATCACATGCTAAGACAAGAGAAGTGGTTTTTCAGTAACAAAGGATTCGATGCTTTGCACAAATTCAACTTTGGAACGTTGAATAAAATGGAAGCTTTTTCACTGATAGAAAGGGGAAAAACCCAGACAATCCCCAGCCTGGGAGTTTCCGCGAGCTGTTGAACTTCATTGTTCAGTCACAGCTCATTCCCTCAGCCAGCACACACTCTGTTACCCTTTCCTCTGTCTTTGGCTCAAAATGTGCCTTTACATAGTCTCAAAGGGAAAATGTCATGCAAATGACACATTTCCCACAAGATACGGGATTTATGATGTCTGGAGCAGGCCTGAAGGCTCCATGTATAATGAAGCTGGAACATTTCTGCAGAGTGGGCTCTTACTCCTGAAGTTAGCTCAGAGACAGGTATAATCTTTAAAATCACTGTTATAGAACAAACAAACCTGAGATGCAGAGTTCACTGAAATAAACCTGACACCTAGAAATTGAGAATCTTTGGCATCTGTCCAGTAACAGTGGATCTTGGGGCACTGGATGGCACGTTAACTCAAAGTGTGCTTCCAGAAACAAGAGATGAGGGTTGTCATCAGACTTTGGCATTTTAACCTACATATTTCAGGTACAGTTGTTATAAAAAGAAAAATGTCGATAAAAGTGGAAAAATAATCATTTCGAGTTTTCTATTTTTTTAATTTGAAGTATTGGATGATACTACTCATTGATAGGACTAACTTATTCATAAGTATTTGAAATTTGTTTTTTCTCCCCATTATTAATTTATGTATTTAATCTTTATTTTTTTTTTTATCTTAATGTGGCTTTCCTGAGATCCCACACTATTCTTTTTTTTTTGGCAAAATTTTTCTAACTTTGGCCACTGAGAGCCCTTGTAGTTGGCTCCCTTGTTCCTTTTTCAAACCTCCTCATGGTATGAATGCTAAATAGTTCTTTTAAGGTGCTTCAAACTCATTTTGTTCCTTGTTCTGGCTCTAGAATCAGCCTTTTCTCCTAAAAGCCCTCATTCTTTTTCTCTTGAAGAATGGAATTAGAAGCCAAAATCTGAGCCCTAGGTCTGCTCATTTGACTGAGGTGACATTGCTTCAAAGCCCTCTCAGCGGACAGAGCAAGGAGATGTAGAAGTGTGCACTAACCAACATATCTATAAATGTTTTTGCATTTGACTATCTGTACCTGTACTAAGCTAAACATAAATCCACACATATGTATCCAACTCTAACCTGTCACCACATGGATCATTCTAGCCCTTTTGTTTGTCTGCAACCATCCACTTCAGCAAGAAATATGGCTCCCCCCTCCATCATCCATTTCCTAGATGTTCAGTTCTTGCATATGGTATAGCAGCATCAGAATTATTAGCCTATCCTAACTTTATCAACTAGAGCATAGTTCTTATGTATAGTTGGTTTTGCCTTTTTTCTTACAGTCCCCACTTATTTAAAAAGTTAAGTCAGGTAGCATCTTCCTTCATCCTCACAAGATCCATCAGTGAAGTTATTTTATGCATTGGAAATATATCTAGATTATTTTGTGACAGTCTATGTCTCACGCTAGAGCTAAGGTACAGAACCAATCACCTACATGATTATTTTTTTTTAAACTTGCATACATTAAGTTTCATTCTTCAAGCTATAAATTTCTATGAGTCTTGATAATGCATAATGTAATATATCCACCATTACAGTATCATACAGAATGACATACTCTTGCTTCATTTCATTAATCTTCTTACCTCAAAACCTGGAACATGATTTTTCACAATTTCTATAATTTTTCCATTTCCATAAGAACACATAAATTAAATTTTACAGTTTTTAGCCTTTTCAGATTGGCTTCTTTCACTTAATAACATGTATATAAAATTAGTCCATGTTTTTGCATGGTTTAATAGAATAGTCTTTTTTTATGGCTGAATATTATTGAATGGATGTACCAAAGTTTGTTTATCCATTCACTGACTGAAAGACATCTTGGTTGTCTCAAGTTTTTGGTGAAAGAAGTTGCTTTAAACAGTCAATTAAGGTTTGGTGTGGACATAAGTTTTGAAATAATTTAAGCTAATGCCTAAGAACATGATTGTTAGAAAGCTGGAATTATTTTTAGCCTGGTGAGAAACAGGACACCCTTCCAGAACAGCAGAGAAAGGACATGTAAAAATCTACTCCTCCATAAAAGCAATAAGTAAAGCTGCCAAAAAAAAAAAAAAAAAAGAAGAAGAAGAAGAAAAGAAAGAAAGAAAAAAGTGAATGTACTTAGTGCATCTACCCAGAAGAAAAAAAATCATTATATCATAAGGATGTTTGCACTAGATTGTTTATTGCAGCTCAATTTACAATTTCCAAGAGGTTAAAACACCCTAATTGCCCATCAACTCAAGAATGTATTAATAAATTGTGGTAATACATAACATGGAATATTATTCAGCCATAAAAAGAAGGTGATGTCACATCTTGTATTAACCTGGTTGGACTTGAAACACATTCTTCTTAGTAAAGTATCACAAGAATGAAAAAACAATTATCCAATGTACTCAGTACTAATACGAAGCCAGTAGACAATCTAACGCATGCCCACACAGGAGAAAAACTCATTCCAATTCAAGTTGGGGAGGAGGGGAAAAGAGGGAGGAAGATGGGTGATAGAATATTCCCACTGAATAGGTGTGGTGTGGGAGTGTTGGACACACTTTTGGGGTTCAGGACACAACTACAAGAGGGTTTCTACCTCGCAAATTCAAATATTTTAACAAGATTATTTGTACCCTCACATTAATCTGAAATAAAATAATAATAAAAAATGTGAAAACTGACTTGTCCAAATTTCTGAAAATTAACTAAAACTTTGAAATAATCCCGAGAACATTTATTTTAAAAAAATGGCTGGATCTTGCAAAGAGTAGAGTAAGTTTATTGTTTTAACTTGCCATATCCTCACCTACATCTCTCAGCTGCATAATGTCTTTAAAAACCCAAAGTATCATGGTTAAAATAGCATTAAAAATCAGCCATCCAGAAGCCACTGGAGTTAGCAAAATGGGTTTGGAGATCCCCCAAAGTCCCAACCCCAGAGAATTGTCATAATTTAATGTCTGGAAGGTTTTTGGAAATGCTCTGTTCACAGGACTTGTCTTCATTTCACCTGACTTAGGGTTTGGTTTAGAAAACAGTGTTTAAAACAAGTGGCAATTGCTTAAAATCACAGCTACATGAGGCAGAAATATGAGTTGAGACTGACTATAAAACTTAAATAAAAAAATTAGGAAATGAGATGTCAACAGGGGGCTTTGAAGAGTTCAAACATATCTTTTACTTCTGGCCTACATCAAAAATATGCATAAGCAGATTAAAGCCAATAGAGAGTTGTAAATAACCTGTCAGAAACTGAAATGTCTGCCCACATATATACACATATAGTCTCTCAGCAAAAACTAAGAAGCTTATTATTTCAAGGTATTTAAGAAAAATCGTCCTATCATTAGCTGTACCCTAAATTAACCAGTGGCATCAGTGGCTACACTTGACAGGAAAAAAAAAAAAAAAACCCACACACACATACATACAAACCCAAGGTATTAAAAATTAGTCTAGGAAAGTTACTAAAGAAACAATAATAAAAAAAAGTAATAATAAAAAAGCCTTAGGTTAAGTTTGGCAGTTTGAATTTATCACGTTAGATTATTTAAAATGTTCATCTTTCAACAAAAATATTAGCAGAAATGCAAGGTCACTGGAAAGTATGGTTCATATACAGGAAAATGTCTGTCAGGAAGCCCAGCTATTGGACTTACTAGACAAAGATTTTAAAGAAGATATTAAAAATATGTTTAAAAATAAAAGGAAACCATGTATAAAGAAGTGAAAATAACTATGATTAAATGTCTCACTAAAGCAAGACAATGATTAAAGAGATATAAATTATAAAATAAGTGCCAAATATAAATTTTAGGTCTGAAAAGTCCAATGTCTGAATTAAAAAAATTAATTAGATGGACTTAACTGAAAATTTGAACTGACGAAGAAAGAATTGGTGAAGTTGAAAAAGGTCAATTGAGATTATCCAATCTAAGGAATTCAAACAAAAAAAGGATTCATAAAAAATAAACAGTGCCTCAGAAACGTGTGAAACATTAAACAGACCAACATGTACATTATGAAAATCAAAAAGAGGAAGATAAAGAATAATTTTTAAAAATGACCATAAATATCCACATTTCATGAAAAACAATACTCTAAAAACCTAAGAAGTCTAATAGATTCCAGGTGGGATAAACTCAAAGAGAACTGCATCTAGACACATTATAAGCTATCAAAGAAAATTTTTAAAAAGAGGATAGAGTGGCGCTTAGAACCAACAAGAGAAAAGTAATTAGTTGTATACAAGAGATTCTCAAGAAGAATAATAAGTGACTTCTCGTCAGAAACCATATAAGCCTGAAGGCAGTGGGATGACCTACAACATCATGAAAGAGAAAAAATCTATCATGAATTGTAAGCTAATAAAACTATCTTGCAAAAACAAAAGAAAAATTGAGTCATTTGCAGATAAACAACAACTGAAAGAAATCTGTCATTAGCCAAACGTCCCTATATAAAATACTAAAGGTTAATCTATCAGGCTGAAATAAAAAAGCACTGGAGTAAAACTCTAGTTTATATGAAGAAATAAAGTATATTATTAAAATCACTGTAAGATAAAAATAAAACAGTGCAGTCTTTTTAAAATTTGCAACTTTTTTATCATTTATACACCAACTACATCAAGCAATATGTACTTTATATATGAGGTATAACTTGTATGAAACCAATACCACAAAGGAAAGAATAGAACTCTACTGGACCCAAAATTTTCTTTTGAATAAAAGTAAGACTTTTTAAAAATCCAAACCAGACTATTTTAACTTACAATGTTAATCATGACTGAAACCATTAAGGGGAAAGAAAATACAGGCACAAACATATTGGAAGTCTTGAATATTCAAAAGAGGGCAAGAAAGAAGAAAATAAGAAATACAGAAACTACAGGACATTTAAATAAAACATAAGATAAAGAAGTAAATCTAAACATATCAGTAATTATGACAAACAAATGAGCTCAATGTGCAAGTCAAGATAAAGCTTGTTAAACAGAGTGAAAGGAGTCTAACTGTATAATCTTTCATACAAACATATAAAAGTAGGAGACTAAATCAATGCTACAATTAAAATAGAAAAAGATACAGCAGCCAAATGAGAACCAAAGGATGCCTGGAATAACAGTACCAAAGAAAAGTGACTTTAAGAAAAAAGCATCAATTCTGTAAATCTTCCACATTGCTAACTTTTAGATTGGATCTATGTGATCAGCAGGTGTGTGTACATGTGGTGGTAAAATTCAATGGAAATCAGGCAGGGGGAGGGAGGCGGAGGGGATGGGTACATTGCCACTTAACAAGTGTGGCACACACTATCTGGGGATGCATCTCGACTCGAACTATAACAAATATTGCATGTAGCAAAAAAGTTCGTACCCCCATAACATTCTGAAAAAAAAAAAAACAGAAAAGAAATCATTAAAGGTAAAGGCAGTTAGTCATAAGTGTTGAAATATTTACTTTTGAACTTGTGCCATCTAATCTTGAGAGTTCTTCAAGATTGTCCATCTAATCCTTGAGAATGTTCGTAATGACGATACTACATTCAGAAATCAACAAAACCACTAATGTTCTTCAGATTTTAATCATTGATAGATTCAGGCAATTGAAAAGTAGAAGTTTTGTAAAAAATTCAAACACAAATAATGAGCATGATCTAATGTACATAGAACATAGTATCCAACAGGTGCAGGAGATTTAGGAAAACTAACTACATGGTGAGCTCCAAATACGTCTCAAACATATTTCAAATACAGTCATCATTTAGATGATGTCCTCTGACTACGATGTAATTAAATCTTAAGAAAAAAAAAAGCCCAGTTAGATTTAGAGGAAAAAATATTCTACATAATGTTTTTATGCTGAAACCATAATTCAAAGAAGAAATCATAATGGAATTTAGAAATTCTTTAAAACTAAGTGAAAATGAAAATACTACCTGATAAAACAGCAGAATAACCCAGAGTAGCACTTAAATGTAAGAAAAAGTATAACTTTAAATAATTATAGTACAAGAAATTGATAAAAATAGTGCAGAAATTTTCTTAGGATATTGTGAAAAATAAAAAACAATACAAACTATTAGAAAGGAGAGAGTGATCTCAGCAGAAAGTAGTGACTTTAAAAACAAACAAACAAACACACACAGAATCAGGAGAAGATCCGATAGAACAAAATCTTGTTCATTGAAAAATAAACAATAAAATAAACAGACTTCTAGTGATAATAAAGAAAAGGCCCTCGTAAACATATTAGAGATGAGAAAGAAGAATTAACTCTGAATAACGCAGACATTAAAAGAGCACTATGAACACCAAATCTGAAAACGTAGATGAAATTGACAAATTCCTAAAAAATACATAAACTATTTATCAGAAAATCAAAATAGTAATTTTTCCTCAACATCCTCTAATGGAGGACAAAGTGGAGACCAAAAAAAAAAAAAAAAAACAAAACAAAGCCCAAAACTTTGGATGCCCAAACTTTATATTCATAGAAGACAAAAGACTGAAATAGTTTCAAATATTATATTTAGAATTTTAAGTTAGTCTCAAATGACCATGTCATTGTAAATAGCTTTTGGTAGGAACCTAATAGTCTATGTTACTCTAGCTTTATCACAATTGCTGGGTGAATGGATAAGTACTTTTACCGTCTAAAATATAGCATATGATTACATATCATATGATCACATTCTCATAACCCTGAAGGATGCAGGGCAGGTATAATTTCCATTTTACAGAAACAAGAATCTAATGCCAGGAAAGGACAGGTGATCTCCCAAGGTCACATAGCCTGTGTGACATGTAGGCTCAATGCCGATCTATGAAACCTGCCTCTAGGTAAGTATCCTTTGAACCACAGCATATTGCAGAGTCATTATTCACTCTCTTAGTTTGGAATTTAATTCAGTTTCACTTAGGCAAATGCTTGCATAATGGCATTATCCCTAGTACAAGAAGGGGGCCATCCTTCCCATGCTAAAGAGAAAAAACTGCTTTGAAAATTTTATTAATTACCAATAAGTCTTAAATCACTACTGCACATTTCAGAAATATTTAGAGTCCTGTTCTGTTAAAGTATGCATTTTGGTGTATTTAAAATGTTTTCTCAAATATTTCCAAGCCTCATAAAATTGGCAAAGATCAAGTAGGCAAAGAATTGTCACTACATGTGCTTACCTATATACACGTCATTCACATCAATAATAAAACTTGTAAACATCAAGATCGAAAGGTATAGTTCTGAATTTTTACGTAAAGAAAATTTTGCATTTATTTTTCTAATTTAAAAGGCACATATAAATCAGAAGACTAATTGGCAAAAGATTTTTTGAAGGATGTTTGATAATAGGTATCCAAAGCCTGAAATATATTCAAACCTTCTGATCCAGTAATTTCATTCTCAGGCTTAATTTTGAGAAAGTTCTCCACGTTGTGGAAGAATTATAAAAGAATGTTATTTATTGCAACAATATTTCCTGCAGTACTTTTTCCCGAAACACGTGAAAAATAGATGTGAATTGTTTATATGATAATTGTGTAGTTACGTAATGAGAAATTTTAAAAGCTTTATATTTTGAACTAATTTGGGACTTATGGAAAAGATTCAAAGATAGTACAGAGAGTTCCCACATACCTGTCCACGCTGTTAACATCTTACATAATCAGAGCACAAGTAACAAAACCAGGAAATGAAAGTTGTTACAATACTATTACCTATTAATACTATTAACTCCAGAGTTTAATAGACACGCTGGTTTTTCTATAAACATCCTTTTAATGTCATAGGATCTTATCCAAAATTCCCACTTTACATAAAACAGTTATACCTCCTTACTCTCTTCCTGTGAGTAAAAATTCCATTCTTGTCTTTTGTGGTAAGCGGAATAGTAAAGGTTTATATTGGATAAGGAAAGCAGGGTACAGAGCCACACGCACCCGCCATGCACACACATACACGTGTGTTCACACTCTGTGATCTCAGAGAGAGCTGCCTGGGAAAACCTCAGGAGGAAATACCCTAAATGTTAACAGTTCTTATCTGTAGGTCGGGGTTCTAGGCAATTATTTCCCTGCTGTTTTACTTCCTCTATTTTTAAAAATATATTTCCAAATATAATTGTTCAATATTAAAACCAGAGAGAAGAAACACAGTATAAAATAATAAGGTCTCTAAGCCAGAGGGTTGTGTTAAACCAGAGTTCACTCTTCCATTTAAGATGACTAAATGTCATTTCACTGTGTTGTAGGTAGGCAAATCATTCCCTCTTCAAGCTCTGATAGCTGATATGCTGCTCATTCTTCTTCATGCCTCCCCCCATTTCTACCAACATGGAAATACACCAAGTAGCCAAGTATCACGGCACAAAGGCTTAATGTGGTATTGCCTCATTTGTGTATGTATCAGAAGTACAGATGCTCACTGGAGACAGCGGACCTGGAAATAACCCATCTGCACTGCACCTTCTAGGTGGTAGAAGGTCTGGTCCTCACGGTCCCTATCTTTGGATCCCCTGGGAAAGCATGGCAAGCACCACACTGGGCCTCACAGACTAAGGACTGTGGAAATATGCTCCCTCCAGTCAATGCCTGTCCAGAAGGTGCTGGGAACAGGATACCAGTGCTCCTGATCACAGATCACAGGGACGTTTTAGATGCCACATTCTTGACTGACTCCGCATATTACCTATTTTTGGCACCTTCTAGCTTCTCACCAAAGTGAATGATAGAAAACCCCCCAAAAGAAGAGCATCTTTATAGGCAGAAGTGAAGAGGCGCTCCAGTGAGAGGGCCCCTCGCTTCACAGCAGGAGAGTGCTGCTGTTTCCATCACAGGCTAGGACTGCAGTGTCCGGCACCTGTGGCCCTGGAGCATAGGGCGGTGGACAATGCCTGCCTGTCTGGGTCCCAGAAGGGCCTGCCTGCTAAAGTGGAAAGAACTTACCACTTCACCCCTGCAGAGTTTAAATCTGGATTGGGGTTCCCCCATGTTATAACATTCACATTTATTGAGCACCTACTATGTTCTCCCCCTCAGTGCTAAATGCGTAACAACTGCAAGGCTGGCAGTGTAGTTCCATTTTGCACACAAGGAATCTGAACTCTTACAGGGTGTGTAAGCTCAGGCTGCGTGATTTGTTCCTCCGTATGATGAGAATAATAAATCCTTTCTCCTAAAGCTGTCGGGATTCAAATGAACCACATAGAAAAAGGACTGAATGCATTTCCTGAGACACAGGCGGCATTACGCAGGAGTGACTCTGTGACACCCAGATTCCCTGGTGATGCAGTTTGAGGGATGCTTCGCCTGAAGTGTGATCTGGTTTCAATTTTTCTAACATAAGCCTAGAATTCCAAGGATCTGCCAGGGACAGAAACTCATCTTGGAATCTTCCTGAAATGCAAACAGTTTAAAGGTCACTGAAAACTTCATCTAGTATATATTTATATTTGTCTCGTAAACTCTTGAGGAGAATTTTCCAGGAGATGGTGGCGTCTCAGGAGACCACTTGCTAAGGCTCCTGTAAGTCATTTTCTGTTTTTTTTGGCCTCTGCCTCCTGAAAGGAAAAGGGAACTCAGTGAACAATGTTAAACAAAGCCAAAGATATAAATATTTTTTAAAAGCACTGAACGAAAAGTGTCAGAAACCCATGGCTGCAGGGCGACTGCTCAGTAAGCAGTGCCAAGCGGAGTCCTAGCTTTAGCACCCATGAGAGTTCCCCCTCCAGCTCTCCTGGGGTTCTAGTGTCTAGAACGTGGAGTGTTCTGTCCTCACTGGCATGCATTTGGCTATATGAGAGGTGGGCAAGTCATGTGGGTATGCAAGGTGCCCCGCAGCTGAGGGTGGGGACCTCCAGGCATCTGCAATACGAGGGGGGGCGCATAGAGCCAGTGTAGAGAAGCACAGACTAAAACTCAGAGGGTGACTGGGCTTCATTTCTTACAAGATGTATTCTTTTTTAAACATAGAAAAAATTAACTTTTTAAGAAATATTTAGAACAAGTATCCTGGAGTTACCATGACAATGGGAATGTCAAATCCTCCGTCACCTCCACGAGCTCCTTCCTGCTGTCCCTTTGTGGCCACATGTTCTCCTGACCCGAACCCTGGGAACCACCGATCGGTTCTTCATGGCTATGGTTTGTCTTTGCAAGTCAGTCATACAGATGGAGCCGTACAGTACGTGAGCTTTTGAAACTGGCTTTGTGAATGCCTTCAAGATTCATCCAAATTGTTGCCTCTGCCCATCCCCTCTTCTGTTGTATTGTTCAGGAACATCTTGTGGGTGTGTGGTAGAAAGAAGAATGTTTTGCCCCAAAGTTGTCTTCATCCCAACCTTAAAAACTGAGCGTGTATTACCATACATATGTAGTAACAAAATAGAGTTTTCAGATGTGATGAAGAATCTTGACATATGGAGATGGTTCTGAATTGTCCAGGTAGGTCCAATGTAACCACACAAGTTCTTACAAGGAGGCAGGAGGGTCAAAATCAGAAAAACAGCTGTCAGAGAAACAGAGGCTGGGGTGCTGTGCTTTGGAGGTGGAGGAAGGGGGCTGAGGGCTGCAGAATCCGGCCCCTCCTACAGCTAGATAGGCAAGAAAATGGGCTTTGCCTTGGAGCTGCCAGAAAGAATGAGAAAACCTTGGTCATAGCTGCTTGAGAATCATTTTGGACACCTGAATGATAAGATAATAAATTTGTATTGTTCTAAGCTACTATATTTGTAGTAATTTGTTATGGCACCAATATGAAACTGATATAGGATGGATTACAGTTTGTTTATTCATTGTCTATTGAATGTTATATGGATTATTTCAAATTTTGGGTCATTCTAAAATAGAATGTCTATCAGCACTCCCCAGATAGGCGACTATGTGAACAGAAGTTTACACTTCTCTGGGATAAATACCTAGGACTTGGATTCCTAGGTCCTCTCTTGAGTATATAATTTTATATAAAGCTACTAGAATTTTTTTTTTGAGTGGCTACTTCATTTTGCATGCCCAAGAGTAAAAAAATGAGAGTTCTAGCTTCTCCTCCAGGACAATATTGAGTAGGAGTGATGAGAATGAATATGCTTGCCTTTTTCTCCATCATAAAGGGGGAAGAAGTCAGTTTTTACTGTTAAAGGTGATAGCAGGTATAGTTTATTTTAGATGTCTATTATCAGATTGATGAAATTCTTTTCCAGTGCTAATTTGCAAAGGGTTTTATCATGAATATGTGTTGAATGTTCTTCAATTTTTTTTGCATCAAATAATATGATTATGCAGTTTTCATATTATGTTGTTATATTATGCATTATCACTTTTCTTGATTTTCTTTCTTTCTTGCTTTTTTTTTTTTTTTTTTTTGCAGTTTTTGGCAGGGCTGGGTTTGAAACTGCCACCTCCAGTATATGGGGCCAGTGCCCTACTCCTTGAGCCACAGGTGCCGCCCCACTTTTCTTGATTTTCACATAGTAACCCAGCTTTGAATTGCAAGAATAAATATGTACACACACAGAGGTCTTCGTAACAGTCCCTCATTATCCTTTTAATAGCTGTGGGCACTTTAGTAATAAACCTTTGTCCATTCCTGAGATTGGTAATGTGTGCGTTTGAGTCTGTCTGTCTTACTAAAGGTACAGCTATTTTATTCATCTATCCAAAGAACCAACTTGCATTTTCACAGTTTCTCTCTATTGTTTTTCTGTTTAATCGATTTGATTTCTATTCTTAACTCTATCTCCTTTTCTTTGGCTTGCCTTGGCTTATTTTACTCTTACGATGTTTTATGAGAAAAATTTAAATAATTGACTTGAATCTTTCCTTTTTTCTTACATGAGAATTTAATGTTGTTAATATTCCTCTAACTTTTGTTTTAACTACATCCCACAGGGTTGTGGGATATTTTGCTTTCATTTTTATTCTTATTTTACCTTGTGACTTCCTCTTTAATTTATGTGTCCTCTTTATTGTACACATGTTTAGAGATTTTATTATCTTTCCAATACTGTTTCCTATATAATTCCACGTGGTCTATAAAAGAATGTGCCCCCCTCCCATGCAATATTCATATGTTGAAGTAATACAGAATTTATGATTGGATTTGGAGACAGGGATTTTAAAGATGTAATTAAGTTTAAACAAGATCATTAGGATGGGCCATAGTCCAATATGACTGGAATTTTTATATTAAGAGGAGATTCAGACACAGGGAGTGTGGACAAAAGCATGACCATGTAAGGACACCGTGAGGAGGGTGCCATCTACAAGCCAAGGAGAGACCACTAAGAAACTAAACCGGCCAACATCTTCATCTTAGTCATTTAGCCTCTAGGAGTGTGAGAAAATAAATTTCTCTTGTTTAAGGCACCCAGTCTGTGATGTTTTGTTATGACAGTACCAGCAAACTCACGCATGGTCCAAGAACATACTTTGCATTATTTAATCCTTGTACATTTGTAAAGGTTTGCTTTATGACCCAGGATGTGCTCCATCTTGCCTAATGCTCTGCACACATTAGAAAAGAATGTGTATTCTGTTCTTTCTTGGATGGAAAGTTCTATACATGTCAATTAGACCCAATTCTACTTTATCCTGTCTCATTTTTTAATCTGTCTTATCAATTATTGAGAGAGAGAGAAGATTGCTGTAGTCACAAGCTGTCCTTCTGAATTTGTGTATTTCTTCTTTGATGTTATGTCATTAGCTATTCCTTTGGGGCCATTGTGACCTTTTACCATTTTATAATGTCCATTTAACCTTGGTGGTTTTTCTTTGCTCTGTAGTCTGTTTTGTCCATGTTAATGTTGTGACTCCAGGCTCGTTTCTGTTTGGGTTTGCATCATATATCTTTTGCACTCTTTTACCTTAAAACTATATATTGTCGTATTTGAAATTAGCTTCTTGTGGTTTCCTATAGTTGATGTTTCCTTTAATTGAAGGTTTACAGTCAGTGCCACCTTCATCATCATAAGTCCTTTTCTTACACTGTCAGCAAGAGGTCATGTCACCACTGTGTCCCACAATTTAAACCCCTCTCATCCTCCAGGACATTCTTTTGCTGTGGGCATTACTTATAAGGATCTTGAGGGCAGGGAAGATTTATTATCTCTGTATTTACCGTACAGACTCTCTGTTTCTCTTCAGTTTTAATATTAAATGATTCAATTAAATTACCCTGATATTGATCAGTAGGATATAGAATGAGGCTCAAGGGCTCTGAGTCCTACACCAAGATTCATTTTGAGAATTAGACAAGGTACACATTAGAGAAGAAATATGACAAGGCACCTTGGAAATAGAAAATATTTTTCTGGTATTTGTATACTATTTCATTTAATGATAGTCATAGGTTAAGTACCTTAGCAAGGAAAACCAGTAGATAGAGGTTTCAAATATGACTTTGCAGACTTATTGGTCCTAGACCCTCATGAGTCTCAGCCTGTGATTAAAAAACTAACGCTATCCAGACTGTTTGTTTTGTTTTTCACACAGACCAGAGAAGGGGCCAGCTGGTTACCCCTTAGCTTCTCTCTATGGAACATTTCTCTCTGACTAGTTGACCCCATAAGAGTATTAGCTTTGGAGTCCCATTTATGCTCAGGCTTTGTTTTTCATCACCATGTACATGTGTGCCCTGACCCCAGGTGAAGTCCACTGGGGATCCGAACCTACTGCCAGGGTAAATACTAACCTCTCTGGTCTCATGCATCTCCTACTCTCTGGACTTTGAGTGTTTCCCTTATTTTCTTGCCAGCTCAGATACTTATTAGAAAAGATGATTTTTAGAAATAACCTCTGACTTTTATGTATTTTATACCAAAAAGAGTTCTTAAGGAGATAGACTATTTTAAGCTCAATATGAAGCAGGCATCATAATTAATAATCAATAATCTTTATCCTTTTTTTTTGGCCTGACTTGTTATAAGCAACTGAAGGTGACGAGCATCTTCTAAAACTCATTTTTAACAAGAAAAGACAGATCACTTGTGGATTGGGAACGTGAACACGTGTCTGCAGTGTATCTAATAATATATATTTATCAGAGAATTAACTCTTAACCCCAAACCATGCAAAGCCATCTTGTCTGTTCATGATATGAGGTTGAAAGGTGACAAATTCCCCACGATTCCCCACTGCTATTTAGCCCCATGTCTTTGCACATCTAATCCTGTGTTTATAATTTCTCCCTTCTTTATAAACTACCTAATATAAAATACTTATTTCTAGTGTGTGGCCAACTCCAGGGCTGATAACAGTACCAGCAGGTATAACTGTTGAATAAGCAAGATGTCATATGGGTGATCACCGTAACAATAGGAAACGTGTTAGGCATGGTGATTGCATTTCTCAGTTATTTATTTATTTATTTTTACTCCTTTCCTCCAAAAGTTCTATCAGTCAGAGATAAGCACTATTATTTTAAGTGTGAAGGGCTAAGTCTTTTAGGGAGATTAAACAACTTGGCCAATGCCACAAAGTTAGTATCACTGATGGGATATGAAATTAAGTAGCTTGAAAACAGAGCTTATACTCTGAACTCCTGGGCTACCCCAGTCATTCCCATCCCAGCACCTGGAGAGCACAGGGTCTATTATATAGGACCCATGCAAACATTCCCACCAGAAGTTGGGATTTTCAGAAAAATGCCAGAGAATAAAACCATGCTAACACACTATTGGGAAATATTTGTATGGAAAACTGGAAAAATACATTTCTCTTCTGTTCAAGACTTATTGGGCTCCCAAACTTCATTGCCACTAAGCATTCTTATGGCATAACCACATGATTGAACTCATATTGTAGGCCCCATATTCATAATTGGATCTAATAAACATGAATTCCAGCCTGACCCTCTGACAGGAGTTGTACGTAGACTGGTTAGATGCCCATCCCCCACAGTTATTATGAAATCTTGGGTGATTAAAACTATTTTTCTATCGTCACCAATGAAATAAAGGCTGATTTTTATGTATAGGACAGTTAAAGAGTTAAGGATAAATTTTATGCAACACTTAGAATAGTTTCTGGTACATAGTGGGAGTTTTAAAATTTGTTTTTGCTTTTATTATTCATTTATGATTTGTGTCCTCAATAAGCCTTTACTAGAGGAATAGGGTAGTATTTATGTTTAAAATCAATGAAAAGTAAGTAAATTCTAATCAATAAATGGTGCTGGGAAAATTGGATAGCCACATGCACAACAATGAAATAGGATTCCACATCTTTCGCCACTCACAAAAATTAATTCAAGATGGATAAAGGACTTAAATCATAATAATTCTAGAAGAGAATGTTGAAAACTCTCTTGTAGATATCAACCTAAGTAAAGAATTTATGAAGAAGACTCTAATAGTAATTGAAGTAACAACAAAATAAATAAATGGGATATTAGGTTGAAAAAGCTTCTGCACAGCCAAAGAAATAATTAACAGAGTAGACTGGGAGAAAATACTCAAAGCTATACCTCTGGTAAAAGACTAATAACAAGAATTTACAAAGAACTTAAGCAAATCAGAAAAAAAAAAAAAAAACTTCATTAAAAAGTGGGCAAAAGAATGAATAGAAACGTCCCAAAAGAAGAGAGACAAATGCCAGATGGATGAGAGTTTTCCAAACTGCATATGGAAGCAACACGCTGTATCCTATGATATAATTAACGTACACAATTATGATCTAATAAAAAAAAATAAAAATAAGAAAAAATAAAATTAAAAAAAAAAAAGAAAAGAGACAAATGGCCAACAAACTCATGAAAAAAATGCTCAATGTCACTAATCACCAGGGAAATGCAAACAAAACCACAATGCTATTATCACCTTACCCCAGTTAGATGGCGGTCCACAACCAACAGATGCTGGTGTGGATGCAGAGAGACATGCTAATGTATTCTTGGTGGGACAGCAGATTAGGATAATCTGTTTGGAAAACAATATGGAAACTCCTCAAAGATCCAGCAATCCCATTATTGGGTATTTACCCAAGAGAAAATAAGTCATTTTATCAAAAAGACACCTGCACGTGGATGTGTATTGCAACATAATTCACAATTGTACAGATGTGGAATCAACCCAAGTGCCTATCACTGCATGAATGTGGTATATGTATTCCATGGAATGCTAATCAGCCATAAAGAAGGATGACTTAATGCCTTTGCAACCATTTGGATAGAACTAGAGACTATTGTCCTAAGTAGCATCTCTAAAAGAAGGAAAACAACCATCACATGTATGTGCTATTAAATTGGAGCTAACTGACGAGCACACATGTGCCCAGAGAGAAGGAAAACTCAAAGGAAATCAAGCGGGGACAGTGGCACAGAGGGGGAGGTAAAACTTACCTAATGGGCACAATGAACACTATCTGGGTGATAGGCAACTTTTAAACCTACTTGAGCATTACAAAAGTGATCCATGTAACCAAAAACATTTGCACCTCCATAGTATTTTGAAATTAAAACAAAAATAAGCTTTATGTACAAAATCAGGCATTGGGCTGGATTTGAGCCACACGTATCATCTGCTGACCAGTGTAGAGAGATCATGTCTGTGTCTGCTGACCAGTGTAGAGAGATCATGTCTGCACCTGCTGACCAGTGTAGAGAGATCACGGTCTGCGTCTGCTGACCAGTATAGAGAGATCACGTCTGCACCTGCTGACCAGTGTAGAGAGATCACGTCTGCACCTGCTGACCACTGTAGAGAGATCATGGTCTGCGTCTGCTGACCAGTGTAGAGAGATCACGGTCTGCGTCTGCTGACCAGTATAGAGAGATCACGTCTGCACCTGCTGACCAGTGTAGAGAGATCAC
>NW_003852417.1:4890667-4930313 GCF_000181295.1 Otolemur garnettii
TGCACCTGCTGACCAGTGTAGAGAGATCACATCTGCGTCTGCTGACCAGTGTAGAGAGATCACATCTGCACCTGCTGACCAGTGTAGAGAGATCATGGTCTGTGTCTGCTGACCAGTGCAGAGAGATCACGTCTGTGTCTGCTGACCAGTGTAGAGAGATCACGGTCTGCGTCTGCTGACCAGTGTAGAGAGATCACTGTCTGTGTCTGTTGACCAGTATAGAGAGATCATGGTCTGCGTCTGCTGACCAGTGTAGAGAGATCACGTCTGCACCTGCTGGCCAGTGTAGAGAGATCACGGTCTGTGTCTGCTGACCAGTGTAGAGAGATCACGTCTGCACCTGTTGACCAGTGTAGAGAGATCATGGTCTGCGTCTGCTGACCAGTGTAGAGAGATCACGTCTGCACCTGCTGACCAGTGAAGAGAGATCACGTCTGTGCCGTCTAGGTCTCCCTCTGCTCTCTTGTGTTCTGGCTCATCCAGCAGACTGGCTTAATGTGAAATGAGGTGCTTTCTCCTTGGAATGGCCAAATCAACTTCACTTGCTTACTAACATTTCTTAACAGAAAACAAAATCTTTGATTTCCCCTAAGCTACAAACTACTCACTCTTCGAATAACACAATGCCTGAAATTCACTCATTAAAACATGCCATATCAACAAATGAAAAAAAAAAAGATAAAAGTAAATGTAATTACCATTCAGCGCTCAGATGTGCAGTATTCATCAAGCACTTACTGTATACACGTTAATTGAGTCATGGCCCTGGCTCATAAGTAAAGGCAATAGGGAATAAAGGAGACTGATTTTGAATATTTACTATGACAGAGGGACCAGAGGCAAATGTAACATCAATCGCTCTATTCTGAAGGAAGGGCCCTGTGCCCTTGGAGGTTGATTAGATTTGCATGTTCCAGGAGCAGAGGATCATCAAGTTCACTGGACGTTTCTGAGCCAGGCCAGACTGTGAAACAGGAAGCCTTAACCACGGGAGGAATTCTAAGGGAAACAATGATTTTTTTTTTTTTTTTTTTTAATTTCTAGAAGAAGCTGATGAGTTACAACGTAGACATGTAGGCATTGAAAATCCAAGCATGTCTCAACACAGTTTGCCCTTTCTTTTTTAATTTGTAATTGCAAACATAAATTAAGATAGAATGAATAAATAAAAGAGTACTTTATGTCCTAGTAGGAAAAAGTTAAAATGGGTGTATTAGTCATCCAACCTGAATGTCCAACAAGGAAAAAATGACTAATAAAATTATGGCGTATTTTATACATTAGAATTATGACATAGAAAATAAAGTTAGTAAAGTTGTAATAACATATCAAATTGTGATGTATAATAATAAGTGGGAAGAGTATAATACAAGATGCTATGTTGACTATGATCTTATTTTTGTGAAAATACAGCGTGGAGGAAAAAACCCAGGAAAAACTAAACCTATCCCTGTGGCTTATGAATTGTTAGACTATGGATTTTTTTTCTACACTTTCATAATTTTTGGTTCTTTTCAAATGTTCTCTAATAAAAATGCATTTTTTAAAAAAAAAATAAGTCAAGACAGTTGAAATTATTGCAATTTTATGAAGAGTTTAAAATCATCTGTGGGCTAAGCTCAGAGGCTCACACCTATAATCCTAGCACTTTGGGAGGGTAGGATGGAAGAAATGCTTGAGGCCAGGAGTTCAAGACTAGCCTGGGCATCATAGCAAGACCTCATCTTTAAAAGAGAAATGTTTTAAAAATAGCAGAGTGAGGCTGGGTGCAGAGGCTCACACCTATAATGCTTGCACTCTGGGAGGTTGAGACAGTTGAATTGCCTACGTTTAGGAGTTTGAGACCAGCCTCACATTGTGGCAGGCATCTGTAGTCCCAGCTACTTGGGAGGTTAAGACAAGAAAGAGCATTGCGTGTGCCCAAGAGTTTGAGGCTGCTGTGAGCTATAATGCCAGGGCATTCAACCCCAGGGTGAATGAGTGAGACTCTGTCTCAAAAAAAAAAAGAAAATTATCAGGGTGTGGTGGCAAACATCTGTAGTCCTAGCCATTCAGGAGTCTGAAGTAGGAAGATCACTTGAACCCAGGATTTTGAGGTTACAGTGAGCTATAATTGTATCACTGCACCCCAGCCTGGGAAGCAGAGTGAAACTCTTATCTCTTAAAACATAAAAAATCATCTGGATAATCACATCAGCCATAGTACACATATAGTATCTATGGACACAGACAACTGTTTATTTTTTTTTAATTGATTAATATATGGAGATCTAAGAATTTTGTATTTAGTCAAATTGTACTAAGGGTTTAACTAAATCCCTATAATAAAATTAATGAAAAGCGAGTTTATTCTAACATCATTTGGCCTGTGATCGTAGTTTATCCAAAGAGGAGCAGACTTCTTTCCTTGTATGGGAGGTAATGAGCAGGGCAAATGAGTAACCAAAAAAAATAGAAAAGAAAATTATAAATTTATCTTTTATGCTCACTTGTTGTGCAAGGCTAATAAATTACTCACTTCTTTTCGGTGTCTGATTTTGGGGAATGCTAAGATGTGGACAATGATAAAATGTTAAGAATGTTTTGAAAACAGAGGTAAAATGCAGGTTAAAAACATCTAGTGTAATGCAGGTGCTGCTCTCTGTATGTGACAGCCATCATCAGGTTTCCATGTACACACTTCTCTATCTCTCCGTCACCCTGACCCAACTGCCCGTGTTACTGCACACAGCTCCGAGTATGGAAATTCCACGCCAGCAGAGACTCTTTCTGCCTCTTTCAACATTGTGTTTTCACCACATGGACAAATGCCTGACAGAGGAAGGCTTTCAATAAATACTTGTTAAGTGAATGAATGATGATAAAAACAATAACAACAACAACAAAAAAAAACAGCGAGAACTTGTGAATGAGCAAGTATGGCTAAGTGATCTAAGTGGTTAGTTCAGAGTCAGTGCCGATGGAGCGGGATCCAATCAAAGATGACTCTGGAGGCCCCTTGAGGCTGGGGCTCTAGGGACTCTATCTCTGCCATGTGCAAGGAGGAGCTGTGGCTTTGCTGCAGCGACAGCCACCCTGCAAACATGAAGTGGGCTGCTCCAAGGTGAAGCCAACAGGATAGAAACCAGTAAGAAGAGAACCACAGAAACGAGGTGCCTGGTGACTCTGTGGCTGCACAAACCTGCCTTCACCAGAACTCTCCTTACCTCTGCCTTGGTAGGTATAGGACAGTATAACCACTTAAGCTGAGTTTTTATTACATATTTGCAAAAAAAAATATGTTCTAGATGATGTCCCTATTGATTTGTAGCTTTCTCAAATCTAAAATGGGAAGGATGATAATTATGATGTCATAGATTATGTGTCTGTACCAATCTACCATTGGCTCATTATCCCAATCACCTAGCAGCAAATATGCATTTTTAAATTGACAAATCTGTAGGATAATATCAGCTTAGGTGATCTAGGATGGGTTTAGCTAAGGGCAGTGCTGCCCCTGGAGTGTGTGAACAACAGATGAATACTGTGTGTGGATAATTGTTTATACCCTGTCTGTATAAACAATTTATATCACCCATGGGTACCATTCTGGCACCTCTGTCTCATGTGATTCCACAAAAAAACCATGGTTGTACCTGGAAGGAATGTTTAAGGGTGATTCTGGCTATCAGGTTCTATTTCAGAGTGTGATTGTCTGGCCAACTGGAGCCTGTCATGTTCTCAGACCCCACCATCATCATCTTCTTCATCATCACACGAGTCTCAAACCAAACCAACGAGTACATTTAAGGTCTCTGCAATCTCTTGGATCAGCCCAAACCACATGGATAATTATGCTCCACCCAATGTCGGAGAGATCAAGGACTGAATATATGCTGGGTAGTCATCTAGGTTATCACATAGTATATCATTTATCCATCCATTTGATGGGCTGATTATATCCTGGGCACTATGCAAGAGCCAGGGATACAAGGATGAGGAATGAGGTCCTGCTCTGTAATGCATCACCATCTAGGAAGGGAGGTGGGCATGTGAACATACAATCACCACACAAGGAAGCAGGTGTGGACGGTAATTACCAAGCATGTAACATACACCAGAATCTATTCTAAGCACTACCCATGCCTTACCTTATTTTATCAGCTTAACAGTTCCATGAAGTGTAGATGGGTTAACTAACTAACTAAAGGCCACACAGCTCACGAGTGACACTCCAGAAGTCAGCCCCAGTCACGCTGCCTCTAGAATCTTCAGCCACAACTGCTACAATGTTTGTATAATGAAAATATCACCGAATAAGAACTCAGATGAAAAAAAAAGAAGTTGGATGAGAAAGCTATTTGACAATTATAAAATATCATCTAGAAGCCAGTTGTTATTTTCGTTGTCTTTCAAATATTTCCCCAAATAGATTCATAAAATCTTAAAGTTGCAAATATTGTCCAGTTATGGGACATCTGCCTTTGGTGGGTAAGGACACTGAGTTCCGTGGGGGAGGAGAGGCTGCCCTGGTCACATAGCTGGTCAGCGGTGATCTGAGAAGATAACTAGTGCTCTGATCTTCAATCCCAGGGCTATATCAAGTTACCTTTCTAGAAGGTTCCATGCTACCTACACTGAGAGGGTCAATGCCATGGAAAGAGATGCAGTCAAACCCGAATGATGGGCTGACAGGACAAAATGTGCCCTTACGGGCCTTTGTTCGTTTTAGAAGCATATTGCAGATATATGACTGAATATATCTCAAAAATAAACTATGTGATCCTGTCACTTCAAAGAACACGACTGACATCATTTGTTGCCAATAATAAAAGAGCAAAGAAATCAAAGTTTAGAAAACTTCTATCTGCAATCATAAGCTTGAATTTTGCTTAAAGTGCATGAAGCCATCCAGTCTCAGCCCCCGCACCCTGCCTGCCAGCCACAGGTTCCCCGGCTAGTGCTGAAGGAGCAGGGCTAGGAGGCATTAGGGGGTGGAAACCGGGCCATCTCACGCATTCCTTTCATGCTAAAAATGGCTTTTTGAGATATTCTTTGCAAGCCCAAAGATTGTTATAATCCAGTGGTTTTTAATTGCTTTGATCACAGAGTTCTTTTACACTCTGAAACAATTGAGGACTCCAAAAGCCTTTTGTTTGGGAAGGTTTATCCATTAATATTTCCAATATTAAAAATCAAAACTGAGAAAATTTAAAAATGTATATTCATGCAACTATAACAGTAACACACCACTTACTTATTCACATAAACATTGTAATAAAATCTATTTTTTTAATAAAAATATTTAAGGAGAAAAGGGATATTGTCATATATTTTTGTAAATCTCTTTAAAGTCTGGCTTAATGAAAGACGAATGAATTTCACATCAGTTTTTGTTTTCAATTTGTTGCAATGTGTGGTTTGGTCAAAGTATATGAACCAATGTAATAGAGTATGAAAAAAGTCACTTATGGAGTTTCAAATTCTACTGTTTAAAAAACTACCACATGTCAATTTTTAGTATCATGTCAAGGCAGAATAATTGTCTCCTAAATTATTAATCATTTACATTATCCAAGCATCCTAGCAATTTCAAAATGCTGTTAAAATTCTTCTCTCTTTTCCTATTACCTCTTTGTGTGAAGTTGGGTTTCTTCATCTACTTTGAGCAAAACTCCAGCTTCTGATGGTAGATAGAACTTTTCTAAATTGTGAATTTTGCTTAAAAGTATTACATTTATTATTGGCAACAAATGGTGTCAGTTGTGCTCTTTGAAATGACAGGATCACTTATTTTATTCTCGACAAAATGTCTTTCAGATATCCAAATCTAAATAAACATTGCTTGTCAGTTGTCCTGTCAAGTAAAAATGACATTCAAAGATAAGAGCTGCCAGTTTAGTTTGCAACTTTAAGAAGCTCTTATGTGCCCGTCCCTCAGGTGACCGCTATACACCAGCCCAAGCTTCTCTCATTTCATCACACAGCACAAGAATTCCTGTAGGTTGGAACTGAATTAAGATAATAATTTTCGCTATTTCAGCAAAAATGTTTTTAGGTGCTGGTGGTGGAATTTTGTTCCTGTCTTACTGGGAATGTGTGATGAGGATTATTTCAGCACTGGGTCATTTCCTCGATTCTTACTGAGGCACCAGAAGTTCCAGCCACTATTGCTTTTATACCATCAGCACAAATGTCCACACTCTCGAAGTTTCAGAGAAGAGAAACTTCTCTGAAGAAGACAGGCGCACGGCCTACAGACATATGAAAAAATGCTCACCATCCTTAATCATCAGAGAAATGCAAATCAAAACTACTTTGAGATATCATCTAACTCCAGTAAGATCAGCCTACATCACAAAATCCCCAAACCAGAGATGTTGGCGTGGATGTGGAGAAGAGGGAGCACTTTTACACTGCTGGTGGGAATGCATCTTTTGGAAAGATGTTTGGAGAACACTTAGAGAACTAAAAATAGACCTACCATTTGATCCTATAATTCCTCTACTAGGTACATATCCAGAAGACCAAAAATCACGCTACAACAAAGATATTTGTACCAGAATGTTTTCTGCAGCCCAATTCATAATTTCTAAGTCATGGAAGAAGCCCAAGTGCCCACTGACCCATGAGTGGATCTATAAATTATGGTATATGTACACCATGGAATACTATGCAGCCTAAAGAAAGATAGAAACTTTACCTCCTTCATGTTTACATGGATGGAGCTGAAACATATTCTTCTTAGCAAAGTATCTCAAGAATGGAAGAACACATATCCAATGTACTCAGCCCTACAGTGAAACTAATTTATAGCTTTCAAGAATTGGACAATTATAGCCCAAGAATAAGGGAAAAGGGAGGGAAGGGGAAGGGGGAGGATGGGTGGAGGGAGGATGATTGGTGAGACCATGCCTATGGTCCATCTTACAAGGGTACATGTGAAACTTTCTAAATGTAGAATATAAATGTCCTAACACAATAATTAAGAAAATGCCATGAAGGCTATGTTAACCAGTTTGATGAAAATATTTCAGATTGTATATAGAACCAGCACACTGTACCCCATGAGTGCATTAATGGACACAGCTATGATTTAATAAAAATTTTAAAAAAATGTGCACACACTGAACATGGGAATTCACGTGCTCATCTTCTTATGAAAGTGTTTCTGACCTCCTGGACTTTCTAGAGAGGTCTCAGGACCTGCTGGGAGACAGGACCATGCTTTCAGATTTGATGCTACAGTACCTAGAACTTGAGTGTTTGAAAAGCAGGGGTAGCTCTGAAAACTGGCAGGCTTTCCTGCAGTGCCTACAGGTGGTTCTGACTGCTTGTCTTATAATCTGTCAAGCTCAGAGTCTTTAATAACTTGAGACTGGCGGGAAGGAGAGGAGGGGGAAGAGAGAAAACATGAGAGAGATTGCTTGCGAAAGAAATAAAATAAGCAAAACAAGCTGTGTCTCACGGTAACATACAAACTTGAAAACAACCCAAAATGTGGCTTCTGATTTATATTGTGTTCTATTCTGAAGACCATAAAACAAAGAATAGACGTGACCGCTGGTAAACAGTCATAGGAAAGGCCTGGGAAAATACTGGAAAGATACTTTTAAATATCAAAGACAGATAATCCCAAATTATTATTTGAACACTTAAATAAGAATTTTCTTTCTTAAATAGACCGTCCCATTTGAGAATCTCTTACAGGGTAGACTTGATCCGACAACAACCTGCCCTGGAGAGCGTGCTGATGACAGACTCCAAAGGAACCCGAGAAGGAAGCTGGAAAACCGTATCGGGGCTTGGGGCCCAAAAGTCCCACACTTCTAAAAGACACAAGCAAAAAAGTCTTTAAGATGACATTAATCGAGGCTAAAATGGCAATGGTCTCATATCCATCAAAACTCCTTAAGGGAATGTCATCTGAAGGGAGTTTCTGCATCTCTCAGTACTTTGCCTCAGGGGAACTTCCACCAGCCCCCTCAGCCCCTCACTCTGCTGTTTAACAAGGCACCAGACTCAGCAGCACGCCCTGGAGACACTGGCCTCGCTCCTGTCTAGGGTGGCTGGGGCCAGGCTGTGGATCAGGCAGGGTCACTAAGGGAGAAGAAAAGCCTTGAGTCAGTGCATGTGGGACGTGCAGTGGCCAAGGGGGGGGGGGGGCTTGCAGAGATGACGTCCCACTGCTCTCGATGAGTAAGAAGAACAAAGGTCTTAGGAAGAAGGAAAGATAAGTGGAAAGGCCCAGAGCCAAGAAAGAGCCAGGGGTGTCTGGGAAAGGTCAGTTCATTGTCATTTCATCTCTGCCACTAATAAGGTGAAAAGAGGCTGTGGAACATACAGGGTTCCCCCAGCCTGGCTTGACCGTTGGACAACTCACAGGTGGCATCAGAGGTAAAATGTCCCAACTATTGATGACACACGAAGCTCAAGCAACATAGAGCAATCAGTGACAGCTGACTGAATCTGTCCTACCTCATAGTGGGGCTGAGAACTGACATGGCAGGAGAGGGAGTAGAGAGATTGTTAGGGCTCGGCCAGGGCATTGTGGAGCCCTGCTAAGGTTTTAAAGGAATCCTAAATAAATTCACAAAAATCAATTTTCATCATGGTTTCTTAATCTGAAGTTCGCAGATGGTTTTCAAACAAACAAACAAAAGTACAACAGAAAAGAGACAAAACTCTACAGATGTTCCTTATATTTCATGGAAAATTTCCCATGTGCGTCTATATGGCTTTTTCAGGAAAAATTCAGACCATAATATTCATCAGATTTCTCAAAACATCTCCGTAACTCCACATGATTAGGATATATTATTCTAGATAAAGAAAATTCAGAAGTATAAAACTGTGGTCTGCAGAATCAGTTTCTCTACCGGTGAAGCAAAATAAAAATTGAAAAAGCAGAGAGTCTTTTGAGTTCACATTCTAGATATGTTAACTTTGTTCCTTATTAGTGGTGTGACTTCAGCCAATTACTCAACTTCTCTTTTTTTTTGTAATAATACCTACTAAGATATTGAGGGGGACAGTGGTGGGGTTTAAAATAAGAATAATATAAACAAATGACCAGCACATAGGAGGCAAACTTATATCATAGTTGATTATTTTTACTATTATTATTTCTGATAGGCTGGGGTTGCCCAGGGGACAGAGAGACTTTCTGACTGAGTTTTTTTTTTTTTTTTTGATGACAATATTTAGAGAAAAAACAGTGTCTGGCTAGAGGCCTGTCTCCGAGTGTTCTGGCAATGTTGTTCTTGGCTGTCCCTGGCTGCTGTGTGTCTTTACCTTGAACTGCCCTAAGATTAGAATTTCTTGTAAATGGCGACTTAATTATTCATCCGCCTCCTTTTCCAATGTCAGGCTGTCCCCCGTGCACAGGGAATTGCCTTTCCAGCTGCAGCACAGGAATGGGCTCGACCTGCTTGGTGGCTGTTACTGTGGGTGTCATTTCCTACCTGTGGGTGAGCACGGGGGCCCTCAAAGATTTCAGGGCATGTTGTTTAGGCACACCCACCTGTTCCTGGTGGCCTTGTGCAGGGACCTGTGTGGGTCCACGTAGCCGCAAGTGAAGGCAATTCCAGTCTGACTCACTATAGGACCAAGGTAGATTCTTACAGTAATTAATGCTTTCTGAGGTTTGGAGAGGCCTCTGCAACTGCAGAGTTCCTATTCTCCCTCAAAGCCAATGCCACCTCCCTCCCAAAGCCTTACCCAACCCCTCAGGCAGAGGGACATGTTCTCACCCCTGTCCTGCATAGACACTCTTCCCTGGGAGCTCATTCAGATGTCTGTCTCCCGTGGACAGCGGCCCTGGGCCTGGCTAGACACCTTGCCTTGAAGGCCCAGCATTCATCTCAGCTGCTAACAAGACCCTGCAGATGGAAATGACAGAGGCAGAAGGAGAGAAGAAAGAAGGAAGGAAGGAAGGCGGGAGGAATGGAAGGAGGGAAATAAATCCTCGTTCTGGAATGAGAACGAGTCCTGAGTTCTATTTCCATGTCCACATCTTACTTTGTTTAAAACGTTGAGCAAACTTGAACTTCTCCAAGATTTATCTTCCTCATCTCTAAGAGTGGAGCATGCCAGTCATCTCACAAGGTTATCTGGGGGATCAGATAAGATCAGTGGGTGAAAATGAAAACTGATGGGATTCAGATGATTGTGATCAGTTTCCAATTAAGAAATGAATAATGTGCCCCCTCAATTCTCTTGTTATTCTCTTGTTTTCCAGGCTTTAGCCCTTATGTGCTGATTGGAGGCAGGATGTGTCTCCTGTCAGAATTGTCCAGCGATTTGCACTCAGCATCTGGAGGCTGGCTTTCTCCCTCTCTCTCAGCAGCGCCACCAGGATGTCCTCCCCTGGGGCAGTGCTCTCTCTGCTTCACCATCTCTCTCTCTCACACTTGTGCGGTCACTGTCAATACCCACAGGACTCCAGAATTTCTCTCCCCTCCTGGCTTTCCTCCAGAGAACCACCCACGTGGTCTTTCTAGAACTGAAATGTCACCCAAGTGATGAAAAACATCCATGAGTTCTCTAGAGACAAAATCCAAGCTCCCTGGCATGGCTCCTCCGCCCCGGACCTGTTCTGATTCTCTGGCTTTCTCTCCTGCCACTTCCCACCCCAGCCCTGGACTCCTGGAATCACCGTGCTGCTTCCATGCCTTTGCCTTGGCATGTGCTGTGTCTGTAACCAGAACACTTTCTGTGTCCCTTTTTCTCCTCCATTCACCGATAAAACTCGTAGCCTCCTTTGAGACTCACTACAAAGCCTTCTTCCTCTTTAAAACCTCATTCCTCCCAGACTGAACTCACGCTCTGTTCTGAGATCCTGCAACTCCTTGTACACGTGGCCATCTTAGCAGCTGCCCCTGGCTTTGTAATTAGCTCCCGATGTGTCTGTCTCTCCCAGTAGCTAGCGCAGTCTTCACGGAGACTTCAAGGAGAAGTCCTGGGGCTTATTCTTGGTTGACTTCCCAGTTACATGTGAAGCGTGTGAGTGAGTAAATGCACTTTGAATGCCTCCATCCATTCTAAAGACCATGGGCACGTCTCCTGCTCTGGGAGGACAGTTGACCTACCTATAACCTATTTATTTCACCGGCCTGGCTTCCTACCTACCGAATGGTGTGGACTTATTTTGCAGCCCCGAGTGGCAGCTCTTTTGCCCACCCACACATTTGTTTCTTCTTGTTTCAGCCTTCGGCCTCTTCACTGCTAGCCTGTGAGCTTTTGGAGGGTCATGGCCCTGACCTTGCACACAGGTGGACCCCAACCTCCAGTGTGATGCCAGAGACAGACACGGTTCTCCCTCAGGCAGAGCATATTCTTATCCTTAAAGTGTCCTGAGGGAGCGACAGGGCACACAGGGGGAGCCCAGAGGATGGGGTGGTACACTTGTCCTCCTCCCTGTCACATAAATATTCAGATGCCTCAGCCTTCCTCTGCGCCCCCAGCCCCGCTCGGCTCGCTGCAGGGGACCCTGTCAGCACTCCTCTCGCTTTCCTGGTCTTACTATTCTCTGCTTCATTTTCTTCTTTCTTTTTAAAATGCAGTAACTGCTATAAATTAAACTTTCATGCCTCCATTTCCTCTTTTGCAATACGGAACCCTGCCATATTTCCTTAAGGAAATACTTTTGCAGTCATCATTGAAGCACCATAATTCATAATGGAAGCAGGAGGGGGACAGTAATAGATTTAGCTCTCGTTTCTGGTGGCAGACATGTTAATCACATTTTCTATTTCCTCTCCTGGCCAGGGAGCAGGTCTCCGGCCCGCTGCTCTCCCCACTTCCTGCCTGACCCCACCCTCCTGCACACCCAGGATGGGCCCAGAGGGGGCTGGGAACACACAAGGGACCACGCCACTTTTTCGCTTTGATGCTTTGACCTCCTTCGGAGAGCCCCACCCAGCCCAACCCAGATCCAGTTTTCTTGGTGGGACAGAGAGCCCAACACTCCCCTCTCTTGCCTTCTGGCCAGGCCTGCAGAGCCAGGGATAGTGCAGTTCCCTGAACACATGCAGCCTCCTCTGGCCTCTGTGACTCTCCATCGCTGCCCTCTTTGCAAGGGACACCTGTTCCCTGGAGTGTGACCCCACCACCATCTGCTTTCTCCTCCCGTGCACCCGCTAACAAGGCCCAGCCCCTATTCATTCTGCCTCCCCGTCCTTTCCAGTGACAGTAGACTGAGCCTGGAAAGGCAGAATTCATGGCTCGTGTCCCTTCTCTGCTCCTGTCATCTCTGCACTCAACTCCACCATCACACTCACATCACCACTGTATGGTTGGCTTCTTACTTTCAATCTCCTTCCCTGCCTTACCCCCTCCCAATAATGCACAAACAAGCTGGGAAACTGCACGCAATGTGGGCACAGGGCTTTTGCTCAACAATTTCTGAATTATTTTGCTTTGTTCCAAACAAGTGCTCAGCAAAATATGTGAACAAATTCTGCTTGGCCTGCTGACTTCTTAAATCAACACCCTCTCAAAAGCAGGGGTGAAGGTTGGATTCCGCAGGATCCTTTCCTGCTCACCAAAGCTTCTCTGTGGGGTAAATTCTAGAGCAAGTGCCACTTCCTCTCTAAAGCTCAGCTGTGCCTCAGATTGGAGCCCGAGGCAAAGGGAGAGGGGACCGAGCCTGTGCTCCCTGCTGCTCACCAGGATCCGCTCCTATATTTTGATCCACACAGGAAGAGTTAACAAAAGATTCAGAATTATATAAAAATGACCATATATAAAGCCCTAGACTGTCTAATCTGTTCTTTCGTGCCATGGTTAACCCTCATAAGCTCACCAGCAGGGAAGTTTTGGGGCCACAGGCTGATTGGAAATAACTCGTCCCATTGTGTAATAAGGCAGGGCCATAAACTAATGGCAACAGCCAATTTAAAAATATATATACATTAATATTATGCTCCTCAAAAATTATTTAATTTTGATTTTTTAACATGTTGCATTCAAATTATTTCCTTGATTTCTGAGATTGTTGGCTTACTTACAATCTGTACTCAAGACTCAGCTCATTTGAGCCCCTTTCCTGCCCTCACGCTGCCTCTAAGGAGATCCACCCAGTTCTTTTCTCCGAGCTCTATTTCCTCAAAGGGCTTCCAGTCCAATAGGGGAGGGAGCACATCCACATTCACTTCTATTCTTTGCCAGGTAGAATGAATAAGCTCCATGAAAAACAGGCCTATCTGAAGTGCAGGTGCCAGCTGAGAAGGGCATACATCACTCACATCAAGGCAGGATGGAGCACTGGTGTGGGCTTTGAGAGATAAATGGGTTTCTAAGAAATGGAGGCGGGGAAATGCATTCCTAGCACAGAGAATAGAGGAGCAAAAGCTTTGAGGCGTCCTGTTACGTGAAATAAGCCAGGCACAGAAAGGCAAATACTCCACTGCATGGTCTCATTTAAACGTGGAATCTAAAACAGTCAAAGTCACAGAAGCCCAAGGCTGGTGAGGGAGGGAAGTGGGGCGGTGAAGGTCAAAAGGCACCACGTTTCAATCATACAAGTAAACAGTTCTGGAGGTCAGCTGTCCGGCACGGCGCCCATGGCAAACAATACCATGTTATACTCTCACTGCTCACTGAGAGGGGGGCAAGGACACTTCGTATCACACAAGGTCAGACAATCCACTTCTCAAACTCGTCCTAGAGAAAGTCTACATATCTTACGGCTCTACGGTTGCCTTTGAAGTCCTCCCCTTGGCCATCTGGTGACCATAGTGATGGGGGAACATCTCAGCTTTCCTCACCAATGCCCTGACCACCTCCTCTGAGGGGTGTGGCTGACTCCACTCTGTACTCCACTCTAGGCCTCTTTCCCGGCCACCCAGTTGGCTTTCAGAAAACCTATTCCTCGTCCTTGTCATCTCTGTGGAAGCCGGGCTGCTTCATCACTGATGGCTCTAGGACCTCCTAGAGCAGGACCAGCCCAGAGGACCTGCTCCCTTCTCCCGCAGGACTCAGCTCCACACCTTCTGAGAGGGACAGGGAGTAAATGTTGACAGCGTGTCTCCGTTGGGCACAGAGCTGCATCTCCCTCACGTGTGCTTGTTAAATCACACTAATACTGAGCAGTAGAGAGTCTCATTCCCCCCCCCTTTTTTTTTTAACAAATAAAGAAGCAGAGACTTGCAGAGACCAAGTAATTTGCACAAAACCATCCAACCGGGACATATAAGAAAAGGGGAAAAAATGTCTGAAGAAAATGTCAACCACATAAGAGAAGTTTTGTCATTTCCAGCTATTATTTCATTCAAACTATACAGAAAGATGGTCTCCTGGTGCTGGCCAGGCTGCTGCCCTCAAGCTCCGAACTGTCCCATTCAAGTGCACTCACCCTCCAAGGTGCACTTAAAACATGGACTCTTTCTGTGACATCTTCCTGGACGCAGTCCCCAGTCGGGGCTAAGTCAATGGCTTCCTCCTCTTAGCTCCCAAAACAACTTTGTAGTTTTCACTATAGCTCTTACTGTTTATTTATCTATGTACTGTCAGCTAAAAGTGAGAGAGAAAGAGAGAGAGAAAAGGAGGGGGGGCAGAAGGAAGGGAGGGAGGGGAGGAGAGGAGTGGAGGGGAAGAGGGAGAAAAACCTTCACAGCTGTGCTCTGTGAGTACGAGCTAGGAAGTGACAATCTACAGTTCTCTCCGTGGGTCCCAGCCACTAGTTCTCTAGCCAGTGAGCCCCTCACTACACTGCACATCCCTCCACATTCACGTCTACGGTTCATCTCACCAGGGTACATGTGAATTTTTCTAAATGTAGAATATAAATGTCTTAACACAATAACTAAGAAAATGCCATGAAGGCTGTGTTAACCAGTTTGATGAAAATATTTCAGATTGTATATAAAAACAGCACACTGTACCCCATGATAGTATTAATGTACACAGCTATGATTTAATAAAAAAAAAAAAAGAAAGAAAGAAAGAAAAGAAATGGATCCCAGAACCAACATAACTGCTACATTGGGGATTCAAACACAGAAGTGATAACCTAAGTCATTTTGACTATATGTTATTGCTACTCTCTATGCATAATTTAAGAATATTGTCTTAGTATGTAATGTGTTTTGTGCACACACACACTTATGCACATGGGTGTATATGTGTGCACATGTGTAGTAGAGCAGAGTGCATATGACTTGTTGGAATTTTTGCATCAACATCAAAAGCAACACTGTTTCCTCATTTTTCTGAGATACCTTATTTATAGTCAGTAACATAAAAGTGTTTTCTGAGATATCTTACTTACAGTCAGATTATATGAGTGACAGTTTTCCAAAATAGCTCCAGATTACTTTTGCTCCTAAAGGAGACTTAGACCCTGACATTGGTACGTCCATCCACACCAACGATTCTTTGAGAAGACAAGCATGTGAGTGGGAGGAACCCTGCTTGCTCTTGTCCTTAGCCTAGTCTTAGAGAAGCTGGTTACTTCATTTTACCAACCTTAAGGTCATTTTCTAAAAACCTTCTAATAATGCATCTGCTGGAAAGATACCTTTTAAGAATTAGATTGGATTTACTTTTGTCCGAGGGAGAGAGGGAAAGAGAGAGAAAGAAAGACAGACTCACATCCCAACAAAAGCAGAGGCAATCTGGGGTTTGAATATTCCTGGTCCCTGTAGTGACAGAGCAAATTTGGTTAAGCACAATCAAATCTGAGTTAATTCTGAAGTGTCTTAGGAGCTTCAAGATCCAAGCTCCAAGCTCCAAGATAAAGCCTGGGTGAAAGAAAAGCAAGTTCTTCCCCCAGTAGCCTGGTGAGGGTAGGCATTAGTATGTAGGTGGCATTCAAAGATAAGTTTCAATGCATGATGATACTCACTCATAGGCACCGAGCTTATTAGACTTTCAGATACCCTCCATGTTCTCATTCTCCTTCGGTCCTCAATCAGCAAAACTGAGAAAGATGAGACAATGGTTTTCTATGACAATTGCATAAATATTTGTTGAGTACTCATATGTGCTAACCTACTTGCCTGGGACTGAGGATACAGAAACAAATGAGCTTGTGGTCACTACCATCACTGAGCTTATACTACTGAGGAAAAGAGTCTCAGTAAGGAGTTACCATTGCAACATCTGTTGCAAAAGGAGAAAAGATGGTTATAGAAGAATATCACAAGTTTGAAAATATGATAACTGAGATGATTATGTGTAAGTCAAGTCCCACTCCTGTAGTCTGACATGTGGTCTGAATAAACACAGCTATTGCCAACTTGGGTGGGAAAGTTTCTGCAGTAACTAGCCAAGCATTTCATACTACAGACTATAGCCTTGGCTTAACCCAGATTAGAAATTGCAATTACATATTAGTACCTAGGATGCGCAAGGCTCTGCATCAGCTTCTGTGACTATAATGGTGAATAATACATGATTATTCAGGAGTAGCTACTTTGTCACCATTTTATACAACAACAATTATCTCAAATTTTCTTGTGAAAATCAAATAGGATGTTCTGTGTATCCTGGGTCATAGTAAACGCCCAATTAATGTGAGCTTCAAAGACATCCTCATATGCAATGTGTAAACCATGGTTAGATCCTGATTTTAAAAAAATACTATAAAGGACATCCTTGGGAAAACTATGGACATTTGGATTTCAACCGAATATTAGATATTAGGGGATTATTTTTAACTTTCTTAGGTGTGACAATGACATCAAAGTTGTGAAAGAGAATATCTTTGGTCTTAAATGATGCTTGAGGATGTACTTTGGGATGAATTATCATGATATCAGCATTTTACTTTCCACAGTGCTGAAATAAATATAGTTAGAGAAAGAAGAATGTTAATAAGGGTTAATTGTAGCTAGTGAGTTTGTGGCTGCTCATCATTCTTTTCTTTCAACATTTTTGGATTCTTGAAAACTTTCAGAATAAAATGCTGGAGGACTTAAGATTTAATTAGAGTTTCCTGGATCTAAAAATTAGATCTGTATACTGAGATATGTCTGAGGTCTTTAAAGAAAGAATGGAAAAGTGAGACAGAGAGAGAAATAGAGAATGCCTAGCTTTAAGTTAAGTGTTGGCAGAGGTGTCAGAAGTGAGACACCAACATAGAGCCTCTGCCCAGTAGTAAAATATAGTTTAATAAAACCTCTTTTTTGGGGGGGGGAGGTTTCCAGGTATCTTAAAACCTACTCCTTCAAGGGAAAATTATTTTCCTTGAAGAGTTCACATTGCAAGTGAGGAAAAGAGAAAAGGCTCCACCCTCTAGGCCCTGCCTCTCCCCTCCCTGCCTCCCAGCACACACAGGAGTGAGCAGGAGAATATTGATGGATGTTCTGGAAAGGTGGGCACTGCTCAGATGGGGTTGACCCTGTGAATTGGGTCATGGAGTTTGGGTTCCAACCAGTGAGGATTTCTAAACAGCATAATTATAGGATTTAATGAGATGTTTTTCAATCATTATTCTAGCATGTTAAAAAAAATATTAGTCAGAAGAGCAAAACACAAAGTTAAGATTTATTACAAAAATTTAGAGAAGACAGTGGCTTTGCCTGGGGTATTAGAGGTGAGATCTCAAGAGGTGATTGAACAGGACCAGGATTGTTCAGAGAGAGGGATCCATGACACTGACACTCCCAGGATTCTAGCTTGAGCAACAGGTGGATTATGCTGGCACCACAGCTGAGAACATGTTGTACAGCAGGAAAATCATGAGAGCAGTGGGAGACACAGCAGGTTTTAATTACTGAGGCACCCAACTGAAGTTTCCCTAACACTGCCTGATATATGGGTATAGGTTTCAGGAGCAAAGATGAGGCTGGAACTGAGGATTTGGGAGCTGTCAACATTGACACAGTCAATGATTCAGGGACAGAGGGCTTCTCTGAGAAGGATGATGCTTAGTGTTAAAGCCAGGAACACTGGGCAAACCAAGATGGATTGGTCACCCTATGTATAAGCAGATACTCTTGAAACAAGGGGGCTTTACTGAGAGTCAACAGAGTTATACCCTGATGGGGCATGATTTTAGAGATCACTAGCTAACACGGTTCTACATCCTGCCTTAATGCCTGGTTATTGTAATTAATCTTTTATTTATTCACACTAGGGGGGGTCAATACTTCATACAAACCCATTAGATTTATGGTCTTCATTGTGTAGAGAACAGAGTTCAGATTTTTCATTTAAATGCTATGCTTCTCCTCAAATATAATCTGGCTTCTCTTTCTTAATTTTTCTCTTCATAATTCTCACTCTCCAGTTTACATGGGATCTCTTTTCATGCTTACAGTATCCATTTCTGTTGAACATTACCCCCAGAATGGGGGTAATTACTTCCTGCCTGGAAGACCCAGCGTTCCTAAGGCCTCCCCCTCCCATCACACACTCCACATCTGCTCAACAAACAGGGATGGCTCCTGTTTATCAGGCCCTGTGCCAGGATCTATAGCTACATGCAAATGTACGGGACAAGCATTGTTTCTGAGAGGAGCCTTCTGGGTTCAACCTTCCTTCTCACAGTTCCCAGATACTTCCTTTCCACCTACCATCTGATCTTCATGTTAGTTGTTTTTCTTCATCTTTCAAACACAGGCATCAGGCGCCAATGCACCTGGCTCCATCCCCACTTTGCTGCCACCACTCATTTAGCTGCTCAGTGTCTTTGAGCCTCCATTTTCTCATTCATGAGGTAACCTCATAACGTCACCATAAGGTGCTGATTCACTGAATATATATATTTTTCCTTCCTCACTTGCTGCTCAAGGTCAGAGAGCATGAGTCATCTTTATATCTACACAGCAAACTTGCATTATCTGTTTCTGGTATGGACTGGAAACTCATTCGTGCCCAATGAAATTGAAGGGCGAGCACAAGGGTAGGAGAGAGGCAGGAGGCGCTGAACTGAGAGTCGGTCAAGCTTGTTGGCTAACTTTGCTCTTTCTTTCTTTATATACTGAAAGCTCAGCAAATGAATGTCTAAAACCAAGTTAAGGAAGGGATGAGAAAAATCTTGGCATGTCAGGACCCTTCGTGCCTATAGTGTCTCATTATTTTGCAGAAACCTGATGCTGTGGGTCTTCATTCTGGGCTGGAGCTTAGAGCTGTAGAAATATTCCCAGAAGCCCCACAAGCTCTTTCCATCTTCTGATATTTAGGTGAAGAAACTGAGATCTTGAGATGGCAGTAGGAACCCAAACAAGAGATAGATGGAGGAACAAGAAGTTTAGGTGTTTGGGGTCCAGCTCCCAACCCAGGACCTGACCCCCTCTGCTGTCCCTGCCCTTTGCCCTGGTTGTGCCATCTTCCTTCTTCCCTGGGCAGTAGTCATTTCTGGCTTTCCTGTAGCCAGCCCTGTCCATGATCCTTTGGTTGGCAGCAGCTCTCTTAATTTTTGATCTGGAGCTACTTTAAATGTGATAAACAAGGTTATTTATCCATTTATTTATTTCAAAATAATGCCATGTCCAAATAAAAATGGCTCATGCACTGTCAAGATGAATCAGAGTCCTTTTTTTGTCTCAGTAGGAAGAAAGGTACTTCATCTCATAGATAATATGTTAAATTAGTGACAATGGGCAATTTTAGCAATTAGTGTCTAAAGCTGAATAGGATGCCGTATGTATTGATGAAGCTTTATTTCCTGGTAGTATTTTTGCATTACTAATGGATCCTTGCAAGTAATCAGGCAATTTTGACTCATTAAAATAAAAACTTAAAAAAAATAGAAAGAAGGACAATTTAAGAAGATGAAAGATAGTCTCAAGCAGGGGATCAGGTGACAAGAAATGCAAAATGCAGGAAGCCCCTGCTCCTTTGTTTGCTGGTCTGGTTGCTGGTGCAGGTTTGAGGTCTCTGCTGCTGAGCAGGAAAGGGTGGGAGCTCCCCTCCACCCTTCCCCTTCCTGCCCCTCCACAGGCTCAACAGGCGAGAAGGTCAGGACGACTCATACCGAAAGCCAGGGGAGCCTGCAGCCTTGCAAAGCAGGTCACCTGACAGGCCCTTTGCTGCTCTGAGCCTGTGTCAAACTAATGACACGGTGAAGCCAAGAAAAGGAAAAGAAGATGAGTTAGTGCCTGGGAAATTTGACAGAAGCACATATTGCAGTCCTTAAAAATACGCTTTAAATGGAAGAATTGTGTGATATGTGAATTACATCTCAATAACGCTGTTAAAAAATAGAATGCACCCCTGCCTGCCCTAAACACATATGCAACCGGTCCATCACATACAGAGATTCAGACTTACTGAGGATCAACAGCACCTTCCGTTTACGCAGACCTTTCGTGAACCTCTGCTGGTGGGTTCAACTAGGAAGTAGGAATAGGGAACAGGGAGCAGCCCCCTCCCTACAAAAGAATCGACTTTTCCAAGGGCACACAGTGAGCGAAAGTCAGTCGGAGCTCCGGGGTTAATCCCAGTGGTCTTCAGCATTTCAGTTTTGGGGGGTTAGCAAGAGCTCTGATGGGAAAGAGGTAATGCTGGAAAAAGGGAAAAGTCTTGTCTTGATGTTTTCTTTCAAGATCTAGAATTATTCAACACAATTGAACAACCCTGTGGCGTCTCTTTATTATTCTGTGAAGTCTGTGCAGCCCTCACTTACTCCCTGTGTAAAACTAGAGGGTTTGTGAGGACCCCACCTGAGTCTAACATTCAGTGAATTCAGATGTCTTAGAGAATCAAAGGTCAGAGTGGTAAGAGAGAACAGGACCATAAATCACTGTAGGTCTCTCCCCGAGGGAGACAGTAACTGAGCCTTGAAAAATGTGCCGACTTCGGAAGTCAGGAGAAGGCTTCGCTGATAAGACCAATCTATACAAATCTGTGAACTGAAGAATTCAAGAAATGTTTTAGCAGACCTAAGGGGAAGTAAGAATATTCTAGAAGGGGGGGGGAAATGGGACATAAAGTTCAAAACAGAAAATTTAGAATTGAAAAGACAATCAGAGAGTTGACCACTGTGGGAAAGCTTTAAAATGAAAGAAGCATCGCAGAGCCTGAGAGAGAGGAAGTACCTGGCCGGGTCAAAGCCACACAGCAACGGCGACTGCTCCAGTGCCCGCCAAGGCTCAGGTTTCCAGATTCATGGCCCGGCTTTCCCGCTACCATTCTGTGCTTTATAGCTGAACATGAACATATGACTGAGAAATCTTTGCTGATTCAAACTTTCTGCCTCTGCACCTAACTGCCACCACACCTCACCCACTGGCTACTTCCCAAGTGAAACATCTGGTTTGAGGTCCCCCAGCTCCAAAAGCACAGTCCAACTCACCGGGGCCCAGAGTTGTCAAAAGAATCACCCAAAAATCCAGGGAAAAGGAAACATGACTTGGGCTTAAAATATTTTAATTGTGCTCTCTAGATGGTGATTTTAAATTAGGATGCAATAAAAATAGGAGGCCAGCAGCCATTATTTGCTTTGTATTGAATAATCACTGTCTGAATTCACAGAGCTCTCAGCTGGAGCTTACCTTTACAACTTGAAGGCTCTTCTCTCTCTTGGTGATGTGTTTTTCCCATTCCTGTGAATTAATTACTTGATGAATGTTAAAGGCATTCATTATTGAAATCTCTGTCTCCAGCTCTCTGATTTCAGCTCTAGGAAACTCACTTATAAAACTGATGAGAGGACAGTCCTGCCTGGGTGTCTCAGCAGCCCAGCATCCGCTTCCCAGAGTGAACTGAGCCCATCTCCCCCAAGCCAGGTCTACCCCATGGAGACCTGGAGTTCCCCATCTCCAGAGTAGGAATCCTCACCCATCCAGTGCTCTGTAAATCAGAAAGAAAGGAGTCAGGGCTGATACACTGGTGAAAGAATAGACTCTGTAGCTGGAGATCATGGGTTGGAATCATGGTTCTGACAGTTCAACCATCTACATAGCAAAGTTCTCATCTTTAAAATTAGGGTAATAATACCTATTTATTATATTGTTTTGAAGAATAAATAAGAAAATACATGGGAAGCAGTTAGCATGCCTGGTATTCAGTAAATGCTCAATAAATGATAGTTACAATTATTGCAGCTTCATTACAGCTATGGCTCATCTCACGGTACCATCATTTAGCATGGGACGTGGTGACAGTTTGGGAGGCATGTGATAACTATTTGATCCTAAAAAGAATGAATGCATTTGTGTTCTACAGACATTTCATGAGCTTGGTATTAATTCGTGTCACTCTTCCCAAACACTGATGATAGATATTATTTCCATTATGTGTGGTGGAAACTAGGGCTCTTGGTGTAATTAAAACATATTTTTCTAAGCAATGCATTCGGTTGCTTTGAACTGTAAAGGAAAGTAATATGGGCGTGCTCTAAAGATGCTAATGAAGTTTGTAGCACTGAGTTAGGAAAGAGATGGTGTTTCCCCAGCTTCCTGTGAAGAGTCAGGGAATATTACGCCTGAGCCCTATATGCCGGGGCGAGTGTGTCAATCCCATTCCAGCACTTTCCCAGGCTGCTCCATGGACACGCTCCATAAAACTCAGAAGTGGGAAAAAAAAAAGAAAGCCAACTCAGAAGTGGATGCTTTTGCTCCCAATTCACAGAGAAGGGAAGTGAGGCTCAGCGAGCCAGTGATGTTTCCAGCTTACACAGCCTGTGAGTTGTAGAGGCAGGTTTCAGACCCAGGTCCGGGTGACTCCAGTGCCCCATTCTTTTCCACAACACCACTTGCCTCCCACAAGTTTCCTCAAATAGAATTAGAAAACTCTGTGACTCATCCCCCTCCTCGCCACAAAGTCATCTCAGAAATCTTAGACTTGAGAACGACTTTGAAAGACAACAGGTCAGGCATCCTCATCCCCTCTGCCCCTGATGGTAGAATCTTTTCCACTTTATCCACCTGGCCTTCAGTACTCCTCCTGAGTACATGTCCAGACACAGAGAGCTGCTGACTTCCAGGGACAGTTAGCAAGGGGGGAGAGGCATGGAGGTCCTCTGACAGATCCCCCCTGCCCCCATGGACGCTGGTGTTGAGACTGAAAAGAAAGACTGTAAGTCATCCAGGACATACATTGAGCAGTGTATGCACAGCTGATTGAGGATAGTTTTCTAGAACAGCCTCATCTAATCCCAAGGCTGCAAGGAACAGATGTGAGAAACAAAATTACCAAACCACAGAAAAGTAAATGATTCCTAGTGGAGGATACCATCCAAAAAGGCAAAAATAAAGCTTTGCATCCATCACAAGGACTGGTTAATAATGAGACTTTTAGCTCAAATGTTGCTGTTTACCCCCTCAATGGTAGGGGATAAATTTGAACTCGGGTTTGGACGTGGACGTAGATTGCAAAAATGTGAATGTCATATAACAGATTTCAGGGCGGCACCTATGGCTCAAAGGAGTAGGGCGCCGGCCCCATATGCCGGAGGTGGTAGGTTCAAACCCAGCCCCAGCAAAAAAAAAAAAAAAAAAAAACCCTGCAAAACAGATTTCAGATTCTTGCCTTATAGCATTAGGGAGAAGGAACTGAACAATATAATTCAAACACTGATTTTCCAAACTTGCTTTTGGGTAACTGTACCCTTCTGCTCTTTCCTCCCTCTTTACTTAAATAGTGAGTGAAAAGTCTATTTTGGGAAAGTTACTGAAACATTCCCTGATCTACACAAAGTTTCCTTTCTCTCCTTCACTCCCTCTTCCTCTCTCTTCTTCCCTTCCCCGTCTCCAAATACGCACTCCACAGGGTCCTGAGCCTACATACTCACAGACTGGTATCGAATCCCAAAGCACTGCCTTCAGGGAGCTCGCAATACAACAAGGGAGGAAAAGAAGGAGACAACTCCGGCCCAGCACATGCTACTAGGCTGTTACTCAGTGCCACTGGGGGGACACAGTGCCCTCATCAGAGTCTGAGGGACGAGAGGAGGGGAGAAGATGGTGATGTTTGTATGACTATCTCCAAAGCAGCCCACTTTGATTAAATTCCCTAGCAAGAAGGTCTTATTTTGAAGAGGTTCTAGCTACACTGCTGTAATAGGGAACAAGTGTGCAGGTTACACTAACATGAGACCTTGCGGCAATCGGAGTTAATGAAGCCGTAAATGAATGCATTTGTTGCATTCTCGTATGAGAGTGAGAGTGTACCTTTTGAGCCAGGGGGTCTTTATGGTGTCTTTTAAGTCACTGATCACTACACGTGGCTCTACTTTCAAGAAAACCTGACCCTGACTCCAAGTAGTCAGGGAAGAATGGCCTGGTGGGCAGGAGCAACACGACTCAGAAGCCCCCAGAGTCATGCTTCACCCTCCCTCAGCCTCCCACATAAGCTGTGCCCCCCGGCCCACAGCTGCCTCTCAAAAGCAGTGACGCTAAGCTTTTGATGTCCCCAGCGTGCACCAACCATGTCCTGTGGTTAGCAGATGCATTGGTTTTGCAATTAAGGGCTAAATGAGCTTGAAAGAAAACTGTAAGTCTGACCTTGGAAGATGTCATGGGCTCAAGCTCACTGAATCACCAATGAATTTATGAACCAGGTGAGGAATTTCCAGAGACCAGATGTCATGCAATGATTCCCCAGAACCCAACTTTGAGGAAAAGGGAGCAGAAAAAGGGTTAGTACTCACTTGTGTATCTGGGAACATTGAGAATGGGAACATTCTCCCAAATTTCCAACTTCAATTTTCATTTTATGAATTTTTCATTAATTCAGTATTCTTTTTTTCACGTTTCAAGTTGTCCACCAAGATTATATACTTTACCTGACTCAGGTTCTGACCTCACTCATTACAGGTATAGAACTTCAATAAAAAGCCTGATCACAAGAGTAGATTCTGACTGAATAACCAGCTGATTCTATATCTTTCAGATGAGAAGCCCTTTGCTTAATGGAACATCAGTTGGAGCCAGTTGAGCTTCTGTGTCTATTGCTTTTGTTAATGAGGTTAGGCTTACAGAACTACATGAAATCCTTTCTTCATGGGGATGAGTCCTTTTAGCAGAATGTGGCTTCCTAATCCCACTTCTAAAGGGAGTCTTTATTTAGCCACAGTTTTATTCTATCTAACTTCTGGAAATTGTACCATTTTCCATCCTCTTCCTTAGTTAATTATGCATTCTTTTGCTGTACTTTTAGTGGCTGGCTTAGATATTACACCCCGCATTTTGACATATCAGTGTCTGATATAAATGATTATTTTCACTACTTCCACACACTTGCATATTAACATGCTTTGCCCATACCTGCTTTGAATATTAACCACTGCTATGCTTTTTTGTTCAAATTACTGGGTCATCCAAATTGCTGTATTATTATTATTATTATTTGAGACAGAGTCTCACTATGTCTCCCTCAGTAGAGTGTCATGGTGTCACAGCTCACAGCAACCTCAAACTCTTGGGCTTAAGCGAGTCTCTTGCCTCAGCCTCCCAAATTACTGGGACTACAGGTGCCCTCTACAATGCCCGGCTATTTTGGTTGCAGTTGTCATTGTTGTTTGGCAGGTCTGGGCTGGGTTCAAACCCACCAGTTCCAGGGTATGTGGCTGGCTCCCTAGCCACTGAGCTATAGGCACTGAGCCAGATGGCTGTGTTTTTTACAGCCAATCTGGTCCCATCTTCCTCCAAATTTACCCTTTCCCCATTCTTCATTCTTTCCCATATTTTCATGTTTTCATTGACAACTGTTTTTCTTCTCTCTGTTGATACTTTCCTCAGCTTTTGTTTGACAGAAAACATCTTTATTGTGTCCTTGTGGTTCAGAAATATTTGTATTCAGTATGAAACTCTAGGTGAGTGTTTATTTTCTTTTATGTAGAGTGAAGCTCACTGAGTTTCTTGAACATTTGGATTGATCTCTTTCATCAGTGTTGTGTAATTCTTGCCCCTGGACTCTTTCAATATGGCTCTGATAAGTTTCCTCTAGATGTCTGGGAATGCCCCACCTGTCTCTTATGTTCTTAATCTCCTTTTCTTTTTTGTCTTGTTGGTGGTTTTCATTGTTTGATTTTATTTAATTTGGGCATTTTCTGTTCACCTGTCAGGTCACTAATTCCATATTCTGTTGTGTCTAATCTGCTGTCAAATCCATGCACTGGTGTATTCATTTGACATATCGCATTTTCCATTCTAAAATGACCATTTGATCAAGCTGTTACAAATTCTACTTTTCTGCTGAAACTCTCCATCATTTTAATTATTTTTGGTATATATTTTTCACTTTTTTTCTTAAAAGTATCCACCACAAATATTTTGACGTCTTTATATGCTAACTGTTATATCTGAGGTCAATTGTACATTCGCTTCAATGTAAGGGTCATGATTTGCTCATATCTGAGAGCTGGTGACATCCAATGTGGGGGAGGGAGGCAGCTATTGGTCATCAGCTCCCTCCTGAATGGTTCTCTTTTCCTGAAAGTAGAACATTTAGTTCTTATTATTTCACAGCTCTCTGATGCCTTTATATGCAGGTGTTGGCAACTTCTTTGCCTTTTTGTGGCCATTCCCAGAGAAACATTGGTCTGTTGTGCCTAAGTCTGGCCCCAACTGTTCCCTCAATGTTTCAGGGGACTGCACCCTGCTGTCTTTGCTTATTCTCTACCCTCCGCCTGGAAAATGGAAAGGTGATTTTTACACTTGTGTTCTGTAGAGACATCAACCAAGCCAGTATGCCTGGGAGTCAAGGTTTCTGGGTATAAGACCTCTAGTGCTCGGACAAGTGGGCACAGCTAGTTACCGCATGTCTTAACCCTTCTCACATTCACCATCTTTTATAAAAAGTTCTGGCAAAATCCTATTTATATTTCAGGTCCATGATTAAAGTCTTTCCTCTGTGATGCTCTCTTTATGTCCCACATGCCCCTTCCAAGGCTGTGCTGGATGTTCCTGCTCTGTGTGTATCTCCACAGCAACTTTGGAACTTCTATAATTACACAGATCATGACCTGCTGTGATGAGCTGAATTTTTGTTTCCAGACATACTGTGAGCTGCTTGAAGCTTCAAGTCTTATTTATTTTATAGCCCTGCTATCTACCTTTATATCTGCCAAGGAATATACTCATAGCAACTTAATGAATATATCCATGTACTCATACATTACTTATTCATTGAAATATTTATTGAATATGTACCATGAGCTTGGTTTGCTGTTACGTGCTGGCGACACTGTACTGAGCAACTTGCTTTGTACAACTATCATCTTTCTTTCTTATGCTGTACAGTGAGGTGGAGAGACAAATTGAATAAAGTATTCTCATTTTCACTATTTCAGTCAATAGGTAACCATTATTCTTCACAATAGTCAGAAAGTAAAACTATGAGTTGAATAAAAAGTTAGGTAATCTGCCAATATTTTGTGGCTAGTAATTACACAAGTTAGGTTTTCTAAGCCCAGGGCCAGTGGTCTCCCAGTACCATTTTTCAGGTGAGCCAAAATAAATTGACTTGAAATGTGAAATGTGTCTCACAGAAATGATTTTATTCTTCTAAAAATTACTATCTTCATGATATTTTAAGACTCTATATTCTTGTTCTAGAGTAGTAGTCTTTGAAAGAACTGTCCACAATGATAAACATGTTTTATATCTAGAGGCACCATACTTTACATTAACTACTGGCCACATGTGTCTTGTGAGCACTTAAGTGGTGGCCAGTATCACAGAAGACCTGACTTTCTAATTGTATTTAATTTTGCATAAATACTCTTGTGATTCATGGCTACTATATTGGGCAGCACTTATCTAAACTCTGAGCAAATGTCACTGTTAATATCAAAGGTGAGATCTGGTATCAAAGATTTGGCAGAGAAACAGGATATTTTTATGCTGAAAACAAAAATCTTTGTTGGAAATCAGGCTTTTCTCAGCATACAGCTTGGTTTTCCATCACTTTAAAATATTTCATTGGCAGAAATGTCAGGAAATCTTAGGTTTCTATGTTCAAAGACTAATTCCAGGTAGCCCCAATCCTACTCAGGGATTCAAATGTCATAAATCCATTGCCAGGGCCAGGAGGAAGTATGCCTGTAACAAAGCCCAGGAACCTGGGGGCAAGGGTGGGGCAGATAGAAAACTCATAGATGCTGCCTCTGAACTAAAGAGATATGACAAGTATCTACCCAGAAGACCAAAAATCATTTCCCTGCAAAGACATTTGCACTAGAATGTTTACTGAAGCTCAATTCATAATTGCCAAGTTGTAGAAGCAGCCCAAACACCCATCAATTCATGAATAGATTAACAAACTGTGTTATTTGTATACCATGAAATACCATTCAGTGATAAAAAAGATGGAACACATTGTTCTTAGTAAAGTATCTCAATAATGGGGAAAACATTATCCAATGTACTCAATACTATTATGAAACCAATATATAAACACTTAGACACTCATACTAATGATAGAACACAAACATAGTCTAGCAAGGCAGGGGAGAGGAAGAGGAGGAGCTGGGAAGGGGGAAGTGCGCTGGGTGGGAGGAAGGAAGGCATTTGGTGGGATCTCACCTAATGTGCACGATACAAAGGTATATTTCAAAATAATGAAGAATAAATTTTTAATGTCTTCTCACAAAAAATAAGTGAGGTGATGGATATGTTAATCTGTTTGATTTAAGTATTCCCCATTGTATGTCAAATCATCACATTGTACCCCATACATGTATATAGTTATAATTGGAATTAAAAATTAAGTTAAAAAACATGCTGTAACTAAGCACTTAATAGAGGCTATCACATTTATAAATGTTTATAAATTTTATGAAAACTAATTCAGAGAGTTTAAACTAATTGTCCTAATCCTACATGTATCATTTGCTTTTCTATATTTGATGCTGAATCCATTCTTACTCTCTCTCTCCCAGAGTCAGGATTCTGACAGTTCTTGCTTTCCCAGTTGAGTGTGGTGTGTGAGAAGGTGCAGCCACGTGCATCCTGCTGCACAGAAATGCCCTGTGGTGGGCACTCTTGGAGGGCAGCAGAGGTGCTGGGGGGTCCCGCAATCTCTACCACCTTCATGCAGGGTGCCTTAAATCCCAGATCTAAAATCGCCTCCTTGTTTCTACTTGTACCTTTGATTTTTCTTGAATACTGAAAATAATACTTAAATATAAACACTAGCAGCTAGAATGAATATAGCACTTTAAGCAAAATGGGATTGCTTATTAGTTTTCATGAACTATATGTCATTGTCCTGTACTAGCTCTACCTTAGAAATAAAGATGGCAGGGCTACGCTGTGTGAAGCAACTGACCGGATTTTAGATTGCTTAGCCTCCCCAAGTAGCTGAGAGAAGAGAGCATTTTTTGCTTTTAGCTGTCCAGCTAGATCATTGCCACTGAACAAGTGTACCAGGACCTTTTGTCTCTTGGGCCACATCCATACTGCTGCTATAGTTGGAATGTGTCCCTGAAATTTCACAAGTTGGAAATGTAATCCCCAATACAACAGTGTAGAGAGGTGCACCCTTCCAGAGATCTGTGTTGCATTCCACCCCCTCTCCACTCACTGTCTGATGCCTGCTCTCTAGCCCCTCTGCTTCTGCCTTCTGCTCTGAAGGGACACAGCAAGGAGGCCCTTGAAAGGTGTAGGACCCTTGTCCTTGGACTTTCTAGCCTCCAGAAATGTAAGAAAGAAATCTCCATTTGACACAAATTACCCAGTCTGAGATATTCTGTTAGAGCAGCACAAAATGGCCTAAGACAACTGCCCTATCAGGACCAAAGTGGCCGGAGTTCACACACTCTGCTGCCAAGGACACCTCCAGAGACCTCCTCCTGGGTTTGCTGCAGCTGCCCGACACTCAGGTGTTCCTGATGCACTCTCATCAGTTCAGATATTGGCATTTTGGCAGATTCTGGAGCTAGCATCATTCTGGATCCATAGCTCTGAGGACAAAAGCCAACATTGACTTCAGCACACATGTTGGATCAAATCCTAGGGACAATTAATCTGTGCAGATGGTTTCCTGAAGATAAGGACACAAACTCCTATGGGGATGTCATGCTCGCCTGAATACAGCAACTGGGGCGACATGGAATCCTCCAGGTGCTCGGTTTAAGGCTGTCCTGAGATGACATGGTGAGACCAGGGGACATGGCTTTCACTTTCTTTCAGTCACGGTGACACCTTTTGCAGTTAGCTCATCATGCATATATATTTACAGTGAATCCTACAATTTACAGTGAATCCCAAGCCCCTCTTGTCTTTTCTTTCTAATTGTTCTTCATCTCTACTTTTTTTGTGTGTCTTGGAAACCACTAACCTATCTGGCCATGATTGCCTCTTGCTTGGGCTACTTGAGCAGCCTCAGGGGGCCATTGTGTCTGTGCTTTCCCCTCCTTCTCATCTGTTCATTAGCCGGAGCAGTCTTTCCACAGCATAATCCTTGCAATGTCCTCACTGCAGTCTTTCAAAGGATCTTTGTCATTTACAAGGATCTTCATGATCTGGCCCCTACAACGCCACCAGCCCATAAAGTACGTTATGTTTCCCCTGCCTTCTAGTTCCTCTTCTCCTTCCTCCCAGTCTCAGCCTCATTTCAATCTCTCTATTTCCTCTGGCCTTCACACATATCATCCCAGTCCTTGAAATTTAGCCCCTCCCTTTGGCTTGCATTATGCTTACTTGGACTTAAGATTTTAGCTAAATGGAAGCTTTTCCAGTTTGCCTTCTGTGGATGCCATAGATTTCATGCACAATTTTGCAATCAAGTCCTGGGGTACATCCCCCAGCTCAGTGCTCCTATGATAACAGCATGCTCATGAGGGCAGGGGCATGATGGAATCCTCCAGCACCAGTCCCAGGGCTCAGAGCGTAACCTCCTACAGGGGAAGAAATACAGGCAGGTTACCATCCGTGATGCTTAATTTCCAGCGTCGACTTTACCTCACAATGTCCAGATGAAACACTGTCACTAGCTGTGTCTGTGAGGGTGTTTCCATGTTTACTGAATGGCTCAGCAAAGCAATTTTCTCTCCTAAATGTGGCTGGATCGCATCTAATCTGTTGTGGGCCTGAATGAATAAACAAAAATGCAGAGAAAGGAAGCGTTTTTCTGCCTGCTCGCCTGATGAGCGGGGACGTAGATCTTCTCTTTCTCTTGCACTGGGATTTATGCAGACAGCTCCCCTGGTCTCAAGCCTCAGGACTTAGACTAGAATTACACCAGCAGCTTTTGGGGGTCTCCATCTATGCATTTCTCAGCCTCTGTGATCTCATGAATCAATCCTTCATAATAAATCTCTCCCTGTCCCTCTGCTTCTCTCATATATATATTTTTAAATAAAATTATATATTTTCTAGAGCTTATATATAATCACATATTCTATATATTTATATACGTAATTATATATAATCCTATTTTCTATGTATTTATATACGTAATTATATGTATTCCTATATACATCTATACTTTCTCTCTTTACTATTATATCATTTTATATAGTCATAGACATATGTAGGTCACTGCAACAGTTCTGAGGCAGGCTGTATTATGTTCCATTATTTCATTCCCAAGAAACACAGTGGCAATGGCTTTTCTGATTGATCCATGCAAATTTCAACTTGTTTGGCTTACTGGTATTGCTGGAGGAGCTTCATTTCTTTCTGTCTGTGCAAATTTTACATTGTGAACTTCGTATATCTCAAAACTTGTAATGACCCACATATAATCATAGAGGTAAAGTTTTTCATATGTACATGAAGGGGCTGTCCAGAAAGTATCCAGTCGTTGCTAATACTGTTTCAGCACACACCCCCCACTTCTCAGGGGAACTCTGAGTAATACACCATTGTACCTATTCTCATGCACCTGCTCCAGGGACGAGCACAAGCCTCCCGCTCAGTAAATTCTCATTACATTTTGCTGAATTAAATGAATGGAAGCATTTTTTTAACCACTGGAATGTGGCATCACAACAACAAATGCCAGAGTCCATGCATGTGGTCCAAATCTATTTTTAAAAAAAGGAGAAGAAGAAGAAAAAATAAAACCTTTCAACTGTATCTGCCTTTGCACAGATTATGTCCAGGAAGAAGAGGCTCAATTCAAATGGAAAACGAACTGCTAATCCTCAGAGTCAACTGGGGATGTAGAAATCAGTCCCTGGGGAGGGATGAGGGCACTGAGCAAACTCAGCTTCCTCTAAGAAAGAAACCAAAGAATAAGGCTTGAAATGTGGTTTCATGCAGATTCATGCAGGTGGACGGCTCGAGGTACTGTTTCCTCTCAAGAGCATAAGCTACACTCTCCAGGGCTCGTCAGTGTGAGGACACGGTACCAAAATCTTACCTAGATCAAACCGAATCCATCATTTTTCTAGAAAATGTTTGAGCATCGTGGAATAAAATATTCATTAGGAACACTTCAGTGGCTCTAATGATCCTGACACTGAACTTGCAGTTTGTTGTCTGGAAGATGGACCTTTGTGACAGTGAGGAGTTCGCTGTGTGCTTGTGTGTGTGTGTGATTCTTCACCTTCCTTCCCCAGGCTCCTTCCAGACACATTGTCAGCAAAGAACCTCTGATTCAAGAGATACAGCGGAGCCCCACACTGAGTGTGGTTGGATGGGCAGTGTCTCTTTTGTTCAGTTTTAAATAAACTGCAATGTTCTGAGGGATAACTGCTCAAAGGAAGCTGACAGTTACAGATGGAGGTCAGCTCCCAGCAGCTACTTTTGCTGAACAGGACGGCAGGCATCACATGCACCAGAGCACCGAGGGAAAGTGTTAAGAGCCGGCCTATAAGGGAGGCTGATGGCGCAACCTCCCAGCCACAGCAGGGATGGACAGCAGAGAAGGACGAGGGTTGAGTGCCCACTGTGTGTGACATCACAGACTGAATCCTAATCACAATTGTAGTGGCATCTTTTATAGATGAACGGTTTGCAGGTCAGAGAAAGCCAGTGCCGTGTCTAGGCTGAATCCGTCCATCCCAGGGGCCCCCTTCATTTTTCTTGACCCAAACCCTAACCATTAGCTGACCAGCCCTCTGCATTCAAGGGACTTGCTGAAAATTCCGTGATCATCTTCCACATGATAGGGCACCTGGACCTTTAAGTCTTTGCACTAAGGAAACATTTCCTCTTCAAAAATTATCTGTGAGTAAGCAAAACAGATTTGAAATATAATAAACAAAGGCTTGGAGATACTTGTTAAATCACTTGCCTAGTGTCACAAGGTCAGGATGGGACCCAGGTGTTGCCAATATCAAATTCTGTGCTCTTTCTACCTTCCTAGATCTTTCTTTACTTAAAAAGATGTAGAAAAAAATCTCTCCTGGATTCTCTTGTATTTTTAATATCCATAAACCAGAGTGTGTGTGTGTTTACTATCCATTCTGCTCGTTCTCTCTCTGCCAAGTTGAAGATTCCGAACGCAGGTCGTGTGAGAGCTAGGACTGTGGGACCTGTACCTGGTCTCCTTCCTTGCCTGATGGGTGCCATGATGGACAAAGCTGTTAATGAACTCCCCACTCCCCAAGCATAGAGTTCCCTGATTTCACTCGCCATTGCCATAGTCTGAACCCACAACATAATTACTGAAATTAGCTCATGTCTCAATGGAGATAATTCTTTTGGATAAAAAATGTGAATTCTAACAGTGACTATAGCATTTATTGTTGTTATGTTTATTTCAATTACATAGGGTGTAATTTTACTTCTGATCAGCATTTATCACTGGACCCTCTCCTGCAGCTTCCCGGTTCTTCTCCCACGTTACTTCCTGGCTATCTTGACCACCAGCCCCAGCATGAATCTATGCTACCTGTTATTTCTTTGAACACAATCAAATCATGGTTAGATTTACTTACTATTTTAAATATATTCCATGGTTCATGATCCTACAGTGAATTCCAAGTGCAGTGGCCTGGGAAACCAACATTTGAGACCTTCCTCAAGAGACCCACCTGGCTGTTTCTGCCTTAGGCCTCAGTGCTTGCCCTGGCAGACCAGATGTTGCAGGCTCCTCGAACTACTAGTTGCTGAACACATCCGTACAAGTGAACTGTTCTCCCCATGCCACCTCTTCCACCATCTTTGCTTGGGAAAATCCTATCCACATGGCACACGGATCTCAAATGATGATTTATTAAGATGTTTCCTCAGTTCAAGCTAGAAATCACCTTTCCTATCCTGATGCTCTTCAAGTACATGGTTAGATGGCCCTTTGCAAAGTACTCATACATTTCATGCTATTGAAAGTATTTATGTGCAATCTCTCTTATTCTGTTACATCATATGATGCTTCTTATTGTTTAACATCCTGCCCACATCAAGCTCAGCATGGTGACTTATATGCAGATGAAAGGGGATAAGTCAATTTTGTTTAAAAATACTTTTTAAACTTTTCAAAGTATGACATTCTCTGCTCTTAGCTTAATACCATATTTCAAAGAATCCAATGAACGATTTTTGTGTACATCTAAAATTAGAAATGCAATTTCTTATCTTCTGCCAATTCAACTAGAATATAATGCTTTCTGCAATAGAGAATTTGTATGTTATATTTATTGAAACAGTTCAATTGGATGTCTGAGATTTTATTTGCAATCTCAAACCACTTAATACAAATAAAGAAAACATAGCTGAGGTTAATTGGTTAAAGGATTCTAAAACTATTTCACACTCAAAATCACTTATCTGAGATTATTTTCAACTTAGTTATGATGCCTATCTTTTTCTTCATGAATTACCATCCTCTGTGCTATCAAGAGCTTTGTGCACAATTGGTTCATGTTTTGTTTCCAAGCCAATTGCATCAATTCTGCAAATTTCAATGCTGCAGATTCTGACATCTGACATCAATAAAAGCTTTTAGACAAGAATGAGGAGCCGGGTTTATTCTTCAAACAGTCCTTAGCTGGTTCTGAAAGAAACATCGAAGAGTTCCTGTGTCTCCCCCAGCAGGATCAAAAATAGTTTTGATTTTTTTTTCGAAGAACTGATGGAGAGAAAGACTTGAACATAGCTCTTCAAAAGGTATGGAGCAATGTGATAAGGGTCAGAGGAAACTGACCCATCTTTGTCTCCAGGTGCTGTTTCTGTCAGCACCATTTGCCAGAGCAAAACCAGCAGAAAAGTTGGATGAGGGAATCCAATGAATGAGGAGAAACTCAGAAACGGCTAGAAAGTGTCAGACATAAAAGGCTTGATAATTTCAAGAACAGTACCAGGTCTGGCTGGCTAACAGGTACTCAGTGCATCTTACTATACATTTTTATTTTTCACCAGAAATTTCTAAGATTGCTTTTAAATAAACAGGAAATACAGTTTTTTTAAGCCACAGAGGTCATGTTTTATTGACTGAACATTCAATTCTTTGGCTTCTAGATTCCATAAATATCATACCCCCTGGTACCTGATATAGAAATTAAAAGTGATTATTGGCTTGATTTTATTCATTATATTTATTTATTTTTATTTTTAAAAGATTTATAAGAAATACCTGTAGGCTTTCAGATTCTGCCTTCAAGTGATATTACATCACTTCACAATTATTAATTTTATTTTTAAAAAATTCACAAAGCAAGTCATTTATTGAAAAATATTTTACCTATTGAGATGTGCTTTTTCTTCAATGAAAGTTAGCATGTATAAAGCACTGATTTCCTCAGAGAGTAAATTCCAACACTATTTATGGCAATCATATCTAAACTCTTTCACCAAAAAAGGGTGCTAGAAATCCTCAGTACATTATTTGATAACTTTCCACTAGGATGGTAAAACTCCAACTGTTTTATGGGCCTGTTTTAAGGGCCTTTATGTATAACTGTGTGGCATGTACATTGAACTACACAAACTTCTATCAAAATGATTTTTCCATAATTCCAGTGTAACTCTCATATTTACAATCCTTTCATTAATTTTTGTCTTCAGGGTAGTTAGGAATTGCATTAGAATTGTATACTATTATCTGAAGATGGCTCCTCTTCCCTGCAAATATTCCAGAGATCATATCGTGTTGGTAAAATGCTACGAAATGCAAGAGATTGAAGGACACAGAGAGGGCTGATGAGACTGTCATGAATTGCATGTTGTAAGGTGATTTGTTCCTGTAGCATGATTACCTGCCTCCGAGCTGCTCACTCACCTAAACATCACTTGGGAACCCTGCCAATATGCACCACGTGCCTCTCTGTATGGCAACCTTTGCACGGATCTACCACGTAGGCTCACCCCCTCAGATCTAAACAGAAATTGTTCCTGTACTCATAACTCTACCCTAGAAAAAAGGGGAAAAAAGCTCTGCCAAAAACTCAATGTAGTATAATAAACACTAAAATGTACTCAATTAGAAAACAGTAGAGAGGAGATTAAATCAACATGTTGGACCAAGTGCACATACCACTTGCTCTTGTCCAAATTCCTAGGAAGGATGGACAAAAATTAGAAACATCTAAAAATAAATAAAGTCATAGAAGTACTAGAAATCAAGGAAGAATGCCATTATCTAAACAGAAATTTGAGAAATATGGATCTCTACAGACAGAAATTTGCAAACAAAATGAACATAGAAGTAAGAATAAGTGTCACAGGAATGGAAGAAAAAGTATCCAATGTACACAGCCCTTCTATGAAACTAATATATACTTCTCAAATGAAAGAAACAACTTAATTCTAGCCCAAGAATATGGGGAGGGGGTGGGGAAGGGGAGGGGAGAAGGGTGGCTGGGTGGTGGGAGGGTAACCGGAAAGATCACCTATATTTCTGTCTAACAAGGGTACAAATGATCTTTTCTAGAACTAGAATGTAAATGTTTTGACACAATGACTATGCAAATGACATGAAATTTATGTGAACCAGCTTGATGAAAGTATTTCAAAAGGTATATGAAAACACTACACTGTACCCCATGTTTGTATTAGTGTAATAATAATAAAAAAAAAGAAGTAAGAATAAGTTGAAACTGTAGAAAAACAAACTAAATTAAGAAGGGACGATAAACTCAAAAAGAAAATGTTACACTAAAAAATGAGAATTGATGTAAGAAAAGAAAGAGAGAATTAGAATAATAATTTCAAAGAGACAAGAGAAAATAATTAGAATCATAAGAAAAATAGAGCACATTAAAATATAATTCTTTTTCTTTATTATTTGTAGATTTAGGGGCACAGGTGCAATTTTGTCACACTTCATGATGAAGTCTTGGCTTTCAGTAACATCATCATTCAATAGTGTATAAAAAATGTGATTTGTGATTCTTAAAGAAAAATTACTAAAGCTTCATAATAAGTAGGAGACTCCTTAAGAGAGAATTAGCAAACTAGGAGTTTCAACCATGAAATTTCTCTCAAGTAAAGTACAAAAAGACTAAGGTACATGAAATAGCATTTTTAAAGTTTAGATATAGAATGAGTATATTCAAAAGGTCCCACATCCTTCTAATAGGCATCCCAGGTATCTACAATACAGAAGAAACAATGAAAGCAAGACAAAAAAATATTTTCCCATAGTCCTTAGAATTAAAGAAACAAGAAAATGAAAAAAAGAGTGCCCAGAAATGTCCACTTAATCCTACATGGTGTGAATCCAGAACAAGTCTAAGAGTTAGAGTAAAAATTCCTCTTTCTTAATTGGGTTATATCTTTCATAAGAGAGCTATAAATTGGTTTCATAGTAAGACTGACTACATTGGATACTTTTTCTTCCATTCTTGATATACTTTGCTAAGAAGAATATGTTCCAGCTCCATGCATGTAAACATGTGGGAGATAAAGTCTCCATCTTTCTTTAAGGCTGTGTAATATTCCATGGTGTACAGATACCACAATTTATTGATCCATTCATGGGTCAATGGGCACTTGGGCTTCTTCTATGATTTAGCAATTATGAATTAGGGTGCAATAAACATTCTGGTACATACATCTTTGTTATAATGTGATTTTTGGTCTTCTGGATATATACCTAGTAGAGGAATTGTAGGATTGAGTGGCATAGAATATAAATGTCTTAACACAATAATGGCATAAGAAAATGCCATAGAGGCTATGTTAACCAGTTTGATGAAAACATTTCAAATTGTATATAAAACCAGCGCATTGTACCCCAAGATTGCATTAATGTACACAGCTATGATTTAATTTAAAAAGAGAGAGAGAGAGAGATTGAGAATTGCCTTAAAAAAAAAACTCCTCTTGATAATCAATAACTAAGTTTCTCAAAGGAAGATCATCACTGGCAGCTCAAGTTGATGAAAGATGATAGATTTAGGTTTAAAATTCTGAGAAATTTAAGGAAAAACTCAGAATTTTACTTCTGTCAAATCCATCTAGCATTGCCATGTCAAAGCAAAAAGCGAAATAAAAGCATATTAGATATTCAAAGTCTCAAATTATGCATCATTCATAGGCTGTTTCTGACGGTATTTTTTAATTTTGGATTATAGCAAAATAAAAAATAAACTAAGAAGGAGGAATATTTGCATATAAGAAAGAGTACAGGGACATAATGTTTGTCTAACAGTTGTAGACAATTTACATATTAGCAAAAAGTAATAGCTAATAAATATATGACAAGATTAAAGAGATGACCATTGCTATACATTAAGATGCAAGCACAAAACAGCTATATACACTTTAGAAAGCCCATATGAACAAAACATTCCCAAACTATTAGAATAATTGTTGCCAGTGGAGGAACAATGGGAATGGAGAACTAGGATAAAGGGAGAAATGATCCAAAACAAGACAATATGCGTGCAGACCGACAATGGGGGGCATTAGTTTGATTAACTCGACCTGACGAAAACAAATGCTAAGAAACATACATGTTTACATACTTAGAACAAGTAAAAATTCATGTTGCAAGTTTGAAACTACCATCTATTAATACACAAAATGCCACCTACCAAAACCTGTGAGATACAGACAAAGCAGTGAGGGGCATGTACAGAGATCATTTCAAAAGTTTTGAGATACACAACAATCATGAAATACAAAATCCACGAGGACAGAAATAAATGAAGCCCTCCCAGCAAGACCAATAAGCTGAGAAAATTAAGAATTTCACAGGTGAATCGGGAAGGACATTGTCGGCTGTGCTTCTTGGAAGTGAAATAACGGACTATCTGACAGCCTGTCTCAAAACTATTGTAGTGACCCACATGTTAACCTCAATTAAACATATCAGTGAAAGAGAGAAAGAAGGGACACATTGTTACAAAAATGGGATAAAATAAGATGCATGGTAAAACACTATGAATAATTATGCAAATCGTTTCAACACCCCAGTTTTTCCAAAAAAAAAAAAAAAAATTGACCACCCAAAACTTACTGAAAAAGAAAACAAAATTTTAGTATCTATTAAATAAAAGTTGACCAAAGCAAAAACAAAATAAAGGTGTTTCTAAATGCATGTATCCAGTGCCTCAGACTAGGGGAGACTTCACAAAGTTTGTGGGAAATTGGAACTGAAAGACAAAATATAAAATTTGAAATATATTTCTCAACATGAGCTCTGTCAAATTCAGGACACTTTTATAAGTAATGATACCAGCCATTTGGTCCACAGAAATGATTGTTAATCTTTTTTAAAATTATTAATTGAAGAAAAATGGGTACTGCTTCTAGATTTCGTTAAGATTAGGAGACAAGGCTCGGCGCCTATAGGTCAACCAGCTAAGATGCCAGCCATGTACACCTAAGGTGGCGGGTTCGAATCCCCAGCCGGGACCCGCCAAACAACAATGACGGCTGCAACCAAAAAATAGCTGGGCATTGTGGCGGGCGCCTGTGGTCCCAGCTACTTGGGAGGC
>NW_003852417.1:4930333-4965785 GCF_000181295.1 Otolemur garnettii
AGGTTACTCTGAATTCGTTTTCACTAAGGGAAAGGGTTTGAGGTTGCTGTGAGCTGTGACACCACAGCACCCTACCCAGGGTGACACAGTGAGACTCTGTAAAAAAAAAAAAAAAAAAAAAAAAGATTAGGAGACAAAAACGTCAGAAGGAGCCAAATCAGGACTGTAACATGGATGCCTAATGATTTCCCTATAAACTTTCACAAAATCTTCCTTGTTTAGCGAAAAAAAATGAACAGAGAGATAACTGTGGTGAAGGAGTGTCTAATGAAGATGTCCCAAGCATTTATCTTTTTCTAAAGCTTTGGCTAACTTTCTCAAAACACTTGCAGAACGAGATGATACTGTTCTTTGGCCCTCTAGGAAGTCAACAAACAAAATTCCTTGTGAATCCCCCCAGACTGCTGCTATGACCTTTATTCTTGATCAGCCCACTTTTGCTTTGATTAGAACACGCGCCCCCCCCCCCCACCTTGGTAGCCATTGATTTGATTGTGCTTTGTCTTCAGGAGCGTACTGGTAAAGCCACGCTTCATCTCCTATAAAAATTCTTCTTTGAAGAAATGCTTCAGGATCTTGCTCCTAATTATTTAAATTCTCCATTGTAATTTCTGCTCTTGTCTGCAGCTGATCTTGCTACAACAGTTTTGGCCCTCATTGAGCAGGAACCTTGCTCAACTTTGTTTTTTCGATCAGTATTGTGTAAGCGGAGCCAGTTGAGATGTTTACGGGGTTAGTATTGTTTCTGCTGTTACTCATTGTTCCTTTTCAACTGGGACAAGAGAATAAAGATGATGTGGCTGGTCTGCTAGCATGGACTTCATCTTCAATACCACCTTATCCCTCCTTCAAACAAGTTATTCATTGATAAACTGTCAATTTCTTTAAAGCATCATTCCCATAACTTTTCAAAAAGCATCAATTATTTCCCCACCCTTCCACCCAAGCTTCATCAATGTGATGTTTGCTTTGGCTTCAAGTTGATCAAAATTCTGCTCTGACAGGCCTCTTTTCAAATTGATGTCTTATATTGTCAGTGCCTCAAACTAAGATTCCTGTTCCGACATGTTATAGCAAGCTAATGAGAGTTTATACTGGTATGGAAAGAATTGAAATCATGTGTGTTTTTTCATAATGCATATTTTTCATGAACCTTCAAAATAATCACAAATTATTTTGGATAGTTTTGCTCAAATTTTGACTCTAGCAAAATGCAAATTAAATGCAAAGTGTAATTGTTGCAAATGCAATTATTGGAAGCTATTTCCATGGCATCCAGACTGATTTAAAAATAAGTTGCACGAAAGATTATTTCCTTTATTATTCAAATTGATCCATAGAACTGAAAAATAAAGAATTATACCCAAATCATTTTATCATGCTTATTATAATCTTCATAGTAAAGCCAGAAAAATGCATAATAAAAGAAAACTAAAGGCAATTTCATTCTAAAATAAAATCAAAAAACTTATAAATAATATATTCAAAAGCAAAATGCAATTATATAGTAACAAAATTCATAGTCTATTTGGGTTTGCCCTAAGAAAGCAAGGTTCTTTAATACTAGAAATTTATCAGTGGAATCATTCATATTAATGAATTAGTTCTAAACATAATCTCAATAATTGAAGAAAATATTCAATAAAGTATAAAACAGTCATGATTTTTAAATTCTAAAATTATAATAAAAGCAACTTTTTAAAACCTGATTAAAATTCTAGGCCAAAGATACACCATGAACATTGCATTTAAGGCTAAGACTTTTTTTTAAGCAATCCCATTACAATCTAAAAATGGAAGAGGTTGTCGAATATTACCACTTATAGCTAATATTCACTAGAGATCCCACATTGTATCATTCAATACAATAGCCATGAGCCACATGCGAGTACTGACGTTTGAAAGGGGGCGAGACCCAATGGAGATATGCTATTAAGTGTAAAAGGCACACTAGATTTCAGACACTTGGTGGAAAAAGAAATAAATGTCTGATTTGTAACTTTATGCTGATTGTACGTACTGTGACCTGTGAGGCCACAACACAGCACAGCACTCTACTGAGGGTGACATAGTGAGACTCTGTCTCAAACATAAATAAATAAATAAATATTTAGGTATAAAATTGTACATGAATGGTATAAATATACACATACATTTTTTTGAAGGATACACACAAAAACATGTATCCTTAAATGAGAAATCTTCACATCATCTTAATGCTCATTTTAACAACACAAAATTTTGCATAAAATTCCCCCTATAATTCTATTATTTTGGTGACGGGAAAAGGGAGACAACGATTTCTAAAATAAGATGTTCTTAAAATCAAATGGGATAATGATAAAGCGTTAAATAAAGGTGTGACCCGAGATAACACTGGGGAAAGGGTTGTGCTCTTGATGTATTAAAAGAATAAAAATTTACTTGTAATACAGCACTGTCAACTTGAATTAGGAATGGATAAACAGATTAGTGAAAAGAATAGAAAACCCCCCAAATGTAATAATCTAATTTATGTTAGACAATAGTTTAATTCAGATGGAAAAGATTGTCTGTTTCGTAAATTGTACACTGCTACAACTGCTATTTATTAAAAAAAATTTCTAAAATTAAATACCAGCAAAATTAAAAAGGTTTTTAGAAATCAGTAAAATAGGACCCCATATGTGTAATTTAAATGTGGTAAGAATGTTGTAATAATAGCCTGAAAACTGAAAGCTTAAAGAAAAGATTAAAAGTCTGCCCATATTTAAAACATATGGTAAAAATAACATAAACTATGTAAATTGATATACCAAAATTTAGAAAAAAAATTAAATAGTATGCCAGACAAAGGATGAATTTCTATTAAGGATAAGAAAAAAGACATGCTCGGTGCCCATAGGACAGTGGCTGGCAGGTTCAAACCCAGCCTGGGCCAGCTAAATGACAATGACAACTGCAACAGAAAAATAGCTGGGCATTATGGCAGGCGCCTGTAGTCCCAGCTACTTGGGAGGCTGAGGCAAGAGAATTGCTTAAGCCCAGGAGTTTGAGGTTGCTGTGAGCTGTGACAGCACAGCGCTCTACCAAGGGTGACATAGGAAGACTCTTGTCTCAAAAAAAAAAAAAAAAGAAAGAAAAAAGAAAAATCAGGATAATCATAGAATAAAATAGGCAATTCCAGAAGAGCAAGATCTAATTGTCCAGGATTGTGTTAAAAAGAATTCAACTTTTCAAGACCTGTGCATCTTTGATCTGATTTATTCCTAAGTATTTCCCATTTTTGATATGTATTTTAAACCCAATGAACATTTTAAAGAATTTAAAAATGGTACTTTTCATTTGAAAAGTCTTTAACCTTGTAGAGGTTGTAACAGAAAATTCCCCATGACTGGTTCATTACAGATGGCTTGCTGAGGAATGAAATGTTAAACCCATGCACAGCATGGAGGAGACACGCCTTTTCCATCTTGCCCCCTAAGCGTTCTGGGCTCCATCTTGCTTTTCCAGTAATTTTTGTGTGGTCAGACCATCTACAGCTTTATGGTGGGACAGGCAGTAGGTGCCCAGGGTATTGTTGAATTTTCTCTCCATTTCAAAATATTTGCCTATCAAAATGCCGCTAGGCAGACAAGCCCCAATTTAGTGGAACTCAGTTTCTCCCTTGGACAAAGGGCAGTGACAACTGGATGTGGCTTCTGTAAGGTGTATGTGGGTGATCCACCTTTGAGTTGTACCGCATCTTGGATGACAAGATATGAAACAATGATGCTTGTGAATCTTCTCTCAATAAGACACTCCTGTAAAGGAGATCTCCCATGGCCAGGATTCTCTGGCTGTCTAGTCAAAGAAGCTTGAACACAGGCAGCTTAGGAACTAGTAAGACCAGAGAAGACTTAGCCAGCTTCCATCACATAACGTCTACACCTCAGTGCATCTTGCTCACAGGCTGAGTTCTCAGCATAAAATACACATCTAACTTTTAACCTTGGCCCTTTTCCATCAATTCAATGGGGTTGTCTTAAAAACTAGCAAACAAAAACAAACAAACAAAAAACCAAACAAAACCTAGATGGTTTGTTAAACTAAGAAGTTTGGTGCAGACAGGGAACATGGAAATCGTGTGATCACACACATCTATCCGTGTTTCATCCAGGCTCATCAGCAGTCTCGAGGGTCTCTGTGGACCACTTCCACTGATAACCAACTTACCAGATAGATCATTCGATCTCTGATTATTGTTTTAAATTATCCTATTGGGCTGAAATGTCCTCTGAATTTTCCACCCACTGGTGCTGCTACCTAGAAATTTCTCTTTCTCTTGGCATCTCCCTAACACTTGAAAACAATATGAAGGTCCCGATTCAGTTTTTGTTTTTTTTTTTTAAACCAAATGTCTCCTTTTCTGCCAGTGCTACCACTTCATGTGAAGTGGACTGTGGACTTTATGATATTTAATAGACGAGTTGTTCTCCTTTGGATAAACTTGTTTGTCATTTTTACGTTTAAACTTTGATGAGTTGAGTGGGATGTACTTGGTATCCTTGATGGAGCCAAGTAATGTAGATAGCAGCAGAGTTCATCCCAGTGATGGCATGAAGCTGCTTGAATATTCTGTTTTGCTTCACAATCACGCCTAGGTCAAGATCATCTTCAGATGATGTTATCGATCTTATAAAGTAAAATGTAGGCTCCGCGCCTGTGGCTCAAGCGGCTAAGGAGCCAGCCACATACACCTAATGTGGCGGGTTCGAATCCAGCCCGGACCTGCCAAAAAACAATGATGGCTGCACCCAAAAAATAGCCGGGCGTTGTGGAGGGCGCCTGTGGTCCCAGCTACTTGGGAGGCTGAGGCAGGAGACTCGCTTGAGCCCAGGAGTTGGAGGTTGTTGCGAGCAGTGAAGCCATGGCACTCTACCTAGGGTGACAGCTTGAGGCTCTGTCTCAAAAAATAAATAAATAAAGTAAAATGTAAAGGTGTTATTGCAACTGATGCTCTGCCAGCCACGGGTCTCCTCCCTCTCCGTCTCTCTCTCCCCCACATTAAGTTGTATTTTGTACATACCTAAGTCAAAGCACTACTCAGACCCTTAGTAACAAAAGAAAGGCCTCTGAGAACAGAAAAAAATCACTGAATGAGACTTCTAAGCAATATTTTATAGATATTATGCTTGGAAAGAGCTTTCCTGAAAGTAATCTCACATTAAAAAACGTGGTTCTAGCCATGATCATGGCTGAACCCTGCTCAAGTGTCCGTCAATTCTTGTATGACCAAATTGCATTTGTCTCCCTGATTTCTCCAATACCTGTTCAAAGAGAAAGATGACCTCACTTCTAGTTCCTAATGAAAAGATGGGATTTTAAAAACTAAAATAAAAGGTTTTGATTTATGGAGAGTATATTCTCTTCCTTGAGGTAAAACACCGAAAATTCTTTCCCTCCGGTGAAATTCAACTTATTAGGGGCTCTGAGGACAGCTCACTATTTACCGAGCCTCATCACTGCGTATCTATTTCCCCTGGTATTTAATAAAACCTTTCAAGGGCCACAACATCATTTTCGATGGCATGGGAATGAGAGAAGTCCAATGAGGGCAAACGGGAATGGTCAGAATAGGACGGAGGCACAAACACATTACCTTTGCCTTTGCATTTGGGAGGTTCAAAGAATCAATTTGCTCCAGAAAACCACAAAACTGCCTTCTCCTGCTATTACAAGAACCACTTTCAAGAAAGATTTTTAAAAGCTTAAAAAAAAAAAACCCAAAAACCCAGGAAGCTAAAACTAAACAAAGACCCCTGACTGCCACGACAGGTGAGGGGGCTGCACCCTCCAGGTGACTGTTTTCGGCCAAGTCCTGGCCCTGACACCTGGGAGATCAGGATGACAGCAACCAAACCACGCTGATCTCTAGATTCACCTTCTTACAGAAAAAGCCACATCCTGGAACTTGCTCTGAAGATTTCCTTGTTTCACTCAAGCTAAGAAAGAATCTCCCCACAGGCCAGAGCAACATGCCTGGCTAAGCTTCCCACAAAACCAGTGGCCGCTTGCCTGCGAGGCTGTCCTTTCACTGAGTGGCTTACAGATATGTCATCGCTGACTCATATCTCATAAACATGACTTACAAAAAAAGACCCGTGTCAGCTGGGTTCTATTAAACTATAAATGAAAAAACAACCCTGCATTCAGAATACCTAACAGCCCGACGCCCACAGATTCTCTGGCTCACCCCTCACAGCATCTTGCGGTGGTCCCTAGCACTGTAAAACACACAGACCTCATCGGCTCCCATCAGCCTCTCTCCACACTCGCAGGAAAAGCTTCCCTGCCACAGAATTCGCCCCCACACATGCACGCACCTCGTCAGCACCAGCACAGATGAGGATTTATACTGTGATTCCAAAGAAAATAAATTGCTCCATTTGTACGTGACGAATGAAAGAAAAAGTCATTCTATGTCAAGCTGGAAATATACATCTTAAAAGCCAAAATTGTTACTGTGAAAAAAAAGTACCTTGTCTCTCTAGAATGCCTGGCGAATGTAATAATTCAATTAAAATGTGTTGTTCTTACTCTGGGAAGCCATTCATGCGTTCATCAATATTCTCGTTGGTTCTGTCAGTTCATAAAAACTTCGTGGTATTTTATGGGATTGTCTTGCACTGTAAATGATTACTATTTAGGGATCCTGGGAAGATGGAGAGGCACGGAAAACCCCAGACTCCTCTTCTCTCTTTATTTATATTTTATATAATGGTGTCTATGAAATCATTCAAAAGGAAAAAAAGGATGTAGGATCTTTAGTAGAACTTAAAATAAGGGATCCAAAATCATGCACTTTAGATTCTGGAAGGCATTTACACAAACTGCAAGGATAAGACATCCAGGATTCATAATGAGACCAGTGGAAGTTATTGTCTTGTGTTCTATGGGAGTAACACTACTTATAATAAACAAATTTTACAAATGTATAAAGGTAGCACCATGATATAAGTCTATTTTGTGCTCGCATAAATCCTCAATTGTCTTCTTCTCTGGTCTGTGACTTTCCTTTAAGTTTTGATTCTAAGACCCAGTCTCTTGCCATGCTGTGGCTCTGCTAATGTCAATATGTGTTTTCCAGAACAATTACCGGAGACATCTGTATGAAGATGGGGAAAAGGAAAGAGTGTGGGAAGTGATGCGCAGTCGACTTTGGGAAACCAGAATGGAGGTCGTACTTACCACTTCTGTGCCCACCCCATGGGCCAGAACTTCAGCCCCAGACCCCACCTAAACTTAAGGAGGGTTGGAAATGTCTCCCAGATTCATGCTCGGGATGAAAAAGGAATGGGTTTGGTAAATAGCAAGCCAGCGTCTGCCACCCCAAGAAATAAAAACATCCCTAGTTCTGCCAGGTCCCCTCTTATGGGGAGCTGGCATGACAAGTCCCACACTCTGCATTCATCACGACAGTCAGATGAGAATTTCAGCCGTGAATTCCAACCCCCGTGATTCAGTTCTCACTCGGGAGTTCCCTTCCCAGGGAGTAAGTATCAAAGACAAGATTTTCGACAGGTGTGTCGTGGGCTAGGGCCTTGGTGTTAGGAATAAAAATCACCCTGGCATTCTGCTCAACTGGATTTTAAAAATACATTTTATTTGAGTTGCCACATCAAGGAATGTCTTTCCATGAATTTTTTTATTTCAAATCTATATGCATTCAGTCATGAAGAAACACGTGTATTTCCCATTCTTTTCAAAAAGTCCATTTAGGCATCTTGTAAAATGCATTAAATGCAATAAGGGAAGGACAGATCCAGAATACTGAACATGGAATATTATTAATAATTAAGTTAAACGAATCCAGGGATAGTGGTAGCACGTGTAATGTGTACATGGACGTCTTTAAAAGGGAGGGATGCACTGAGGGCTGTAAACAGGCTCATTTAATAACGTCAGAGTGAAGGAGGAGACACAAACGCTGGGCCCAGAGTGGTCTTTCATGCTGGAGTGTTGTATTCTTTACTGCCTGGAACTCACCAATGTCCCCATTCATAGTAAGAACTGAATAGAGGGGAAGATCCTTGCAGAGAACGCTTAATATGAGTGATGAAATCAAGGACCCAATTTAAAAAGAAAGGAATGGATGGTCAATGATTACAGAAAGAAGGGAAAAAAGAATAGAGAAAAATGGAGACGGTTATCCCTGGAAATCTAGCTCATTTTGGATTAGAGGGAGGACACAAGAGGCAAGTTAGTGCGTGCATGTGTGTGTGTGTGAGTGTGTGTGTGTACGTGTGTCCACATGATCGGGGATGGATGTTGGACTGTCCAGATTAAACTAGTGAAGAATGGACAAGGAGCAGGAGAGGGAGAAGAGCCAAATGCACAAAACTCCATAAAAGGGAGCCGAGCGTCGCTGTGTTTGACTCAAAGGATATAAATAGAACATCATAGTATTCGGAATGTTTGTGGAACGTCCTATGATAACAATGAGCATCTTATTAAAAATAGCGGGCTTACCTTCCAAATTCTGTCAAAACATAGGGGGAAATAAAATAGTAGCCACCAGTACCAAAAGGCATAGTAAAAACGGAATGAATTATTATGGGCTGTATATTTACACAAACAGTTTGGCACAGAATGGGAATTCAACTTTAAAAAAAAAAAGCGGGAATGGTTCAATGATTTATGGTGTGTTTCTTGAATAAAATATTATGTAGCTATTAAAATGAATGTTGTGGAAACACCATAGCAACAAGTGAAAAATTGTGTATTATAGGATAGCAATAAAAAAGCAAAGTTCAAAATGATATGCATGCTACAATTACAACTGTATGAAAAAAACTGTGGGAAAGAAATGAAAGAAATTACTGCAAAAAATATTCTATATTGAAGGTGATTGGGATAGAGGGTGATTTGTATTATTATAGATTAACTGGTATGTTATTGTTTCACCTGTATGGTCTGTCTAACAAGGGTACAAGTGAACTTTTCTAGAACTAGAGTATAAATGTTTTAACACAATAACTAAGTAAGTGACACAAAGTCTATGTTAGCCAGTTTGATGAAAATATTTCAAATTGTATATGAAAACACTACACTGTACCCCATTTGCATTAATGAATACAGCTATCATTTAATAAAAAAAGAGATGTTTCTTTTATTTTTTTAAGGCAAGCATGAAATAAAGTTTATTAAGACAGAGAAATTCCAGAATAAGAGCCAGATATAGGCCTATAGAGCAAGATACGTCTACTATAGACAGCAAATGGAGATACTGTTGTTTCAATGAAAATAAGTAAAGCCAGAGAGGCTCAAACAAAACTATATGGCTTCTCTTGGTGTCTGACAGAACAAGGAGTGTCCCGGCTGAGTTGGGGAGCGCCAGGGTGGATGGAACTGAGAGGGCAGACAGTGGACACTCATGCCCCGGGTCTGCCTGGCCAGCCCTGCTAACGTCCCAGTCACCTGGCCCTGGCCCTGCCTTGCTCAAGTTTCAGAGACCTGGGGGGTGTGCATTGTTTCACCGGGACCAGGAGCATTGGGTTCTGTGCCTGCTGGGCTCCCGTGGCCCTTCCTTCAGCTTCTGCTGCCTGCCGCTCCTCCTCCCGCTGGTATCCATGAGAGGGAGAGGGCTGATGTCCTCAGGGGCTCAGTTTCCTCCTGTGTCATCCGGACAGCCTGGGTGAGAGTGGAATGAGGTGCGGTAAACGGTGACAAGACAGTGCCACACAGGTGGGGCTGCTGCTGCTAATGACATGAGAGCTGTAAGATGCCACCACAGCAGCATGGCTACCTTGCCTCTCTCCCTCTCTCTCTCTCTCACACACACACACAAGCATTTGCACACACTCGCGCCCACCTTCTCTGTGCCCTCAGCTTTGCCATTAGTGCACCCCCATTGCTCCCTCTTGGGTCCAACATCTGCTCACTCAACTCACCTTTCAAGGTCCCTCACATTCCACTGAAATCCCCCTTTGGTTTTGTCTGTCTGTAACCCCTTGGAACGACTTCTTGTCATCATTGATAGGAAGTAGTAATATTGCACTGTCAGGGTTTCTGTCCTGAATTTCAGACTAAAGAAATCTCTGCAAGGAAGTGCTGCCGTGGACGTTCTCAAGGTCTCTGCGGGCTCCCTTCATCCCGTTGGGTCCCCTGATGCCCTGACTTCAGCATCATACAATGTATCTTCATAACAGGAAAAATCTTGTCGCCCCTACATTTTTTGAAATAAAAAAATAAAGTGTACAGTTCGTGAAAAACAAAGTAAAATAAAAATAAATTAAAACATTTAAAAATATATTATCAACAATTTATTATTGATTATGAACACCATCAGAACTCACAGAGTCAAGCCAAATGGATTGTATTACTGTCCCCATTTTATAAATGAAGACAGATATGTTACAAAACATCAGATCAATAGCCGACCAAGGGCAGGAATGGGAATAGAACCCAGGACAGGTGGAGCCCTGACAGTCAGAATGTGCTCATGTTTCCCTAACCCTGACGATATTGGTAGGGAGGCTGTTGAAATAACTGTTTCTGGAAATACCGGACGTCTATAAAGTTTGTGTGCAATTTAAAATAATGTGCATCAGAAGCTCCACATGCTGGGCCCGAGCCCAGAACTTCTGGTGAGCTTGTGATTCAGCAGCTTTAAAGTAGGACCTGGTGGTCTGCAAGTCTAACGGATTCCCAGCCAACGCTCCTGCCTCTGCTGATCACTGGAACAAGCACTCAGCTCTTGGGACCCTCTAAGCTGCTTTATCTGAGCAAACGTCCGGCCTTTTCTACCATTTCTCTGTGTAAATGACACTCTAAAAATACCATCCTGCCTCGCTGTAATGGTGCTGGACTTTCCCGGGTCTGCTTTCCCGAGTTGTAAAATGCCTTCGGATATTACGTTTAATGGAGTGTGCGGTGGGGAAGGGGTTGCCAATGCGTGGGTCTTTGGCGGTCATTAATATTTAGGATTTGCTGAACCTGGGGGAAAGCAGGGCTCAGCAGCACGGCCGAGAGGCTTGCTGAAACAAACAGACCCATTCAGGGAGACAGGAACAGCTAATGTGCATGTTAAATGTTAACTCCCTTTAAAAATAAAATAACACAGAAAGCAATCTTCGCTGGGGAAGTAGATCACACTAGATTAGGCAAATGTTGTTGTTTCAGGTGCTAACCTCATTGCTCCAAACCCGAGCTTGAGTTCAAAAACAAAACCTCAAGCCAGAGGGTCAGTCCGCAGAGCAGTAGTTTGGATGCAGCCCTATTAACAGTAACTTAATATCATGAATTTGGGAAGTTTGGACTACGGCCCTCTTGCTGTACAGGAGACTTTAAAAATAAAAATAGCTGTGCAGGAATCAAGAGCAGCTGGCTTGTTTTCTATCTGGTACCTGGGGAAAGGGATTTATTTCACCCGTTGTCTCTTGGATTTTTTTGTTGTTTGTTTGTTTGTTTTCCTCATGGTCAAGAGGGTGATTGTGTGTTGGAGACACACGTGTGAAGGTAAGCTTAGAGGCCCCAGAACAGGGAACATGGGTAGATGCATTTGGAAACGGCTGTACATTTCATTCCTCTAGGAATTTGCCTTCACAATATAACCCCAGTCACGTGAAGCATGAACGCTGGTGGATGGTCAGCGGCAGGGGTTTCCCACTGTGCTGCTGACAGGCCAGCCTGGGGACACTGGCACACTGAGGTGTGGCTATGCTGAGAGGATTATGTCCACCATTCCCCTTGAAGCAAAGGATCCCAGCTCTGAGAAACCCAATAAAAGCATGTGAATATTCCCAGAGAGGGAATAGTTTCCTGGGGGAGAGGGGAGAAGAGCACCCCAATACTCCAGTTTGATGGTCAGAACAAAAAACCAATTCCCCACCACAAGACCTGGCCAAATTGCTTCTCCCACAGGCCTGAACGTCTAGCCAACTACCCATGCTGTTCGTTTCACAGGAATTTTCCCTTCAGACACCCTTGATCAAATGCTGAGCTATGCCGCCCTTGTCATGACGTATGTAGCCCCTGAGTGAGCCACAAATCTGTCAATGCAGAGCTGAGTTTATAGGGTGCCTTCTGTGTACCCAGCATCAGACAGCACTATTCCACTACATAATTTTCATAACACCAAGACATTTTTAATTGATGTTGATAGATCAATTTTGGAATAAGAAAAATGGCATGGTGGGTTCAGTAATTTATTTAAGGTGAAACTGGTAATACTTGAAAACAAGAACCACAGATGGTCCCCAAACACTTTTATTGATATTTCAGATACTGTTCTCTCGGCCTGTCATGCTTTCTCTGCTCGTCTGCTGAGACAACGTCCACATCTTCCCAACCTGGTCCCACCCCGGTCCCACCCCAACACTGTCTCTTCTGTGTGGCTTTCCCTGAAACCTTCTTCTAATGAAGCAGCACGATTGGTGCTTTCTTTCTGTGTGCTCACAGCCTTTGCACGCACATAGTGTATTTACCATGCTCTAGAGAAATTGTTTACATGTTTGTCTTCTTTTTTAAAATTTTCTTTATGCATACACATGTGCTTATTTGGTTTCCACTTTTTGCCTTCATAAAATTGAATAACAATAACCATGTTTAAGATAAGGACTGGAAATGAAAACCTCGTAAAGAACAATGAAGATAAATTCATTCGGAAACGAAACCAGACGATTGCTGCAATGAAATATTGAGCAGTTATGTAATAATAATGCAAAAAAATAACATTCACATTGTCAGATAAGAATATGTCTATCATAGAATGCTTTGACTCGGAGGTCCAGTATGGAGTCATTAGTTAATTTCTTTGTGTTATTTTTTCCCAAAGTCTCAAAAAATAGACAACTAATATTTATAAATAAAAATAGAAGATAATTTCAAAAAACAGATCATGCCAAATCTTATAGACGATAGAAAAAGAAGAAGTACTTCAAATTCATTCTACTTAATCTGGATACACCTGATCTTAAAATTGGAAAAAATATATTATCATAAAGGGAAATTACAAACATATTTCACTTATAAATGAGGATGCAGTATCCTAAACAACATATTCACAAGTTGAATTAAAAATTAATGTTCAAATAATGTACTTTAGTCAAAATTAAATCCAATTTGTGTGAGAATTCGTCACTATTTTCTTTTATTTTTTTTCTTTTTCTTTCCCTCACCTCTTCCCTCCTTCTCTCTCTCTCTGCTCTCTCCTTGCTCCACTGTGTCATTAATTGTCATTAATTGTCCTCATATCAAAGTTGAAGACAGGATTCATGCTTCACCATTCCTGTGATGTTTCACTAAGAATAATGTGTTCCACTCCCATCCAGGTGAATTCAAATGCTGTAAAATCTCCATTCTTTTTAGTGGCTGAATAGTATTCCATGGTGTACATTTACAAGCTGGCCAATCCATTCTTGGGTTGAGGGGCATTTAGGATGTTTCTACATTTTCAAAATTGTAATTTGAGCTGTGATAAACAGTTTAGTACAAGTGTCTTTATAATAAAAGTTTTTTTCCCCTTCTCGATAGATCCCCAGTAATGAGATTGCAGGATCAAACCAGAGGTCTAGGTTGAGTTCTTTGAGGTTTCTCCATACTTCCTTCCAAAAAGGTTGTATTAGTTTGCAGTCCTACCAGCAGTGCAAAAGCGTTCCTTTCTCTCCACACCTGCGCCCGCATCTGCAGTTTTGAGATTTTGTGACATAGGCCATTCTCAATGGGGTTAGATGATATCTCAAGGTGGGTTTAATTTGCATTTCTCTAATAATTAGGGAGGATGAGCTTTTTTTCATACATGTTTATCTTCTTGATTTCACGTGCCACATAGTCTTTAGGACACAAATCTAGCCTTAGTTATCTTATACACACAATATCTGATGCTCACTAAATATTTGTTGAGTAAAAATAAGTTCTATCCATAATTATGACACCATTTGGAGTTGGCTTCTAATTATATCATACAAGCAAAATTGTCCCTTAGCTGGATAATCTAATTGTTTGCTGTTTGAACACAGCAGACCCAGAAGCACTTGCACACGAACCTCCTTTTTAGGCTTCGACTCCACTCGATGTGGCCCAATGCAAAGCAAGAGCCCAGCAGTTGGGGACAAGATGAGCAATGATGACGTGGGGATGCCTGGGTGGGAGCTGCCATTACAGTGTCAACAGCTGGCATTTGTGATCCGACGCAGATTGTCACATTTTACAAATAAGAGAACTGAAGTTCAGAGACGTTGAATAAACGTTGCAAAGCAAGTATGTGATAAGAGCATGACTTTATCCAGGTTTTACAAACCCTAACACTTTCTGATAAATACTTCTTGAATTGTTTTGAGATCTGAAAAATTGAGATTGAAGACATTAGATACATTTAGAAAACAAATAACAACCCCCCCCCCCCACAAAACCCAGTATGAATGCCTACCGGCAGAGGGTAAGAGCCATTGAAGAATTGTGAAAACTCAGGCATCTGGCTTCTTGTCTCTCTTGCACACAAGTGTGGTACTGGACAAAAGATTTTCCCTCTGGAAGCCTCCATTTTCCTTGGGAACATCTATAAAATGGAAATAATCACCGAGACCTTCTTTCCTTAGCGGAGTGTATGGAGCTGGTGCATATGAAACCTCTCAGTAAACTATAAAGTACTCTAAATATCCTAGTAGCAGTTAGAGGTAATTTTACTCCTTGGGGAATGATGGGATGAGCTGGAGCTACTATAGATCAATCATTTAGTTATAAATTAAAAGAAAAAAAAATCCCACACTCTAAACTCCTTAAGGGAAATACTTTGATTTCTTTGCAGTCTTTTTTGTACTTTTAAACTTCATCAGGCATGCAAATGAATGGGCAGTGTTAACAGGCCTTGGGATGGGTATTTGGGATGAGATCAAGACCAGGAGTTCTAGAAGAAAGAGGAGCAGTGGGTTGGCAGAGGGCGTGCAGCACTAGAAGGTGGTGGAAGTGGCCCAGTGGGTCTGGGCGCTGCTTTCCAAGTTCGTGTTCCTGACCAGCCACTGCCCCTTGCTCCCAGGCAAAAAAGACGCTTCCTCTTTGGGCTTTGCAGGTAGCCAGACCCATCCACGCAGCCCAGAGAGGGCAGCAGAGTCTGAGGTCAGGAAACCACACTCTGCTGACTTGCTGTCTGGGCTTCCCTCATGACGGCCCCCAAGTTACCACCAGGGAACTTGGCTCTCTTCAGATTACAGGCCATGGAAATCCATCAAAGCTTGTTGTCTATTTATTGCTTAAGCAGGGGAGTAAATGGCTACAGATTTTTTTTTATATCATCCTGCAAATCGTGCACAAGGTATCTCAGAATGTGAGAGACCAGGACTGGAAAAGCCATTTATGAAGGTTTAGTGACGCATTGCACTTTCGACAAGAGAGGAAGAAATTCATGACGACTCCTAATAGAGAGGTGAGATTAGCTTTTGGGAGGAACGGTGAGAATTTAAAGAACGCAAAGTTAGTCAGGTCAAGTTTGAGAGCCTGGGACACATATAGATCCAGATGTCCATCAGGTGATTCCATATAAAGAGATAGGTGGTTTTGCAAAGGAATAGACTAGCAATTAACATGTGCACGGACACTGCAAAGAATGATTTTTCAATTACGAATCTATTAAATAAATGTATTATTTATTAACTTCTGCTGAGATGCTCTTCCCCAGGCACTGTGCTAACCTGTAGGGATGCAGAAATTGCTGAGACAGAGGTGCCCCTCACAGAGCTGGCTGTCCAGCGGGCACCAGCAGATAGGAGTCCGCCTGATGGAGGTGGATGTAAGTGCCAGAGGTACAATGGACGAGTTTCCCTGAGATACCATTTGAGCTGAATATCGGGATGGGCAGAAATGAGCTGGTAGATGTGGGTGGGAACAGTGTTTCAGGACAAGGGAACTCTCTGTGCAAAGGGGTGACTTTTAAAAGCATCTATGTTAGATCTAGCAGGTCCTTCTAAATAAAAATAGCACGAGAAGCCAAAGTGGCTCTCTCTAGCATGAATGACAGCTTCCTTGGGCCAGAAGCTGGGAAGACCATTCTGCACGTGGCCCCTACGAGGCCTGTGCTCCCCCTCAGTTCTGTGTCTGTCTGGTCTCCAGCTCTTCTCAGGCTCTCCCAGCAGCTGATTCTCCTTACACATAGTGTGGGGAAACTGACGCGTGCTGAACGATTATCCAGCTGATGAAATCAGCATCTGGGGAGCTGAGTCAGGAAGAAAGAAGAGCAGACCCCCTTCCATCCCCCGGCCTTCCTGAAGCCCTGATGAAGTGTGGCACTTTCTGGTTTGCAGATTTGGAATCTCTGTCCCTCCTTAGCCCAGGGTGACAGCGCCGCATGGACGGATGGTTTGCTGGATCTGTGTGTAGTATGTGGCAACACGTGGCTCAGAATTTTAAAATATTTCAATGCTGCAGTGATTGGGTGACCTAAAGTAGTTCCACATGGCTGGTAACAAGCCTCCCCACGCAGAGAGGTCTGGACTATTTCTCCTTCTCTAGGACCTTATAATCTGCAGGTTGTTTTTTCTATCATAGAATGCGACCAGGGACTTCAGAGTGTGTCCTTTACCCAAGAGAGGAAACACAATATCCAATTTCACTCCAAGTCCAGGCACTTGCCTTTTAAACCGAGAGAGGACAGCTATTCCTAGCCTTTCTTCACTATTTTCATAAAAAGGACATCAAGGACCCTTTCCCCTCCCTGTTGATTGCAGCATTATCCACAATAGCCAAGATAGGGGAACAGTGTAAGTGTCTGGGTATCTGCTGACATCAAGAATCGCATTTCCCCGTGGAGACTAGGGTGCTCAGGGGATCTGGAAATTATGCTCAGATTCCATTTTAATTTAAAGGAAGTGAAAAAAATCATAAAAGTTACCTGCTGCTATTATTTTTAAGTTTTCTTTTACAAAATATTTTTTTTTAATTATTGAATAGGCCCAAGTGTTGTTTTAAAAAGGAGATAATAAATAAACGGACGGGAAGGAGATGTATGAGCCTGGTCACAAGCTCATAAGCTCAGATGATCACTCTGCTCCTTGAAAGGGCTTCTTTTCTGTTCAAATCCACTTTTTTCCATGTGAGAACGAACCGCTGTGGTATAAGAATCGCTCTTTTCATTAGGAAGAAAAGAGACCACCTCTGATCACCCACAGAACGAGAGAGATGGAGGAGAACTCAGTGACCTGTCCGCCTTCCACAGACTGTCCAGTGTGTGATAAAAAGGGCCCGGTACTAAAATGCAGTCCCCAGAACTGAACCACAGGGGAGATTATCTCGCAACAGGGGTGGGACAAGAATTTGAATGGGTAGACTAGAAGCACAGTTGAAGTTGTAGGAGGGGGACCTAGGCAGTGCTTATGAGAGGTCATAGATTGTGACATGAATGATGTGAACTTGGAGTCAAGGCTGGATTGGACTGAGCTCTGACATTAATCAGCTATTAACTCGGGCAAGGATTTTTCTTTTCTGTTTAATTCCTTGATGCATCATTTCCCCATTTTTTAGTTGTGGGATTTTTATAAGCATTCAATGAGTGAATATGTGCAGTTAGTGCTATGATTGGCTCACATGTGGCACTTCTGTGATTTGGAGATGTCAGGAGCTGAGTATCTCTATGGCAAAGGTAAGAACTGATGAGAGAGAGAGAGAGAGAGAGGACCCGTGATGAAATTCAGATTACAATGGCTTGATTTTCTGGCATCAGAGACTTCCACACTGACTCCTAGGACTGAACATTCACTCTTCATAACTCCAGCCTTTCATCTCTGCCTCCCTCTAAAAGTCAATCCTCTCTGCCCATCACCAACCCTGGAAAGGACCCAAGAGCCCGAGCATCTCAGCTCCTTCAGAACCACCCATGAGGTGCCTGCTTGTCCTGGGCGCTGAGGGTCGGGAGGGGCCAGGAGCAGAGGAAACCCTGAGGCTTCGTCCCCCACTTCACGGATTGCAAGACTTGGAAGGAAGGCAGAGGGGCTGCTGTGAGAATTAAATGAATAATTAATGTGAAAGATGCTATCACATTTTAACATCGCACTATCAAATGTTCATGACACGTACACTAGAATTATGAAATATAAGGAGAGCTCGTACGGAAGCAAATCCTCCACCTTCACTGTCCCAAAGCTCAGCGGCGGGGAGAAGGGAGGTGTCACGGACCCGTGCAGACCTGACCTTCAGAGCAGCTCTCTTCTCTCCAGCACGCACTTGTCCACGCTCATCGTTTTCATAGAATGTATTTTGCTTTGTTCTTATTTGAAACCATAAGAATTAGAGATTAAACAAAAAGAGACATCAGGTCTATAAGCAAGGATTTTGCAATTTAGCCTTGGCTTCCCGTTGTACCCTAATTCACTTGACATTGATCTTTTTTTTTCTTTTATAAAGATATTCAGCAACTTATCAACTTTCAGAGTGTGACTAGTTGATCGTTAAGTGTTTATATTTTTCTGACTGGTGGCACTTTAATATACTGAAGCTACTTTAAGACACGGTAGCGCCTGGCTCCAGTGAGGTGGCAGCGGTAACCCGTGGCTGCGGGAGCAGGTTAGTATTCACAGTTGAAGGACCCCAAACACTTCCCCCCAGAAGGTGACCTTGCTTTCCTCCCTTCAAAGTCTGTGTCAGCCCAACAAGTGAAAACTAGAAGGAAATGCTTGCCCTTATTTTAAGCATTGCTCTCAATGTGTATGGTTGTGGAAATAAATAAAAAATAATCACAGAAAGGCGATCAACTAGGGCCAAAAGGAGGTCATTTTTAGTCTAATTTGTGAATATTGAAGACAATGGAATGGGACTGTATTTTCTTTTCCAGAATGTCAGGCCAAGCTATCCAATGGGTAGAAGAACCACACGCGCTGTTCCAGCTCAGTTCCACGTCTTTAAAACATGCTGACCCCTGATTCAGCTCCGGACGGCTCCGTCAGACAGTAAGCAGGATGAGAACTCTGGGGTGATTGTTCATAGCTCCTTCCCGCTATCTCTGGAGACTGTCGTTGCTCATGTGACACAATCCTCATTTTGGTGAGGATCACGGTGAGAAAAAATAACTTTAAATAACACTAAAATGGGATAATAATGTATCAATTCAGAATTTAAAAGGACACGAGGGTTCATCGACTTCACCATAATTCTAAGCATGAAGCGGGTACTGTGCACGCCCCGTGATGTGAGAAGCCTCACAGAGACAGTGGGAAGACTCTACATGGACACTGCCGACACACCAGGGTTTGGTTCCTGTCCTAATAATGAGTGGTGTAACTTTGACAAGCTGCGTAACTTCTATACTACTCATGGGTACAATCCTAGCACTTTGGGAGGCCAACCTGGGAGGATCCCTTGAGCTCAGGCATTCAAAACCAGCCTGAGCAAAAGGGAGATCCTGCCTCTACTAAAATAAGAAAACATTAGCTGGGCTTCGTGGCAGGTGCCTATAGTCCCAGTTACTTGGGAGGCCGAGGCAGGAGGATTGCTTGAGCCCCAGGAGTTTAAAGTTCCTGTGAGCTGGGCTGATGCCGTGGCACTCTAGCCTGGATAATGGAGTGAGACTCTGTCTCCAAAAAAGAGAAGACCTAAGGAGAAAGTCTGCGATCCTGACACAGGACTACACTAGTGGATAAAAAGTGCTGAGAGCGGCCCCCCTGACAGCAGGACAACCAACAATTGTCCATCCCTTCAATTTATCCAGATGCAACAGAGATGTGGAAAAAATGCACACTGATGAGTGTGTGTGCGTGTGTAAATGTCTCCAAGTGAGGAATAAACTGAAACTTGTCTAATTGAAAGACCAAATTGTATCTGAATGGCAGTGTCCAAAAATCTCTGATTCATCAGCCGGCTTTGAATATTCTTTTCTCAAGGAACAAAGCTCAATCTGGGATATGATTAATACTCAACAGAAAAACACAAAAAATAAGAAAAGGAGAAGATGGAGGGTCTACCGTCTTGGGCACCACATTGTCTTCATTTAGAAACAGGAAAGTGAAAAGCCTGAGGCTTTGGGAGGAGACCTGTTACTTGATTCTTTAGCTTCCTAGAGGCTTCCTCTATGTAAGGTAATAAAAATCAGCACATTTTTAGAAAAGAAAAAAAAAAAAAAACAGCACATTTTTAGAAAAGAAAAAAAAAAAAAAAACCTTCCCAGTATTGTAGGTGTATGTATAATTCCTTAAAACCTGCCAGTACCTTGTCACTGAAGAAAAAAAAAATGCCACCACTAGCAATGATAAATGTGCTGATATAAAAGTGAGTTGCTTGGCAACAGATTAACTTATTTAAACTCTCATCACTGCTGTGACAAAGATGCTGCAGAAAGAAAAGAGAAGACCAGAGTAAAATCCTCGGGATCAGTAGCTTCAGGGGCCTCTGGAATATGACACCCTTGCCTGTAGTGAAAGCTGAGAATTTGCAAACCATAATACCTTTCCCAAGCTCCCGGTCTGCAGGGCTCCCGTTTGGTTTGGCCAGTAGGAGGTACTGGACGGAGACCAGGAGACAAGGAAGAGGAGCTGGAGGTTGATGCCTCTGACAGTGAGGAAGTTGTTGGATGCAGCTGGCAGGGAGCATAAGGGCATGACACTCTGTCACCTAAGCAAAAGTAGCTCCTTCTTAGAAGCTCCAGCCCTGGCCCAAGCTGTGCCCTTTCATAGATTCAGGATCCAGGACTGGCTGTGAGAGTGCGTCTAACAGCCCGGAGCACGAGGAGACTGTAGCTTCCGGCCCCGTCAGCATATTCTCAGAGCTGGATCAAATTTTTCTTCCTTTTCGTTCTTCTGCCTCTTTATTTTCCCTTCTGCTCTTCCTGCCCTTGTAACACCTTCCCTGTATTCAATTCCTTTTCTTTGAAACACCTACGGTGGTTTCTCACTAGAGGCAGACTGATAGAAGTCTTCAAGACATTGAGTGTCTCCCTAGTTAGACTCAAATTGCAGAGCCACATGATATGGGCAAAACTAGACGTCAGCATTATGTACCTTGCTCGGAAGGGTACAGCGATGGTTAATTTAAATTTCTTTATATAGGTAGACATAGAGATAGATGAGAGAAAGGATGTATTATTAAGACATACAGATAAATCTGCATTCATCCTCTTGGCCCTATTTCTCCAGAGAACCCTGTCTGACACAAGCATGGAGGGGATGATGTCTAGAATGTGAGATGGTGACCAGTGCCAGATAATAAAGCAGGTGTCCTCAAACTATGGCCCATGGGCCACGTGCAGCCCACCTTGGACATTTATCCGGCCCGCCGGGTGTTTTTGCTGCTGCTGACTGTCCTGCTTAGCAGCCAACTGGTCCCGGGGCCAACAGTCTGGTCCTCCAATGGTCTGAGGGACAGTGAACTGGCCCCCTGTTTAAAAAGTTTGAGGACCCCTGTAATAAAGATCCTGGCATCAGCGGTAGGTTCTAGGACTTTGTTTTTTAGGGAGAGAAGCAAAATGGTCATATTTTATTTTCTGGAAGACCACCCTGGTCGTAAGAGAGTGAAGGATGGACATCTAGGGAAATTAGATATTAGATATCTCCTAAAAATAGATATAGGAGAGCCTGGCTCCCCAGGGAACCCAGGGAACTAGTCTTCAGAGCACGCAGCTGGACCTCTGTGCCTCAGCAAGGCACATCTAGCCATTCAGTCCTGCCTAATAATTAGAGCCCAACTCATTCTGCCATGCTGACAACTTATTTTACAATTAGATTGGGCCACCCCAGGGACATAATTTCGTTTTCCTTTTCCTTTTGATAAGATTGTAATAACTAGGAACTGTAGGAGAGGGTTTGGGTACATTCTGGTAGACTTCCTAAGGTGTGAAACTATTATTCTCAATATAGACCATTTCAATGTAAGTCAACAGTTTGGGTCCCAAAAAGAACATGGAAACAGAGATGACTGCTACGTCCAGGTCCTGAGAGGCTTCATGGTCATGAGAGCTGCCCAGAGTCATAAAAACTCTGCGTCCTGGGTCATGGTCTGGGAATTAGCAAGTCTTCTTTGTCATCCCTTTCAGGGCTTTCCAGAGTGATGTCAACTAGTTTTACAGTCTGCAAAGTCTCCAAATATGGAAGCAGCGGTGTGTTTTCTGTGATTTTTAAAGAAACTGAAGCTTGGAGCTCTCCACTGTGTGGGCCCTTTCCAACAAGCGCTGAGGGGCCCTGACAGTGTGTTTAGGCAACCATCAGGCTTCGTAAAACTTGCAAAAGTGAGATACTTTAACTCAGGCAGTTAAGGCTACCGTCTCTATCTTTTCTGTCTCCTCAGTCCAACTTTTCCTTGCATGGAGAGGTATTGCCGTGGTTACTGATGTTTAGAAGATCTGAGAAACACTTTAGTTAGGGTCATCTTAGGTTTATCAAGATACGTCTCACAGTCACTTCAGAGCAATTAGGTTATTGCTAACCATCCGAGGGTAGGAACGGCTTCTAGAAAGACTCTTCCACTCACTGTGTCAACCAATCTGGTGCCATGACACAAAGAAACAGGGCCGGAAGCTGATTCACAATATAAACTTGCCCCAGGGACTATAGACGTGTGTGGGGAGTTGAGAAGGAACAGGTGTGGGGACGTGCAGAGCCAGAAGCTAATCTCTGAGAAATGTCAATCACCAAACATATACATTGGCAAGCAGATAATTGGTAACAGAAATTCTATCCTTTCTGAAGATACTGATAATACAGCATCTACAATTAAAATGCCCCTTGAACTTTTATACACATACGTATTATATATAATATATATAATATATATTATGTATTATATATAATATATATAATATATATTATGTATTATATATATATGTATGTGTACTTTTTATAAAGGGATCAGGTAAAATAGAATTATAAAAGTGACTATTTAAACGTCCACCTGATTGGACTGTAAATGCTGACCCAACAGCACACTCATTAGAAGCCATTGCAACAAAGACAGCCGTGAGAAGCTGGTTAAAGAATGTTGTCTCATCAGAGTTTTTAAGAATGGTTACTGCACAAGAAAAATGTGAAATGACTTAAAATCTTATAGTGTTTAAATAAAAGCGATGGTGGTTTTTCCAAATTTGACAACAGTGTAGATTTCTGCAGCATAAGGAATTATGAGAAAGTTGTTTTTCTGAACTGTTAATAATTTAAAGAAATAAATCAACTATGCATAAGGGAAAGACCTGAGTTATTTTTCTCCTCTCTTTATAAAAAAATTAATAAATTATTGTCATATAAAGAACTAATCAAAGCCTGTCGTCCTTGCTGTATTATTTTGCTAATTAAGGCTAAATGATTCATGACCCCTTTTGAACTGTGAGGCCCGTAAAGATGTAAACTTTGATCCCAAAGGCCTAAAGGATACTGGTGCTCGGAGAATATTGGCCGAATAAAAGATTGGATGCGTTTATGAGCACTACTCACAAGAATGAAAGAATAAATTAAATGGATGAATTTATGAGCACTACTTATTTTTTTGAAGATTATGAGCACTACTTTTAAAAAAATGCCCACATATCTATATAGACTTAGAAAAACATATATATGCAATTGAGAAAAATATCATTTATCCATATTAACAATAGAAAACACTAAAGCAATTATTGTGAGTCACATGTTGGCCTATATATCTTATCTATATTGGTTTTCAAAACGTATACACACAATTTTCCCATTAAGCTAATGGACTTAACCCACTTGGGCAAGAGCGTGTCCGTGACTCCAGAATAGAACTGTTTTTATCACAGGTGGTTCAGGCAATTGTTGGACATCTTCCTAAGGTCAGAAAAATATCACCACTTTTGAATGACTTTTATTTTCCTACAAAAATGCCTTTCCGCATTTAAGGAAGGGAGCATAGTTGACAGAGCACAGCTTTGGAGTCATCGAGATCTAAGGTTAAATCCAGGTTCTTTTATTTACCGGGTGAGGGATCTTAAAAAGCTGCATAGCCCACCTCTCCCTACCCGGGTCTTGGTTACACAGTGAAAATGTCAGTAGAGTCCGTCAATGAAAGGTGGAGGAGGCTTCATTTTTTATTGACCCTCACTCAGGCTTCTGGGTCTTTTTCTTCCCTCCCTTCCTCCCTCCCTCCCTCCCTCCCTCCCTTCCTTCCTTCCTTCCTTCCTTTCTTTTTTGTGGAGACAGAGTCTCACTTTATCACCCTTGGTAGAGTGCTGTGGCGTCACACAGCTCACAGCAACCTCCAACTCCTGGGCTTAGGCGATTCTCCTGCCTCAGCCTCCCAAGTAGCTGGGACTACAGGTGCCCACCAGAACACCTGGATTTTTTTTGTTGCATTTCGGTCAGGGCCGGGTTTGAACCTGCCACCGCCGGTATATGGGGCCGGTGCTCTGCCCACTGAGACACAGGTGCTGCCCTGAGGCTTAATTTTTTAAAAGAAATTGGTACCATTTAACAAACACACAAACACATAGAAAGGGGACAAGAAGGACCTGTGTTTTACCCGGTCCTTCCTCTTCCACCCTGGGTGTGCTGCTGGCCATAAACATAAGAGCATTCCCTTGCCACGTAAGAACTTTCTTAGAAGAGACTCAGGCTGAGGATGCTCAGAGTGCCCCTCATCCATCCAGAGGGCAGGTGTTCATTGTGCCAGTGAATCTGCCGCCATTACATCCCACATGGCACCACCGACCCCAGCATCACCTGCAGCCATGGGCTGCAGCCATAGGAGTCCACTCGCTCCTCCTCAAACACGCCCCTTCTCACACCCCTCCAAGCAGCCCTGCTGTTCCCCTGGTGGGACCTCCTCTCTGTCTTCTTCAGCCAGAAACTCTTACCTTCCCTGAACGGATGGCTTTAGTAGCATTCCCACTGTGAAATCTGCCTGGGTGCCCCTCAGCAGAAGTCACTCACCCTGTGTGTCCCTCCTTAGCTCATCATACGAACTTTACAGGTGTCCCTATTTTTGAAGTATGAACTCTGTGAAAGCTTTTATGTGCTGGGGGATGTTAAGGGTCATATGTTTGAAGAAAAAGTGTAAAGTTATGTCAAATTTGCTCATAAGAATTAAAAACAAGTATCCTTGGAAAGAGATAAAAGAAATACTGATTTCTGGGGTCAGGAAGGAAGAAAGATGCTAAGTAAAGACCTTGGGTGGCTTGGATGAAAGTGAAACTACAAAAGAAAAAAATAAGGAAAAAGGAGAAGACAAAGAATGACAAAAGCTGAACTTTCTTTGAGGCTAAATCAAAACAACATTGACATGAACCTCATATCAGGAGGAATAAGGTGGCATCTGGCCTGATGGGCCAGAGCAAGACATTTACTCCCTGGAGGTTTCTCTGGGACCAGAGAATGGCCCCAAAGGAGGTGTCTTAGTCCTCCCAGGATGCCCACAGAATTCTGCCTATAACAGAATGCCCACGTTCACACTCCTAGTGTCTCTTCCTCTTAAGAACACAAGTCTTCCTGGATTAGTGTCTCATCCTTCTGACTTTGTTTAAACTTAACTACCTCCTTAAAGACCCTTGTCTTAAGTACAATCACATCAGGGGTTAGGATTTCCAAAATGCAGATTTTAGAGGGACAGAATTCAGTCCTTAATAAGGGGTAAGCCACTGAAATTAGAAGGGGGCTTTTGGCCATGGCAGCCCCTGCACTGTGACAGCTCTCAGGTAGTTACACTGACCAGTTATGATGCCACATAGAGGCTGAAATAAAGGCACAGCCCAGGGCACGAAAGGCCACATCTACAGAAGTTGAGAAGCTGCCTCTGTCTCACACTCCAGCTCCTGCACAGGCCATGTAGTCTTGGGGCGAGGCTGGGAGCCAGGGACACAGCAGACGGGGCTGGGTAAGCATCAGGCATTTGTCCTCCTAAGGCCAGGGCAGTTCCCTGACACATTTGGCTCTCCGGTTCCTAGGAAACAGCAGGACACAGGGTGAGTGTTCAGTCATTAGTCAGTTAATTTCAGGTGGTTAAATATTTGAGCATGTAGGGAGCTCCCTATCACCAGACCTTTTCAGAGGCTGCGTCTGTACCGGGGTCTGTGAAAAGTAGTTGTGCATTGAATGAGACCTTGACAATCCTGTCCTGGTCTAACATCCTGACTCTTTATTCATGTAATACAGTGGGTCATATGAAACCCCCCACCTCTTTCTACTCCTGAGTATATTTTCCAAGTTTACATTGTAATCTTGTGAGCCATATATTTTATCTTGTATATGAGTTTGCTTCACATTTTTTCCAGTGCCATTTTAAGGAGATGACAATATCTTATGTTCCTAAATTGGAAATATTCTAAAGCCAAAAAAAAAAAAAAAAAATTTGTGACCCTTTGCCCTCTTGATGCACGTATGTAAGGAGGATTAATGATATCTCATCAAAAGCTTTTCCTTCTCTCGACTGGGCCCTGGGCCCTGGGCCCTGGGTCCTGAGATGAGTTCTTCCTGTGAGTCCGGCCCCTTGTCCTCTCTCTCTGGCCGTGGTGCAGGGGATGTTTCCACTCTAGCTCTTTCTACCAGGCATGCTGGTTTCCATGGTTTACCCCAAGAGTTAAACTAGACAGAGTGGGCCCAAACATAAAAAGACAGGCCATTAGAAACATTTTCTGTGCTTACATCTTATTGACTTTTATCATAAATTAGAGATTTTGAAGAGAATGAGTCATAGAAAAAGAAAAAAATAATAAAAACCTGGTTTGGCAATCAGCATATTATATCTCCCCAATGACTCATAACATCAGATTCGAGTCAGGACAAACAGAGTTCCTGTCAGAAAGAAGTGCAGTTAAAAATAAAATCAAAAATAAGAAGGGGAGGGAAAAAAGAAAAAAAACCTTTTAAACTGTGCCTAGAACTCTCCCCAGCCTGGACTCCTTAATGAAGGAGTTGAGACGTAAATAAGCTGAAAAGCTTGAGTCATACGGCAGAGAAAGCAGCCCCAAGGAGCAAAGACAAATGGATTTATGAATAAAATCCTCTAGGAAGAGAAAAACAGCATGAGCCTTGCAGTGCCTGTCATCCTCTGGATATGAAAGGGGGATGCAGGCAGGCCTTTCCCAGAGAAATCTTGGTACAACTAAAGTGACACAGATTTCAGAGGGAAACAAATTTGCAGCTTAATTCTGTGCCCACCCAGGTTAACTGTGCAACCTTGGAGGGTCAGGTGTTCCTTAACTGCTCTGATCCTAGTTTTCACGCTTGTTAAATGTGAATAAGGAAGAACAATGGAGCCATGGTGAAGGTTAACTGGTGGTGAGCATGTGAAGCCCTAGCTGGTGTTTACCTTTACAGACAGTAAGCATAACATGGAGTAATGATTTGCCCTAAGATGATGGGTAAGAACAAAGCTGGACAGAGGTCTCTCACCTGTGAGATGGAGCGTGTTGCTACTACCTTAAATAGACACCGTAAAATTTTAAATAAGGACCTTGACATGCTGAGCCTGGTTTGGGGGCACAAACCTAACTGATGGCCTGTTTTCATTCCTCTCTCCTAACTGATGTCTGTATTTTACTAACTACAAATTAGAAACTCTCCTGCCACCATTTATAGTAGACAATCTAGGAAAGAGTTAGTTCAGTCTGTAAGTGTTTACAGAAAAGAAGGTGCTGAGTGAATGCCCCTCCCCTCAGGCCAGCATCCCTGAGTCTTTGTGGGTTTTCTGTTCTCTTGTTTCCAGATAGAGAAAGAAATATGCCCTTCATGGGGGTGAAGGGTATGTCCCACAGTCCTGTCATTCACCTGTCCCAGTGTACTGGGACCTGTGAAAGGTTACAGGTTTTGGAGACAGACGCATGTGGTTCTATGTTCTAGTTTCCTGCTTTATAACTGTATAAAGTTAATCACGGGAACCTTGGTTTCTCACCTGTAACTCAGAAAGCAAATTCGCAGGGTTGCTACGAAGCTTAATAAGCACAAGGGGAAAACTGCACAGAACCTTTGTGATATGATGTTGCTCTTTTTGTCTATTTTTGCTTTTGTTATCTAGGTCTTTGATGTTACATCCAAGAAATCACTGCAAGATTAAGATGTTAAGATACTTTTATGCTGTTTTTTCCCTAGGAGTTTCACAGTTTCAAGTCTTGCCTTTAAGTTTTAAATATATTTTGAATTGATTTTTGTGTATAATTTAAAAGTAGGGGTTCAATTTTATTGTTTTTGCATATGGATATCCAGTTTTTCCAACATTATTTATTGGAGACACTATTTTTTCCCCATTTGGACTTTTGGTATCTGTGTAGAAGATCAGCATATGGCTTTGAATGCATGGATTTATTTTTGGCTTTTTATTTTTTTCCACCCATCTCAATGTCTGTGTTTATACTGGTATCATACTGTTTTAATGTCTGGAGCTTCGTAATATATTCTGAAAGCAGGACTTATCAGGAAAATTCACATCAAAACCATATTGACACATCACCTGACACCTGCTACCATGGTTATTATCAAAATAAAAAAGAAAGTTAACAAGTGTTAGCAAAGATGTGGAGAAATGAGGACCTTTATGCATTGTTGCTGGGAATGCAAAGTAGTACAGAAATGATGGAAAACAGTATGAAATTTCCTCAACAATTGAAAATAAGATTACCCTATGATCTAGCAATGTCACCTGTAGGTACACCTTCCAGAGAATGAAAATGAGGATCTTGAAGAGCGATCTAACTCCCATATTTATTATAGCATAATTTATAATACCCAAGATGTGGAAACAACTCAAGTGCCCTCTGACAGATGAATAGATAAGGAAAATGTGATAGAGACACACACCAGAATATCACTTAGCCTTAAAAAAGAAGGACATCTTGAATCCTGTCATTTGCGACAATATGGGTAAATATGAAGACACTATGCTAAGTGAAATAAGACAGTCACAGAAGGACAAATACTGTAAGATTCCACTCTTAGAAGTTATCTGTAATAGTAAAATTCATAGAAGAAAAAAAATACAAGTGGTTGCCAGGGGTTAAGGCAGGCATCCTCAAACTACATCCCACGGGCCATATGTGGCCCACTGAGGACATTTATCCGGCCCTCTGGGTTTTTGCCATGGCTGCCTGTCCTCCTTTGCAGCCAACTCATCCCAGAGCCCATAGTCTGGCCCTCCAATGATCTGAAGGACAGTGAACTGGCCCCCTGTTTAAAAAGTTTGAGGAACCCTGGGTTAAGGGGTTGGGAAAAATGAGGAGTTGAAGTTAGTTCAAATGGGTTTAAAATTTCAGTTATGCCAGATGAAGACTTTCCAGAGATCTAATAATATACAACAGTGTTTATGGTTAATACCAAGGCATTCACTTAGAAATTTGGTAAGAGGGGAGACATCATATTAAGTGTTTTTTTAAACAAATACCCAGATATATCCACAAGCTTACAAAGAGAGATCGGGAGACCCTGAAAGGATTAAGATATGTCCATTACCTAGATTTTAGTGATGACATAATGGGTGTTTGCGTGTGTGCAAACTCATCAGATTGTGAGTTTAGTGTGTGTAATTCACTGAATGCCAGTTATACCTCAATCTGTCCAAAAACCCTGGCAACGTATGCCAGCCCTGATTCCAGACATGCTACATACCAGCAACTTCCATGCGTGCTCTGGAATTTCTCTTTTGGATGAGAATGACTGCAGTGTTTATTCTATATTTATTGTTCTTTTCTGTCAAATGAAAAGAAGGGAAAAGGCAGATAACTTTTCTCTTATTATCTGAAGATCACAGGTCTTTAGATTAAGAGGAATCATTGCAAAGGAGCTAAGGAAGAGCACCTAAGAAGCCCCATCACACCTACAAGGAATTTAGATGATAAAATTCTGGATCTGAAGCCTGAGCCTGAAGCCATTGTAGAATAAAGCTCTGCCGGGTCTCTGAGTGTCAGTGTATTTTTCATATGAAGGAAAGTGAGTATTGTGGCTGGAGGGCAGAATCTGCCAAATTGTTGCTGGTTTTTTTTTCTGAAAATTATAATAGCAATTGGTATACTACAACATGATCTTCCACACTTCCCCATCCCTCAGTCAAGAGATAGAGTTGATTTACCCTCCCTTGAAATTGGGTGGGGCTTTGTCACTGACTTATCCTTAAAGCCACGGTCCTGGAGAGATTATACAGCAAACTTCCCTGGTGATGGACAGAGCTGCCTGAGGGGCTCCAGCTGTGATCGCCCAGAATGTCTGCATCTTCCCAGCCCAACTAGACATATGAATGGAGAAAGCCTTCAGATGAGTCCAGTTTACCCGCTGTCAGATTATAACCAAATGGGAGACCTCGAAGCAGAAATGCTGGCCTGAGCCCATTGTCCGGCAGAGTTGTGAGAAAGAGAAGAATATGATTTTTGTAATTTTTAAATTGCTAAGTTCAGGTTATATATGCAGCAATATATAATTAGGACACTAAGGTAGATCATAAAACATAAAAAGGGAATGTGAGGCTGAGAAACGTCATCATCAAGTAAATAATTAAGAAAGATGTCCATCCAGAGCAGAGAGGCTGTACCAGAGAACGAAAACAAACACTCAGATAAACCCCAGGTGGTGAAGTAACCATGTTAAAGGGAGATCTCTGAATATCTCCTATGCCAGTACAGAAATCACAGATAAGGAAGACGACTTTGGGGGCAGGATAAATATGGATGGATAATTTGGGAAAATACAATGATAGAAAGTAGGTGTACAAACCTCCCTATCCCCAAATTAGCAAAATAAATATAAATGAGCAAAAATATTTAAAAGATTAATTAGCCAAGGACTTACTAAATAGATAGGGCAAAAAAATCATTTTGAAGAGGTTAATGTGGAAACACAGAGAGACAGAGAAATTTAGAAAACAGTGTGCAAATAGTTTCCTATTTCTTAAGACACTATTTAGGGTGTTAGAAGACACTTATAGGGAAAATATGCAAAATTCTCTTTATATTTTCCAGTTTGGAAGACCATTTTCAATAATTGTATGAGGTATGTCCTTTATCATAGATGACTCTTCCCAACATCAAGGATGGAAAATTTTTCAAAGAAGGAAAAAAATTGGTAGTGCTCATCAATTTTTCCCTAAACTTAGAGAAGGTAGGAGGGAAAACGCAGAGAGATTCATTAGTTATTTCCAGTAATAAACAACAACAACAAAAAGACAAAACCTTGATTGATTTTGGTGGATTGACATAGGGTAGCACACGGAAGGAATTAGAAAAAGAAGCTCTAATTGGTCTTGTTTTCCTATAGGACCTTGTTCAAACAATACATCTTGCTAATTTTCCCCACCTCCGGCTAGGGAGGAAGAGGGAAACAGATTAGAAGAGCTTATAGGAACAGCAGTGTGGAACTGTTGCATCCATCCTACAACCCCGCCTTGTCAGAACAATCCAATATAAACATTAGTTCTCTGCTCACATAAGAAGGAAACACCCTGGACTACTCACAATAACCCCTGTTATAATAATAAAACTAAATAAAATTGAGGGGAAAACGTCAGCAAATCCAAACAGCCACAGCTGAATCTGAGGCTCCTTTAAAAATAAAAATAAAAACCAGAAATATACACAAACATCAGTAGTCATCAGTCCACAGACCGAACCTCTAGGGAAAGAATAAATGAGCTCCGAAGCTAGACAGGTAAGCAAGAAGCATCTGTATATCCTGAGTATGAAAGTGGCCAGGTAGAGCTGCTCGTGCTAAAGGTGAGTACACTGAGATTCAAAAGGCCACGCCCCTGCTGATGGTGAAGGAAGAGAAAATAAAAAGGAGAGAGAAGTAAGGAAAGTACCAGACGAAAGAGAAAAGAAGGTCTTCCAGAAGAAGGGAGCCATCAGGTCGGAGAATAGAGATTCCACTAAAGCATTTTCCCAGAAGAACCTATTTAAAAAACCCAGAAACGTATTAACAAACTAAAATGAAGACGATTTCTCATGATGATGACATAATTAAAAATTAAAATCATAATTTTTATTTAATGATGTCATCATAATTAAAAATTAAAATCTAAAATGTAAGATCACCACAGTAATTTTCAAAAGTAGAGAAAGAATACAAATATTTTAAAACACATCACTGTGTGATGAATGAATGTACTTTAAAGGGTGAGGATGAGAATAGATTCTGGCTGAAAACCCAAATCGCATTATGAAGGAGAGAATTGAGGTAATCGCAAAGGCTATTCTTGGTAAGCTAATCATTGGCAGAGAAGATGATGGGCATAAAAGTAGCAGCATGTGCAAATTTGCACCTGAAATGGGGAAGAGGAGAGGGAACAGGTCTCAAACTCTCAGATATATAGACAAATGGTTCCCAGACAAAAAGGTTACTAGATCTTCAGATAGGAGAAGTTTTGTTTGTTTGTTTGTTTGTTTATTTGCAGTTTTTGGCCAGAGCTGGGTTTGAACCCACCACCTCCAATATATGGGGCTGGCGCCCTATTCCTTTGAGCCACAGGCACCACCCTAGGAGAAGTATTTCTTTCCACATTAGAGGAGGGAGTTTAAGAGACCACCAGACACGAATCCTAGCTCTATTCTTTACTGGCTGTGTGACTTTGGGCAGGTCTCTCAGGTTGATTTTTAATCTGTAAAATATGAAAATTAAAAAGTACTAGCTTCATGGTTTATTATGAGTGAGAAATAAATGAGGTGACACATGTAATGTATTTAGGTAGTGACTGGTGTAGAAGATACTCTTTTTTAAGTAATAGCTGTCGTTCGCATCTTGGCAAAGTTCCTGAATACTGGGGGGGAGAAAAAGAATCCTGTAAGAAGGAAAAGCAACTGAGCTGCCCTCAGCCTTCACACAGCATTAGCTAACGCCAGAGGGAAATGAGGAATAGCAAGGGAGGATCAGGGGGTGAAGTCTGCGCGATCAGGAATGTTGCGGACACCCTGAGAGTCATTCCGCTAATAAGGAAAGCAACAGGCATTCCAAAAATTGCTAGGATACAAGGAAGTGAAACCTTTTTTGAAAAGGCTCACTGATGAAAACAAGCCAATTTCCAGAAGGGGAAAAATAAAACTAATAAAATGGTGTGGCCCAGTTTAAAAGGACTGTCACGGAGTCCTCAAACCATTTCAATATAAAACTTACAGTGAAGTAATCGAGGCAATTATGGTTGCCTCAAATATAGGTTATATATTAAAACTTAGGGAAAAAATGGGATCTTTTCTTAACGAATAAAAATAACGGCACAACTATGGTGGACCATGGAAAAATGTTTTATAACTAATATCAGGAAGTAGGGGGGGAAGGGAGAATGTGTACATTTCCCTGAGCTCGGAGTGGAAAGTTAAGAAGTGGCAGGTTTGTTGGAAAAGTTTCTTTTTGTGCGAAGGTAAACTCAAGGAAAACTAATGAGACCATATCTTTTCAAATTATGAGAAAGGAAAAGCAAATTCAAACCAAACCCAAAGCAAATGTTTCCTACAAATGTCAGTCTTTCCGACAGAGTTAAAATGTGCACCTCTATGTGGACAGTGTGGACAGTCCAAGGTGGGGAGGAATGACCGGGCAGTAGGATCTGCTTCCGGGCCAGTGGGAATAGGTGGAGGTGGCAGGATGGGGGCAATTTTTAAAACTTTCTTTCCTTTTTATTTATTTTGTTTATTTTTGTTGGGGGAAAAAAAAACCCAGCAAATACAGACTAGTAAGGTAAGAAACTATTGAATATCTTTTATACGTAAATCTACAGTTTTTCACATTGTGTTATATTTATTTCAAGATATTTTTAAGGAAAGAAAACCCAACAGATCTAATCACAGTCACTTTCTCCCTTCCTTTTTTCACTTCTCCTCTGAGGCAGTTGCCATGAAGAAGTCAGTGTTTATCTGTCTTACCAAATTGTAAAATTACATATACGTCCATGAACAATAAACCCATTCATATTTTGGAAACGTATTTGAAGCCGTGAGATCTTAACATCTACCAAAAAGTATCATGCTGTATTATACTGCAAAGTGCATTTTTTTAAAACCAGACACACTCTTTGTTTACCTTTTCTAGGAGACATGAACAGGGATTATTTTAAGCTAAATGAAATTGCTCAGTTAAAGGGAAAAATATATATATCATATTGTTATTTGCTGCCAAGTGGCTGCGTTGTTAAACTCAGCATAAATAAATTTGTGACCTTCACCCCTTCCCCCCAAAATGAATGGCTGTCCAAGAAAATATCAAGGACGTAAATCTCCAAAAAAGACTTTTCAACCCAAATAAACCAATGTCACATTCTTTTATTTAAGAACTGTGAAACAATCCTCCCAACCCCATACATATACATGCTCAGCAGGTATTGCCTAGGCAAATTATTTGTATATTTTTTAAGAATATGTAATCCCAATGTGTTTAAATTCTTCAAATTATAAGGAAGAAAATTTTTCAGATTCTTTTTATCAAGCCAGATGAAGTTAACCCCCAAACCTGTAGATGAACACAGAGAAAAAACTACTGAGCAATCTATAACGTCCATGTAAAAGTTCAAATAGAATGTCAAGAACATAATTCTTCACTATATTTTATATAAAGTACATATACATTACATAATATTCATATATATTATAGCATGTACATTGTATGTTACACACATTCATAGATAGATACTTGTGGGTTCATTTATATCTACACATATAAACATGCATATATACATGTAAATTCTGCATATTATTTGCACATATATGATATAAAATATACATGAAATATACATGACTATATATCTGTAAACATATGTCAAAACTATCCCCCAATTTTTAATTACTAATTATAGAAATTAGTAATTCTTGCTAAGAAATTAAAAAGTCAGATGAAATTATAGAAATTAGAAATTCTTGCTAAGAAATAAAAAAGAATATTATTGCTAAGAAATTAAAAAATATATATCTAAGAATTTCTACTTATAGAAATTTAGGAATTCTTGCTAAGAAATAAAAAAGTCAGATGAAGGATCAACACTTTAATTTCATACTAACTACTTTCTAAATTCTGCTGTATTTCAGGATGCTTATTGATATTTACTGGCTTTCATAGAAAAATTAAGATAAAAGCATATTCAGATACATCTATCCACCACTCAGTATGCAAAGAATACGGAAAATGTGATCCATTATCAAAAGAAAAGGCAACTGATTGAGATAATTCAAAAGGTTATTCAGTTTGGCATATTCAAAAGGTTAACATAGTGCTACCATCTGATCCAACAATTCCATTTTTAGGCAAATACTGAACGGAATTGAAAATATACAGTCCCATGGAAACTTGGTACACAAATGTTTACCACAGCCTTATTTATAATAAGCCATAAAAGTGGGAACAACACACGTGCCATTCAACTGATAAATGGATTTAAAATGTGGTCTATCTATATAACGGAATATCATCTGGTCATTAGAAGAAGCCAAAGTACTGATTCATGCTATAAAATGGACAAATCTGAAAGAAAGCATCGTGCTATGTGAAAGAAGCTGGGCACCAAAAGCCATGCATGGTGTGATCCCAGCACATGGAATGTCAGGAACAGGAGATCCACGGAGGCGGCCATGCACGGTGTGATTCCAGCACCTGGAATGTCAGGAACAGGAGATCCACGGAGG
>NW_003852417.1:4966021-4979345 GCF_000181295.1 Otolemur garnettii
ATTCCGGCACCTGGAATGTCAGGAACAGGAGATCCACGGAGGAGGCCATGCACGGTGTGATCCCGGCACCTGGAATGTCAGGAATAGGAGATCCACGGAGGCAGAGAATTAGTAAGTAGTTTCCAGGGGTTAGGAGGTGTGGAAGGGAGAGCAACTGCCAGTGGGTTTCTTGGGGAGATGGAAATATTTTAAAATTAAATTGTAGGAATACTTGAACAACTCTGTGAATAGGCTAAGAGAACAGTGAATGTTACACACCAAAGGGGGGTGAATTTTATGACATATAAATTATATCTCAATAATGCTATTATTTCAGAAATTCTGAATAAAGCCTGTTTGTATATAAGCTTATAAAGAGATCTCAAAATTTACATGGTAGAATAGCCAATAATGTTCATTTATATTTGAATAAAAATAAAGTGAAAAGACTTGCCTTAGCCAAATATTATAAACATTTTAAAAAACAGTGTGATTGATGTTACAATGTATAAAATCCAGAGCCAGATTGACATATGTAGGGAAATTTGTCATATAAGAAGTAGCATTTACAGCAGAAGAGGAAAGAACTGTCTAATACGTGATTTTTCAAAACTCAGCTCTCTTTGGAAAAAATATCTTTACCCAAAACCATACAAAATACATATTCTTCAGAGGACTAAAGCCTAAAATTCACCAACTTTTAAAGCATCCAAGAAAAAGGTTGTAAATTGACATTATGACCTTGGGCTTGTCAATGAAGAATTTTTTAAATAAAACACAAAGAGCATAAGTCATAATGGAAAATACTGACAATATCAACTATCTTAAAATAGAAAGTTTTGTATGACAAAAGGCAATGCGACCTTTTACAAAATGGAGCAGAAAAGCAGAAGGTATTTGCCAATCAAGCACCAAGGTGTGAATGATGGTCACCGGATATTCTAGATATTAGCATTGTTAAGAAGCTAATAATTCAATGGAAAAAAGAACTTTGAGGAAAAGAAATCTGTAATGTTAATAATAATAGAAAAGTTGCTGAACATTATCGATAGCAACATGAAAAATAAATACCACAGCCATCAGATTACAAACTATGTAATAAGTGTAATAACAGCAAGTGATGGTGTAATACCAACCAGGAACATAGAAAGTGATCTCGCACATGTTCTCCATGTGGGTGTAACTAGTGTGAACATCTTAGCCATTAATGGCAGTGTTGAGCGTACCCTTGACCATGACATTTCCCTGATAGATGAGTACCCTAAACTCTTGAACTTGCACACGAGGACAGATGGATACATATCATGTAACAGTTTATAATAAATCATATTACAGTTTATAATAAATACTACAAACAGCCTAATTGTACATATCACAAAAACTACGTTAAATAAATAAAATACATAATAATCTCATTGCAAAGAAAACTGTTCCTCGGGTAAAATGAAAAGGAAGCTAAGTACGAACATAACTAAGTTTATTAATATAAGAGTTGTCTTACTTTTTCTCCTATAATCCTTTTATTGATTTTAGGATCTGTGGGATTTGTATTCCCTGGTAATCCTATTAAAGTCTGGAGTATTTCCTTCACTTTGGTATTAAAAATGTGTGTTTTTTCCACTCAGCACTTATAGCTTAGCGGCTAGGGTCCCAGCCACATACACTGGAGCTGACAGGTTCAAATCCAGCCCAGGTCTGCCAAACAACAATGACAACTACAATCAAAAAATGGCCAGGCATTGTGGCGGGCACCTGTAGTCCCAGCTACTTGGGAGGCTAAGGGAAGAGAATCACTTAAGCCCAAGAGTTTGAGGTTGCTGTGAGCTATGACGCCACAGCACTCTAAGGGTGATGTAGTAAGACTCTGTCTCAAAAAGAAAAAAAAAAGTATGTTTGTTGTTTTCTTTTTGTTACCTTTAGTAATACCGTTAGGAACCTTATTATTCTCACAAAAAATTCTTAATGTTGAGTTTTGTCTCTTCTCTATTTTGTTCTGCTTTGCATTTCACTAACTTCTGATCTGAGTTTTGTTACTTCATCTCCTTACATTGATTTTAGTTGTACTTAGTGAGAAGAACAGAAAAGAAATTGTCTTTAGTCCTTTTCCCTAAAACAATACAGAAAATACAATAGGGAAAAAAATGAGCAAAAGTTTTGACTAGACATTTAAAGAAAAGAATATCCAAAGGGCCAAAAAGCTTGAGAAATGTGCTCAGTCTCATACATTTTCAAACACTGCTAGTTAAAGCCACAAGTCAGACAGTGATAGGGATAAAAACAAATAAGGACACAAAAAGCCTGCGGGGAAGTGGCGGTGTCAGGGACTTGGGGACGGGAATGTGAAATTGCATAATCAATTTAGAAAGCTCTGTGGGAGCAGCCAGGGAAACTAAACATACCTCCTGAAGGAGCGATTTCATTTTTAAGAATATGCCCCCCTTCCCCCACACACACACACGTGTATATACTAAAAGAACGTCCTTAGAAAGATTTTTCATAATAGTTTCAAAAGAGAGAAACTCAATTCTCCTATAGGCTAATAGATGAATTATAAAATCACACAGTGTAATAACGCCAAGTTGCGATGACAAAGTCTTCACCACTGCTGCGTGAGATATCCCTGATGACACCCACAGATGTCACGTTGCCTGAAGGAGGAAGGACGCATTTCAGGGTGTCCAACCTGCCCCACGGGCTGCATGCTGATTGGTGAGGACTGCCCTTGCTTATCTGTGGTGTCAGATATTACTGAAAATATGCACAGACCTCTTTTGGCAGTGTTCATGTATTTACCACATAGCCCAAGACAACTCTTATTCTGCCAGAGAATGGCAAAAAAAATAAAAAGGTTGGACGCTCTTCTGTTCTGGAGTATGACCTCATTTGTGTCATTTCAGAAACACCTAACTAGACTAACTGATGTAAAAATAGAAGTTATCTGGGGAAGAGCACGAAGGAACAGGAACCGGCAAGAGGGATGCTCTGGCTTTTCCTAAGGTTTTATGTCCTGATTTCCACAGTTGTCACGTGGGTTTGCCCCCTTGCTAGAGTTTGACAAGCAACTGTGCTCATGATTTCCGCTAAACCTTTCTATATTTGTTACATTTTGACTAATTTCATAAGTCATCATTATGTCCGTGCCCTTCGGTGTTTTGCATATTCATAGTGTAAAGATGGGAATTAAGACCCTAAGACTGTAAGTAATTTGGTCAAAACTCACAGCTTGATATGCAGCTTCTGACTCAAAATCATACGTTTTTCTCAGTACCCTCTTCTCGCTTCATAATTCGCAATTTTGCAGATGACTGCGGCTGCCATAATTGGGAACCCTGAAAATAATGAAATATTATCAGCACACACCCAGTATTCTCAGAAGCTAGAGGCGTTCCCACAGCTGCAGGCCGGCAGGAGAGTATCGGTGCTGGAAGGGTTAAGTTGCAAGATGACTCAAGACGGGGTAGCCCAAACTCCCCAGTACCTCTCTGTCACGAGCAGCATGTTCAAAGCAAAATTACAACATATGAGAAAGTGAATATGGCAAATTACTGTGATGTCATCAAAGTAATAACTGCTAATGACCGTTTTACTCCTGGGGATTGCCTGATGCCACACTGCAAATCCATCTGGATTATGTAGAAGGCGTCCTGGAAGTCATAAAACACAGTGCAAGAAAGTGATAGGCCCAAGTTTGAATGTGATGCAGGGATGACCAAAAGGAAAACATCCTCAGGGGGCGCCTGTGGCTCAGAGGAGTGGGGTGCAGGCCCCATATGCTGGAGGTGGCGGGTTCAAACCCAGCCCCGGCCAAAACAATATCCTCTCTTTGTGTAATGGGTATTTGCAAGGCTTCACTGAAAGGTGACAAGCATATATTTAAATGTTGACATTTTCCCCAAAGTAAAACAAACATAAATGAAATTTAAAATATATTTTTATTTCTACAAAAGAGTTTAGAATAAAACATGCATTAACCAGGAGGCTTCACTTTGATGTGGCACATGCTGCTGTGGGCACAGGGACGATTTGGGCCCTGGTCCTTCACCGCTCTAGTTCTTAGGTGACTTTCTCTAGTGCCCCGAGACTCAGGCTCTGCTTCTCTTCTCCTTTGCCCATCCCTTTGCCTTCCACTACCCTGGAAGCGTCTTCTCCAGAGGGTGAGACCCACAGAGGGAAAGAAACCAAGACTCCCTTACAAATATGTGGATGTTTATAATATATTTATAATCCATGTATTTGTAAGACTTAGTATGGCAGAAAGGAGAGAGACAAGAGTTGCATTAATGGCCTACGAGGAAAATTGAAAAAGTCAGTATGTGAAAAGACGTGTAAACTGTTGTGGAATATTATCTATAGGTTTATAAAGTCTTGGGTCCACTGGAGCAACGGACTGATAAGTCTGGTCATGAATACCCTGACGAAGCGACAGCCCCGTAAAACTGCCTAAACCTTTGAATGGCCACCAAAAAGCTGGCTAAGACATCCATAAGGTTGAGACAAGGCCAGCTTCACAGCCCCACAGGGGCCATGGGGGAGACGACCCCACGCTGAGCTGGGTGATTCCCTGCTATCATCTTGGATTTCTTACTAGTTTTCTTTTTGAACTTAGCTTTGTAAGTCAGATGAACCCATGGAACTGCCTGTGGGCAGAGATGCACAGGATGTGCGTCTTCGTTTGTATCCATTCCCTTCTCCTGCACGTCTGAGAGGCCCCTTCAGCCCCGAGTTCTGCTGGACCTGCCATGCGCAGGAGCTCAGGGAGGCTCAGAAGGGAAGTGTGTTACATCTGAGTCTGAGTAAGCAGGGCGCTAATAGCCCCCAGAGGCCACCCTTCCCTTTCAAACTGGAACTTGCTCTAAATGCGTGGGGCTGGGGGGAAGCAATGATAGTTCTAAGACACAACGAAACCCTCTCGTATCTCTTCACAGTTGTGTTACTTCCTTGCTTTAGCCGATCCAATGTGCTGAAAATGACAAAATGGAAGAAATGAGAAGGACGGGGCCACCTGCAGTTGCCTTTCCTCTCAGCTCTTCCTTCTCCTGGGGAAGTCCTAGGTAGGGTGTTGTAGAATGTTCAAGACGTGACATTAAAAAAGAAAAATTGAGTCAGTTTTGTGCAGTGTTCCCACTGTTTTGATACAAACAGAATGCATATGCAGGTAAGAGCTACAGGATGTGAACTGTGACCATTTAGTGATTCTGTAGTTAGATGCTCTTATATTTGCATTTAAAACTCACCTTGCACAAGTTAAATTGATTTTTACTCAGGAGGCCATAAAATGGCAAATATAAAATACAGTTAGTACAGAGACTCTAGAAGAAAGAAAAAGCTTTATATGTATACTTTTTTAAATTTTTATTAAATCATAAGTGTACATGAATGCATTTATGGGGTACAATGTGATAATTTGATATACAATGTGGAAAGCTTACATTAAACTTGATATCATAACCAACCCCTTGCTTAGTTATTTCTTCTGGTAAGACATTTATACTCTACTCTGAATAGTTTTAAAATGTACCATTGCATTATGCATAATAGATGAGGTCCAAGTACTCTTATTGCTACTTTATGAACCAAGGGTCCCCTCTTTTCTTTGTACACTTGACCAAGAAAATCACATAACTATTTCTGGCAGTGAACTAGTAGCCACTAGGCAAGTGACTCAGAAAAAAGACGGCCCAGAGAGCTGTGCCTGCATGCGTAAAGGCATTGACCCAAATTAGGCGTGATGATGTCTCCACATATAGTGGGTTCCAATGAGCCAGTTTTCTTACTTCATTTTTATAGACATATTAATTAATAAGTTAATAAAACTTTAAATAACATTTCAAAAAGGGAAAGCATGATATTCCAAGCACTCTAACTCAACCCTCATTTTTTCTTCCAAAGTAGGGTTGGCTTCAACGGTGCTATGACTTCTGGCTCCTTGGTTCCCACCCCGGGGCACACCTCAGCTGCCAAGGCCTCTCTCCAAGAAAGAGGGAGCTCACAGCTTTGTGAGCGGAGCCGCTCACTACACCTCCTTCTGGGCCTCAGAGTACCTAGAACAGGGTTTTTCAACCTTTTTTATGTCACAGCACACTTGAACCTACAGTTAAACTTCCCCTTAAATTATGTTGATAAAAATAAAAAGAGTTAAAAAATGAATATACTTACTGTGCTTTGAACTTCAAAGTAATTTAATTAATGGTCTTTAAAAATGTTCACGGCGCACCTGAGCTCCTCTCACAGCACACCAGTGCCGTGCACACTGGTTGAAAATCACTGAAAAGTAAATGCTTACTGATTAAATGCCAATTTTCCCAGATTATCTTTCACTGAGAGCATTCTATGTGTGATTGTCTTCTCAAAACGCTAACAGAGGTGTGGAATGAAGAAAAAGAAGCTTTTCGACCACTTGATAGTAGGTTGGTGTTTATGAAATAAATCAATTTAGGTTTAATTTCATAGCAAAAGAGAGTAGAGAGGTGTCAAGGAGATAAGATTGAAAGTTATAGGCCATGGGAAAAGCTTGAAATACAGTGGCAGAATAGAATGGGACACTTCCCACGTCTGCAGAGCCCAGGGTTCTGGAAAGTAGCAATTCAAATGAATCAATGTCTTGACACTTCTGGCATCTGACATTCTTGAAAGGGGTAGATCTCTGCCTGGATTCCTACTGAATTTGAGATTGGGGCCTGGGTTTGGGGAAGAGTCTGGAACGCTGATCAATTACAGGGCTTGGACCAATTTCCTGAGCCTCCATTCTCCTCATCACATGTAAAAGCAGATCCTAATTTCTTTGCCAAGATTTTAAAATGTCAAAAGACAGTGTCTGTAAAAACACCAGGAAAATTCTAAAATTTAACTTCTATCTTGAAAAAAAGGGACACCTCCATGGATGAATACCTCTCCTATGCCAGTGCTGTGACTGGCATGTTAAATATGTTATTTCTCTCAATTTCCATCACAACCATGAAAAGTTGACACCATCATCTCTTGTTTAGAGAAAGTGGATCAGCTAACCCCTGCCTTGTCCTTGCCACCCCAGGGGTAACCAGGGTAGGCCGTGTTAGGAGGGAACACGCCTGTTCCGACTCAGGCTCACAGGGACTGCTCTTGTTCTGGCTCTTCTTGCCTGAGAAGTCCCTACCTCTATCAGAGGGTCTTCATTCCCTCCAATTATGTAAAGTGATTTGGGCCGAGAACTGGTATAGTCCAGCTCCTGCAGAATATTTTTTTACAGCTATATTCTATCCCCCCAAGTCTGAGAAGACAGCAGAGGAGTGTGACCAGGTAGAAGGTGATGCCGTGTTTCAAATGCGAGTCCACCTGCCTGTGAAACATGGATTCCACCTTATTCTCAGAAGCTGACACGAACAAACCTTAGGTGACTTGAGAAACCTGGGGCACAGAACACTGATTACCTTACAGCAAAGGATGCTTTATGAGCCGGCCTCCGGTAAGTCTCTAAAGTAATAATTATAAATAATAATGTCCTTTTAGACATAAGCCACTGAATGATTTACACTGTGCAACAGATCCATGGTCTCCTTGGAGACTTGTTGCCCAACTCTACCCAGGCAATTAACCCATTAGGGAGAGGATTGTCCCTGCCGGGGACCTGCAGCCCATGCCAGACACCTGAGGCCACCAGCAGCACCACTCCCTCCTGCTGACCAGGAGGGGCTGACGATAAGGCTAGATCTAATTTCAGGTGACCTGAGCAGTATCTAAAAAGATGTTCCCAGGGAGAACAAAGAGGGCAACAGAACTAGTGACCTTGCTTACCAGCAGGAACTGACCCAGGAGTTAAGACCAGCAAGTCAGCGCCTTGGAATATTTGATACGGTGCTGAGACGCATTGTCATATACTTCCCAAGGCCTGACATATTCACTTGTGGTTATATCCCATGGAGCCCTGTCGGTGACTGTGTGACAGCTCAGGGCTAGCAGTCGGTCACAGCAAATGTCTTCACAGTTCGGCCAAAGTCTTTCCTTCCTTGATATCTTGCAATATCCCACAGGGTGGAGAGAAAAAATGTAGTTACCACTTTCTCATTACTAAGAAAGAAGCACACTTCACTAGTTGAGGTGATGGATTCTTGATCATCAGCTCAGTGCTGTGGTGACAGAGCTGGGGCTTGCAGAACAGGCAGGACTAAGTTGGAATCTTACCTCTGCTCCTCATCTGAAGTCCCAGAGCTCAATTTCCTTATCTGTATGCTGGGGAACCATAGCATGGACCTCAGTGGGTTGTCGTGAGAGAAAACCAGTAAAGTGTGTAAACTACTGTATCCTGGAGGGCTTCTGCACATGCGACCCTGCTGCCCACAGCGCACCGTTCAGAAGTGTGGCTTTGACTCTCTCACCAATACATTCTCTCCCCTCCACATCTGTGTCCTACTCAGACTCATCACCGCTCTTCCAGGCTAATGCTGCAGCCCTTGATTTTGTCATCTTTCCTTAGTTCTCTCTTTAAATAGTCCATTCTCCTCACTTGCACAGAGGAACCATTTTGTAATCTGCCCCCAAACCCTCCAGAACCCCACACCCTCTCCTTATGCCCATAAAAGATTGTCAGTGCTCCTTACAAGGGTATTCAAGGCAATATGACATCACTCTATATTTCTAGGCCTGCCTAATAAATATTCATACTGACTACCTACTGCTTTCTATACAGGGAAACATTTAAAGACCTCTGAGGTCTGCTTGGAATTTTCTCATCCATCCTAATTTTGGCTGCCTATTAATATTCTACTCATAATTTATTCAACAAACATTCATTGAATGAGTGCTATTCGTCAGACACCTTGGTTCAGAAGTCCTTGCCTTTGTGAAAATTTTCCTAGAAGATCCCTTTTCTGAGCTCACTCTCGTTGGGACATTATTTAATTATAGCACACATTGAACACTATTAATGTCAAATTTGTTTTTGTCTGTTTCCCTGCTGGACTTGGAGCGTGTACTGTGGAATCACTGCCACCTGGCATAGTATCCAGAACCTAGGCAGAAAATAAAGGAAACTAAACTATTTATTCTTAGAAGAATGGTTTCAAAATGGTCTAGAAAGAATCCATTATTTCATTTTCATACATTCCACTTATACCTAGAGATAGTTACTTCTTATTGTGCATTGATGATTATTCCAGAATTTACTAGTATCTTTGGGGAGCCACTCAGAATGAAATTATAATTCTGTCCCCATAGTAGGGATGAGTCTAGTCCTACAGATTGTAAAAGGAATCTGAATTTCCTGCTCACATCATTTTTAGGCAGAGTCAAGGCATGGAAGCCATAAAGATGTGGCATCCATATCTCCCATGGAAGAGAGATTTGTTCCCCTTTTCCCACAAGCTTCTGGAGAGGAGACAAGCTCCAGCTACCATCTCTTTTAGGGATTGTCTCAGGTGCAAAAAGCCACCTTGCCCAAAGTTATGCCCTTCCAAGAATAACCCACATCCTGTGACTGATGGAGGCAGGGGCATAAGAGCCCAGTGCAGGACAACTCTGATCATTTCAGTTCCTGAGTTCTCCATGGCGCTGGCTGAGGCTGTGCAGGCATGTTCACAGTTCACCTTTTCCCTTTGTCCAATCCTTTTTGTAAATGTCCCCCTTGCATGGAGATCAATTGTAGGGATAACCTAATGAACACTCTGAACATTAAGCATCATCCTAGAGTCTATATCTTGGGAATCCAAATAGTGTCCTTGATGAAAGCGGGCTAAAATGAGATATTAGAGCTGGATTAGTCACCAGCCAGCAGCAGTGAAGACGCAGACGCAGTATTCCTGGTTGGCAGAGTTCAAAGTGGCAACCATTTGTTATAACTGCCGTTGAGTGGGAGTCAGGGTGCTAGCAGAAGGGAATTGACCAGGTACTGAAAGGTATTTGAAAAGACATTTGAAAAATATGAGGGAAATAGGGACAATAAGGGCAATGAGTTTACTTGACTATTGTTAGACTCAATGGAAGCTCCAGACAAACATAAAATGAAAGTTAAAAGTGAGTAGGAGGCCAAATGTGGAATCCAAAGCCTCCGTGGTGCCACATCTGCCTCCGTGGTGCCACATCCTGCTACTGCAGGACAGGCAGAGCTGAGAAGCAGCCCTACAGCTTAATCATCATGTAACTGAGCTACAAAGAAGAATAAACTCCTAACCAAGGCCCGCTTTGCCCAGGTAAAGGCCCTGAGCAGAAAAAACAAGACCTTGACACCTAGAATGGAGATCTGTGGGTTGAGGCCCTGGAAAATTCTAAATTTCCAGACTCTCCCTGGATCTCTGAGCCTTCAGCATGATCTTTCCCACCATTTTAACCCACCTAGGGGTCACTCCCCTAAAAGACAACAGGTTCCCCACTCAGGATCTGTCCCCACCTCGCCTCCTGGCCAGTAGGTCAACAACTCAGTTAAGTTGCAACATCATTCAACCAAGAATATGCTGGGACTGGTAGGGCAGGAGCAGGGTGACATCTCCCAGGAGCTGTAAGGCCAGTAGGAGCCAGGGGACCAGGGATGGGACTGACCAGGAGGCCTGGTGCCTGAGAGACAACAAGGGAGGTTAGTCTACTGGTTCCTCAGTGATTTGGGAGCAGTCTCCCAAAATACAGGGTTTGGCAATTAGCAAAAACCCTATGAGTAGTGTAAACTGGTTCTTAGGATCATGCAAAATAGTTACCAAGAGCATGGAAAAAGTATAGTCAGAGTGAGAGAGGTCTGCACGCTAGGACCACTGGTCTGATGGAGTCTTAGGAAGTGGGTATTCTGGAGGGAGTGTACAATGTATTCAAAACCTACCACATGATTGCATTCCAAGGCAAAGCCCACATTAAACAGGGGCTGTGCTGATGAGACAGGAACAGCATTTCCAAGAAGCTCATCAGTGGGTGACTCCACTTACTACGTAGAATTAATGATAAAAGAGGACAGGACAGGGCTAGGCTCCCTGACAACACTAAGGCCAGGTAACCTCACTTAGGAGTCAAATTCCAGGTAGACACATAATTTAGATAACTTTATACTAGAGAAATAGAAAAATTCAATGGACATTGATACCAGAGACCCAAAAAGTCATCATAGCACCAGAGTTGCAGTGGAAACAACTAAACAGATGGGGTTCTGGCCAGTGTCTCACTAGCTGTGTAGTTCCTCAGAGTCAGCTACATTCTTAGGACCCTTCTGAAACTTCTCCCCTTCATCAAATCAAGATGTTAAAAATTAAAAATAATATCCCATTCCAGGGTATGTAGAAAATGAGTTTCATTCCTAAGTATCTAAATGATGGCTGGCCAGTGGTCCCTACTAGATCCTCACTCAGTTCATCAGTCTGGCCCCTGCAGATACCAGATTAATCTTGGAGGAAGATGGTGTACTACCACAAACTATGAAGTTCCTCGGTTCCAGAGTGGGTATCTTTGATACAGTGGATTACCATGGTTTCAGTGGCCACGTATTGTCATTCTTTTCTATCCCAATCAGAAAAGAACACAAAAAAATAGTTTATACTTACACTGAATGGACAAAACTATAGGTTCATAATTGTGCCCTATGGCAGTGTGAACCACCTTCCTCCCAAACTTGTCAGTCTCAGTCTGAAGAGGTCCTGCACTATCTGACATCTCACAGAACGTCACATCGATCCTTTATGTCGTTATGTCATGTCAATCAGATTGGAGGAGAGAAAAGGGGAAACCTTGCTGGAGGTCTTGGTGAGACACACGCACAGCTGAGGGTGGGATATAAAGATTAGTGAAATATTTAGGAGTCCAGTGTTCTGAGAACACCTAGATCCCACCTGCATTAGTTTCCTTTAACTGCCATAACAATTAATTTTCAAAAAGGCATGAAACAACAGGAATTTACTCTCATAGTTTGAGAGGCCTGAAGTCCAAAGTCAAGGTGTTGACAGTGCCATTTTTCCCAAAAGGCTCTTGCAGAGACTCTGTTCCCTTCCTCTTCCTGCTTCGTCTGGCTTCAAGCTTCCCATGACTTGTGACTGCACCACTTTGATCTCTGCCTCACGGTCACATTGCTTTCTTCTTCCTGTCTGCTGAATCTTTCATTTGTCCCTTACAAGATCACTTGTCATTGAATTTAGGGCTCACTCAGATAATCCAAAATAATCCCCGCATCTCAAGATCTGTAGTTGAATTATATCTGCAAAGATTCTTCTTCCAAATGAACTAACAGTTCTAATTTATGAGAACTGGGATATGCACATATCTTTGGGAACCATTATTCAACTTACTGCACCATACAAATTAAAAGGCAGATATTTCATATCTGTGTTTTCCATCACAAAACAGGAAGCACAACATGTAGTAGGCTCCTTCCAGTCCTGCAGACAGCATGACCTGCCTGACAATACTGCTCTGGCCCACATAGCAGGGGGTCAAGAGATGCTGCCAGCCTTGGGTGAAGCCCACAATAGGCAGGTGCTCTGTGGATGGTTCATTCCATAGTACAAGCAGCTCTTATCTTTGGGTCACATGACCCAGCAGACCCTCAGACTTTAAAGACATCAGTGCTGGAGAAACATGTCAAGAGCTCCAGTGCCAAGCTCAAGGACAGCATCATGGACTGAGCCTCTGGGATTCTGGACCAGGAGTGTCAGTGGGCACGTGCAGTGGAGAAAGAGATGCTTTTTTAAGAACAACTGCTGGCCTGCTACTGACTCTGGTAAGAGCAGAATAGCAACCCATGATGGTCTTTGTTACCTGTACACAGAACTGCTCATAATGAGCTAGATTCTGTCTGAACCCACCATGTCATCAAATGAGACACACTCAGCAACACTAAAATACAGGTAGCAACAGGCAGAAGACCCGTGGTCACTTGGTGACAGTTGACCAAGTGGGCCTGTTCCATGCCTCAAGGGCCAGGCAATCATTGAAAGAAAATGATATATATTTCAGTAGGTTAACAATCTCCTTCCTTTAAGCCAGTGGCTCTCAACTTTCCTAATACAGTTCCTGTGGGTCACGACCTATAGGTTGAGAACTGCTGCTTTAGGCTCTTAGACAGCATCACTCTCCAGAGCCTTATGGAGTATTGAATCCACCCGCACAGGGTCCCCAAAACAACATAAACCAGTGGGCCCACTTCCCAGCCAGTGGCCACAGAAGGGACTTTAACACATATGGCACCACCTGTGCTGGCCTGAAATAGCACAGGAATAGTGAAAACCCAGCTATAGCACCAGTCAGAGATGGATGGAGAGTGGGATGCCAACCTCCCAGAAGCAGAATGTACCCTGAGTAAGGGTCACTAAACGATGCTGTGTTCCCAGAAGGAGGAAACCTAAGTCCAGGTAAACAGGGCAGTGAGTAAGGGTCACTGTACGATGCTGTGTTCCCAGAAGGAGGA
>NW_003852417.1:4980648-5022454 GCF_000181295.1 Otolemur garnettii
GGGCAGTGAGTAAGGGTCACTGTACGATGCTGTGTTCCCAGAAGGAGGAAACCTAAGTCCAGGTAAACTGGGCAGAAGTGGCAATTCCTTGAGAGCTATAATTGGTATTTCCAACCAGTACTCTATACCATCCTACTATCAATCTTGAGTGATTATAAAATAGTCATTTTTGAGATATTCCTCAACTCAAAAACTTACCTGCCATATAACCTTTCCTAAATAGCTACTCAGGAAGGCAATTTACCAAAAATTAAAAAAAAATTAAAAAATAATGGAAGACACCAAAAAGTATAAAATTCATTCTTGACTTAGGAATTCATTGCCAGAAAACCAGGGGGCTCGCCCCCTGATGGTCAGCGGACATGCCAGGTGACAGCTATCAGCGGCTCAGCAACCTGGCAGTCTGGATAGCAGCCCGTGGCAGATTAGCCTTCAAGTCGATGAAACAACAATATTGCTAAATGTGCATTATTAGGAGATTTTATTTCTGAGCAAGAATTTGGGGATGAACCAGTAATAATCAAGAGAAAAGAAGAGACATGAACAAGACAACTTGAAGGAAAGCAAAGACGTACAAGAAAATTCGCTCAAATGTAAGTGCGTCTCTCAGTTGTAAATACCTCTTAGAGACTCAGAAACAAGTGAAGGCTAAATTTTGTATCCAAGTAAAATTGCGATGTGGAATGGTTGCAGGGGTGATGGACTAAGAACTGTGTCTGAGTAGGGCCGGGAACGGGGTGTGAAAGAGGTAGATTCTGTTCAAGTGGCTAATGTCTGTTAAAGTGTGATGCTGGAGTCCATCCGCCTCCCTGATGGGACTGTCAGAAGCCTGTTGCATTTGCTTTGGACGTTATGGAATATTAGTTTCCTTCTGTGCTTGGATCATTTCCTCAGCTACAGGGCAAATTTCCCTGTGGTCATTTTGCCGAGAAATGTATTTCCCTTGAGAAAAACGTTTTTGTTGTTGTTTCTACCTTTTCCCTGTGAAGTTAACCATGAATCTTAACCCAAATCAGTTCTTACGCTTTGGCTTTGAATGCTAATTAATGCCGAGGTGGGTTTGCCCCACATTTTTATCATCAGCGTGGAAAGTTCCAACATCCATCTTTTGTACTGACTCCGCCTCTGACCTTTATGTTCTCAGAACATCATTTTTCCTTTTTCTATACTTTCTTCAATTAAAACTTCTCATTATAGCTATATTTCTTCAAATCCTCTTAAATTACTATGTTTTGGGGTGAGGCAAAGTTAAAAGCAACATATAAATAAGTGTAACTTTGAACAATGAACAAATTTTGGATGTGCTTTTCACAATTGCTTTGCCTGTTTATATTGTGCCATCACCGTGGCTCCCCACTGGAGCATAAATTTACAAACATCATGCAAATGCATTATTTATAATAAAACTGACTAATGATCATTAAAAGCCAATTATTTCTTTACATCTGCTGGCTATGGCTGGCAATAATCGTGTATCATTCAGATTTGTGGCTATGTATTTGCCTTAGTAAGATTTTAATCACTCATTAATTTATGGATTTCAATATGCATCACGGGTGCCTGCATTCCCCAAACTGCCTCAGCCTTATAAATCAAGAAGCTAGAGAAACCTGGAACTCTGACAACAGAGGTGTCTCTACTGAATTGTGTTTTCGTGCCAATGTCTACCAGAGAATCATAGAAGGATCAGATAAACCCTCCCATGAAATATGTCTGGTGCAGTTGATCTTCTAGTCCTTTGATGAATTCTTTAGCATATATTTTTTTTACAATAACATACTAGGCATGTTGTTTTTTTGATGTGTTTGTCACACTAAAAAATTTTAATGACTACTTGGTAGTCTAACCTCTCTGGAGGCAATGTATGTATGAGAGGAGAATGCTTTCACATCTAGGTAGAGGAAGACTTAAATCCTCTTTCCAATTCTTTTTGCAAAATCTTAGGAAAGTAAGTCACTCTGTGTCTCTGAACCCATATTTATCAAAATACTTTTTAATGGTAAAGGTGTAATGTTATTAGAAGTGAGAATTCCGATGAATGACAGACCAATCTTAGGGAAAGGTCCAGGGACTGACTTATGGCTAGACTTCTGAAACAGAACATCTTCACTAAAGACAGACCCAGAGAACCCTGCCAGCCAAGGTCACTCTAACCCTCCCTCAAAGGCACGCCTCTGCATGGCTGAACAAAAGGCCCGTGGGCCCACCTGAACAGGCACTGACCCTCCTCTGCCCAGCTGAGACCAGGCCTGGTGCTGGACTGCCCACCTGCCTCCCAGTTGTGCTCTGCTGCTCCCATCTCAGTGACCCCAGCCATGGAAATGACCGTGCAGGGCAGAACGCTGTCGCAGTAAACCTACCAAGGACGGGAGAGAGTTAGAAGCAGTAGATTAGTACGTGGATTAAACTTACAAAAAGAAAAAGTACCTGAGTGTTTCATATACAATTAGAAGACAAAAAATTCCTGATGGTCAGAGGGCCAAATCGAAGGGATAAGGCAAAGAAAAAAATAAAAATAAATAAAAATCTCATCTCCTAGCAAAGCAGCATAGGATAAAGGTCTACAGGACACCTGGCATCTGGCTAGGGACCATGCTGGTTATGTAATTTAAGACGTAAGGGGCATATGAAGGCAGCACTCTGGTGAATAATGAACACACCGAAGTGCATCCACACTCCCTGGCCAGCAGCAGACACATACAGACCTCACCTCATAGAAGGAAAACCAGAGAAGAACAAGAGCAAACACAACCATGGCGGTATGACAGCACTCTGGCACGCAGCAAGGTGACACATGGCCATAAAGATGCAGAGAAAAGCATGTTTTTGAAACTAATTCAATACAAAAGGCAGGAAACAGTGCAACGCACATGCTTTGTATTCTGGGGATACAGGAAGATAGTGCCGGTATGAAGTAAGAGGGATCGTGTTGGCCCAGGGCAGACACAGTTTTAAAGGAGTGGCAGAGTTAGAGTAAAAAGACAATTAAAGTAAAATACGACATCACCAATTAAAGTGTATATTGGAGGCTGTAGAAAGCTGAGGTTAGACTTGTGGAATCAGTAAGGCAGTGCAAGGGCCTGCAAAGAATGGTCCACAGGCCAAATCTAACCCAGCCCTGTTTGTATACTAAGAAAAATTTTTACATTTGTAAATGATAAGACAAAAAAATAAAAGAAGAAAAAACTGTGATATTGGGACTTATGTCATGCATAGTGTTGGATTGTGATACAGGCACTACTCCCCCATCATTTACACATTATCTATAGCAGATTTTTTTATTCTTTAAATTATTTATTTTCATTTCAGGTTAATGTGAGGGTATATACAACCAATTCTCAGCATTTGAATTTGTTAGGTAGGTCCCTGTTGCAGTTATGTCCTGCACCTACAAAGGTGCACCACACCCCCCTACATTGTGCCCCTTCAGTGGGAGCACCCCACATCCCCTCCCTCCTCCCCTGACTTGAGTTGAATTGTATTTTTCTCCCATGTGGGCATGAATTTAGTCATCTACTGGCTTCATATTTGTATTGAATACTTGGGCACTTGTTTTTGGTATTGAGTATTGGTATGGAGTAATTGGATACTTGTTTTTCCATTCTTGTGATTCTTTTTTTTTTTAATTGAATGGTAACTATGTACATTAATGCACTTCTGGGGTACAGTGTGGGGTTTTCACACATAATCCGAAACACTTCTATCAAACTGGTTAACATAGCCTTCATGTCATTTTCTTAGTTATTATTTTAAAACGTTCACATTCTACTCTTCATTCTTGTGATTCTTTACTGAGAAGAGTTTGTTTCAACTCCAGGAGAATACATTGATAGCTGATTTCTGAACTCAAAGGCAGAGTGGTTGGGACAGAGGTCACATGGCTTTCGGAGCCCAACTATTTTATCTGACCTTTTGCAGAGAAGATTGGCCATCCTCTCATCTAGAGGACCCATGAGCTTGACAGGTTTCTTTCTTCCTTTTTTTTCCTTTAGTGTAGTTATGTTATTCACTTGCAATATAGTTAAGTTCATTTATTTCTGCTTGCATTCCATTCTGGTTTTTTTTCCTTCCATTCATTAATTTTATTTTTCAGAGTGTGTGAAATAGTCATATTTTGAAAGTTGTGCCTCAATCAGTTCTTGGACACTGTGCCTTTAACAAGATGTAATGAAACCAATTTTACCAGTGGGCTGGTTGATATAAACAAAGAGTTAAGTTCCTGGAGCAGTATTTCTTAGTCACAAAAACATCACCAAACGTCTAAATAGAAATTAAAACACATCTAATTATTAATCACTGAGATAAATGAGAGCTATGTGGTCCTTTTGAAAGATGAATAAAAACAAGCAAGACAATAATTTGCCTATTTATTCCAGTCCAGCATCTTGGACGGCCAGAGCCTCCCTGCGGCTCAGGGTGCCAGGTGGGAGCCCACACCAGACAGGATGCTGTCCCTTTGCAGGGCACACTCACACACACCCACACTGGGACCACGGAGATAAACCAATGAACACACATCTCTAACGTGTACATGTTCGGGGCATATAAAAGGAATGGACTCTCTCCCCCATCAATGTTATAATGAAATAAAGTTGCATGAAGTGATGTTATTGAAGGAATTTCTGTTGAGTGATGCTTCTCTCTTATCCAGGAGAACCAGTGCATCCGTGAAGTTCATGCCTGTTCTATGCTGTAAATACTAAAGCCCTCTGTTTCTGTCCCAGAAATCTCTTGTCTTCTGCCAGCATTCATGAAACTACGGCAGCTAACTTGTTAGCTTGCAAAGCGACTAGTCATGGTTCTTAACATTTCCCCACAGTGCCTTTATATGGATGGGGTCTTCTCCAATTTCACATTCTTGGCACCACGACCTCTGGCTTTTCCAAGTCACCTCAAGAATGATCACTTAACTCAGCAGTTCTCAACCTGTGGGTCATGACCCACAGGAACTGTATTAAAGGGCTGTGGCATTAGGAAGGTTGAGAACCTTCCTAACCTGACTTAACTCAATCTCTCTCTCTCTCTTTTAGACAAAAGTGATCACATTCTGCTTGATACAGTCGCCCCCGCCCCTATCTGTGGTTTTGCTTTCCAGGCTTTCTGTTACATGGGGTCAACTTCATTTTAAAAAATAATAGATGGAAAATTTCAGAAAAAAACAATCCATAGATTTTGAAGCGTGTGAGTAGCATGATGAAATCTTGAGCTGCCTTACCCTCCCTCTCCGCGATGTGAATCATCTCTTTATTCCCTGGATCTGCTCTGGAGACACCACCTGCCTATCAGTTACTAAGTAGCTGTCTGGATTATCAGACTGTCTGTCATGTATCACAGTGCCTGTGTTCAACCAAATCTTATTTTACTTGATAATGCCCTCAAAGTGCAAGAGCAGAGATGCTGGCACGTTGTTTTTATTATTCTGTTTCATTATTATTGTTTCTGATACCTTACAGGTATATATGTACGGGAAAAAAACACAGTGTTCGGTACCATCCATGGTCTTAGGCGTCCATGGGGGTAGCAGGTCTTGGAATGCTGTCCCCATAGGTCAGGGGGAGCTGCTGTATCGTCTTACAGTTCATGCTTATTTTCCACGAATGTCACAATACAAGGAAAAATATTTTTCCTCCAAACAACATATCCTTTTGAAAATAGGGAGTTAACATCTAATTCTGTATAAAATCCATTATAGAGGACTTTCCCAAATATTTTTCTTTTCAAATAAGAATATTTTTGGAATGAGACATAAGCATGAAGCAAGCTCAATAAACAGGTACTGGGTCTCCAGAGAAGTCACCTAATGGAATTATTAACAAAGGCAGCAAAGACATTTAATTTAAATATAATCATTTCTCAGGAAAGGTGGAGTTGGATATGACCTCTCGAGTCCGTCCCTCGCATGTTGTTGCAAACAAGCCTTTTAAAATCTCTTTAAGAAAGCAGTCGAGTAAGAGGTTTATGTTGTGAAGATCACAAATAGTGAAGAGGAACCTACAGCCTAGGTAAGAACTTTCAAGGACAATGTCTGGTAAGGATGTGGGAAGAGCTGCCTCTGGATAGAAGTAGAGATGAGGAATGTTGGATGATCCAAGAGCAGTGTTGACTGTAAACTACGGGTCTGCAAACTTTTTTTTCTGTTCTGCTACGCATTGGAAGAACAAGAGTTGTCTTGGGTCATGTATTAAATACGCAAACACTAACAAAAGCTGATAAGTTAAATTAAAAAAAAAATGGTCCACGCGTACTTATCACAATATCTGATACCACAGATAAGCAAAACAGGCCTCAAATAATCTGCATGTGGCCTGTGGGCCCCAGGTTGGACACCCCTGCAACTGCAAATAGATTTCTAGGCTGAAAGGTCCTCCTGTGTCCAAAGGACCCCAGAAAAACGTTAAAACTGAGAAACTGAGTTCCCTGCCAGGAAGGCAAGGGAGGCCAGACACTCCTCATTATAACCCCTCCCTTTTAGAATTTAGATGTGATAATTGAGCAAAATTAATTTAAAATGGAGATATGAGACTGACAAACAGACAGTAAGATACTAAACCTTCAGCAGGACTCAAGGCTGCACAAGGCAAAGGCCAAAGCCCCTGCAGGCCATCGATTGGCTTAACACGTCACTGGAGTTTGTATATGGTGCTTGTCTCGAGTTGACAAACTTCCTTTCCTTTCCTTCCTCCTTTCCCTTTCCCTTCCCTTTCCAGATTAAAATGGAGGTACCCATAGTTAGGTTACATTGTTTGCATTTGCAAGGAACCCTCAAGTGGGAGCTTCCCATATCCCTTCCCCCCGCCCCGCTTCTTGAATTTAACTGTGTTTTCTCTTGTGTGGGCCTATAGTTGGTAACCTGCTCGTTTCAGCATAACATTGAATACATGAGATGTTTACTTGTCCATTCTTGAGATACTTTACTAAACTACGATATATGTATTACATGAAATACTATTTAGCCTTTAAAAAGATGGAGACTTTGCACCTTTTGTATAGACTTCTTTTTCTTAACTTAAAACATTCCAAGCCTCTAGACAAAGCTTTATTTCTTTAACCAATTATAAATCCAAGAATCTCTGAACCCCCATAAATCCTTGCAAGCCCTCCTCACTTTGAGATGTCCTACCTTTTTGAGCCAAAGCAATGTATAATGTCTGCATATTGCCTTGGACTTTACTTGCAATCCCTTGTCTCCATGAATGTATAAAACAAAACTGCAACCTGGACACCTTAAGCACATTTTCTCAGGACCTCTTGAGACTATGCATATGCAGCTCAGAATAAACCTCTTTAAATTATTTCACAAAGTTTGTTTGTTTTGTTTCACCTTTTTCCCCCCTTAGCAATTCTAATGAGGACATCATGGCATGGAGAAGGAGTGAAGGGATTGAATAAACTTGCATCATAAAAGCAGAGGAGAAAAATTAACATATTTTTATACATGATGTAATTTTAAATGTATAGCTCATTTGAAATGTAAATGTTTTGTGATTTGGCCAACTAAGCTACTTGTATAAATATCCTGCGTGTGTGAGTGTGTGTGTGTGCAGCCCTATTTAGGGCTTCCACTAAGGAACATGGGCTCTCATTATAGTCACAGCTCTGTCATATTTGCTCATAGATGGTAAACATTTCCTGCATTATGCACAGAATGGACAGCCTCCTCTTCCGAACCAGCTGACGTTAGGGACCACTACATCATCAGTGTCCTGTATAGTGCCTGACACTTGTAGACAGAAAAATCAAGTTGCAAATTAAACTCCTCACCTGAGGCTTCAATGTCCTTCTCAATAAAATGAGGCAATTTGAGCACAAGCCCCACCGTCCTGGGCTTGAACCTTCCAAGAGTGGTCCATCCAGCAGCTGCCTGGGTTGGACGCTGTAACTGCCTGCACATTCCGGGGACAGGGCTCTGTGCAAGTCCTCCCTCAGAGGTCTAATCAAGAAAGTCTTCCAGGGCTGAATGGTGCCTTTGTGACATTCCCCCACCTTCTTGCTTGCAGAGGGGCCAGGGTTTCTGTGGGAAGAAGGGAAGCTGGCGATTTATGGCATGTTTTGCTAATGTGAGAATCAAAGGCCTTCCAGGTGTTAATGGTGGCCAGGGCGCAGAAAGCCCCGAGTGACATCAGCTGGTTCTGGTTTGCCTTTTTTGGCATCAGCTAACTCTTAGTTTCCTTTCACCTTTTGGTTGAAATGAGCCGGGTGAGGTGAGGCGAAGTTTCCTAGGGATTAGGATGTAAACCCAATCTTCCTGTGTCACAGATCCTGGGTTTGCAAACTGGCCAGCTGAGGAAAGGGGGGTAAAGAGGAAGGCAGCTCCCGTCCATGGACGCCACAGCTCTCTCCATACTGAAGGGAGGCTGAGGAAGAAACAGCTTTGCAGAGACTGCCGATTACAGACCAGGGCCCGTCTCTCCTCACCCACATTAGCAATCACAGTTGCTTCCCTTTGCTTGCACAGAAGCTAAGCAACTATTTTGCCTGCTCATGAAATCTTCAAGTTGAAGCACTCTGCCTGGCTGGCTCTGCTGCCTGGAGGCACAGGGACAGCCCTTCCCAATTATCACCTCCAGAATAAACCTATTCAGTTCTTTACAAAAACAAATGACATCACCAGCAATAACCCCCAGATCACATGGGCATTTACTTCTACCTGAAACAGGTTTCCTGTAATTCCGAATGGCCCAGTGAAGTGGGCAGGATGCATGTTACCGGTCGCACGGGCCAAGTGAGAACTTGAGGCCCACGGAAGAAGAGCGACGTCCTCTAGATGACAAAGTGGATCAGGCAGACTTGACCCAGGTCCTGCGTCTCAGATCTCAGAAAGAAGAGACTTTCTTTAAAAAAAATGACTTCCCCGAGGTCCCACTAGAACTGACTTTTCCTCCATGGCCACCAGGCTGATGTTGTGGGGAGAGCAAGGTATGGAGAGTGAGTGAGCCAGAGCCAGATACCACTTCCAGAGTTACTCACTGTGTTATATTCAGCATGGGGAAAGCTCAGTTAGCTTATCTGTAAAAGAATAATGATGACAGTTTGTTCCTGGGCTATCTGGGAGACGTAAATGCCAAAATATAAGTAAAATAACTAGACAAATAGGAATTGTCTTCTCCTTTATTTAAGACATACCATCCTTCAGCATCAGAAATTTTATTTGCAAATCTCCCAAATGGCAGGGCTATGGGTAAAGAAAATATATATATATATATGTATATATATATGAATGAGACTAGAGTAATGTCGCTAAGCATCATTATGGAGGGGCATAGTAGGAAGAGGTTCACAATTTGGTGTTTTCAGCCCCATCACCAAGCAGGTTGAATGGTGCCCCTTGGTCCCCTTATTGTAGCTTCACTTGTCAGAGAATAGGACCTCAGATACCAATGACCTCCCGGTTGTTGCTGGAAGGGTCTCTAAACAAAAAGGGACATGACAGAGAGATGCAAGCACAGATTTCCATCCTGTACATGCCAGTGCAAGCTGGAGCTTAGGCTCCCGGCAACTTGCTGTGCGCGGAACCGAACTCCAGTTCCCAGTTCCCACCCATCATTCTTGGGCTCTGTGGGCAGAACCTATGCATTAGCTAATGCTCCTGGATTTAGTAGTTACAAAGTAATAGCGTTGAGGGTACTAGTTTATTTTGAGGCAGACATATCCTTCTGAGGTCCAAGGAGAGCACTCAGTAGATAAAACTAATTCAGGTGTGATGTTCAGAATCCAAAGCCAGCGAGATGGAGGAGGAATAGAACCACATCTCCATAGGAAACTTCTACAATTGTGTCCAATGTTTTCTGGCCAGGTTAACTGCAAGCTTATTTAAAAGGTTCCGTCTTTAATCCACTTTTGGTTTAAGCTCAGGCAGAGTCACATTTAGCAAGCTTTCTGATTCAGTCCCACTTAGCTCGCCAACATGTGTGCTTTCAATATTGAAGGAATTCTCAGTATTGTGTGAGTCTTCAGAGCAGGAAGATATACAGGACCAACTATGCAATTTGTGAGATTCGGTGCCAATGTGGGAGTCCTTGTTCAAAACTATTTAGAATATCAAGATAGTGGCAAAAGATAATTGAAGGAAGCATGAGATCTTTCTGAGGGCAGGACCTTGTGCAACATTTCAAGGAACAATTGTTAAAGATCTTTAGATCTGTGGGTGGTGCCTGTGGCTCAAAGGAGTAGGGTGCTGGCCCCATATGTCGGACGGAGGTGGGGGATTCAAACCCAGCCCTGGCCAAAAACTGTAAAAAAAAAAAAAGATCTTTAGATCTGGGCACCTTCCACAGATTCTTTAAAACCTGTATTTAAAGCTAACAAAACAGGGATTTCTAAAGTTAGTGGATCAGCCATCTGGAGAGAAGGCTCTCAAACATTTGTCCACGTGCTCAGCCTCAGTTTAACAAGGGTCTACCAGGCACACAGCTTGAGTCTGGGAATGCAAGGATTTGTAAAGACAGACAAAGACAATTGCTTTTTATTTTTACAGCCTAGCATAGTGAAAGCCTTCTGCATAGGAGGTATTTAGTAAAAGGTCAAGTAAATATATTGTCTGGTTGAGGAACACCCATCAGTAAAACAGACAGTACATGATATATAGTCTAGAGAGATAACTTCCTTTCCAGAAACATCTAGGGAAGAAAAGTTATCCTTTTTTTTACTTGATTACATTATAATGGCTACACCATCAGAGCAGCTCCCAAGATCTTAATTTCCCTTCAGTTGTTAATTTCACAAGCATAGGAGGTCTCAGGCTCTGGCATGGACACTTACAGAGAGAGTGACATGAAGTGGCCCAAGCAATGACACTCTGGGAGGACAGTAAGAGGAAGCAGGGTTCAGACCCGCTGATCCACCTGCTGTCCAGTCCATAGCGGGCAGAACCCCTGACATCCACCAAAGACAAGGCGTAAGTAATTTCTACACCAGAGACATCCCAGCCCTACTCCAACACGTGGGGGCTGGGGTGTTGTGGTGGTAGAGGTGGTCACTCATTTTAAATTCACAGTATAGCGTTAATTGAAAATGGCACATAGCCGGGCGTTGTGGCGGGCGCCTGTGGTCCCAGCTACTTGGGAGGCGGAGGCAGGAGACTCGCTTGAGCCCAGGAGTTGGAGGTTGCTGTGAGCTGTAATGCCACGGCACTCTACCCAGGGGGACAGCTTGAGGCTCTGTCTCAAAAAAAAAAAAAAAAAAAAAAGAAAATGGCACAAATAAGGCCGAGCTTCAAACCTCATTGGTGCCGCACTCCATGCAAGTCAGTTCAGTTTATGATCATCATGAAGGTGTAAGCAGAGCCCTCGTCACTCGTGCATTAAGGTACTTTAATTCTGGGACACCGGTATTTCTCTTTCAATTTTGCTTATAATGAAAAGGAAGCTAAGGGATGTCAAATGCCCTTCCCAAGTGGGTGCTCAGCCTGCGACGCGGGAGCTACAGCCAAGCTCTCTCTCCACTGTGCACAGCTGGGGCGTCTGCTTCTTCGTCTGCAAAGTGAGTAACAAACCAACCACTCTGCTAGGTGTGTCAAGGGCTGCTGAAGCTCACATGTTGGGGTGGATATAAAATTATCTCAAAAGCTGTGAAGCACTGCAGTGGAAATGGGAAGAAATTTTATTGCTTTTCAGCAAAAAGCAATGCACATTTCATATTTAAAAAAGCACATGAGAAGAAAGCTATAATATATGCATTATTTGGTAATCTTCACCAAGTCTTAGGGCAATCATTTTCATGTCATTATCTGATTATATCATCTGATGATAAAATGGTGTATGTTCATTGTGTGTGGAAAATGTAGAAAGTACAGACAAAAAAATAAGGAAAAGTAAACTTATCATCTCAGACCTTAAAGGTGAAGATTTACATCCTGTGTTTTCTGTGTGTCGGTCTCTGGAACACAGTGTTGAGAGGTGCTTACGTAACCCGTACGTTCACCTCCTCTTTGTGCTCCACTCTGAAAAGTCCCCATTCATTTATTCACTCTGTCTAGCTGAGCTCCTGTTTCAGGCAAGAGCTTAGTCCTGGGAGGATAAAAGAAAGCCTTGCAGAGGAGAAAACCCAGCAAGGGAAGCAAATGCAGACAAAGCAATTCCGAAAATGATCCTAATCACATCTGGTGGGAGTATTAGGAGGCTTTGCCAAGGAAGAATACATGCAATAAAATCAAAGGCTAGAATAGGAGCTATTAGGATAAAGCAAGAATGAGGTCAGGACACTGCCTGTGCACAGGGGCAGGAAAGAGTGTCACACATAGTATGTATAAGGAGCCAAAAATAAGACACTGGGCCAGGACTAAAAGACCAAATGGTATGAGGGATGATGTGCGGATTTTCCCACATCATTTAAACTTCATATAAAATATCATCTTAAATGTCTGGGGCATATCTTAACTCCAATATCTTAGAATATGAGGGTGAAGGTAGCAATCCATCTTCCCCTCTGTATACAAACTGGAAAGGTTTCCCCTCCCTGAAGAGAGAAGTTTTGGCCACACCCTCTAAGAGGCTTCATCATCGTAGCCACTATCCACTCGTCCCAGAGAAATCAGAAAGTGTGTGGGTGGTGCCTGTGGCTCAAAGGAGTAGGGTGCTGGTCCCATGTACCGGAGGTGGGGGGTTCAAACCCAGCCTCTGGGTTCAAAAACTGCAAAAAAGAAAGAAAGAAAATCAGAAAGTTTCCCTGATATTCTTTAACTTATTGTCTGTGGCTCTGGCTTTTCCAGATCTCCTTCAGTCCCTTCCAATCTCTGCTGTATTTCCTCAGGGTACGGAGCTTTGCCCCCCACCCGGCCGTGAGGTCCAGGCCTGGTCTAAAAGGAAGACCGTGACTCGACTCACCACCTCCTCATGCTTAGAAGAGCGTCCCAGGCTGTGAAGGAAGGCAAGATGGTGCTGGGGACATCCCTGCCAGGCTTGGTGATGGCCTACATGACTTGGTGAGTGGTTGGGGCATCATCAATCGCTCAGGGGTTCAGTCTCCCCCAAGGTGAGAGGGTGAGTGGGGCTTGTGAGGACGCACACAGAAGGGGTGAGGTATACCCTGCCCCTGGTGCTGGGGAGGTGTCCAGTACAAGGCAGTTACTGTGACTGAACCGTAGACACCACAGCCCTCTACTGCCACCCAGCTCTGTCTGCAGCCAAAGGCCTCTGGGAGGAAACAGCACAGCACGTGCTGTGTGGATGGGAACTTCCTGACGAGACTGGGTCTAACTCTAGATTGATGGGCTCTCTCATGGCTGTTCTCCAGTGGTGGCTGGGTTTGAGCACCAGGATAATTGGTGCTTTCATTTGGTATAAACACCCTATTTCCCATTTTATAAGAAAGCACCTAATAAATGATGAATTAAAAGCCCATCAAATATGACTGTTTAAAGCCTTTTGTTATTTAAGGAGAAAAATTGAGAAGTCCATGCTCTGTTTTTAGGTCATGGAACACTTAGATTTTCTTTTTCATTGATCTATGCTCTAAGCAGCCCATTTTCTCATCTGTGGTGTGTCTGAACTGTGTGGAGCCATTTAGGATGAGCAAAGGCTCTAACTTTCGTGCAGGGCTTGCTAATGGCAGATGAGCTTTCATTTCATTCCTCTTTTGAGACAGGTGCTCTTGTTATTGTCCATGTTTTGCAGAAAAAGAAATTGAGGCTTTGGTTTTTAGGTGGTATTGACAAGGTTACATTACATGGCCAAGAAATGCTGGTGGTGGGACCTGGAGCCAGGTGCATTTGGTTCCAAAGTGTTGGTTCTCTCAACTCACCCGTATGCTATCTCCAAAGAGCCGTGAAAAGCGTTCACCTCTGATGGCTCCAGTTTTGCTGAACTAAAGAGGATTAGACCTGAGTGAGGCTGTAAAGATCCCACATCCCCTATGTTCTGAGTCCTTATACTGAAAGACGGAGGTAGATGGGAGGGTCTGGCAGATACATGAATGGGTCCACCTTCTACCAGGCAGACGAAGTGTGAGTAAGAAGAACCCGGGGCTCCTGGAGGCCACAGTGCTGCACTAGGAAGGCTGCTGGCAGAGGGGCAGGATACCCCCAAGGCCCTGCCAACCCATGTCCCTTCCACGAGGTTCTCACAATGGGTTAAGGGACCCAAAGGCCAAATTTAAAGTTTTGGAGATAAGTGTGAATGATCCTCAGCCCCTACCAAGAGATGGAGGGTTCTCCCATCATTGCTATGTTGAGGCTTCACATCAGTAATTCTCTCTGTGGCCTGCATGTTAGTGTTAGAATAATCTGGAAAAGTTTTAATAATTACTGATGCCAGAAATTCACCCCAAAGTGTCTATGTCGTGGGCCGGGATGCTTCTCAGGCATTCACACTTTTTAGGGTGCGCACAGATGAACCCAGGCAGCATGTGGGTGGGTCTGAAGATCACTGATGGAGAACCCTGGCATCCCCCATGGGTGGTTTGCCCAGGCATAAGTTCAAAGGATGAGGCACAAGGTGTCTCCCTGGTCTTCTGCCTTTCTCACTTTCCATGACCTTTCCTGCCCCACTTCCTTACCATCTGGAGTCCCTTTCCCTGGCCTCTTGTACCCAGAGCAATAACTCCTTTGATTTCCTAACCCAGAGAACATTTTTAATTAAAAAGGGGACAATAATGCCTTAACAACAACAGCAAAAAATCACAGGAGGTCTCTGAGGCCTCTTGACACTTCTGAAGGAGCCTGTGTTGGAGCCAGTGTTGTTTCTAAGTAGAAGGCAACCACACCTAGGGTACAAACCCTCTCTGGAAAACAACCTTGTGAGTGTAGGTGAAGCCCATGCCCAAATCTTGGAATTATTTTATCTGTGTAGTTGAAGAAAGATTTGTTTTTCTTTAGAAGCAAGTTGACCTCACAAGTCCTAGCTGACCATGACAGGCCCACATCTCCAAAGGCTGCAAGCTGGACTCTCAGAGCCACATCATCTAGTTAACACACCTGGACAACTGTCCACCCCCCGCATCGCCCTGCATTGCACACTGGCTCCAGCCCACAAAGACCTGCTGCCTGCAAAGTGGAGAGGACACGGGGCCCCAGCTGCAGGGCAGCAAGGTGACTGCTCTGAGGGCACAGAGATTGGATGCACAGCTTGACCTTGAACAGGTATATGGTTGGGGGACAGTTTCTGGAGGAGATAAGGGTTGGAGGGAAGCTTGGAGGGCATATCAAAGTCCCAAAGGAAAGGTATTCCAAGCAGGGGACAGATGTGAGTGAAGGTGTGCAGTGGCCCATGAAAGGGAGTGAGTAGGAAGATGCTGAACTTGATTCAGGAGCCCTGGATGCTCTCATCCCAACACAGTATCAAGTTCCCTGTGTGCCATTAAGGAGATGGTTCACCGTCTCTGGGCCCTGCTTCCCCAGCTGTGACAAAGGGCAGTGGGTGACATTTCTCCTCCCCGTGACTCTAAGTTAAGGAAGACTTCCCAGCCACTGTGCTGTGTGAAGGCCCAGCAGACCTGTTACATCTGACTGGTGATTTCCAACTCTTCTTTTAATGAGGTGCCAGATGGCACTCCCTCCTCCCTCCCACCACTGCCCTAGCCCACAAAAAGGGCCAAAGGAAATGGAAATAAGATTTGTACAGCAAACAAGAACAGCTCCAGTGTCCACTCCTGGTGACTGCTCATGAGTGGTGGTGTTGGGGACAAGGGGGAAGGAGAAGAGATGCTTTGTCCAGGGTGTCCACTTTGTCCAGGGTGTCCACTGAGAGGCACATGATGCTAGGAGATGCTTTGTCTAGTGGGAGGGACAAACTAATGAGAAGGGGCGCCCAAGAAAGAACAGATGACCTGTCAAGGGGTCCCCAAGGATTGCCCAGACAACATTTGTCAACAACAGAAGGTCTTTAAGCACTGACCACCCAGAAAGAGACACAGATACCATCAAGTAGAGCCATCATCCAGGCCTTAGTAGAGGTCTCTGGAACATGCACACAGTTGAGCGAGCCATGTCCCTAAATGACCTCTCCTAATTAACATAGTAAAACTCACACCTACTGGTGCCGTGACAGTTTACAAACACCATGGCCACCCCAGGAAATTGCCCTACAAGGCTAGAAAAGGGGAGGGTCCTCAATTCCAGGAATTCTCCACCCTTTTCCAAGAAAAACCATGAATACCTCCCCCCCCCCACATATACTTAATATAAAATTAGGGAGTCAGCCTGAAAGGAGAAACCTTGTTAAACTCAGGGTTTCCTCCACTCGTGGGGGCCGACTGTTCCTTTTCTGGAATGCACTGTATGTTAATAACCTTTGGCACTCTGCCCACTTGCACCTGCCTGCTCTGCTCAGTCACTCTCCTGACTCAGTGCCACTAACCATTCTTCAGCACTGGGAACCAAGGTCCTGGGAACGTGGGGGCCTCACATCTGCTCCCCACACCTAACAGGGTGGTGCCCCCCCTTGGCCTTGCAGCATCTCCTGGGTGACATGATCTGTCCAATTTGTGAAGGACAGTGCTGGTCGAGGGTCTGCCAGCTGCATGGTGAAAGAACAGAGGCACCAGAGTTAATTCCAGCCAGTGCCCAAGTTTTAAACTAGGCCCCCGTTAGGCCGTGGCCAGCAGGCCTTAGCTTCCTGCCTCATCTTTCTTCTGAAAAAAATGCAAACAAAATCTGTTCCAAATCCAAAGGCAATAGTCTTTGCTGGCTGGCACAGGCAGGTCTCCCGTACTCTGTCACTCATCACATAGCTCTGGGTTTTTGTGTCTGTCTGTCTGTCTGTCTGTCTTTCTAACTACACTGAGCCCTGCTAGAGCTCATGGCTCTCCCTGCTCAAGCCCTCAGGGGGCCTCAGACACCACCACTCTCTGGCTACTGTTTCATCTCTGCTCTCTGACTGGCTGCTTGGCTCTGTGTGGAAAGGCAGGACGCTAACTCCTATGGAGTGCCTACTTGTGTGAGCCCTGCGTGTGCAGCCAATATCCACAGCCATCAGAGGATGGAAATACTATTACTGTCATTATTCCCACTTTATTGACAGAAAGGCACCAACTCTGCCCTTAATAGTTGGCTTAAAATGCCTACTGCCTCTGGCAATCAGGGGAAGAGCTTTCTAGTCCGGGCCGACCCAGGACCACACAGGCAGAAGCAGCAAAAGCAACACAACTACTTTCCTTTTCAGGTGAATCGCCATCAGACAGCTGAAAACACAAGGAAGCAAACAAACAAAACACCTGTCTCTCTCCGGCCCACCGTGGCTGGGCTCCTTTGAGCCATGATCTCCCTCTGATGCCACAGATGCCTCCGATGCTCACTCACCCATGGGGACCAGCACACACACATCCCTTCCTGGACCCCTTCTGACCCCTTATCCATTGACTGAATTGTATAGCTCAAAAATTTATATTGGCACCCTAAACTTCAGTATCTCAGAACGTAAGTAGAACGTAAGGAGATAGGGCCTTTAAAGTAGTAATTCAGGCAAAATGAGGTCATCAGTGTAGGTTCTAATCTACTAGGACAGGTGTTCTTGTAAGGGGTGGAAATTTGGATACACAAAGAGACACTAAGAACATGTGTACACAGAGGAAAGACCATGTGAGGACACAGCCACATCAACTGTCTATAGGCCACAAAAAAGGCTTCAAGAGAAACTCACCTTGCCAGGACCTTGATCTTGGCTTCCACCTTCCATAACTGTGAGATGACATGTGGCTGTCATGCAGGCCACCCATGTGCAGCATTTTATCGTGGTCACCCACGTGGACTAAGGCCCCAGACGAGCCCTCTTTGGACCCCAAGTGGAGATTATTTTCTCTTCAGCAAATGCTCTGATTATCTCACTTACAAAGGATTACAGTTGACAGCTGTGTGTAGTTCAGACCTAGAAGAAGTGGGAGCCTCAGCTTTGGAAGGCCAGGAGTCCATCTTTTAAAATAACTTACTTTTAGGTACGTAAAATTTTCACAAATCTCGTTCCAACAGAACCAGAGATTCCTCTTCCTTTTCTCTTTTTCTGCTCTATGATGTTTTTTCTAGTTAAGTGACCTTTACTTAAGTTTCCTCATCTCTAAGTAGAGATGCTCACTCCAATTCTTAAAACCTGTTTTAATTCTGCAGCTGTGATAGGACTTACCAGGCACTTAGCAGAGGTCTGGACACACAGCAGGTGCTCAGGGGATACTGATTCACTTCTTAGTTCATTATCTTGTCTCTTCGGAGAATCTCAGAATAAAGGGAATCTCAAATATTACTAAGTATATTATTGGTATTATTATATTAGTATTATAATATTAATATATCATCTAATACTATAGATCATATTAGTATTATTTCGTTAGTGCTGCCCTAACAAAGTAGCACAGGCTGAGTAGCTTAAACCACAGAAACTTGATTGTCTCACAGTGCCAGACAGAAGTCATCAATCCCAGATCAAGTGTTGGCAGGGTGGGTTGCCTATAAGGGCTGAGAGAAAGGTTTGGATTCATACCATTCTCCTAGCTTCTGGGGTTTTGCTGGTCATCTTTAGTCTTCCTCAGCTTGTAAAACTGCCACCCCAATCCTGCCCTCATCCTCACATAGCCTTCTCCCTGTGTACAACTCTCTGCATCCAAATTTTCCCTTTCCATAAAGATGCCAGTGGTATTGAATTAGGATCTATTCTAATGAATGTATCTTAATTCATTAAGGAAGAAAATTATCTCCCAATAAAGTCACATTCTAAGGGACTAAGTGTTAATACTTGAATAAGAGTTGGGGTGGAGGGGGGAGAAAATTCAGCCCCTAACACTGGGGAGTTTTGAGAAGTTGGTGTTCCTGTTGATGACCTTCCGAGCCTCAGGCCAAGGGATGAAAACTGACTACCTTGTCAGGCATCCCTTTCTATCTATGCACATTTTAACACTTCAGCACTTCTTCCTATATAATGCCAGACCTCGAGGACACAGAACAGATCGACTTTATCTTTTCTCTGATTCATTCTAACTAATTCAAAGAAAATTGTTTCAGGGACCTGAGGCCCCTATGATAGCCATGCTCAAGCTCAGCCTTGGCTGTCCAATAGAATTACTTGGGAAACTTAAATTAAAACACAAAGACTGAAGACCAGTTATCTGAATTTCCAAGGGAGGGATCAAAGCCTCAGTTTGCTTGTCAAGTCCACAGGTGACTGCAGGGTACACGGCCAAAGTTAAGAACACTGATCTCTGGAGGATAATGGGAGCTTGTTCCATCTCTATAGGTGAGAAGACTGACGGAGGAAGAGCTTACTTATGAGGCCTCTCAGTTCAGCCAAATGTGTAGCACTGGCCCCTAACCACCAAAAGACTGGGAAAGGCAGTGTCCAGTGGGCTGGTGTCCGGTATTCCTTCCTTTAGTTTTCAAACTCATATATTTAAGAGGCAATGTGAACCATCTGTTTTTAATTCAGTGACACTTAGGTCATTGGAATGCTATTTTGTAAAATGCTTATTGATGCCCGGTGATTCCATCTGAAAACACCTGGTTGCTCAACCTGGAAGGCAAAGGGGGTGATTAGAGCTTTCCAGTGGAAACCCTGACGGTGTTAGCCGATATGCAAACACATATTCAGTGAGTAGGAAAGCCCCAAATAACCAACTCCTTTATTGTTAGGACTGGGGACAATGCTGGTGGCTGCCTTTAGCGAAGGAGTCAGGGATGTGGCCATGGGGGACTTAAGAGTCTCCCATATTCTCTTCCCCCACCGCCTTGGCATCTCCTGGACATTTAATGATCATGTTCTCATTCCTCCTGCATCCCTCCCATGAAACCTTCAATGCATTCACTCTTCAAGCCTCTACTGATTTGAATAAAACACAGAAAACACAGGTAAAAATGTCTAGTTATCACAAAATCTGAGCTGGGACCAGCTCCATTACAGAGAAAAACAAATGCGTCACAGTGAGAAATAACTTGTGGGAACACAAGTAGCTCTGAGGGAAACAGGTCCCTTTACTGGGGCTCATCATGGAGTTCTGTGCCTTGTTATGTAAGAGTATCCTGTCCGGTTCCTTCACTTCAGACTAAAGCCAAGAGCGAGAGAGATGGCGACTCTTTTGAGGTCCACAAAACGCTGTTTATATCTGAGCCACAGATAAGGTCTTTTGCCTCCAAACTAAGGCTTTCTAAAATACAGTAAAACCTCTGTAAGTTGACCAGCCAAGGGACTGTAACAAACTTCTCAGTATACAGAAGTAATCGATATAAGGAACTTACACTGAGCGGAAAATTTATGAAAATTAGGTCAACTTAAGGAGGTGGTCAGTGTAGGGGTGACCAGCTATGAGAGTTCTACTGTATTATCCTGCTGGGGCGTGTCCACATAAAAATAAATTTGAAATAAAAGCATGATTTGTTTTGTGTACACTCACGACAAGTAGAGTTGGCCCGTAGCACTCCTAATATTAGACCTCAGGGAGGGTTGTGCGAGGCTGGCAGAGGTAGAGGGCAGCACCTGTTCCCAGGCCGGAGAGAGTCACGGGGATGACACATTTACAGGGGCAGAGAAAATGGCAGAGGGCACCAGGAGGAGGGGCCTAGTTAGAAGCCTCCTTCGAGTTCAGGCAGGAATTTCTATTCAAGCAAGGGAGTGAGTGACAGGACAGATTAGTATAGTTGGACAACAGTTTCCAGCCCTGGATATGCGTCTGAATGACATGAGGATATTTTTAAAACACTACTGGTGCCCAGACTCCACCCTTCCTTCCCTCCCTCAGTAATTGTAATCAGTCTGAAATGGGGCCCCAGACATTGTTATGACTTGAAAGCTTCTCTGGCGAGTGGACCACGTTGTATTAGTCCAGGGAAGAATGAGGGAAGGACCAGACGCAATGATAGTGAGAATATGCAAGGGAGGAGGGCCTAGGCGAGAGATACCCTCGTGACTCCAGGGGACTTCGTGATTAACTGGATAAGGGTGAGGGAAAGGGAAGTCCCTGGGGTTGGAGGTGGGCAGATGATGAGTCTGTGCACTGGGCTGCAGAGAACCCAGGGTTGAGGCTGCCAGGTGGAGGTGATGATGGATTCATGTTTAGCTCTGTTGAGTTGAAGTGGCCTGTCCAACAGGTAAAGTTTACAGCAGCTGATTATGTGAAGGGGCTGGGGGCTCGGCCCATAGTCCTGCGTTGGGGATTGAGACACGTTCATATTTATGACCAGTAATCCACAATAAGGTGAGAAATAAACAGCCATCAGGTCACTGCAAGCCCTGGAAACATGAATGATGTCCCTGCCTCTGTCAGAAGATGACTCTGGGACACACCACACCCCATTCTGGGTGACCTGTCTCTCCAGGGCTCATTCTCCCCAGAATTAGCCATGATGTGGGACAAGGCGGTCTGCTGGTAAGAAACACGCTGCTTTTAATCAGTCAGGGCCTGGCCTGTTCCTAAAGGCCTGAGTGTATGTGGGGACAGGTTGAGAGAGAGGGAAGGGCAGGCAGGGCACGGCTGGCTGTGAAAGCCTTTCATTGTGTGTAGGAGGCTCTGAAAGGGGGAAGAAATAGATATCAGTAACAGAAACGGCAGGAACCGGAAAAAGATGCCAGCAGAGCCTCAGATATGGGTCTCACCCAAAGCTAAGCAAACAGCCCAGTCTTACATCATGCCCTAGATATCGCCACACACAGCTGAGGCCAGACCACCCACCAGGGGCCCCTCCAAGCTTCTGGTCGTCCACTCAGGCTCCGCCCGAGAAGCCTCCCTGCCCAGATTGGGATCTGCAGGCCCAGACAAAAACAGGGAAGCAGCTTGGCAAACACCCTCTGAGGCACAGGCCTCGGATGCTTGCCCACCTGTCCCTCAGGTAGGAGAGAGGTCACTTAGTAGGAAACACACAAGCATTTGCAATTTGGCTTCCCTACATGTGGTTTTGAGAGGCAGAAATCACTGATGGAGTCTGATCTCCATACATCCCAAGGAAAGCTCCTAAAAAGGCTCCCGAAGGATAAAGCTTCTCTCAGCCCAGAGTTCTCTCTGAGAGTCACGCCAGATCTACAATTCAGACCTCAGGAAATGAAGGCTCGGTGCTGGCCTCCGACATGCATTTTCCTACTTAGTCCTCATAAAATCTTCGCTAGGGTTCTGTGTTTTTCCCCAAGGTGAAGGGAGGAAGGCCGGAGCTTACACTTCTGTTCACCGTCTTCCAACTTCTGTCCAAATGTGAACACGCCTACGGCCTAAGGCTCTTCTAGGACTGGAAGGGCACTTACCCTGATTTCAGGGTTACTTCAGACTTATTAAGGGGTATGTGGTGGGCTGTCAAGGGATGTGTAAAAAGTAACAAGGGTAACATGTTCCGTGCCAGGAATCCCTAATCCCAAGTTTAAGTCTGAGCTTTGCTGTTCACCAACCTTACGATTACACATGTGCTCTCCACCCTTGTTTCCAGACCTCTTCTTTTTTTTCTCTTCTTTGTTCCTCCTCCTCCTCTCCCTGTTCCTCCTCCTCACTCTCCTCTTCCTCACGATCCTTCTTTTTTGAGACATGGTCTTTTCTGACACCCAGGCTGGAGTGCAGTGGCACAGTCACAGCTCACCGTAACCTCAACTCCTGGGCTCAAGTGATCCTCCTGCTTTAGTAGTTTTTCCTATAGTAAGTATAATAATACCTAACTCATACTTTTTTTAGATTAAATGTCAAAATTATTCCCAATGTATAAAATTTGCTAGTTTGGTCTGTCTTTAGCATTAACTAAGTAAAGAACTATCAAATATTGGACTCCAGCCAATACAGACACATTTTCTCTACTATGGTAATGCAATGGCACCACCATCTAGAACAATAGAAAAATAAAATGTTCCTTTTAAAATTTAGCCTGATGACCATTTGGCATGCCTGTCCACGCTGCCTTCTCCCTGGGCTCAGTGAAGTGTGCCAAACAATGAACCCAACAGGGTGTATCAGTGAGACATACTGGCTTCCGCAAGGCAGAGAAAAAACACCAGTAATTCAATTTGGACTAAGATTTGTTTCTTCTGATCAGGTCACACAAATGCTACCAAAGTTCAATGACTCAGTGTTTTTCCTCCTTAACCTGGTGTAGGTCTCCTGACTTGGTCCGGCTGCTCCATCTGGCCAAACGCTTTATAGTTTATCTGAAGCTAGTCCTAGACATTTTGCAATAACAAGTTTACTTAGACGTGGGGACAGCGCTGATGCAATCTTGAAGGTACATGGCTTTTTAAAATCAGGCTCTTCTGAATTTCTGTCAAGAAAGGCAGCATGAGGCTGGTTTGGAGCCGAGGTCTCCTCCCCCTGCGGACTCGCAGTGTGGGCATCGTGTACAGCGGGCGCTCGGCCGGTGCAGCAAACCGTCCACAGTGGGGAACAAGGTTCCCATGGTTAAAATTGCTTCTTTCCTGAGCACAGGCTTTCTACACAAGACATCTAAGTGCATCCCGGGTGAGGAGGCTGAGCCCTCGGTGCAAACCAGACTCTTCAGCTAACATCTCCGCCGCTGCTGCTGTGGCTCCGCCCCTTCCTGTTTGGGGCGTCTAATTGGACGCAGCTGGAGCGCCCAGCGCGGTGTCTCTACTTGCTGGAGGAAGAGGTGTGGGAAAAGCAGCCCCCTGCGTTCTGTCTGGGCCCACAGGCCCTGGGAGACTCCTGAGATCACGATTCAGAATCTCACTAAAGTCCCTGTGCGTGTTTTCTCAACTGCCAAGACCCAGCTACACAAAACTGAAGTCATTCTTCAAGAATGCATGCAGATCAAGTTTATCTCTGGCTTAAAACCCTGGGAATGAAAATTAATAATGATAATCATAATAATTTGTAATATTACCAAAATATTTTCACTTGTTATATTATCAGTTGATTGGCCAATATTAACTTTGTGCTGAAAACAAGATGGTTTTAGAGTAGGGTACAATAAGGAATCTGTAGCCTGGTGGGAAGAATATAATTTAGGTTCAAAATCCACACCTGCGAATTACCCGTGTGTAACCACAGGCAAGTCACTTAAAACTTATCTGAATTTCTCTTTCCTCAGGTTACAAATGAGCATATGTTAGAACGTATTATATAGTGAGACAAGGGGCTGTAAACGGTGTCATCAGATAGTAACAAAATTAGACATTTTGAGGGGGTTTTTTCCCTTTTGATAGGCCAAAGGGTATACATCCTCATGAGTGTATTTACGCCCAAGAGTTTCCTTCAAGAGGGAAACTTATTCTTAGGGTGTAGTAATCCTTGGAATACGTTTGGCTTCAAATTAAAAATTGATATTAAAAACTTATTTTATAAATTACTGGAATTCATATATTCATGTTTCCACACGTAATTTTATAGTCATATCCTTTTGGGTTTATTTATTTTTATCTCATTGACAAGTCACTACATTTATTTACTTGCCTTGACTTTGAATGATTTTTTTAACCCTTTAAAGTCTAATCCGTTCACAAAGTTCAAAGGTTTCACATCAGTCAAGAAATCATAAAGTCTGTTCCTCCCACTTTAAAGTCTCTTATATATTTGTGAGAAGTAACAGTGCAAAAATGTTCCCTTCCACACTGAGATGGTCTACAGGAGAGAGAATTTGCCTTAATTGGATGCCTAAGGTATGCCCTGCTTTCTTTGGGGTGTATCTCATTTTATCTTCATGATAATATTATATGATAAATAGTGTATCTCTATTTCAAAGATGAAGGCAATTTTTTTTTTTTTTTTTTTTGCAGTTTTTGCAGTTTTTGGCCGGGGCTGGGTTTGAACACACCACCTCCGGCATATGGGGCCGGTGCCCTACTCCTTTGAGCCACAGGCACCACCCTGAAGGCAATTTTTTAAACTTCTTTTCCCCTACTTGCTAAATAAGGGAACTATCATTAGACCTCTAATTCTCTCTGAGTCCAAAGCTCTTTTTCTACAGTATCAGGCTTCCCCTCCATCCAGCTGATATGCATGCCAGGTAACCAGCCTCATCACTTTACACTCATATAATCACCACTTATTTCTTCCTTCAACAACATTTGTTATGCACTTTCTTTGAATGTGGCTTCAAAGGAGCTTGTGAGAGGTCCAGGTCTGTACGAGACACACTGGCTTCTCTGGCTGCATATCTCCCCAGTGAATCAAAGAAAGTAACTTAGTAGTTTCACATGTTTAGTGATTGTTAGAACTGAATACAATACAAAATTAATTCTTACTTGCCACAGATCAATAACACCTTGTCCTCAGATCAATCATAATGGTTTTTAGCTGGGTGCAGATAAGGTTAAAAAGGAGACTAGAACTAGAATTTCTGGTTAACTGTCCTCCCAGGTGCACTCACATGCATGCGATTCTGAAAAGTTGTATGAAAAGCTAATAAACAAATATTGGATTATATTTCTCGTTCAGCTGCTGTTATAATATTATGGATATAATTGTGTAGATTGAAAAGTCATACAATTTATCTTTATTCCAAGATGGAATAACAGTACAGGATTTAACATCTCACCTGAGAAAAACAAAAATTGGACAAAGAATATATATGAAACAGGCATTTGCAAGGCTCTGACCATCAGGCAATGGAAGATAGTGATTGACAAGAGACAGAAAACAAACAAAATGATCCCTATAATTCTCCTAGCTTACTACCGTGTTTCTCTGAAAGTAAGACACTATCTTGTTTATTTTTTCTCAATAAGACACACTAGGACTTATTTTCAGGGGATGTCTTCCTCTCCATGCCAAAATGCATGGCTACATAGCCAGACCCATCACTAGGTCTTATTATTGGGGTAGGGCTTATATTTAACAAATGTATAGAAATCCTGCTAGGGCTTATTTTGGGGATAGGTCTTATTATCAGGGAAACACAGTAGCTTGAGATGGTTTGAAGGCTAGGATGCATGGGGAGGAAACCCAGGAAGAAGTTGGTGGACTCCTTAGGTAGAGAAACACTGCTAGGTGTCAGGGAAGGTAAGGAAGCTTGAGTTTGTAGGACAGAATGATAAAAAAGGGAAAACGGCATATAGAGAGAATCCTGGAGAAATGCAGTGGGGCCTCTTCAAAGTAAGGGAGTTGGACCTCGTCAAGCAGGAAGTTGATCAAGTCATGCACATGAAAAAACAACCCAAGGCTGAAGATTAAGAGGAATAATACTGAGCACTCACACAGGTCCAGAAATACTATTGCCAAAGCCAGGCAGGTGGGGGAGGCCTCATTATTCCCTGGGCATTGGGTAGAATATGCAGAAGAATCTTGCCTTAATGATGCAGAGTAATTTGCTTGAAACTGCTCTGGATCTACCAATAAATGATATAATCCAGACTCTAAAGGGTCAACCTTTATCAAATAGCAACTGTATCCCAGAATAAACCTGAAGAATATTTATAAGAGTAAAAAAATATATACAGCATCCAACATGGTAAAATTTACAATGTCTGGCATCCAGTCAAAGATTCTGACCCAGAACTGACACACGTGTTGGAATTAGCAAACAGCAGCATTGACGCAGTCGTTATAAATGCGTCTTGTGCGTTCACCAAGCTAAGTAGAGGCATAACGATCTTTTTTAAAGAGTCAAATTAAGCCTCCAAAGAGAAGGAGTATCATATGTGAGAGGAAAAGCACACTGGATAATGTTAATTTCACATTAGACGTTTTAGAAGAATAGATTAGTGAATTTAAAGGCACAGCAATAAAAAATAAACTATGGATAGAAAAATCTGTTAAAAGGTAGAAATATTAGTGAATTGTAGGACAACTTCAAGCAGCTCAATATATAATTTAAAGTCCCTGAGGTAGAGAAAAATGCAAAAGGAGCAGAAAATAAATTAGAAGAAAAAAACGACTAAAAAACGTTCAAATATGAAAAACCTACAAAACCACATATCTCAGAAATGGGAGGAAAACTATGCTAATGTACCTCATCACAAAATTGTCCCAAACCAACAATCAGTAGAAAAATATTTAAAATGCTCAGAAACACTAGACACATGTTATACACAGAAATGAAGGTAGGAATGACAGCAGATTGCTCAGCAGAAACAATACAAGCAAAAAGACAGTGCCGCGGCATCTTCAAAGCACAGATGGAAAAAGTTATCTACCTCATATTCAATACCCAGCATAATACATATGTTCAAAACACCAAAAAGAAATTTAAAAAATTGTAAAGATTCCAAAGGCAAAAGCCTTGCCATTAACAGACACATACTCTAAAGAGTGAAAGAGAAATCTTTCAAGCAGGAGGAAAATAATATCAAATGGAAATATGAGTCTAGAGAGAGAAATCAGAGCCCTAGAAATGGTTATTGCATGTAGAAATATATTTTTTAGTATTAAATCTTTCTGCAAGATAACTGACCACTAATAAAAATGAAAGTGTGTATAACAACACGTTTAAGTAAGATGTATAAAAGCTGAGAGAGGAGAAATGGAAACGTATTATGTTAAAGTTTTTATACCATATAGGAAGTATGAAAATACCGCGTAGAAGTTGATTGCGATGAATTAAAGATGAACAGTGTAAATCCTAATAAAACAATGGGTTGTAGATTAGAAGCCAATGGAGTGGACAAAATTGATTCGTAAATAATATACAATCAATCCAAAGCAAAGTCACAAAAAGAAGAGAATGAGAACAAAGAACAGCCAGAAAATTGAAAAAAAAAAATTAAGATGCGAGATTTGAACTTAACTATAGACATAAGTGCATTAAATTTAAATAGAAATAGAACCTAAATAGTGGTTATTTAGAAATAACCACTAAAAGCTAGAAATTGTCATATTTTATTAAAAAAATAAACTATGTGCTGCTTATGAATATGTATTTTAAATATAAAAACTTAAATAGGTTAAATGTAACAAGATAAAAAAAGATGTGTCATGCTAACACTACTAAAAATAAAACTTTCCTAGCTCTATTAACATCAAAGTAGATTTTAAAGGACAAGATATTGCTAGTAATAATGAAAATAGTTTCATAGTGATGCTAATAAAATATGTAAAAGTCTTTTACACTAAAACCATACAACACTGTACAGATAAATTTAAGAAGACCTAAATAAATGGAGATAGATGGATGGATGGATAGATAGATGACAGATACCTTCTTCATAGGTCGAAAACACTCAACATTGTTAAGACACAACTTATCTCCAAATTAACCTATAGATTCAATGCAATAAAATCAAAACCCCAAATGACATTTTAGTAATAATCAACACATCAGTTCTGAAATTCATATAAAATTACATAGGACCAATAATAGCCAAAACAAATTTGAGAAGAGAAAAAAGTTTGAAAAACTATCACTCCCTGATTTTATGACTTGTGAAGACATGGTTATCAACATAGTGTGACATTAAAGCACACATATGGACAGACAGATTAATAAAACAGAACAGAGCCCAGAAATTGACCCCCACATATTTGGAGAATGGATTTTTAGCCAAAATGCTAAAGCAGTTCCGTAGCGAGAGAATAGTCTTTTCAACAAATGAGGCTGCCACACTTTGCTATCCCTATGCAAAGATGAAACAAACTCAGATCTACAGCTTCCATCAGACACAAAAATAACTCAAAATAAATTATAGGCCTAAATTAAGAAACCTAAAACTATAAAATTTCTAGGAGGAAACCTTTGTGAGCCCAGGTTAGACAAAGTATGACACTGAAAACAGATCTGTGAAAGAACAAACTGATAAGTGGGCTTTCCTCAATGTTAAAAACTGCTGCTCTTTGAAAGACATTGTTCAGAAAATGAAAACAGAAACACAAGGATGGAGAAAAATATTTACACAGTGTATATCTGACTGACTAAGGACTTGTATCCAGACTACATAACAAACCGTGAAAACTCATTAACAACAAAACAACCCAACTAGAAAAAGAGGGGGGGTGCTAAATATTTGCACAGGCAGGTCACTAAGGAAGGTACAAACACACGAAACTAAGCTTTATATTATTAATCATTAAAGGAAATGAAGGTTCAAAGCACATTGAGATATCACTTCCCACCTACTGGAATTGCCAACGCTACAGAGAACCTTACCAACAGTTAGTGAGGATACAATACTTCTCATATACTGCTGGCGTAATATAAAATTGTAAAGCCACTTTAGAAATCAGTTTGGCAAGTCCTTAGAAAGTTAAACGTGTATTTGCCACATAACCCATTCTATTCTTACTAATTTACTCCAGAAAAAAAGAACGCATACGAAGTGTTCATAGCAGTTTTATTTGTAATTGATCAAACTGGAAATAACCCTCATGCCAATAAATAATAGTGAATAGAAGAACAAATCGTGGTATATTTTTTATAATGCTATGATTGAGATAAATCTAAAAATAATTATGCTAAGTAAAAGAAGACAGACTAAAGAAAAGCATATACTATGTAATTTCATTTAGGGACACCTTTAGGGAGTGGGAACCGATGTGCCGGGAGAGAAAGCACGTCATTGTCTGGGATACAAAGGGAAGCTGGGAGGAGGGATCACAAAAGAGCAGGAGGAAGCTTCTGGGGGATGCTGGATAGATTCATCATCCCGACTGTATTGATGGGGGTGTGTGTGTCTGTGGTTATTGATCGTTATCCTGACTATATTGATGGGAGTGTGTGTGTATGTGTGTGTGTCAGAACTTACCAAATTCTATTTAAATATCTTGACCTTATTGTAAATAAAAACAAGTAGCATGGTTTTGGAGAATGATCCTAATCAAAAATGCAACCAGTCTTGTAAAAAAATCATCACATTTCTAAAGGGCTAGAAAACAACTTTCTGATGAAATATTGATTAAGTCGTCCAAAATAAGCCACAGGGTATGAAAGTTAAACAGCTCTGCTTGTTGTTCTGGTTGGCATAACAGCCAGACAGCCTGAAGGGAAAACAATGACAGCTCAGCTGAACAGAACTCGGTGCACCAAAAAGTCCCTCTGTACGGAACAGCGTCCCTCAGAACTATTTTACAGTGGGAGGACAGGCAGGTCTTCCTCGTGCCTTGGCCTGTCTTTTTCATCACTTGGAAAGAGCTGTTGGCTTCCAGAAACGCACACGTGGAACTGGCCTGAGGGCGGATGGCCAGGTCAGGTAGCTGCAGAAACGAGTAAGGCATCATAAATTCCACTTTAAACTAAGAGAGCAGAGGGCCTGCGTCTGCCTGGGCACAGCTAGCGGGCCCTGGGGAAGGGGCCAAGGAGTTATGGAGTCTGGGAGTGCGGAGGGCCGGGAACCTTAGCCCTGAAATGCTGGGAAGCCTGAAGACTCCACCCTCCCAATCCCACGCTAGGGCAGAAACAAAACCACATCCTGGCGTTTGCCGCCTTTCTCGGGCCTCTGAGCATTCAGCCAAAGGATCAGAGACCACACAGGACCTGTGGCGCACCGTTAGCCACGGTGAAGGGAGATGCCCGCGTCTCATTCCTCTGTGTTTTATTATTCCCAAGCTGTAGTCTTCTGTTCTCTTAACATTTTTCTCTTCTCGTCTCTCTCTCCTCCATCTCTCTCTCTTTCCTTCCAATGTGCTTTCAGTGGTGTCTGAACAAAGCAGGAAATATGTAAATCAAATATGTGAAGTTCGCTTCTTCAGCAAATATTTGCTCAAGTTGTCTCCATGTTCAGGAAACTCTGACGGGCACCGGGTGACCGAGTGAAAATACGAACAAGGCATTAACCCTGCCCTGACGAACTCACCGTGAAGGGCAGGGATTTATGAAAACAGATGCCGTGGGAAGTGGTTCAGCTGTCCCAAAGCACACACCAGTTGCTGCTGGTGGGATTCTGGAGAGAAGACGGCCGGTTTTGACCTGTGAGTAGTCAGGAAGGAGGATAGCATTGGAGCTGGCTTTTGAAAAAGTGTAGTTCATCAGTCGGAAAAGAGGAAGTGGCAAGAAAAGTGACAGAATTTTACACAAGAAAGCAAGCACAAAAGCAAATGTGCACGCAAAAAAAAAAAAAAAGAAGAAGAAGAAAGAAAGAAAAAGCCGACTATGGTAAATGGAAGTTTCTATGATTAGCAGTAAGAATCCTCTGTGGCTGGAAAGTGGCGTGAGGTAGAATTATAGCGGGAACTCCTGTGGATTCAGAGTAAATGTCTTAAAAAATTCACATCTGGGGCCTCGTGCAAACCAGTAGCTTGGCGTTGCTAATGTTTGCTCTAGGAAAAGGAGAGTTTTACTGACTTGTCGCTAATCTAGGCCTCCGCTCTGACCTGTGACACACCCAGCTATCAGCAGTGGAATCTGGAGTCTCTTCTAAGACACTGTGCACCCACCAGCTTCTCAAATGCTCTGTACTTTTTTTTTTTTTGAGACAGAGTCTCACTATGTTGTCCTCAGTAGAGTGCCGGGGCGTCACAGCTCATAGCAACCAAAAATTCTTGGGCTTAAGCAATTCTCTTGCCTCAGCCTCCCAACTAGCTGGGACTACAGGTGCCCACCACAAGGCCTGGTTATTTTTTGTTTTTTGTAGTTGTTGTTGTTGTTTGACAGGCCCAGGCTGAGTTTGAACCCGCCAGCCTTAGTGTATGTGGCCGGCGCCCTAGCTGCTGAGCTATAGGTGCTGAGCTGGCTCTGTACCTAGTGAGAGGATGGATGATGAACCATCTCTGGCATTAACAGGATTCACAAACGAATCCCTCCCCTGAAGCCAGAGAAGGTTTGGGCCCAAATCCTGCATGGCAGATACTCTCAAAGATAAAGAGGGGTGATATAGAAGTTAATGTCGTCGAAGAGCTTTGCAGTAAAAAGAAATAATGGACTTGATGTCCACATGACCTTGCCACCCTTGTAACTGACATTCACAGTGGGACAGGCATAGGGGGGTTTAGGTACTGTTCACTCTTCCACGTCTTCCACTACCCTTGTTTCTACAGGATAGTGGAGGATTCAGCAGGAGACCTGCCAAGACTTGCTGGCCGGTCAAGAGCATCCTCTCTGGGCTGTGCCCACCTCCATCCTGTGGGACCGAGCAGCCAGCCTGCCGTGCCATCACAAGGCTAGAATCACATGCTAGAATCAGACGTCTCAAATTTCCATTTCACAGAGAAGAATATTTCAAGAGGGGAAGTAGCCTTTTTATGTAACTCTGGGCTTTGAGGAATGGGTGTGAAAAAGAAAATGAGCAAGGCTGTGGAGTCGGCTGGAGCCGGACTGCATTTCCACTGCTTCCTGGGACTGGCCGAGCAGGACCCAGTAGGGTGGGCGCCTTCTTGGTTAAAGGGGAATAATAACACCTGCTGCCGAGGGCTGTCCCGGGCCCGGAGGTAATGAAGGGCCTGGCGAGGTGCCCACAGGTGTGAAGCACTCACTGTGTGAAGTCCAATATAATACCACCCCATGTGTGGCCTACTCTCTATCCCTCTGGTGACATGTAAGAAAAACATATTTTATGTGGATGTAGCATTATAAAATTAATATGGGTGGCACATTAAATAAAGTCAAACACCTTTTGAAAAATCACTTAGAAAAGTGCCATGGCAGAGACCACCACATTCTTTAGAAACTCCAACACACACAAAGTAACTGGTTTATCTATCAAGACAATATTCTATGCCAAACATGTAACTTCATTGTTTTTTTTTTAATAAATTTAGGGGGTAAAAGTTGAATTCTGTTGCACATAGCCATTGTATAGTGGAAAAGTCTGGGCTTTTGATGTACCCATCACCCAGATAGTGTCTGTGGTACCCCGTAGGTACCTTCCCTCTGCCATCCATCATACCAAGCTTGCGCCCTTGGGTAGCCACAGTGTAGCTCACTCTTCTAAGTGGCAACATGTGGCATTTAGTTTTCTGTTCCTGTGTTACATCACTTAGGATAATGGCTATAACATTAAAGCTCTGGGTTTTAAAGAGGCTTGTCATCCCAGCAGGTGGGGGGAGGAAGAGCAGAGTCAGGCCGACTGTTGCTGGTTTCACGGAGACATGTGCATGAAGTGCAGTCACTCTTTTCTGCTTCCTCTGTCCCCACCGTCCACTCTGCACCCCGATACTGAAAGAAGAAAGAAGCAGAGCTAAGATCTAATTCCAGTTTGATGGAGTCTGGAATGCATGTTCTTAACCACGATCACACTGCCTTCCTCGGCACGATTGACTGCAAATCACTTGTTCTCTTTTCTAGGGGGCTTTAATTTCCACCTGAGCAGTCCTTTCCTCTTCTGAGGATGCAGGACTCAGGGAAATGAACAAAGGTGCTCTTTCAGCAATGACACGATGTCTCGGGACTGGGTAGAGGCCTCAGAATATCCTGGCATCTTTGTGAATGGCAGCCCACAGTCACTGTTAGTAGCAGATCTGGGCTCATATGCTCAGGTCCCTTGAATAGTACATTTCCTTGAATATAAGCCAAAATACTTCATAAAATTTATTCATTTTGTCACTTATTCTTAAAACATATATAGTGTGTCCCAATGTGTTCTAGGAACTGTGTTTATATTTGCAAACTATCAAAGCTGAATGCAGGGCCTTTAAAATATCACATAAAACTATGCCGAGTTATCTACAAAGGAAAGAAGAAAAAGAGATTAGGAGAGTGGAAAAGAATGAGAAAGAAAAGTGATGCTGATTCCTCCCCGTGGAAGGCTTGACTGCCCAAATCAAAGACCAAGAAGATGGTGTTCAGAGGAGCCCCGGGGCTCACCCTGCAACATCAGACAGCCAGTTAACTACAAAGCCAGGACTCTCACTGCAGCTTTTATGAAGACACATCACAGGCAGCAATTCTTGATCAATGCCAAGTTTAACATGAAATCTGGGCGGAGTTAATAGAAAAAATGCAAAGTTGCAAAAGGGTAAGTGTTGGCTCATCGGAGGGCTGGAAGAATTTTCAGGGTCAAAGTTGTGCTGAAATGAAACAACTCTCGCTGTTCTGCCCCTTAGTCAGTTCCAGGCCTGACCTGCTCTGCCCTGTCAGCTGGTGCCTCAAGGTCAAGGGCTGGAGGAGAGTGGGTCTTTTTAACTGCCCATGGATCTCCTCCTTACTTTGAGAAGTAATTACTCTCTTTGACATTATTCCAAGCCATGCACTTAGAATATTGATCAGGTGGCCTATAAAGATAGTTGCCAACAACTTTTCCCCTCCCTGTTCTTACCTGCCACTTGTCCCTAGAGAAGTGGAAAATAATCTCTTCCCCCCCCCCATTGAATCTGACCTGTCCCAACCTGCTTTGATCCACAGAATGCAGCAGAAGGGACCCTATGCCAATTCTGGCCCTACTGCTAAAAAGGCCTGGTGGCTTTCACTCTTTGGGGCCCCTGAGCCATCATGGGAAGAGGTCCAGCTACACTGCAGGAGAAAACAGGTCACATGTAGCAGAAGGAAGGCCTCAGTGAAGAGCCAGCTCCATGACCTCAGGCATGGGAAGATCTCTTGCCCTTCCTGGCCAGCCCAACACCAGCCAAATGTAACCCCATGAGTGACCCAGCTGACCACTGTAAGAAGCCACACAAGCCATCTGCTAAGAGAAAAATGCCAATGAGAGCAAATGAATCATTGTCATCTTAGCACTAAATATTGGGTGGTTTACTACACAATAATAGATAATTAAAATGATTATGTTTTCTTCAGTATCTCAGAGTTATAAAATGAAATTCCCCAGTACATATTATGAGACTATAGCAAAGTTCTCAGCCCTTTATTGCTTCTCAGTGTGACCAGAGACACTGAAACCATTTCTAGTTTAAAATGAAGTTTAAAATGATACCTATGTGAAATGAAAACTCATTTTTCCTTTATTCTCAATTTTAAATACTGTAAAACTTTCTTAAAAATAACCTAGTTGAAGTCTTATCTTTTCCTGGAAAAAATCACCACCCGAGCTAAAACCTATGCCTTACTCATTGTTTGTTTTTAAAACATATGGTAGCAGACTGTGGTTGCAGGTCAATAGAACTTGGAGTTCTGAGTCCCAGCTGGGCTTTTCCCCATTAGGGTAAAAACTTCGGAAGATTTCTTAACCCCACAGATCCTTTGCTGCCTTGTATGTCAAAAAAGACCATCGTAGCAATGCAATATTAGGTGATCCGTCTCCTTATGACTTCATTACGAGGGCCAAATAAGAAAATGTTAGAAATGTAACTTTTTAGGCTATAACATGAAAATATACTCAACAGATCTGTCTTTATGCTGTTGACAGTAAAAATCTCTGAAATTCCTGATTGCAATTAAGAACATTTAGAAATAAAATGGTCAATAAAAGTCATCTCTAGTTGTATGTAGCCTAATCATAGAACAATCACAGATGTGATTTTGTCTAGGGACAAAGAGAAACCTAACTATTTATATTGATCCCTTCTGTATGGTTAGAATGGGGAGTTGTCCTCCAGGAAGCTGGACCTACAGAGAACCCAAGAGCAAGGTCAAGACAATATACATGAAACTTTGCCAGCTCATGGGAGCCCTAAGGGGCTGACATGACTATTCCTATCTTTTCAAGTCATCATATTCCATCAACTCTATTATGCACACTTTTGTTGAAACCTTTACCATCTCCAAAATTCAGATGCATGTCAGATAAAGATGGCCTAAAACTACGGTCAGTAAGATGGTGGTGGGGCCGCAGTGGTCACTAACTGCACTCGTGTCCGTGGGCTCCCCTATTCCCTTTATTTTCACTTCTCTGCCTGGAACACTTTCTAGCACTCTTTCAGTATGTTTAGAATAAGAATTTGAAGTGACAGGAAGCATTGTGTTATCAGGTAATGGCAGTGTTACTCCAACCCTCCTTGCTTTCCCCTCTTTGTGGCACATAACACCATGGTTTCTGGTACGTGGTGAGGTCTTAGGCGAAGTCCCACCGAGAGGTAGCTGAACTATACTCGATTTCAAGATTATTCCATTCTTCCACAACCTGCTCCTGGACTCATGAAATATCTTCCAACTATAATTTAGTTTCCCAAACACCCGTCACTGACAGGTGAGACATGAACGTTCTGGTAATGGCGTGTGTCACTGTGAGACAGCAGCGTAGAGTCTGAGCTTTTACTTCTACCGCCTGAAGGTTCAGTCACCCCGGTTGAGAACCTGAGTCTGAGCCCTGAAGGGCACTTTGGCAAAGCACAAGCTCTCCACTGGAGCCCACGGCCAAGGCGCCACACCACAGTGATCTCATCGCATTTCTGTGCTTTTGCAAGACTCTGCCTGGCAGCCACCTGGCCCATGCCCTTGCTCTCCCAGCCTGCGCTCCGCTGTCTGAGCATTCAGTGCCGCCTGCTGCACTAACCTCCCCACCTGCCGGCCCTGCCCTTTGCCAGGAGGGCTGACCCCATTTGGGTTTCACATCCCAGGTCCCCAACAGCTGATGGAATGAGAGTTCAACAAACAAGAGGCAAAGGCAAGAGATGGGAGGGTGAGAAGAAGGGCAAAGCCAGGGCACTTTGTCCTCTCTGCTTACCTCAAAAGATGTGCAGGCAGCAGCTCACTGTGCTGTGTCCCTCCCGGGAAGCTCACAGTGTCCGCAGCTTGTGCCAGGTGGCCTCGGCACCTCGGCACTGATAACACTGCCTGCCTCTTTGTCCTTCCAGCCGAGGTGTGGGAACAGCAATGGCCCTTCTCCATTTCTGCCTTGTCCCTGTGCTCTGATTGGCTTCTCCACTTGTCATTCCTTAACAACCAACTTCTTGCAAGACTGAATGTTTTGTTTCCTGGGTTGGTCCCTGACTAATATATATAGGTCCGTAGCCCAATCTGATCATGAGTGGCTGGAAGTCGACAACTTCACCTCAGCATCTTTGTTCATACACATTTGTGTGGGTACAAATGTGTGTGGGACATGCAGTTGTCAAACTGAATTGAAAACATATTAGGTGGAATCTAAGGTGACAAAACTGACAGCTTTTGAAGTGGTTGTTCATTTCCAATGGATGTATGTTTTACTATAGGAAACTGAGATTTGATTCTTTAAAATCGCATGTTCAGGCCATTTCCTGAGCTCAGTAACTTGCAGCATCATTTCCTTTGGAAAATAACCGAACATTAACTAAACACCTGGGAGATGCCTTAGGAGATGATTTATGGTCCTCCCTCCACATTCTGTGGTGGGCAGTGTTGGTCTCATTTTACAGATGAGGAGATGGTGGTTCTGAGACGGTGAAGAACTATTCCAAGTTCACACACTTTGCATGCAACGAAGTCAACATGTAATCCAGTAACTCTAAAAGTTGAAGAAATATAAGAGTCAAGTATTTATTAAACATGGAAATTCCAGGGCCCACATCCAGAATGTCTAATTTAGCAGATCAGAGGGTGTGATATTCATGATATAAATATTCATTTATAACATCCCCACCCCCTTGATTCTGATGTGGGCAATTCCTCAATCACACTTTGAGAAACACCATACCAGAGTATAAGGAAAACATGTCTGTGTAAATTAGTTCACCAATACATCTCCGGCGCCCAGCCAAATGCCTGGTACTTAGCCAGTTATCAGAAGGTGATTGCAGAGTTAATTGATGGATGAGTGAACAGCTTAATGGCTTTTGTTTGAATTCAACTCTGAATATTTTCTATTTCTAGCTTTCATTTTTGACACCATGGCCAAGATTATTCATTTATTAACTCATCGAACGAACATTTGCTTGACTTTTGCCATAGGCCTGGCCAGCACTGGATACTGGGGAATAGGCAGGGATTCACCTAACACTCAACACCCGGGGCCTGTTCCTCAAAGAGTTCTAGTTACTGTAGTGGAAGAAACCAAGCGAGTGAGACAGGGATTTACAACAAAGTGATTGAACCGATAACGTGCAGGTACATTAGGCCACAAGGAAGGGAATAATCAAATCTACCTGGAGGAACAAAGTCAGAGAAGGATTCTACAGAAGAGATAATGCCCAGGATGAACCCAGAAGGACACACAGCTATTTGTCAGCCACCTGCAGGGCTGGGCAGCTTCGCCACACAAAGGTAGAGTTTACAGGCTCTTGGCAGTGAAATTGGCCAATAGGATGTGGGTGAAAGGATTCTCCCACGCCCCGATCTTCAGTTTTGGAAGTATAAAAATTGCTGTATCACAAATTGTCTTTTCCTTCTCCCGGCCCCGATACATACACACTGAAGGAAGGGAGAGGGAGTCTTTTGTCTACTTTTGACCTTTAAGCGGTGAGAGCTGGGATTCTAAATCAAGAGTGTTTAAGCGCAAAGGTTCTTAAAACCACATTCAGTTTTCCAAGAAACTGAAAAGGTGAGGAGTGGAGGAAAAACAAGACTCTTGATCTCCCTTTTCTAATATGGGCCCCTAGACTTCTGCCTCCATGCAAAGCCAACACTCATCAAGGAAAGGTCATTTGGTCCTCACCTTGTTTTTGAAATTTATATTATTTTTCTTATTTCATCACTAAGGAAACTGAAGGTCAGAGAGGCAAAATGGCTTGGCCAGAGCCCCCCGGGCTGGTAAGCCGCTTACCACCACTTGTGACTGGAATTGCACCACTTAAAATCCTCTTCTTTCCCTGATTTACTCTTGACTAAGTCTAAAATATCCAGATAATGGTGACAATCTAGACACTGGTAAACCGCCTGTAACTACAAAGCAGTTTGGCATCATCTTATTTCCTCCCCTCCGGCAGGCAAACAGCGTGCGCTGTCTCCATCTCCCAGCAAAGACTGCGGAAAATGAAATACACCAGTGATTTGGTGCCGCACAGCCATCAAACGGTTAGCACATTTAATTTCACACAACTCTCTTACTTTAACCTGAAATTTCTATATTTGGAAAAAAGAATCATTTGTTTCTAGATTGTCCTTATTTCCTCAGAGTCATTTATTAAGTGGAACTATTATACTTAATAAGGAAAAGTGTTAATATTCACTCTAGAGTTAAAAAAAAGAAGAAGAAAAAAAGAAGGACATTTGATGGATTAGACATTAGTTCAACTGTTATCCAAGACTTCACTTTTATTCTCTTAGTGAATAAGCAAACCACTAAACCATCTCAGATTTGACTTCTGTTGAGCAACAAAGATATGAAAAGTAGCCGAAACATTCAACTTTCACAATATTGGTGGCAATATTTTTCTATAAGCGTTAGTATCACTCTTTCTTATTATCACATCTGACATAATTACACCCTCCAAATACCTCAAATTCATAATGACATCCTTTCAAGAATTATTACTAATGATTGTACTTGACATGACAAATTAAACATGTTGTTTGACGTAATTACACTAAATAATTCAAAATGCTAAGTATGCTTAGAAATAGCAATTAGCATAATTAAGTATTTTTAAAAAACCAAACTACGGTCGATTTCAACACTGATTCACTATCAGAAACTGAAATTTTCTGGAAAATTTTAATAAAGATTGGGTGATATGACTTATAACATGATTTTGTTAATCAAGAATGATGAGACATTTTCAATGGATTTAAAGCCCTGGAATAAAAAAATGGGAAGAGCTTAGAGTGCAAATTGTAAAGCTTTTAGAGTTAGCCGGACTTGAGTGTAGATCCTGACCGAGCCATGACCAAACAGACTAGATGGTGCTTTTCAGAGTCTTTTGCCTCGACCTTGGGGCTAATGGTATTTGCCTTTAGTCCTGATATGAAAAATAAAGTAAGGATGTCAAGTGCCAAAATAATGCATGACGCCTTGAATGGGTTCGGTAAACTTGGCTTCTTCTACACTATTCATTAAAGATATGAATGTGTTGGACGTGAATCCTCGGCTACTTGGAGGAAAAAGAATGGGGCGCAGGTGGTTATCAAAACTAAAAATAAAGTTTCAACACATAATCTGAAAAGCAGTGGAAATGCTCTTCCATTCTCAGGTTTGTGGGGACACGGGGAGGTGATGTGTGTAGCTACGTAATGACCAGAGCATCTGGCATGTGGCTGGTCTTCCTACTGATGGTTTCTTTTCCCTTTTATGAGACTAGATGGTTCAACTGAGACTGGGGTTTATCCACATGCCCCGGGGACAGTAAGTCGAAGCAAGATTTGGACTCAGTCCAAGACCAGTGAGAACTCCTTCTCTGCTGCCCCTGCTCTGTGATGAGGAGGGGTTGGCTGAGCCTTCACTGTCTTCATTGAAGGTCCTCTTCAAAGTCTTCCTCTGCATCCATTCCATCTGCCTGCTTCTTGGCTTTGCTCCCCACTGCCGCTGCTGCTGCGTTTCAGAGTTGTGGGTCTCCTTCACTCTCCTGTGCCATGTCAGAGCTGGAGAAGAGACAGCGCTTGCATTTGGATCTTGACAACTCTCTCCCTGTTTGTAAAACACTGTGATAAAGTGACTTTTTGTCTAAGAGAGACAGCTAATCAGACATCTCATCAGGAAAGAAAGACTGTCAAAAGCACTCATTGCTTTTTTAAGGTAAAAAGACACAGAAGACAGAGTGTTATTATGATGTAAATGAGCCGACTGGCAGGAACTCCCTCCCTTGGGAGGCTAGGAAGGGCCTGACTACTCTGCTTAGAGGTGGAGGCAGCAGCAGTGGTCCTGAGGCTGCTCTGAGGAGGTCAGCCAAGCCAGTGATTGCAGACTAACCCATGCAGACTACCTGAGACCTGAACTCAGATGCTAATGGGCTTCCGTGCCCCAGAAGGGAAGAGCACAGCAAATTGAGCAGGAAAAGTTACTTGCAAAATTTACTACTTGCAAGTAACTGTTCTGAGTGCAGTGCCTGGGCGAGGTAAAAGGTAAAGTCAGTATAGTGTTAGAGATCATTTTCTTACAAATTTATCCCAAGGACACAGCATGAAGAATGTGATACAGAATAAGGAAAAGAGATGGCGATTTAACCCATTAATCCTTAAATGAATCTGTTAATGCCATGTGCCTTTTACTCTCCACCAGCAGATGTGCTAGTGTGTGTGTGTGGGTGTTTGCGTGCATGTATGTGTGTGCGCACATGCGTCTGCATATGAGAATTTGGCTACAGCTCCCAGGCTTTAAAGAATATGATGGCCTAGGGAGAAACAAATTGGGAACACAAAACAGATGAAATGCCTGCCTCAGCCCCAGCTAGCTGGGTGACCTTGGGAAGGTGTCTGAACTACTCAAGTATAAAATGGGTGGCGGCTGGGGAATCATATCTATGTCACAGAGCTGTTAGAATCAGATGGGGAAAGTGCTCTTTTTACCTGTTTTTTAATGTTTCTTCTTAGGCTTGATCATCTATTTAATAACCATGTGAATGAATTCGGTATTTATTCCCACCTTTTCTGATGTCTGTACATGTTATATGAAACATCCCAGTTAGGAAAATGTCAGTATAGAATATAAAAATTAGAGGCAGAAAAAACACGAGTCTGCATCTGGGTTGGTCAGTTACTTTGTGAGCAGCCAAGCTCAGGCTCCGGCATCAGTAGAAGGTTGGACTCTTAGAGTTGGTTGGGACAGAGGACAGGGGGACAATGGGCAAAGACCACCGCATGAGTCCTGCTGAGAACTAAGGCAGAGGCCACGAGGTAGAGACAAAACAACAGATATAAAATAAATCAAACCTCAAAAAGAAAAATAAGTGAACCTAATTGACCAATTATGGGCAGTGGCAGGAGTTATAGATGGAGATATTAAGAGAGAGACCACTGGGAATGGAGGCCTGGTTTGGAACAGACATGGAGTTTCCTATTAGACCTGAGGAGTCAAGACTGGGCACCCCCGTTAGACCTGAGGAGTCAAGACTGGGCACCCTTGTTAGACCTGGGGAGTCAAGGCTGGGCACCCCTGTTAGACCTGGGGAGTCAAGGCTGGGCACCCCTGTTAGACCTGGGGAGTCAAGGCTGGGCACCCCTGTTAGACCTGGGGAGTCAAGACTGGGTACCCTTGTTAGACCGAGGGAGTCAAGGGTGGGCACCCCTGTTAGACCTGGGGAGTCAAGACTGGGCACCCCTGTTAGACCTGAGGAGCCAAGACTGGGCACCCCTGTTAGACCTGAGGAGCCAAGACTGGGCACCCTTGTTAGACCTGAGGAGTCAAGACTGGGCACCCTTGTTAGACCTGAGGAG
>NW_003852417.1:5022474-5092689 GCF_000181295.1 Otolemur garnettii
CAAGACTGGGCACCCTTGTTAGACCTGAGGAGTCAAGACTGGGCACCCTTGTTAGACCTGAGGAGCCAAGACTGGGCACCCCTGTTAGACCTGGGGAGTCAAGGCTGGGAACCCTTGTTAGACCTGAGGAGTCAAGGCTGGGCACCCTTGTTAGACCTGGAGAGCCAAGACTGGGCACCCTTGTTAGACCTGGGGACTCAAGACTGGGCACTCTTGTTAGACCTGGGGACTCAAGACTGGGCACCCTTGTTAGACCTAGGGAGCCAAGACCTGGGCACCAGGCTGATTTGGCTTTGAGGATGCCAATGTGATTGTCTCCTGGAAAGGTGGCAGCTCAGGTCGGGTCTCCACAGCAGCGAGTAGGGTATATGGAAAGGGGAGCACAGAGCTTGGGAATCCACTGGGATGGGATGAGCCAGTGAAAAATTTACAAAAGCAGAATTTGAGAAATAGGAAGTAACCAAAGTTCTGTAATTCCCCAAAGCTTCAGGCCCAAAGTAGGGAAGTAGGGACAGGGAAACACGGGGGAGTCTTAGTGATGAGAAAGGATTAAAAGCAGCAGGCACTTAGAGGAGGAGAGATGGAGAAAGGCATCTGGATCAGGCATGAGGAGGCCTTGGCAACCCTAGAAGTCCTCTGTCCAGCCCCTTGCAGCAAGTGGATTAGGCAGGCCCTCCACCCACCCCACACCCGGGAGGGCAATCCTTGTGGGGACTGGATGCTGGATTTTCTGTAAAATTTGATTCTCAACAGGTATGCATTCGTCTGATAATAGAAAAGGTAGGCAATTTCTACCCTGGCAACTATTCAGTATCGACTACCCTAATTAAATTCTCATATCAATATTTCCCAGTTTCTTAACCTAGTGTGCGTGGTGCCTCCAGCTTCCTCAAGCGATGGCCCCTTCTGGGTTTCATCCTGAGATTTTGTGACTTGCCTCTCTGTCCCAGCCCCCAACACCGGGCACCCCATCTGGGTCCAAGCTGGAACGGGGACAGACGTACACCAATATATTCTCAGTTCACTGAAGAATCCAGGCACAGGAAGTTGAGGCGTGAGTGTGGAATGACGTTCAGAGCGCGTGCATTAATTGCTTTGCTAGGGACAAAAGTGACAAGGAGAAAAAATGTGGGGCAGGAAGGGAAAGATTAAGAGAAATGCCAGTTTGTCTTCTCTAGATTGGAGGGGAAATGTACATGTCATAGGGTAAAAAAAAAAGCTATCCCAGGACATAATGCGAGGAAGTGTGTCAGAAAGCTGGGGAGAGGCTGAGCAGACAGAAGGCTGGAGAACCTCACAGAGGGGGGTCCTCAAGAGGGGAACCCCACCTCGTAGAGGGTGATAAACACTAATGCACCCTTCACAGATCCCTGAAAGAAGCAAGGGGCGGTGGGAATAGAGAGGGCGTTATCAGGATGCGGGAGGAATCACATTCCTTCAATCGCCCCCTCGACAGGGGCCTGGGAATCTTAAATGCGGATATCAAAATACAGCAAAAATAAGGGGGAGTGGAACGGAGGGGACACGGCAGAAAGTCTAGTGAACACTGAAAGCGAATTTATTCATCAAAGCATTAACTCCTGCGTGTTTGTGTGACTGGAGGTTAAATAATTATCTTTGAAGTCACATTTTTGTTTGCCATCTCATCAGGCCTTGAATCATCCGTCCAGCTCCACAGATCACATTTCTTCCATTTGTTATTTTTCTTCTTTCCTCCTACATCTCTGCTCTTGTTTTTCCTGCTACTAATAATATTTTCTCAGAGAATTTATATAAGTGCAAGTGTTCTACGGTCTGTCCGCCGAAGAATCACAAGGCTCATTAGTTTAGAAATGATGGCTTTATTCCTCACACAGGGTTGCAGCCTGCAAGCTGACCATCTTGGAATGGGAAGCTTTATAAATCTAAAAAACGTATATTTTAAAATAAACTCTCTTGTGTTCTGTTCTGTTTTTTTCAGATGCTTTGTTCTGCTGTCAGAGTTTCGGATGGAAACTTGAATGGGCAATTAGCGGGACAGCCCCAGTGATTACTCCCATAATCTGCAGTCCCTCAGTGATGGGAAGAGAGGCCATGAGTAGACACTGAGTGTGTTTCCTTATTAGGAAATTGCAGTGATTTCATGGAAGTCACAACGGAAATGTTTTCATGGAGAAAAAGCTTGCTATAATTAATGAGCAGTGGAAAAAAGTACATACTTTTAAAGCTCATGTACTAATACTATGCCTGACAATGAAATTAAGTATTCAGGAAATTCTAGGCTTAAGCTTGGCCCAGCTGAACAGAAAGATATTAATTCATAGGAGTCCCCAGTGTATGAAAAAACTTCTGATCCAAGCACTTTGGGAGGCTGAGGCAGGAGGATCACTTAAGCTCAAGAGTTAAAGACCAGCCTGAGCAAGAGTGACCCCGATTCTACTAAAAATAGAAAAACTAGCCAGGCATTGTGGCAGGTGCCTTTCGTCCTCACTATGCAGTGGCCTGAAGCAGGAAGATTGCTTGAGCCCAAGAGTTTGAAGTTGCTGTGAACCGGGAAGCCACTGCACTCTACCCAGGGTGACATAATGAGACCCTGTGTGAAAGAAAGAAATAAACCAATAAATGAATAATAAATATAAAAAGACATCTGACGTGGTCATAGCTGGCAGCAGTGAGATTCTTCCCAGTGTCACAGGCACTTTCTCAGGCACGCCCTTATGTGATCCTCAGGATGGGTTAAGCAGCTTTCACTTGTTTAAAAGAAATAGCAATGGGGTCTCTAATCTGTTTGAAGTTTCTTGTCTGAAAACATACAGCGGTCAAACCAGAGTCAGGACACGACCAGGTCTGCCTGATTCCCACAGCTCCAGAGTTATACTCTGGTGACAGTGTGCAGACCATATACTGTAATCCAAACAAATAAACTTGGAGATCAGGATGAGATCATTGACGTGATTACTAAAAAACCTGGTAAAGCTCCTTGAGTATCTTTGAAACCGTCTTGAATAATCCTTCAGAAATTATTTTTAAATGAAGGGAAAAAGAGGGGAATAAAGCTTAGGACATAAACAACTCTGGTTCTAGTCCTGAATGGCGTTGAAAAAGTTACTGTCTTTGAGCTAGACATTTTTTCAGATTTAACCTTGTCAGTGCCAAAGCCCTTGGCCCCTTGAAGTTTTCCTGAAAACCAACTCACAGTAAGGCAGGTTAATAAGAGGAAAGGCACACTGGTTTATTTAACTGCTCACAGGGGCAGAATCACAGAGTGAGTGCCCAATATTCCAGTGGGGTCCAGAAGTTTATGTACTATCTTGGTGTTACAGAAAGAATGGGGGCTTGCACCAGGACCAAAAGGGTCATGGAAAGGGGAGAAGAGGAATTCTACTGAGAAGCAATAAAGAATGACCAGGGAGGTGACTGGATTCAGGAATGAGATCAATTTGTAAATAATTTTCTTTGAAATTTAAACAATAGCTGGAGGCAATCATCTTGTGTAAAGAGTCTGTTCAGGTGTGGTTACAATCCCCTTCTTTTCTATAATGGATGATGAGATAACGGGGGGTGGGGTGGATCAGAACAATTATTTTCCCTTATAGATCTGTTCTACCTTTCTGTGGATAAGGGAAAAGTCTCTTCCAATATCTGTTAATCTGTAAAGGTCTTTAATTCAAGATACTTGTTATAGCAGGGAGCCATATTTTGGAGTGAAATTTCCCTTCTCTGTCAACCTCTGTCAACCTCAGTCAAAGAAGATGTTTGGGCTTAATCAGTTCAAGATTAAAGCAGTCTTCTTATGCTATGGGAAAATGGGTGGCAAGACAAAAGAGGAAGGGAACCTGGAGGTCTTTGCAACGATCATTTCTTAGATTGAGAAGCTCATCAGGGGTGCTGGTGGCTGATCAGAACACAGCACCCGTTAGTATTTATTTTTTAAAAATGAATGAATTAACAAACCATATCCTTGTATTTTTACTTGAGTTTGATTTTTAAGAAATTCATCTTCCTGTGGCTGCTTTAATCTATAATTTTCATATGTCTTGGTCTCTACCATCATCATAGACAATGTAAGTCACTACTGTTAGGACAGTAACAGGACAGCAGAAGACAATTTGTACAAAGAGGAACAGAATGAACACAGGGAAGAGCGAGTGACATCCCAGCATGGATGAGGCAGCAGGGAGAGTGTCTGATGACTCTAGTGAGTCACTGGCTTCGTGAGAGTTGACACGTTTTTCTTATATGCTTTTGTACAATCAAATCCTTTTTTCCTTTAAACACAAGAATGCTGTGACTGTTACTTTTCTTCTTGGCAACTGTAAAGGAGTGGGGAATCCACATGGTCCAGAACTTTAAAGACATCTTTTGAATGGCCTTATAACAACCCTGGTATCATTTCCAGAATTATTTTTTTAGTACTTTATATCCATAGTTTCTATTTATTGAAAAAGCGAAAGCTCTGATCATTTCTATAATGCATACTATTTTCATCTTAATTGCATTCACCACACCTCTCTCTGATCCTGAGCATTGATAATAACCTCTTTGATTTGCATTAACTTAATTAGTATTTATACAAGATTTGTGGGCTAAGACCTTGATTCAATGCATTCAGGGAACACATTCCAAATGCCAGCCTGTTCTTGGCATTGGAGATAACAGTGACCAACAAGCACACAATCTCTAGCACATGAGGTTGCCTTTAAGCCAATAGGCAAGGGAAGTATGTAAAAAGAAAAGGTGATTGAATGTGATAAGGGATAGAATAAAAATAAAGTGTATGCCATGGCACAGTGAACCCTCAGGGTTCAGAAGGAGAGAAGGTTCAGCCCACACAGAGTTATGTGACCATAACTAAACAACCCTAAAATCCTGGCAGCTGACCATGAACTCTAATTGCTTGCTCATTTCACTGCGAATCACAGATTAATTTAGGGTCATCCCCACACCGTCTTTATTCTGGAATCCAGTCTAGAGCACACAGGGGTCCTGCAAGAGGACAGAGAAGACATGTGGTAGAACAGTTGGGTCAGACGTGGCCCTTGTCACTTCCTGCTGGCACTTCATTGGCCAGAGAAGGTCTAGTGGCCAACACCCATCAAGGCCAGGGAGGAGCCCTATTCAGGGCAGCACTGACAATTTTGGACAATGATACAACCTACCTCAGGGGAAGATGTCTGCTGTTTATTATGGCTAAGAGTGTAAGGCAAGGCAGAGTGTTAGCGGGGGCTGGACCTGGATATTAAGGTAGAAAATAGATACTGGGGGGGGCGGGGCTTGGTAGTGCTAAGGAGCTTGGATTTGCATCTAGGACATGGTGGTAAAGTTGGTGGTTTTTTGCTTAAAGTGAGAGAAAGAGATAGTGAGTGAAATTACTGGTTTAAACACATCATTCCACGTTGTGGAGAAGGGTTTGCAGGAAGCAGACAGCTGGTGGGAGCTGAGGCAGGGCAGCTGCTGAAGAGTGGGTAGGGGTGTGAGCTCCAGCAAGGGGGAGTGTGGAGAGGCTGGAGAGCTTGGAAGGGCAGCTTAACTGCATCTTATGTGGACTAGAGCCACACACAGGATGCAGTTTTTCTTTTTTTCCATGAAATGACATGTTATCATGAATAATATGTCCACTTGACTTGCAAAATCCAACAAAGGAGAGACAACAAATGCCTTGTGTCCAGCTCGCTCTCTGAGAGAATTTTCGGTGGTCTTGATGCAGCTCTCACAGGTGCAGTTCAGACACCCAGAGTAAGGAACCAGAGCCAGAAAGCCAGACCCACCAGAAGAGGCAGCCAAACACCTCACAATCCACTAGATGGGACTGTGGACACAACCAGGCTTTGGCATGAGAAGAACCTGAAATTCAGTCCCAGTTTTGGCTGCCTACAAGCTAGGTGACCTTGAGCAATTGCTTCTTCTCCTTTAGCTAATTTCCTTATCAATAAGGGATAAAGGAGGGAGGGAGAAAAGGAGGAAGGGGGGAAATAAAGAAGTAAGGAAAGTACATTAGTCAGGGTTTTCTAGAGAGACAGAATCAACACCATGTGTGAGTGAATATATTTGTGTATATATATGCACATGTGTGTACATATATATGTGTTGTACATACATAGAAGGTGCCAAAAATGTATACACACTTTAAGAAAGAACAAAACTGTATTAAAATTGTAATAATCTATACTGATAACAAAACATGAATATAAGTCACTTTGGACATCTCAACACAACTTGAATACTGGGAGGAGAGAGAGAGAAAGAGGGAAGGAAGAAGAGAGATTGATTGCTTTGTTTGTTTGGTTCTATGAGACAGTCTCACTCTGTCATCCTTCATAGAGTGCCATCGTGTCATAGCTCACATCAACTTCAAATTCTTGTGCTCAAATACCCGTCTCAGCCTCCCAGAGCATTAGGATTATAGGCGTGAGCCACTATGCCTGCCCAAGAAACACTGATTTTAAGGAACAGCTTATACAGTTGTGGAAGGTTGGTGAGTCTAAAATCTGATGGGGCATCAGTTGTTTTTTCTATCCAGGTTTTCCACTGAGTTCATCCACATTATGGGGGGAGGGGATCTATTTTATAAAGTCTATAAGATTTAAATGATTTAAATGTTAACGTCACCCCAAAACACCTCATAGAATCATGTGGAATAATGTTTGAACAAATAAACTAGGCACGGTGGCCCAGCAAAATGGACACATAAAATTAATCATCAGGAAAGAGAAAGTGAAGAAGTTAATGTAACTCCATTTGGGAATGCAGAGGTTAATGTAACTGCATCTTGGAACTAACTCCCTACTCCCCTCCTGGGCAAGGTCACCCAGGAGGAATCAATCTATCAGAAGGAATCTGGCTCCCTCCTCTCCACTTCTGGGGAGACAGTCTGAAAGGGACTGGCTTCCCACCACCTCCGAACTTCTGGGCAAGGTCAATCAGCCAGAGGGAGCCAGTCTATCAGAAGTGGACAGGTAACCCTCCTCTGGAAAGTCCCTAACCTTAAACCCACTCTATAGCATCTCTGGCGTATCAAGTGGTACCAAGCATCCCTGGACAACAGCTCAGCCAATGGCAACCCCTCCTGACAAAACGCCCAATGAAATTCCTCTATATGCTTTAAAAACCTCCCCCTCGCTTCATTTTGGGTGGCCCTTCCTCCAGCTATGCTGTAGGGTGGAGTGATCCAGGCATATGCTTGCAAATAAAGCACTTCATTGTTTTTACATGTGTGTGGTGGTCTCTCAGTGGCAATTCTGGTCCCAACAAAAGAAGAGAGGAAGAAAGGTAAAGAAAAAATAAGAAACAATGTGACTGTATTAAAATCCCAGGACCTGGTAGTGGTTTTCTAAACTGTAGTTATTTTAGTACTGTTATAGACATTATATTATTTTTAATCTGTCAACTTGTCCTTATTTTACAGATGACAAAATTGAGATTTGGAGATGAGTCCCAAACAAAGACAGGAAGCTTCTCTCCTCCTTGTCCTATTGAGGTCATTCGATCAATCACGGGACAGACCTGGCCATTTGTAAGTCCCTGGTTAATTCTGAGATGGGCATCAGGTTTTTTAGGTAACTGACTTAATTCTCCACTCAGCAAGACCAGTCAAAATAATCAATGAAGAGTATAACTGAATTCATTTGTAAATAACAGAAACATAGCCTGACCTATTTTAAGCTGTTGAGTGGAGCTCCAGGGCTTCCATCTCCACATTAGGGGACCTAGGAGTACCAAAGGCTCTGTTTCCATGGACATCATTGATTCATTTTCTGATTGAACAGGACATTAAGAATATATCCTGTATATTCTACATGCCTAGCACTGAACTGGGGTCACCCAGAGAAGGAGAAACCGCGTGTGTTGAGGCCCTAGCCTCTTATTCACATGTGGGACCTCATTGTATCTGAAGTTGGATTTAGGTCTGGGAGACTTTTGTCTTTCTAGTTTTGTTTCTCCATTTAAACTGATGATGACTAGGTTGTTGGAGGGCAGGGTGCAGCATCCTAACTCCCAGTCACACAGACAGGAGCTGAAACCTCACACTGCCATCTAGGACCGCAACCTGGGGTACTAAGGTAGGTGCAGGTGGATCAGATGGACCCAAGGCCAGGCTGGCAGAAACGAAGGGCACAGCATCACCAGGAGTCGTGAAGACAGATCACAAGGACCTCCCTGGTCCTCTGCAGGGCCAGGGAGGATGGTCCAGGGATATAAATCCAACTGACCCAGCTCCTCTGCAGCAAAAAAAAGATAAGAATGTTTGCAGCCACCAGTGTTATGAGGTTCCCTGGAGTCTACCTGGTGCCCCTGCCCACCAGTCACAGCTCCGCTGCCTACAGCTTCACTCTGCAGATAAGTGGGGGCAAGGATTAAACTTGGAGTCAGATCAAAAAAGCATTTTTTTTTTTTTAAGTCCTAGCTCATCCACACTTTTGCTTTGCGTCCTGCCTGTGCATAAGGAGCTCAGCCCAGCACCAGGCCTGCTCACCGCTTGGGTGCGATGCTTCTGCCTCCTACCTTCTCACCCCAGTTACGGGCAGCGCTCTCAGGGAGCTGTGGGAAGGAAGTTTTTGCTTCACCAAGAATCCAGCCATTATCTTTCCCTCTGGAGAACGCTGTCCTCCTTTGATCTGAGATTGACAAATGAGGCCCTTCTGGGAAGGACTAATTATGGAACACATCCGGTGAACGTCCCTCTCTCGCCCACATGGCAGTTACTGGAGCTGCAGTGACACGCTGCCAGCCCTGCCATGTGGCCCCCAACCTGTGGCACCTGTTGGGTGTGGTCACCCATGGCAACAGCGGGGGAGGGGAGAGCTGTGAGGATGGAAGTCACAGAGTCTGCGTTTGGTTTTGCTCAGGAATGCTTCATTTCTCTGTGTGTAGGCATGTATGTGGAAGTGTGTAGTTAGAGGTGGGGGAGTCAGGAGGGGGACAGTCAGAGAGAAGGAGGGGGCGTTCCTACCCACATTGTTTCTGTTTGTTTGTTTGTTTTTGTTTTTTTGGCCAGGGCTGGGTTTGAACCCACCACCTCCGGTATATGGGGCTGGAGCCCTACTCCTTGAACCACAGGTGCCGCCCCAACCTAAATAAAAATTCACACAAAAGGAAAGGTGGGTTCCGGCTGAGGAAAGGGACTGCTCTCACTTCATTGATGATTTCCTGATCCTGCGTAAAGCAATAGAAAGAAATCTAAGATGAGAGAGAATCTGCATAATCCTTTAGCCTGGACGTTTTTCAAAAGAAGAGATACAAATGGACAATGGATACATGAAAAAGTACTCCATATTATTAAACATCAGGGAAATGCAAATTAAACCCACAAGGAGGCAGGGCGTGCTGGCTCACTCCTGTAATCCTCGCATTCTGGGAGGCTGAGGCAAGAAGATCAGGATTGCTTGAGCTCAGTAACTTGAGATCAGCCTGACCAAGAATGAGACCTCATCTCTACTAAAAATAGAAAAAAATAGCCAGGTATGGTGGTGGGCGCTTGTAGTCCCCCTATTCATGAGGGCAAGCTGGGAGGACTGCTTGAGCCCAGGAGTTTGAGATTGCAGTGAGCTATGATGATGCCACTTCACTCTAGCTATGGCAACAGAGAGAGACTGTCTCAAACGTACATGTGACATACCTCACACCTGTTAGAATGGGTATTATCAAGAGCACAAGTGATAAGAATTCCTGATGAGGATGTGAAGAGAAGAGAATCCTTGGACATTGTTGGTGGGTATGGAAATTACTACAGCCATTAAGAAAAACAGTACAGAGATTTCTCAAAAAATTAAAAAGTAACTACCTTATGATCCAGAAATTCTCCTTCTAAATATATATCAAAAATGAAATGAGTTGTTAAGGAATTACTTGCACTTTCATGTTCATTGCAACATTATTCAAAATAGACAAGATATGGAATCAACCTAATTTAATTCTTAAGTCCAACAGGAATGAATTTATTACATGATATAAGAATTAAATGTAATTTAAAAAAATCTAAGCCAAATGTGTAAGCACTGTTCATTGAACAACTCACCCCTTTTTCACTGTATGTTTTGATCATATACAATATCTCTATATGCACCAGGATGAGTTTCCTATAATTCCTGTGGTGTAATTTCCTTTATTTGCCAATTTTGTGCAGCTACCGTACTTTTAATTTTGTATCAGTGTAGTACGTTATCGCATAAGATAAAACAAATTTTATGTCTTGTTTTTGTTCCCCAACTTCTCGTGTCCTCCTGTTTATTACTCAAGATAAAACTTAGAAACTTTTGTCTTTTAAAACCTCTAGAATTTTGATGTAAATTGTGTTAAACTCATAAATTAATCTGGAAAAGACTGATATGTTTTCAGTACTAACTACTTTATCATGATATATTTCTCAATCACAAAATCATATCTCTTCTCTCACCTATAATCAGCATCAATTCCTGATATTTCCCCCCAAATCAGTGCTCCTTGCCTCTGCTAGGGCCTCAGGTATAGCAAGTTCTCATGACATAGGAGATGACTTAGAGCTCCATGAATAAGAAATTTCTGGGTATCAGTTTTCTTAGAATCCATGCAAACTAGAATCTTCTAACTTCATAATTCATAACATCTAACACAAGTTGTTTTCTTATTTAAGTGTAAGTTGATTAAATTGTATTTCTCCTAAAAGAAAAAAATGTAAGCAGATCAAAGTCTTCTGAAAATTACTACTTTTAGGAAACACCTCCTTTTTTTTTCTCAGAATATCGGTACAAAGAACACATAGCACTTTGTATTCATAAAGCCTTTCACTGAGGCTTTGTATTTTATAATTATGAGTGAGTTAATATTGAGTACGCAAATAATTTTAGAATTAAATTTCACAAATGTACATGATTACATCTGAGCCAAATAGCTCATGGTATTTGTGTAAATAAATCTACATGGGAAGAACTCTCATTCTGACATTCTGACTGCCAATGCTTGCTAACAACTTAGAAGACCAAGGTGAAAGCATCATTTTGACAAAGACTAGAAGGTGCATCCTTTGTCCAGCTGGGCCTCAGTTTCCTCAGTGTGAAATGTTGGAGCTGGAACCATGGAGCATGCAGGGACCTCTGGCCAGTTATTTCTTAGAAGCTCTTTCCTCCCCTGTGCGATGAAAAGTTAATCTCTAATGGGGCCTTCCATGGTGGCACAATGAGATTACATTTCATAATGGGCTGCTTCCTCGAGGGACTTACTGTCACCTGGGATAGCTCAGGGTGGAGACAAAGACAGCCACAGAGCTTATTGAAGCCAACCCCATAGCAACCCACACAAGTCATGGCACCCCTACGATCCACCCAGAGGAAACCCCAAACAATTGGAAATCACTCTTTTTCTAAAGCTCTGATAACACTCTTGGACTTAGATTTTATTTTTTTGTTAAAATAAAAAAAAAAAATATGTTCAAGGAAAATAAAAGTAAATCACAGAGCCAAGCGTCTTATCACTGAAGGAAATGAAGACGGTACCCGGCCATATGCAGACGTCTTCCTCCAGCTCAAGGCCCTTGATCAAAATCCGAGTATCGATCCTTTAGCCTGGGACACGCTTGTTCTGCAGGCTCCCAGGTCTTTGCAGACTGATATTCCCGGTCAGCCTCTGGGCTCATCTCTTGGTATGGCCACCTTTGCTCAGGAAGCCTGTGGTGGTTTTCTGTGTAACATCTGAATCTACATGGGTAAAAGTGCCATATTCATCCCATTTCCTCTCTTTTTCCTGCCCTCCCTTTCTTTTTCAAGCATGTATTGAACACCTACCATATTCAGGCCCTGTACTATCAATCCGGAAATGAACATGGATCTTTCCAAGTCCTGGCCTTCAAAGCAGACTTGAAGTTGTATTTTCAGCTCACAGCAGCAAGTTCTGGAGGAGATTCATACAAGTGATAAGGGACGCGCATGTATGTGCGGGTTCTTTGAGAGCACCTGTACCTGGAAATTTTTAGAAAGAAAAAGAAGAATTTACCAAAAGGCAAGAGATGGAGGGAGGAGGTAGAGTCGGGCCGAGAGTACTGTGTATCCACGCATGGAGCACCTTCCTGTAAAGAGGCCGTTATGGTCAGGCATGTTGGCAAGGATTTTCATTCTCAGAAAAAGTTCAAATTATCTTTGCAGTGACCAAATATCTGTGCAATCATAGTAACTCCCAAGTTACCACCATCATTACATGTATTTGAATGGCATCTTATACTTTGCAGAAAATACTCAAGGATACATATTAAAATGTTGCATCATGGAAAAAAACTGGACTATAAATTAACATGAAAGATCGTAACATCAGCTCTGTCCCTTGCCATCCATGTAATTATGGTCAAGTTGTTTTCCTCTTTGACTCCATTTAATTTTCCACTATGTAGGAATAATTTCAAGGTCTACCTCACAGGGCCGCTGTCACTCTCACAGGTGGTTGTATAGCTAAAGTTCAGTACATGGCACCTGGTGGGTGACAGCTCCGCCCCTTGATAAGTTGAAAATTCATGCTTCACCAACAGGACAATGTGCCAACACCAATTTCAGAGTCGTATCAAGTTATGATTGAAAGTCCTCTGTCCAAATGCTGCCTGAGCTCTGCTCCTTCTTATTATAGAACAGTGAATTATCCTGCCTCCTAAAGCACAGCCATTTTTCCAGAGATTACTCCTTAATTGATTTCACAGTTGTCCCTTGTATATAATCCCCTCGACTATGACAGCATGCAGCCTTTTATAAAGGCATTCAATACTGGGATCAAATGGAACTGTGACATCGCTATCCAAAGTTGAGAGATGCACTATTTTTTTGGAGGCTAAAAAAATAACTCCCTTCCCCCCACCAACCTCCCACCAAATAAAGCTATAATCAGCATGAACAGTAGCCTTGCATTGCCAGTGAAGCGAGGTGTCCTCTTTAAAATAAAACACTAGACAATACTGACCGTTCTTCCTAGCCTATCCCCCAGGCAAAAAGACAAAGAAATGCATACTTATTATTTACAACTGGAAAACACCAGAGCTTCTGGTTAGAATTTCTGTTTTCATCTTGTACAGTTCCTTTTGCTAATCAATATTTTTTACATTGTCACGGTCTTTACTGAGTGTAGGGAACATTGAGGAACAGGGAGTATTGGCAGGCCCCCACAGGGCAGAAGCCATTTCCAGCAGCCGGTTCATTCCCTGGTGGGTTTATGATTCAGATACACAGGCGTTAGCCTATGACAATAGTAGGTCTGTATAGGAGAAGAAGCCAGCACGTCTGACTTTGATCAAACTATTGATCATACATTTCATGTGCCAGTTACTCTTTTTTCCCCCTAAATTTCATTGTCTGTGTCTCCTCACCTGTTCTGTGAGCTTCTTCAGGGAAGACACTGAGTCTTTTTTCCCTTTCTTGTCTCAGCATCCAACATAGAATTAACACATAGTGGCCCTCAGTAAGTGACGATTTATGTTAAAAACCCAAATATTTGCAGAAAGCACTCTGCTAGTTGATACATGTTGCCTGCATTCCAAGAGGAGATGTTTAGAAGGTAAGACACAACCTCTGCATATGGACACACACATCAAGAAGAGAGAGACCCCACAACTTCCAGATGGTTGGAGACATTTCCCATATCAAATTTGATATGATTCCTGCATAGCACCTTGGGGTTTGCCATCTGGGCAAATGAGGAGAGAAGGCCAATGCCATTGACTGTTGTCAGTGAATAATTTCAGATGGCCTTTGTTATTCCAAAATTCAGAAAAATTGAACTGGGCCACAACATAGAAGGTTTCCACACACTGCAATGCAGTCTGATTAGAAATCATTCTGGTTCTAAAAAATAAGTAAATAAACAACTCATTTGGCTCAGAATGTGAGTGAGAGACACACTCAGGCTCCCAGAGCCACACTGCAGATAAGAGAGTTCAGGAAACACGAGCTGGGTGGGGTGTGTGGTGACAGACACGTGATAGGATCTGTCCCACCAGTTCACCCAAGGCCTACACTGCATATACAGTTGCAAGATATACTTTTTTTAAATTATTTTTTTATTTATAATTTAAAAAATGTAAACAATGATTTTTCAGCTTTCATGTTTTAAAAAATCAAATTGCATCTTATTAAAAACATGCAAAAGCCACGTAAATTCAGGGCCCTTGGGCTGGGCAGCCTTGCTGTTTCTTAGTCAGATAAGGGGTGAGGCTGGAACCTCAGGATGGAGGAGGAGACAGGTGCAGATAGTTCCCCGTGTTTGAGTTCGAAGATGGGGCCAGGCTGAATGTATCTAATTCTGACCTGTACAGTTTGATCTGTGCTGTGTCACTGCCGTCCCCGATCGTCCTGTGGGGGCTTCTGAGCCCTGACCTGAAGGGCAGCTGGACCTGCACGTGCCTTGCAGTGTAGCGATAACTGCTTTCTACAGGTCACCGCTGGTGGTGCAGTTCCAAAGCCACCGCCATACTACCCAGCAGGATCGTTACCCCTTCTCCCACTTCCACAGCGGCGGTCACCTCGTCCTCAGCCTGAGCACGGTGCAAGTGACACTCTCCAGCTGGTGGTCCCTAGCCACATCCCTGGAATCTGCCTGCAGCTTTGCCCTTTCTGTCCACATGCCCCATTCTAATAAGTGAACTTCAGCCTTGCTTTGAGGTGCAAGCTCCCACCTCGCCCCAGTGCACTAGTAAGGGACCCCAACCTGCTGGCCTCTGCCCCTCAGGCCAGGACAACGGCCATGGACTTCAAATATGAGGCCACTGCCCTTTGTCTCCTCAGGACTAAAAAGCCAACTGTCTTCTTTTCATTTATAAACTGGGGGGAATCCTGCCTCCTTCATAAGGATGAAGGGGAAGATTACAGGCAGCCGCAGCTGGGAGCAAACTGTAGACCGGAGAGCAGAACTGAGACGTGCTGTGTCCTCCTCCGCCGGCCGGGGACTCACCAACCCCCGGCCGAGCAGCTCGTGTGGTGCTCAGGGCCACCGCTGCCCGTCAGCGATGCTCACACACATTTCCTCACGGGCGTGTTCTCTCTCTATTTCGTACTCCCTATTACACCTTCTTTGCTTTGTTTCCTGGAATCCCCACAGCTCCTGACACAAGCTGGCCCACCGCAAGGCTGCAGCAGGGATGTGCAGAGTAAATACAGGGGATCCAGTCGGCAACTTTGAGAAGAAAGTGGGATGTTGTCTGCACTTCGAGGATGGGGAAACTGAGGCTGGAGGAGGCCAACTGACTTGGTGAGATTCACACTGGTCAGGAGGGCTGCTCCAGACTCGAGGTCCGACTGAATGGGAATGTGGTATTCATTCTGTCCTGACCCCAGATTGTACAGGGGTTCAACCCAATTCCTATACACCTGTACACCCAAATGCTGTGACAGAGAAAATATGAGTGTCAGTTACACGGATCTCCCCCTTCCCACTCCTTCTTTACCACACGCAGGAGGAGTGGTACTGATACTGTCCTCGTGTTACAGATGCAGAAATTCAATCTCTGAGGGGCGCCGTCAGCCGGTCGGAGGGATCACAGGCTGGGCACGTTTGCTGTCAGCCTCTGGGAAGGTCGGCCCTTCCGCTGTCATGCTCTTTCTGTTCCCCACCTGGACGGGGCCTTCCCATCCTTCAGGTCACAGTGGAAAAGCACCTCACTGCAGAGGCCTTCCTGAACCCCTCCCCAATCACCCCCACGCTTCTCCCTATCCAGTTATCTTGTCTCTTCCTATTCTCACAGAGCGTGGCTATGCCTTGCTCATTTGGGCTTTATCTCCCCTCCCTAGCAGCAAAGCTCCCTGTGGCCAAGGACTCTGTCGCATCTGCTGCTCAGCCCCATCCCCTCGATAATGCTGGGTACACAACAGAAGCTGATACGTATCTGCGGACTGACCGCCTCCTTCCAACCCTCTAAACAGCCTGTTTTTCCTGGGGGCAGGCTTTGCACGTCCCAGGCTGCACAGGCCAGCCTGGCACAGAGGGACCTGGCTGAGTTCAGAGTTAATGCCCCCGCCAGCCAGACACAGAGGAAAATTACTCCGGGTTTTCATTCTCTGGAGATGGAAATTACAACTTTGCTAAGGAACTCATCCCATTGTCTCACCACTCTGCCGGGGAATTCTGGTACAGATCTGACCTACATTTGTCCAGCTGTGGCTGAAACCAACTTTGTCCTGGGTGGTCCTCAGCGGGAGCAGCTGGTGGAAGAACTCTTTGTGCCACGTGACAGGACACCCCACCCAGACCTCTCCACGTGAGGGAAGATCGGCTCCCCACAAGGTTACAGCCTGACTGATCCAGCAGGTCCCGGGGAGGCAGCCACAAGGCTCAGGACACAGAGCCACAGAGAAGCCTCATGACTTGGGGAGAAGTTCCAGCCCCTCATGTACTGCCAGGTGACCTGGGCTAAGCTGTTTAACCTTCAGGAGCTTCCCTTTGTCATCAGTGGTGCTGCCGTCACATCCGTCTCCCAGGACTGTTTACATGGGACGTGATGGCTGTGAGCTGTTGTGTTTCTTTCCTTCTTCATTTATTTGAAAAGTGCAACTAATGCATAAGAGTTTGAGTCGAGGAAGAAAAATTAGCAGTCTAAGCTCACCAAGCAAATTCACATAGAGTCCAGGGCACCTCTTTTGTCAAAGCACGAATTACCTTTGTCGTTTCCCCTAATCCCTCCCTCAAAGTTGAAGGTCCCTCTGATCTTCTCTGAACTATTAGAGGAAAAGCGTTTGCTAAATGGAGACAGGGCTTCCCAGCCAAATCTTTCCTAAGCCACCGATATCCCCCAGGTGGAGACTTTGGGCCTTGGGATACCTGGATGACTCCTGTTGGGCTCATTGTGTCTCCTCCAAAACAGCCCTGTGACTCCTTCTGCTAAGCTCGCTCTAAGCCATCACATCCCTGTTGCCGCACGGAGCCTGGTGGTGAAGGAGCTGATGGTGTAAAGGCACAGGGGCGGCCAAGGCTGCAGACGAGGGCCATTGTGGCTGTGCCATGGGTTTATGTGGTCATTTCAGATCCCCTGAAGCCAAGCTAACACAGCTATGGATGGTATTGTCACTGCCTCCACCTCTAATTAGCGCTTTCCCCAAAATTTTTCCTATGCACTTTGGGCACCCAAATAAGTCCTTAGTGCCAGAAGGGACTTCCAGGTCTCACAGATGGGGAACTGGGATGCAGCCTGCTCACTGGCTTGTGAGCTCAGACAGTCTACCTGGTCTTGTCTGCCTCAGTGGCCCCAGAGGATGCTACTGTATATTCTGTGCTCACTGCAGACCAGGTGGAGTCCAGCAATACTTTCCCAGTAGACTTTGTGACAGTAACTTAAGTTTCAAACTTAGGCAGGAAAAATTCTATTGGCTTTGAGTCAGATCACTGAACATTTGGGTGACCTTAGGTATGTCAATTGATCTAACTGAGTCTGTGTTCTTCTCCATAAGAGGAAGATACTCATATCTTTCCTGCCTAATTCATTCGATCGGCACATGAGGTGAAGTTTCAAAGTGTGTTTTATAAACTAAAAAGTACCACCCAAATGAAAGAGATAAAAGACCATCAATGAAAAAAAAAGTATATATATATATATATATATGTATATATGTTCAGACAATTAAGTTTACAAACTCATCTTAGAAAAAGTGCTACATATCTCATTGCTAAATATCACTAGAGTCACCAAATGGCCAAGGGGAATACTTTGAAGGGGACCAGAGTAATAGTCAGCGATGGGGTCTGCAGCACTTTTTCTAGGATGAGTTTGTAAACTTAATTGTCCAACCCATGACTTTTTGTTTTGTTTCATTCATAAGATAGTTCAATTTGAAACTCAGGGGGATTTTTCTCTTTAAACAAAATTCTTAAACCTGTGAGCTCAGGCAATCTACCCGCCTCAGCTTCCCAGAGTGTTACAATTACAGACATGAGTCACTACATCTGGCCCTAAACAAAATGTTCATCAGAGTTAGCGCACTAAGAAAAATCTGATGAAGACCTTGACACATAGAGAAATTTTATACAAGTTGTAATCACGTAGTGAAGCACTATTATATTTCAGACACGCTCTGCTAGGTATTAGAGAGAGAGAGTAAGACACAGTCCTCCTTCTCACTGAACTCACAGTGTGATGGGAGAGCGGCAGGGAAGTAACGGTGCACTCATAGTCCAGCGCCCTCAGTGCTGTGCTGGGAATGTGGACGCAGTGCCTGTGGGAATGAATGGGAGGGAAAGGCACTGGAATTTATAGAAGAGTTAATGAAGCTAAAAGGGTGTGGGGAGAGATTCCAAATGGAAGGGAAGGGCTGGGTGACAAACTGGAGATGAAAGAAGGCTTTGTACCTTCAGAGCATCACACAGAGCCCCGCTGGCTGCAGCGTCCTGTGCAAAGGAATGTCAGAGAGGGAGGTTCAGTGGGACGCAGAGCAGGGAGGCTTCAACCGCGGGAGGGACGGGCTCGGATTTTTCAGAAGATTATTCTAGAGATGTCTTAGATTAGTTATGTCCTAAAAAAAGCGAAAGACAGGGTTTCCCAATGTGGCTGATCCATCAAGAAGCATTTGGAGAACTTGCACCAACTTTAGGTTCCTGGACCCCTAACTACTGGGAACCTAGGTCCAGGGATGTGGGCTTTGAAGATGCTCCCCACTGACCCTCATGAAGCCGCATCAACTGTCTTGGGAATGATGGTGGCTCCTACAATGATATCTCTGTGCCTAAACCCTGTAACCTATGAGCATTACCTTATTGGGAAAAAGGTCTTTGCAGATGTAATCAGGGATCCTGAGAGGAGCAGCTTCTCCTGGACTTTTCGGATAGGCCCTACGTGCAGTTGCATACATCCTTAAAAGAAGAAAAAAGAGCAGAAAACAGAGAAAAGAGGAGAAGCCAATGTGACCACTAAGGCAGAGCCACACCCCAAGAAATGCCAGGAGCCAGCAGGTACTCAGACGGGGAAGGAAAGGAAACTCCTGGAACCTCACGGGGGTGCCTGATCTTTTCTTTTTCTTTTTTTCACCTCACATTGAAAGAAGAGTTGTCTTGGACCACAATAAATACACAAACACTAAGGAAAGCTGATTGGGGGGATAAAAAGTCCATGCATAATTGTTATTTCCTGCCCCACAGATAAGCAAAAAAAGTCCTCACAGAATCAGCATGTGGCGAAGGGCTGGGCTGCGACAGCTTTGCCTACTCCTGAATTTGAGACATTTGGCCTCCAGAATTCTGAACGCATAAATTCTATTGTTTTGAACTACTCAGTTTGTGGTAATTTGCTACAGCAACCCTCAGAAACTAATACTTTAACCAACAGTAATTTAGTTTTTCATTTGCTTGGTTTTCCATGACAGTAGAAAACAGGGTCGCACAGAGTGAGGAAAACAGAATACATTGTTCTACCGAATTTGTTAAGAAAGAAAAATAGTAATTGGCTTAGTGAGAAAACCAATTTAAATGTGAGTTACAGTCCAACCCGGCCTAGGCTGAGATATGAACCCTGGCCTCTTCTTTCCACCCCTCCTTTGTTTTATTTCAAGGTGCTATGCTTTTTCTCACTCCTGGGGTAACTGTCCACTGGAGCACCCATAAAAACAAGCAAACCTACCTTGCTGGAAGCTCCACCTACCAGCTCTCCCGGGAACCCCCAAGTCACTGACTCCCCTGAAAAGTCAGACCTCGGAGGACACAGGGTCTGAGCGGCAGCTTCATTACTGCCTCTGTCTTGGTCCTTTACAGGTGCGAGCCAGTCAGAAATCACGCCACTGAGACATCTGGGACCTGATGACCAAACACCAAGGCTTTCTGTATTATTTTGTCAGGCTGTAAAGGGTTTCCTTAATGGGCTGAGAGATACAGAGAGACAGAGGCTCCGGAGAGTGTCTGGATGCCTACGTACATATCTGAGTGTGTCTGTGCATGAGTGTGTTCATTTCCATCCCAGAAGCACTTTATTTGTGAAATACCTTTCATAGCATGTGAAAAAATGTGAAGCTGAAAAAGAAGCCTTCAACGTGGATTCCAAGTGGCTAAATGGGCCTAAAATTCAAAATAGAGCCAAGTAGCCATTTTCTGACTGGAAGGGGTGGAGGTAGCGGTCAGGAGTGGGGTGGAGTGTGGTGGAGGGGATGGGGGGTGGTTGGTCTCCCAGGTATTCTGCATTCTCCTGAAAACCTACCCCACCTCTTTTTATCTTTGGGATTTGCAGAGCTCACCTGATCAGGGCTCAGCAGCATCAACCAATCAGAACTAAGCAGCTTTAAACCTATCATTTGCATAAGCAGACTTGTTTGGGAACCTTGGGTGGGAATTTTTGTTATAAAACCCAATCCTTCTCTTTTTCCTCCAAAGGCTATTTCTCCTTGGTTTGCAAACACTTCACTGGATAATGCCTTCTCCTTCCCAATCTTTTCCAGAGGGTTTTTGTTGACAATACTAAAGAAATGTCCTGAGTGTCTAAGGTGGTGGAGGCCCTACGGAAAGCAATGAGGACGCAGAATTAGAGATGCATCATCTGCCTTGGAAAACAGCATTGCCTGCCAGACAAACCCCAGCTCACATTCGGGCTCTGCCTTCATTAGTTGAGTGATTATTAACAAGCTTCCTAAATCCACGAAGCTTTGGATTCCTTTTCTGTAAAATAAAGATAATACTATCTGCTGTCAAGATTGTTCAAAGGGTTTCATGAGTTAGTATGTGCAGAACCTTTGATGTAGTGTCTGCTACAAACTAGCTCTTAATGAAAAGGAGGCTACTGTTCCTTGTGCTGTGGTAGAAGTGGAAAGAAAATTCAGTAACCACAGCAGAGAAGAAGGCACTAAGTCAGCCTGACGGACTCAGTAGAAGCTTCCCTGAGCTGACAAGGGGAATCAGGAAGCTGCCAGAAAGGCTGGGGTATGGAGCTCAGACAGGAAGTTAGGGTTGCATGCCAGAGGATGAGTCATCAAGAGTTCTGGCTTCTGCATTAACCTTGACCTGGCTTCCACATCAACCTTGAGTGTGTAGGTGATGGGGAAAAAAATCTACATGTGAGTGATGGCACTTGAGAATTAACATTATAGATTCTTTTGTCCTCAGGAAACAACCTATTCAAATGGTGCTGTTCTTGGCCTCATAGAATCACAGGGACACCTCAGTCCAAGAAGGTACCGTATCACCTAAGAAAATTTTCTAAAAAATTAATTTTTATCCTGTTTAGGTCTAAACCAGAAATAGAGAACATAAATAAAACACATTTCATTGTTTAACATTGGCCACCTTTTTGCTCAAACAAATTCTATATTGTCACTTTTTATGAATGGTATACAGTCATGTCATACTCATCGGTTACTCAGTGATGCCACTAGGGGATCCAGGGCCAGCCGTCCACCCATGTGAAGTGCCCCTGACTGCACGGCTCTTCCTGGGGGCCACTTCTGCTCTTGTCTTGATCATCTGCCTCCTCTGTAGCTGTTCCTATGTGTACTTGGCAAGCCACATAGTGGCTCAAAATGTACTTCCTGGAAAGTGAACATCCTTATCCTCATTTTAAAGAAGACAGTTTAAAGATATTGAGTGACCTAACACATACAACTAAGAAATGGCAGCTTGACACTGTATCTATTTGACTCAAAATCTATTTTTATTTTTTTACTCATTTTCTCACAAAACTAGTATCAGCTGGGTCTGCTTCATGGGCACCACATTAGATGCTGAAGTATCAGCTGGGTCTGCTTCAGGGGCACCACACTAGATGCTGAAGTATCTCCAGGGACACCATGCTGGATGCTGCAGCTTACCCGTTGTGGTCTGAGTGCATTTCTCACTTATTTTGTGTCTCCTTTTATCCCTTGAGATTTAGCAGATAGTCTATTCCTTCATAGGCTTGAACTTGGGTATTGAGGGACCACCGCCATGCTCTTAAACATCTTCTGTAATTTTATTTTTATCTACTACACAAAACAAGTCTCTTTTTTCTTAATATTCTCTAACCATCAATACTCTTTGGGAATTAGAGTGCTCAGATCCAGATAGAAGCATCCCAAATTGCCTTGTGCCAAGACAAACTGTTTTTGGAGTGGCTATTCCTAACTCAGGCCAAGAGGGCTGCAGAAACACAGACTTCCAGTCCAAAGCAGGGCTCCCATCCCACATCCACAGTGACTTCCTCTATACCCACTATGCGCCCACAGAGAAAATCAGAATGAGGCATATCAGAACAGAAAAAGATCATCAAATGCGAAAATCATTCTACACCCCGGAGCCCACATACGATATCTGAATGTCTTCTTTTTTCTTTGTTTTCCCATCAGCTCAATTCATTGAGCTGCCAATTCCATAGTCTACTGTTTTTTTAGACCTACCTCTAAATGATCCAGTAAATCTCAACAGACCACTCTTCAGAAAGGCCCACATGTTCGTGGAAGAGATGTTTTATCATGGCACTCTCATTTTAAATGAATGAGGCAAGTGAAGGCAGGTAGGTATTCTGTAATTCACAGTGTGCACTCTTTCAGAAGACATTTTTATTAAGAATGTGATTAATAGTCTAATCACATTGCACACAGAGATTGCTTTTCAGAAGTTAGAACATGCATACACATTTCAGGGGGAAGCTGAGAATCCTTTAGGAGGCTTTTCCTTTGTCTAAGATAGGCTGGTCTGAGAATCAGAAGGAAGAGGTGGGCACCGTGCTCTCACTTGCTGCTTTCAGTGGGAATGCCCCTGGAGGGGCCTGACTTAGCTGAACCTTAGGTCTGATCGGCTGGTTAATTCCTTCAGAGGGAGGGACCCCACGGTGTAACTGGAGAGCAGTCATGCTGGCCTGGCACTGACTCCAGGCTCTGCCACTCACAGCCTGAGGGCTTGCAAGGGAGTGAGCTCTCTGAGCCTCAGTTTCCAGTTTCCTAGTGAGAATTAAGTCAAAGTGTATAACATTTCACAATCACAGCAGAGGCTCCATCAATGTCAGCTGCTTTTAGGGTCAACGTTAACTAAATTACCTCAGTAGAAAATCACTTTCCCCTTTTAAAGAAAAATGGCCAACTAGAATTTTCCCTCCATATCTGGGCAAGAGACCTCAACCATTTGCTGAGCCCTATCACTGAGCAGAAGACACTAACTTGGCTCACACAGCTCATACTCACACTGTCCGCACTGAGTTGAATAGTGGGTTCCCCAAAAGATATGCCCACACCCTAATCCCACAGATTGTTACCTTATGTGGAAAAAGGATCTCAGGATGAGGAGGCCATCCTGGATTAACAAGGTGGGCCCCCAATTTTGGGAACATGTTCTCATAACAGACTTATGGAGGAAAAGGCAAGATGAAGCTAGAGGCAGAGACTGGAGTGATGCGGCCACCAGCCCAGGAATGCCGGGGCAATGCCAGAAGCTGGGAGAGGTAAGGAACGGATTTTACCCTAGAACCCTTAGAGAGACAATGTCCCTAACAGATTTCAGACTTCTGACTTCCCAGAATTTTGAGAGAATAAGTCTGTGCTGTTTTAAGACACCAAGTTTGTGATAATTTGCTATAGCAAACTCAGGAAAATAACACGTTATCCTTTCTGGGTGGGCGTTGTTGAGCAAGAGACTTCAGAGCGGCTGAGTAATTAGCCTAAGGTCAGATGATTAGTAAATAACAAAACCAAGATGCAAATTTAAGCCTCCTTCACATGAAAACACATGGGTGCTGGTGCTTATTTGTTTGTTTTTTCTATCCAATGGGTTATGCTGAAACCACCCATAAAGGCAGCTGGATTTAGAAGGAATTATTATCACAAGGACATGTTAGAAGGGGTCATGGAGAACGTTGTCCACTCTCATGTGGCATAAGCTCAGCCTTGAATACGTCCAGTAAGAGCAGGCTAACGGCCTCACAGGCCATTTCATCATTTTAGCCATAAGAGACGTAAACATAAAGAGATATTTATTTGAAAGAGAAAGCATTTGAGTACTCGATCCCTTGTTACATGGTAACAAATTCAAGAACAAGCTATGCTACCTCTTGGCCCTGCCGCCAACTTTCTATTTGACCCAGACAAAATCAGGAACTTTCTCTGGACTCGGTCTTCTTCAGCAAAAAATGCAAAAGCTAGTATATGTTATCTTTAAGCTCTCTTCCAGCAAGGTCCCCAAATACTACCTTGAGGAATGAATAATTGTCACATGTATATGGAGCCCAAAGCACCCACTACGTGTGCCTGGTTTCTGTGGCTATCTTGCCAAAAGTTATTGGGTTATATAAAGCCCAATAGAAATTTAAAAATGCCATTCAACAAAAGATCAAACTAAATCCAAAATCCAGGGCCATTTGGAACCTTAACAATCGAGGAGGGCTTAGTTTTCTAGGTTTCTTTTATTTTTTTGAGACAGAGTCTCAAGCTGTCGTTCTAGGTACAATGCCGTGGCGTCATAGTTCACAGCAACCTCCAACTCTTGGGCTCAAGCAAGCTTCCTGCCTCAATTTTTCTAGTTTTAGTAGAGACGAGGTCTCACTCTTGCTTAGGCTGATCTTTTGAACTCATGAGCTCAAACACTCCACCCGGCTTGGCCTTCCAGAGTGCTGGGATTATAAGTGTGAGCCACTGCGCCCGGCCAGTCTTCCAGGTTTCAATCTGTTCTCTAGTCTAGGCAGATCTTTCCTGTATAAATAACCCCAACCTTTGACATCACTTTGCCAGTTACAAAGTGCTTTCAGCTGCACACGGCCATTGATTCGTGCCCTATGAGGCAAGCAGAGGCATCCAGTTCACAGATGGGAACCAGGTCAGAGCATCTGAGCCTTGTGTTAGCAGAGCTGAGGGCCAGGACTGAACCCAGGCCCTTCTGGAGACAAAACCTCTGCTCTTTCTGCTGTATGTTGGTGTTTACAGATGACATGTGGATGTGAAAAACAAAATATTACAACGTGATCTGTTTTTTGATTCTGTAAGTTATAGAAGAGACTCCAACAAGTTTGCAGTCAATGCCTCTCATGTAATAAGCAAAGATCACAATTTGTCCCTAAAGTCAGTGGTTCTATTTTATTTTCCTGGTACCTGGAATATAGATGCTGCTTTATAGAGGTTTAATAAATAAGACATGAAAGCTAAAAGTAATTCACTGATGTGGGAGTTGATGTCCAGGAAGGGAAAGCAACTTGCCCAGAATTACCCAGCTGAAAGAGCCAGTACAGAATTCATTTGTACATGTCTTGTTGTGGGTGCCGTATATAACTACATCTCTTTTTAAAGCCTTTCTTCAGTTATGTTAAATGATGAGAAATGTGTCTTACATAAGGGCCTGGACAATTTAAGATTATAAAGTTTCATAATATAAATTAAAGATGTGTGGCATAAGCTCAAAATCACTGTTTGTCTTCTTGGAATAAGGCTACGGGATACTGCAGAAGAACATGTTAGGATAAGCTGGAAGGTTTCCTAAAAATATATTTGTGCTGTGGTGTGGATGCTGGGTCCCCGGTTCCGTGCTTTCGTCCGTCTCTCTGCCGCTCACTACCCCCGCTCTGCTCCGGGCTGCAGGCCCAGCTCCTTAGGTTTTGATCCCTTCAGCCTAACTGCTCTGGTTATGTAATTGTTCCCTTCTTCATGAGACCTCAGAGGTCACTCACTGTAACAAGATGCTGAGGGGAGGGCATTCTTTGCTAATCAGATGGCGGCAGGTGGCAGGCAGTGGCCACTTCTGTGTGATGCTGGGCACACCTGCCTCTCGCCCCAGCTCAGGGGGCTGGCAGGGGAGATTTTAAGGGCATGAGAATATAAAACACATCCTTGCTGGCAGTGAGGGAGGGAGCTGCCGGCCCTCTGCATTCCCCAGGAGAATATCCAATTGGGGTAACCAGGGAGTCTTTGTGCAGTGCTGAGTACTTCTCACCTGGCTCAGCTGGAGAGGTCAGCTTCAGCCTTTGGGGAGCGGTATGAGAGAGTAAGTAGGGTTCACAGCCTAACCACGTCTTCTAGAGACAGTCCAAGCAATTCAGCGATTAGTAGGACCCAACAGACCAGTTTAACATCTGCCTTTCCTCCCCAGCAGAGGGGAAAGTAACTACAACCTCAGGGCATTTGGTGAATTTCTGGTAGCGTTCTGTTGAGTCTCACCTGCCCGGAGTGTTCAAGATTGACTCAGTCCGTCCCAAATGTAACAAATAAGAGGGCATGAGGATGGGAGAATTAAATTAGGCTACCTGCCCTTCTACCATCAGTGAACTTGGCAAATTTCAGGCACAAAATACTTAGACTCATTTCTGCATCATCTACCAAGTATTGATTTCAGAATATTAAAAAGAGGAGCTGGGTACACAGAAGCCACTGGCAGTCTTTTTGTGTCCTCCCTGTGTCTGTCTCCCTAGACCACGTGCCTCAGGTCTTTCCCCCAAGCTGTCTCTTCAACTGGCTTTTTGCCTTTTGCAATGCTGCCGCTGCCCTGCTCAGATACCTTGGCCCACACCAGCTCTCACCACATTAGCTCTAATTTCTTCACTGTGCAGACCCCAGGAGCCTCTGGAGAATGTTCTTCCAGAACTTACTCCCCTCACCCAGGAGAGTCAGCAGTCAAGATCTGAGTGTAGCTGTATTAAATCAAAATCATTTACAAACCATTTTTCTGATTCAAAGGATCATAAAAGAAAATTAGATTACTGTACTAGCCTCATAGACTTAGTCTATAACCTTGAAGGTAACCTTTCTCCTATCTCAGTCTAAATTTCCCTCACCTCTTAAAAGAAGGTGTGAAACTTTGGTGCTGGCGCCAGTGTTACGAATTCCGTGTTTGTGAATCGAAGGAGATCAGCCAGGTAGAGAGGGATGCTCTTCTGAATGAATTATGCCTCCTATCAAATCCATCACAAAGTAATTCACTCCCTAGAGAATTAGTCAGCTAAGCAAACGCTATGTAAACATGCGAAATAGCATTGACTTTCTTAATGTCGCACGCTGAAAACTAATTTATAAAAACAGGAAAAGGAATTCTCCGACTCCCCCGGGAGCCATTTCTCTTGTGATTCTTTTTCCTTCTTCTGAATGGCGCATCTCAGATTTGAATATTCTGGGGAGCTTCTGAAGAAGCTGAACTCTGCCATCAAAAGAGAGGATGAGGGAGAACTTGGCCTTCTCTGTCAGGCTCGTTTGGTGCCTGTAATTTCCCCTGGGTTGTCTATTGTGGTTCCAGGCAGCCTCTTATCTCAAAGGAGGAGACAGAACCTTCCTGTGGGAGCCTCGCTGGGCCTCTCACTCTGCTTCCCAGTCCTTTCCCACCTTCTTCCCGTTCTCCTCGCAGCAGATTCATCTTGGATCCTTCCCTCCCACGATGCACAAACCTCAGGCAATTTCTTTGACAGGAAAAGCGAGAAACTGACCTATCTTCTCTGTTCGTTTACAAACACCAGTGAAAAGCGGGCTTTATTCTCCTGAGCCTTCTGCGCTGTGTCCTGTGGGCCCCTCCAGCTCCTCCCTGCGATCTGCACAAGCCCAACTCCAGACCTGGGCCCCTCTCCCCTCTTGGTTCCGCACATCACAGCCCTGGGGTCACCCCCTGCGTAATAACCCCGGTGTCTGCTAATTCACACCCTCCTTCTCTTAGAAGTCCTGGGGAGCCTTTGTTAGCACGTGGCTTAAATAAAGCAGAGGTGCCCTTAGGCCACCCTGCACCAGCCTCTCTTCTCCACGAGCCAGGGATGCCAGAGCTTCCCCAGGAGGGCACAGGCGACTCCAACAGGCCTCTCAGCCTGACTCCCTCCGCCTCCAACCTACACAGCAAAAATGTCCTGCCATGGCATGGCGTATTTTTAATTCTTTCTCAGTCATAATCTCTTCTCACTCCACAATCCTTCTCATTAAAGTTAATTTTACTAGTAACAGTGATAATAGTAAAAATGTAACTACTGTTTGTGCTGCCGGACCTAAACCAGCCACACACACGCCCTTTTTCTTCCTCCTCCTCCTCTCCTCCTGAGACCAAGACACAAAGGATCTGGTTGGCCCACCTCCTGAGACATTTGTGCCAAAAGACCCTAACTTTCTGGGCAAGCTTGTGGAATTGTCCACGCCCTACACCCCATGTTTAAAGGGTCTCTAACTGCTCCCAGGCGTAGACACCTTCCTTGCACTGCCCAGGTGGGTCACTGTCCCTTTCAATAAAGCTGACCTAAACTTTTCTGCTCCCCTGCAGACTCATCTCTGGATGCCACGGCTTATACCTTTCAGTTTTTATTGTATAATTTTATATCACATTTATATGTTGTATTTTTTTAAGTAAATTTTGTATTCAAAATAATTGTAGGTTCATACGTAGCTGTAAGGAATAATGCAGAGATCTCATACACCTGGACCCAATTTCCCCCAGTGGTAAGATCTTGTAAAACTATAGTGCAATATGCCGACCAGAGTCTGATACAGTCAAGATATGGAACATGCCCATCATTATAAGGATGGGCACATCCAAATCCTGCCCAACCCACCTCTTTAGCCCCTGCCCAATCATATATTCTCTAGTTCTAAAATTCTGCCCTTTCGATAACCTTTCATAAATGCAATCATGCATTACATAACCTTGTTAGGATTGACTTTTTCGATGTGATGTCTGTGTTTTTATTGTTAGTATATACAAATATAGTTCATTTCTATGTTTTGATCTTGTTTCTTGAGACCTTGCTGAAATCACTTATTAATAAATTCTAGAAGTTTTGGGGGGGTAGTTGTTGCTTTTGTTTGCTTATTTTTTGTAGATTCCTTGGGATGTTCTACATAGAAAATCATGTCATAGGTTTCATGTTACTTTGTTTCCAATTTGTTTCACTTTTGTTTTGTTCTCTTCCCTTATTGCAGTGGCTTGAAATTCTAGTAATTAAATACAAATAGTGGCAGTGAATGTCCTTGACTTTTTCCTAATCTTAGGGAAAAACCATTTAGTCTTTTACCATTGTTGCACTGTGCTTCCTCTCTGGAACCACCATATAATCTACCTGGGACTCAGTATTCTAATCAGCAAACCATGAAGACTAGATTTGCTGCTACGTTAGTGATTTACAAAGTAAGGTCCCTAAGAAGTATTCTTGGGTTCCAGGGTTTCTGTTTGTTTGTTTTATACAGTTTGATTTTGCATAACATTTAGTATGATTCTGTAGGCCTTTGCAATTTGATCATCTTGGTGGTGCTTCAGTTAGCAGATTTTGTGGGGCACTTTTGTTTACATTCTTTCACTCAATTTTCCCTATAATCTTAAGCATGATAGGTGGTGTTGCATTATTTTGCAGATGGAGTCACTGAGATCTAGAGAGATTAAGTGATTCACTCAATGTCACGCAGAAAACAAAGAGCAATGCCTCTCTGGGCAATGTTTATGAGACCAGCACACACAATGCACATGGAAACTTAGGGAAATGCTCCCACACATATTACTCCAGTCACAAACCTTAGCTGAGCACATATTTTGTGCCCAGCATAGTACAAGAGAATATCAGCTGGAGGGAGAAGGAAATAGGAATTTAAGCCACTGAACTCTTTGAAAACAGATATCCATTCTGACCCATCTCTGAATTTAGCACAGTGCCTGGAATACGTAGGACCCCTGTACATAGTGAAAAAATAAATGATTCCTGAATGCATGTGTTATACACCAATGACTCAAACATGCATTCTGGGGCTCTCTGAAGGAACAAGAATTTGAGCTGAAATTTTTAAGCCAGACAGGATTTGTCTCTGAGCAGATCTTCATCCACGTGAATCAAGCAGGAAACAAAGATTTACCTCAAGGGCTATTGAACGGATTCATGCTCCCATGAAGACATGAAGAACTAACAGAGAGTCTGGTTTGTGATGGATGTTTAACAAGAGGTATGTCTTATTCTTTCAACTACCTTAAAAAGTTAAATCAAGATCTGTTTTTATAAAATAGAGTGATAGATTGGGGAAAAATAGATGTGCATTTAAGAAGATGTATATTTGGCTTTATTTAACCAGCTTTTAGGGGCTTAATAAAAAAAATGCCCCCCATATAGTTTTAAATTCATAGTCAGTTATGTCCACTACCAATGAGATGTCTCTAAAAATTTTCTTCTTAAGAACCTTCACCAATAGCCAGGGACAGGTGGGGTGGATAAATGGCACTGTTCGTTTCTTTTAGACCCAATCAGATTTGAACTCTTGAAATTAAACCATCTTCTTTCAACAACCATAGTCTTGCCCACTGGCTGCTCATGAGTAAAACATCCTTATGAAAAGTTCTCAGCTCTAGGAGTGTTGGTGATGAATCGCATTCTCAACACCACTGCTGTCTACCTGGGTTTCAATTGACCTGTTTTCTTCTAATCATTGATTTAAAATCTGTGCCTAAATCATAGACCAGCACTCCAGAGAGGGGATTCTAGAGATAATTAAAGATGTGGGAGAGAAAATTCAGAGAAGATCTCACTGCAAAATGACCAGTATTGAGACTCTACCTCACCTGAATGTGTCTGGAACCTACAGCAGCCACATCCAAGTTGGTGGCCCCTACACAGGTGGTCATGGAGGAAAATCACCCAACCTGTAAATCCAGAGCCCTGTGGGACCCTAGGCAGCAGCCTTCTCTTCTAGAACAGCCCCTACAAGAGGAGGCTGCACAAATGAATCTCTGAAATAGCTTCAAGATCTTCATTTCTCTTAACTTTGACCTGGTAGGAGATTTTTGTCTGTCTTCCCCTAGCCAGCAAATGTGGTCAGGCATCAACGTGGGGGCATTACATCCCTGAGGAGTTTCACAGAAATCTCCAGCAATCCTAATGTTCTGAAAGGAAAGGAAGAAAATGATAATGGAATTCTCTTGTCATCAAAATTCCTTCCTAGACGACTGAGTTCACGTGCATTTGAACAAATTATCTAAGAATCAGTGTTGGCGCTTAATTGGAAGACGGAGAAAACCACAAAGCGTCTGACAAGAGAAGGCAGATAAAATAGAAATGTCTCCAGGCACTGAAAAGTTTGACAGGCAGAAGAGTTCCTGATTTGAAAGACAGCTAATGGTGAACACGAGTCAGCATCAGATAACTAAAAAAAGTGACGGAGTTAACCTTACATAACAGCCACCTGATTGAACAGCTAGATTTGGATTTAATTAACATTTCTAACCTCTCTTTGTCAGCAACTATATGTTATTCAATTTAAAAGTGAAGAACCTTCATTATTTTCAGCACATCTACGAATTTGTATCCAAATTTAGCAAAGAAACTATTGTCCTTCTGATTCCCCCAATCCCTTCATTCACAAAATTTACAATTAGTTTTCCCAAAGAACAAAACTTTGAGAGAAAAACTGATTCTATCTGTTGAATCTTCACATGGGTTGTGTTTCTACTATTTCATTTATTCTACTTCATGGAGCCAATAAGATAAACTTTGAATCTGATGCTCTCTGTTCCCTTAGACATACACCCTCACTTCCTCCTGTCTTTCCTAACATAATGACTAATTATATCTCTTTGTTCTCTCAAAAGCATCCTGACTTGAATAGGAAACTATTGGGGCATCCTAGATATATCCTACAACCACATCTCACCTCTCCTGACAGATGCAGCCGCTCTCCCAGGTCTTGGGTGCATGGAAGTTTGGGGCTCCCTTACTCTGCTCTCCTGGGGCTTTCACCCAGCTTAGCCTCTGGGTTGTTTGAACTCTGGCCCTGTGGCCTTCTCTCTTTTCAATTTGATGTCCACATATGGCTGTACTCTTTTGGTCTTAACCTCCATTGCCCTCAAAAATTCTCCATGTGTAGCCAAACCTGACTCAGGGGGGGCCCCCATCCTAGCTGGGTATCAGTATAATGCATCAACAGGCAGGCCCAGCACTGGAAAGCCTGCACCACAGTGGTTCTCAACCTTCCTAGTGCCATAAACCTCTAAAAGAGTCCAAAGGGGTTGCAACCCACAGATTGAGAACCACTGCTATAGAACAAATGGAAATCATTTTTTTCTTCTAGATTAAATCATTGTTGTGTACATTAATGCAATCATGGGGTACAATGTGCTGGTTTTCTATACAATTTGAAATATTTTCATCAAACTGGTTAACATAGCCTTCACGGCATTTTCTTAGTTATTGTGTTAAGATATTTATATTCTACACCCAGTAAATTTCACCTGTACCCTTGTAAGATGCACTGTAGGTCTGGTCCCACCAATCACCCTCCCTCCACACATCCTCCCCCTCCCTTACCCTCCCTGTCCCCTTTCCCCATATTCTTGGGCTATAGTTGAGTTATAGCTTTCCTATGAAAGCTATAAATTCGTTTCATAGTAGGGCTGAGTACATTGGATACATTTTCTTCCATTCTTGAGATACTTTGCTAAGAAGAATATGTTCCAGCTCCATCCATGTAAACATGAAAGAGGTAAAGTCTCCATCTTTCTTTAAGACTGCATAATATTCCATGTTGTACACATACCACAATTTTTTAATCCATTCATGGGTCAATGGGTACTTGGGCTTCACATTTAAAGTTTTGATCATTTTAATAAAGCATTCACTTTTATTTTGTAGCTTTACTTGAGTTCAGGAGTTTTTCTTTTAATTCCAGATGAGAACATGACAATCTTGACAATGCTTAGGACCTCCGAAGAGTTTCACCTTAACCTGCCTGGACTGCATCCCCTCCACTCCTGGTTCAAAATGGGGAGGGACCCAGATTAACCTCGGCATGCTGTGTTAAGCAGGTGATGCGAACAAGATATTGGTGAGGCCAAAGGAGTAATGATTCCCCTTGGGGAGGGTTTGATCTTAGAGGGCGTTATTAAACTTAAGCAAGGCCAGGAGAGTGGGATTTGATTAAGGCTAACTGAGGGCCAGTATTCCACATAGGGAATAAAATGAAAGCACCATCTGCTCTGAGCAGAAGTCTCTAGAAAGAAATTCCATACCTTCACTGGTCCCCTCACCTCTACTTCTAGAAGATCCAGACAGAGTTCAGATCCTCAGTCCAAACTATCCTAGCCATGAGTCAACACGTGGCCTTTCTATCATATCCTCTTCTATGGACTTGAAGAGGACAGGCCACCATAAGTACACAGTGCTACCACCGTGATTTGTCCCCTTATGCTTAGTCTCAAGGCTTCCAGCCTGTACTATATACCAAAGAAAAAGAAGGAGAGATGTTGTCATTCACTTGGAACCAATAATTTCACAGTCTTCATGTAAGAGTCCTTACAGAAATAGTAGCCTTTGATTGTCATGATACACAACTTCTAGAAAGTGATATCGATTATCTCTTGTTTGAGATGAATAAACTGAGTCTCAAAGTGTTCTGAGAAACTGGTTCAAAGAAGCAGTCAGTCAATCAAAGTGGGATTCCAAACACCAGCTCATTCTAGGCCAATGTGGAGACGCCTAGGGCTGCCTCTGGGAAGTGCAGTTAGAACTGACAAAGATTCAGTCTCATTTGACTCCTGCACTCCCAGGAGATTACAGCCTAGAGGAAAAACAAATGAAGGGGAAGACATCCTGCATAGCCCTACAGGATCAGCTCGCATGTCCTGCTGCCTGCGAGTCCTTCTCAAAGACTCCTGTGGGAAGCTTGCCTTCCACCTCAGCTCACACAGCACGAACGGGCCTGTGTGTGAATCAAAGCTCTCGCTTTCAGGTAGTGCAATTGCTTGCTTATTTGTCTTCCAAAGTGACCATAGATGTTTTAGGCTGGAGACGGGGGAGATGTGTGTTGGGAGGCAGTAATTAATCACTGTATCCTTGGTACAAAGCACAGTATGCAATAGAATTAACAAAAAACATGCCTGGTGAACCAACGTGTGGAGGGAGGAGAGAAATGAACTGACCCATCATATATGAGAACTATGCCATGTCATTGTGCTAGACTGACCTACGCTCCACTTGGACCACACATTCTAACATTTTAATGGACTAGCAGAAAATGACATTCAATGTAATATTAGCGTGCTAAGTTCTCATTCACTGTATTCTTACTAAAGGAACAGTCATTGAATGTCTGAGGACTATCCAGATCCCCCTTAGGTGTCAGGAGTATGAATACAAACACCGTGCAATCCTGTTGTCCAGGGACTCATAGCTGGTTTAATGGCTTTGTAAAGATGCATTGCACAATTCTATCCTCATGGTAGAATGCAGGCCACGTTTCCTAACTAGCTTATAGCAGTTATTACCTTGCCAGGCACGCAGACAGTGTGCAGAGAAATCTTGCTGAGGGGAGGGCTGTGTGCTGCGCTGCTGCTGGCTGGTGTCCGTAGAGTGAGCAGGAGAAAAAGAAGGGCAATGGCCCTATTATCTGGAACATAACTCACAGGGATGACTTTTCTGGGTATGTATTTGGATGCAGATCCTTTAGCAAAAGAATATGGACTGGTATGTTTCATCTGCTGTAATGAGGTTCTCACTGAACGAAACAAGGTCCCTGCCACCCGCTCACTGTCTCCCTGAGGTTTTCCCGGTGCGTGGGTTGGAGTATGATATACTTCGGCAGCTTTTCCAAATTTTCCATCTCAGCAAGCATATATATGCACTCAGGAACACTAGAAAGAAAAAGAAGAAAAAGAAAACCAGACTTGTTAAAGGAAAAATGGGAGTCCTTACTTCCTTTGTCCTGAGGAACACAATTCTGGGAAAGGCAAGTTTGCTGTGAGTCTGGAGACAGGAACATCAGTGTCCTGCATGTTGGCTCATGTAGCTGTGACGGAGGGCTGGGCCTCTGCCCCGCCATCCAGGGGGATCCGGCCTTTCACGGGATTACCCCGGGCTAAAGAAGGAGATGCTCACGGCCTGGGTGCAGCTGGCCAGTGCCCTGCCAGATCCCGGCCGCAGAGGCCCCCGTCAGTTCTAGTCTTGGTAGTGGTGACCTCAGGGAAATCCACACTCCTACTGTGTCAGCCCAGGAGGGACCATCACGGCCTTTGCTTCTGAATTGAGCCATGAGCTTCCTAGAATGGAAAGTATCAAGAGACTATTAACCTAAAAGCAAGGCAGCCTGTCTTCTTCTGAAAGTAAAAGTTAAAAACAATAAGCCCAAGGTGATGATATTGCCCCAGTCCCTCTCCTGGGAAGCAGCAGAGATGACAACTGGTTCATCTTAGCCTTTGTTTCTCTGTCCAGTGCTGGAGCTGCCACTGCGAAGCTGAAATTTAAAAGACAGTCCTTCCCTAGGAAACCTTTCAAAAGTCTTCCACAAGTTTCCCCCAGCCTCACTGCTCCCAAAGCATTTCAAATGAAAGTCACCTCATCAGGGTATTTGAAACAGAAAGGCAGCCAGGTACCCAGACAGGAAAAGGGGTGTGGAGGTGAGATGCCAGCCGGGGAGTCTCATCCCTGCTACTTAGCAACAGATTGGAACTGTGAGCCTCGCTGTTGTCAGCCATTAAATGGGCATGATAACCTTCGAGTATTGCCGTAAGCTACCATCCTTTGCCCTTAAGATTAACAAAATGCCAACTATTATTAATGACAGAGAAATAACAGCTCCAAATTTGTATGTCGTCACTTTTCCCTTTCAGGGTTTCCTCCTTGGCTTTCTCCTGCTCCTCGCCAGAGGCCCCTGGCATTCTGAGAATGATCCCTCTGCAGGAGCCCTGTAGAAAAGGGCTTTGGGTCTTAATGTTTTTTTTTTTTTTTTTTAAGAAACAGAGTCTTGCCCTTGGTATAGTGCTGTGGTGTCACAGCTCACAGCAACCTCCAACTCCTGGGCTTAGGTGATTCTCTTGCCTCAGCCTCTCAAGGAGCTGGGACCACAGGCACCCACCACAATGCCTGGCTATTTTTTGTTGCAGTTTGGCTGGGGCCGCCTTCAAACCCTCCACCCTCGGTATATGGGGCCAGTGACCTACTCACTGAGCCACAGGCACCGCCCAGAGCTTTGGGTCTTAATGTGACCAAGTGCAATTAAGGCAAGTTGCCTATGAGTTTTCACTTTCTAAAATGTGGTCAAGGGGCCGATCCAGTAGCTTCATCTTCGGTTTCTCTTGAGGGCAGGAGTGCTATCAGCTGTGCTCACGGGGCTATCTGCAGCGCAACCCTAGTGCCTACTGACACTGGTAAATATAGGGTCAAGAATAAACGTAGGTCACTGGGGAGACTTGAGGGAGCCCAAAGATCACCTCTTGTATCCACAAGCTGATGACTGAACCCACTTTAAATAAGAGCAGTCTTCCTTCGGGCTCCTTCCACAACCAATATTTTCTCAACTATCGTTTATTTCCACAGAATTGAAGTTTCCACACTGCCTCATTCTTTTAAGTAAAGTTATCAAAATAAAAAATAATAAAAGCAAAAATAAATAACAAAACCCAGTTTTGTTACTAAAAACACACCCAGTTTGTAACAAAACCCACAATGAACGACGGTGGCTAAACAGGCAGGCCTTGCTTCTTCATCTTGGAAAAGGGAGAAAAACACTATAGCCTAAAAACTCATGACTCCCTCCAAGTTCAAGTCTCATTAATCCAACTTTAACTGATTCTGTTTATCAGATCAAAAGAGAGTACCTTTTGGGGAATCTTATCTACATGATTAGTTTCAGAATAAGCTGATAGGAGGGACAAATGCTATTAAATATAAAATTAAAATATTAAACCAAGTTGTTCTGGAGGCAATAATATGGTTGACACTGGTGTAGCTTCTGCTATGTGTCGGGCATGGCTCTAAACACGTCATGTAAAACAAACTGATTTAATCATCACTCTAGCCCTGTGAGTAAGTGTGGCTGCTTCCATGTTACAGAGGAAACCACGGAGGTGCAGAGACAGTAAGTCATTTCTACTCGGTGTCCCAGAGCTGCCACATGGGGAATCCAGGATTCTTGCTGGATTAGAGGAAATACAGAAATTGGGACAAAGACTTTGATTCAAGTTCTGCATCTTAATAGGAGCATCTCTTGGACAAGTCACTTCATCTTTTAAACTTCAGTAACCTCAAGTATAAAATGGGGACGGCTGCATGAATTCACGTGGCTGTTGAGACTGGAAAGCCATTATCTAGGAGAGTGCCACCAGAATAGGAGTTAAAGTCCCTCCTTGGGTCTTTCTCCTTACTGCTTTCATCCCATTCCAGGAAACAGAAGCTGTGATCAATCATTTACCCTTAATTCAGGAGTTCCTGAGGATATTTGCCACCAGTCATTATCAAGGTCTCTCAAACCACAAAGCTGAGGGCAGAGATTGAAGAAGCCTTTTTTTCTGGGTGGTAGAAATGGTTATCTCAGGTCAGAGCCAGGACAAAATGTTCCAAGTTCTTTTCCTTATAATAAGAAAAGAGCATGATCGTAGGTGGCAAAAGGCAAGAGTTTGAAAAAAATCACTGCCATTTGATGAAGCTCTTCCTTCAGCGCTCGCCCAGGCCTCCCAGACTGCTTAATAAAATGGGCTATGAACCTGGAGTTAAGTGGCTTATGGAGAGAATGGGAGGCCATTTCAAACAGGGCCTAGCAAGGGCAAAGGGTGGAGGAAGGGTGGGCTTTCAGGAGCAGGGGCACCGGGACGGCTCAGGGGTCACCAGCACGGGCAGGGACATGAGCTCAGGGATCGATGTTTACCAATTATGGGACCAAATGAATGAATAGACCACTTAACTAAAAATTGGGGAAGATCAAAGGAAGGAAAAGCACAAAAAAGAATACAAGTCTGGGGATGGAAGATGCCTTCTCAGGAAAAACATCTGTATCTCTACAAAAAGAGGTACGTGGGCAGGTTCCCTATTTAGTGGGTTGGGCACTCTCATCTCACCATCTCTCGCAGGATGTGAGGCTTATAAGGGGCCTATTCTGTCTTCCCATTCCTGCTGGGAAAAATCTTCTGGAGCCCGTCTCTCTCCAAAACCAGTGATTTTCAACTGGTGCACCCTGAGAGGATCTTAGGTATGCCATGGAAATTTGTAAATATCATTAACTAGATTATTTTCAAAAGAAGTTCAAAGCACAGTAGGAATATTCTATTTTTACTCTTTTTTTGATCAACATATTTATAATTTATGTGTGCCATAGAAATTTACCTATAGGTTCCAGTGTTCTGTGAGATAAAAAAAGGCTGACAAATACTGCCCCAGGCCTTGGGAGGCTGCGTCCGGTTAATCAGGCAGAGGAGAGGAAATTTTGCTTTTCCTATAATCTACAGAATTGAAAAAACATGGTTGGCGGATATTTCTGGAAAACCTGGACGTAGTGTTTGGGAGGAGCCCTGGCAATCTACTCCTTGTCTCCTGTGCTGTCACACGGAGGAACCCCGGGTGCTATTTGGTGGTTAATGAACAGATAATTTATATTTTATAAGCCAAATTCTCAGTCTCCTTTATGTAACAACAACAGACTAAACACCACCACCTTTGTGGAACCTAAAAATGCCAGTGCTGGAGGCCAGATGTAATGTGCACGAAATAATTTAGCAACAGAGCGCTCTTCATTCAATGTACAGTAAGTCAGAATTTGTCCCCATGGCCGATGTGAGACACCACTTAGTGGACTGGCAAGTTCCAAATATATCTCCAGTGTAACCCGAGTCACACTGAAAGGCCTGCACAGTTCCAGAAGCACTTTCATGCTTAGGAGTGCTTGTGCCCTGACCTTAGCGTGTGTCTTCCTTGGTATCCTGCCTTTTTTTTTTTTCTTTTTGCTTTAAATTAATTCACTGCTTGATGTGCCTACTCTGGAGTAGGTCCAGAGTCTCTTCACTGCCTACTTGATTGTGTCATTGAAGGCATTTTTCATCTCCTAAAGTGCCCTGTGGAGAACCTCTGGCACCTCATTCCCTGGCTGGGTGATGTGAATGTGTCCTGTCTGAAAAGCTTACAGATGCCACAAACCCTCAGCCCAGCAGTGCAGCCAACCTAGTCAGATCCTTCCACATACATGCAAACTCACCTCCAGAGGGCTTCAGGGTGTCCCAAGGAACCTAACTGGTGCGTGTTCCTTCAGTCAACACATTTAATGAACACATGCTACGTGAAAGGTGTCAAAATGCTGGAGAAGACAGAGGTTGTTCCTGACCTCATCAAGCACACATTCCAGTGGTGAAGATGGCATGTCTTACAGTTGTGGTTACACCAGGGGTGGCGTGCAGGGTGACTGCAAGTGTGAAGCAAGGGGGCCAGAAATTCCTTATAAAGGTGTCCTGAGTCCCAAGGATGATGAGCTGGAGAAGGTGTGAACAAATCATTGAAGGGGCAGGTGGATGGATGGACAGCTGCGGAGCTCACACATTCCTCAGAGGCGTCATCTCAGCGCCCATCTTCCCCACACAGTCAGTGCAGCAGCCACCTCGGGGACCGCAGCGCAGGACTCCTTCAGGAAGGAGCGGGAGGTCCACCCTGTCGTGGGGAGCCCTGTCTCTCTGAGGAGGTTCTTGGGAAGGCTTCTCTCCCTGCTCTCCCTCCTTTGTGGGCTTCACCTCTCACATTAGAGATCTGCTGCTTACAGGGGGACCAGGGGGGCCGACGGGGGGCAGGGGGCAATCTGGGGCTCCCCACCTGCAGAGCAGGGGGCTTCTCAATTGTGTGCATGGGTGATACACCGGAACTTAAAGTTCAGAGGCAAGTTCGAGCTCACGGAGACCAACCCTGTCACAGAGCAGTGGGGACACAGAAGCCCCAAAGGGGCCCTGCGACCTGCCTGGCAAGAGTGGAACCATTGGAGGTCTGTCACCAGCGGAAATGGATTCCAGGGAATGGTGCCCAGCCTGTGAGAAGGACCTAGTGTGAGAGAAGACACCATGTGCTGGGGACAGAAGGACACATCTCCCCAGTGAAAGAAGGACCAGAGATGCCAGGTCCTGGGCAAGGTGTGGGGTGGGGAGGCTCAGGAACAATAAGACTCTTGAGCCAAGGCTTGAAGGCCATGAGCAGCTAGCCCTTCAGACAGTGGGGAAACAGGGTCACGGGACAGCCAAGGGGACGTGCCCGTGGTAGGGGGGAGTCTGGGCTGTGAGGAGGATGGACACAGAGTCAGGGTAGAACGGGAGCACCTGGGGCCTGGAGGCTGCTGAGTGGAACAGGCATTGCAGCAGCTGTGAGCCAGGGGGGTGTGCAGATCCACCCTGGGATTCCAAGGATCCCTTTGGCCACGATGTTGAGAGGAGACAGTGGGAGCTGAGACCCAAGGTGGGGAGGCCACCAGGAGGAGGCTACTGTAGTAACCCAGGCCAGAATCACACACTTACACCTGTAGTTTACAGAGGTTACTCCTATGAAAGCTGTACAGAGTTGCTATTAAGAAACTCCATTCCATTTTTCAGATAAGAAAACAGAATTCAGGGATTGAAGACCTTCCCCAGTGTCACGTATTTAGTTAGTGGTAGAAGCAGCTTTCAAGCCCTGACTCCCAAGCCTTGGGTGCCTGCTCTGCGCAGTGCCTGTGAGGCATGGAGGGGCCCTGCTCTCAGGCCGCATGGGAGGGGCCGCATATGCAACAGGAAGCCTAGGCTATGTGACAGATGCCTTCTCTCCCCCCACAGAAACACTTCTTTGGTCCGGGGGAGCTGTGATTTAGGAAAGTTCTAGAAGGAAATATGCGGAGGATAAAGGAACAACAAACAAAGGAACAGATCAGGCCCCTCGGACACCAGGTGTAGAGGGAGAGACAGGGAGGGTGGGAGGGAGGGAAGGAAAGAAAGAAGGAGGGACAGAGAGAGGAAAGGAGGGAGGGAAGGAGTGAGGGAGAGAAGGTGGGAGGGAAGAAGCGGGAGGGAAGAAGGGAGAGAAGATCCGTGCTCCATCCAGTTCAGACTAATTTCTCTGTCTGGAACACTTGTCTCTCTCTTTCTCTCTCTCTTCCCCAGTCTTTATCAAACAGGGGGTTGTATGGCCTCATTTCTTCCTTGGGAAGTAAGTGAAGTGAATAAAAAGCTGACTTGTGCAGATCCTGGGCCTGTTTGCCCAGATCCCTCCTGGCCGTTCCTGTGCCTTGCGGCTGCATTGCACAGGGCCCACAGGACACCCTGCAGTTCCCAGGCTGCTTTCTCAGCTGGCTTCGGGCTCCACTGCCTGTAGATGGTCTTGGACATGAGAGATAGGAAGGGGGACTTTGGAAGCTGCGTTGCTTTTCATTTCCCTTTGCTCTGCAGCCTCCAAGTGCCTTCCCAGCCTGGGCTAGAAACCCCAGCCCCTTGGCTTGGGGAACACAGCCGTGTCCCTCTGATGTCCTGATTAGGAGGGTCCTGGCTTCCTCCTCTTGCTAACCTCTGTGCTGCTTTGTTCCACCCTGTTTGGTTTCTCTGATCTTCCATGACCAATGGAATTCCTAGGATTAAATTACTCCTGTTTTAAATACTTAAAAAGTGGTTCCTGTTTTTCTTGAATGGCACACAAGCATACTTTTAAAAATAGACAGAAAGCCAAGCATTCTAAAACTCTAAAAACAATACAAAGCAGGATTCAGTTTTAAAAATACCTCCCTTAGAGATGGATTCCGTTTCAGATGTATAATTTAACAGTAAAAATTTCATCTGAATATAAGTCAACGTGTTTACAGGCAGAAAGGTAATCTCGAAAGAATAACCATCAATTTCTTTAAAAGTTTCTACAATGAATTAAGACACATTACTATCCACAAGTTCATCAATATTTAATCTTCTTCTAAAAACCACATTAGAATTAACATTACAAAGAAAACAGGCTTTTATAACAAAGGAAAGTGTACTTCTATGATCTGATCGTTTCATGTGATATCTCTGTTAGCATAACACGGAGGAGGGAGGATATTTATATGAACAACATCTCTTTTTTCTGAATTTCTGGCCCTTGTGACTTTTACAAACTAAGCACCATTTCACCAGCGGGAGGACTCAGTACACAGAACTCTGTCTCAGCAGGACCTGTTCCCTGATGTTTGGCTAATCTTTGGGTGTTCTCAAAAGAAAGTTATGGAAGAATTTTAATAGTTAGCAGGGGTTATGTGAACTGCTTTTTTATTGCCTGGGTCAGCTAATACTTTGCAAAATGTTATGTTACAAGAGCCTCATAAGTAGGTCCAGAGTCTCTTCACTGCTCTATTCAGAACCAATTCGTAGCTGTTTCCTGAGTGCTAAGCTCTGAAGGATATGCTCTTAATAATTAATCCTTTTCTTAAAGTGCTTTGAGTTTTCTGATTCATATTCAGCTAAGTATATATTTGGCAACTGCAGACCTCTCGCACCAAAATGCAACCGTGATGTCGAAGAAATCGTGTTATAGTCCAGTCCCCGTGAGATTCCAGTGGGAGAGGCTGGGCAGCGCCTTGCTGTAAGCACGGAAGGAGAGCTCGGCCTGTTTCCCTTCATCCGAAGAGACACAGTGAGCCCCAATTCAAACGCCATGCGTGCTGGTCACTAGGCATGTTATTGCACCCATCAGTGACTTTGTTGGCCCTGTCATCTCTCTCATCTTACCCTGTGACCTCCTGCTCATCTCTGAAGATTTGACCCTCACCTCCTCTGAGGAGCACACCTGGACTGCTGCCCCTGGCCGGGGCTTGCTTGGTGACCTCCCTCAGCTTTCCCTGGGCAGCCCCCACCTGTCTCTGCACACCATTCCACAGTGATCTCTTTGTGCATCTGCAGCCTGCACGGACTCGACGTCTGTGTAAGCGTGGAGCCTACACAGCTTCTCAGGGTGTGATTCTCCAGCAAAGCTGAGCTGGAGGAACAGAGCGGCTGATAATTTATGAAGTCTAGATTAGGCTTCCAGCAAAACTGCAAAAGGCAACAGTTCCTCCAGCCCCGGGCTCCATGACCATTTCAGGACACAGCGGAACATTCATCTTACTTCTGTGTGTCGCCGGGGTGCCAACACTGCCTGCATTTTTCCTTTACTCTTGGCTCCCTTCCTGTAGGATTACACAATCTCCTGTCCTCCGCTTACCTCCTCCTTCTGCTCCTGCACGGTACTTCCAGCTCTGAAAAACCATGAGTAAGGGAAGGCAGTGGGCACTTCGGGATCCTATTACTAATTAAATATGTGCATACCTTTCCCTGAGTCCTGCAGAGGCGGCATTTTCTTGAGAATGGCAAAGCTAAATAAGCCTTTCACTCTTTCCCTTATAGAAAAATGCAGCTCTCAAAAATCTGAAAGCGCTTTAGGAGCTCAGTCCGACTTGCTCCACCCTGTAGGGTAACACGATGGGTAATACACACGGTCAAACCCGGCTTAGAAAAGGCTCTGCCGTGGGCTTCCTGCTAGTGACCCCAGACTAGCCAGCTATTGCAGCTGTGTCTTCATTTCTGAAATAAGGTCCATGCCGTCTATGGCACAGTTTGGGGGGGAGAATTGGCAAGATAATATTATGTAGAATCTGGCACCTACTATTCAAAATGGGCAGAAATAAGAATTTTTATTTGGGGGCCCCTTCACAATTCATGTACTACAATCCTCACCCCCACTTCCTCAGAATGTGATCTTACTTGGACATGGAATCTTTACAGAGATAATCAAGTTAAAGTGAGATCAGGAGGGTGCACCCTAATCCAATAGGGCCATCTCCCTGTAGCCATGTCTTTATGTCCGAATTTCCTTATAATTTGGAGGGAGAGACCAGCCACGTGAAGATGGAGGTAGAGACATGGGTCACGGTGATGTGCCTACAAGCCAAGGAGCACCAACGATGGCAGCAAATGATAAGAAGCTGAGGAGAGGCCTGGGACAGATTCTCCCTCACAACCTCAGGAGGAACCAACCTAGCTGGCACCTTGATCTTGGCCTTCCAGACTCCAGAACTGGGAGATGATAACTTTCTATCATTTAAGCCTCCCAGTTTACCATAGTTTATCTTCAAAGCTGCTGAGAAAAGAGAGATGTTAGACAAACACCTGAGGTGCTAGGTCAGTAGCAGGATGGAGAGGCTGGAGTGAGCTGAGCCGCAGCCTTCTGGCCAGCACCTTTCTGCAAGGGCGCCTGCCTCAGCCGGTGGTTCAGCCGTGGGTTGCCACAGTCTCTGCCCAGGCCCCCTCTGTGCCACCTCCTCTGGCAGATCCTGCTTCCTCTGTGTGCTCCCCACATGTTATCTTGTCTTGTCTGATAGTTTGGGTTACAGCCTCATCACCTACAGGCACTTCAGGGAGAAAGGACAGATGTCCTCAGGAGTATACTAATGTCACTGCTCTAGAGAGTGGACCCAGTCATCAGTTTTCAAAGCTCTCCAGATGACCCTCCCATGCAAATGGGGTGAGGACATTTGCACTTGTCCAAGCAGCCCTTGGATCAGGGCCAGGCTGTCTCTCCCATGTCTACCAGGCACTATCCAGTGTGTGCTCTAGTGGGCAGGGAATAAGTAGATTGAGTCCCAGGTGACCCATCCATACGCGTGGCACTGCAGAGCCTGGAGCACACTGGCTCCTGTCTGTCAAACCCTAGCTAAAGGGGCAGAGCTGCCTGGCCTCTGTCCCCAGCACCTCCCTCTGTGCTCTGCACTCCACATGCCCCCCCCCCTTTTTTTAAATTTCCACAGTTTACTCACACACAGGAGGGAGAACCCTCTGGTGTGGCCAGAATGTTCTTTCTGAAATAATGATAACAATAATAGCAGCAATAACAAAAATAATAATAAATGATGATAAAGAATGAAGTGAAGAAAAGCCCTCCTTGTTGGAAACAACTTAGTCTCTGTCACCTATTTCAAAATATACAAATTTTCTTGTGACCTCTTGTAGCCTGTGCTATCTTCAGCTAGTAGCCATCCATCTTTTTCCTTCTGTGCTACAATAAGCTGAGATACACTACTTAAAACTGCTTTGCCCTCAGAGAACTTTTTCTGGCATCAGGGTTTTTGCTCCCACTCTTCCTTCTGCCGAATGCTGGGACTCTCTTTCCAACACGTAGTTCAGGAGACTCCTTCTCCTATCCCCTTCCTTAAAACCTCCACTCCATCTGATCCTTGGCAGGGTCAAGCTTGAGGGCTCCCTCCGCACTCAGTTCTGCTGCCTCTGTGCTGATGTATTTCCCTGAGCCCTCTCCCTTGCCACTGCCGCCTTGAGAACTGTGACCACCTCTGCCTTCCAGGTCTGTATCACCGGCACTTAGCATCTGGCACATATTAGGTGCTCAGTTTGTTGAATGAATGAATAAGTCATAGTAATTGATGTTTACTGGCACTCTACAGAATTTGCAAAGTATTTCAAATGACAAAGAGTAACAAGTAAAAGGGAAAAAACGATCATGCGGATCTAAGAGCCATCCCACCGAGGGCTTCTGCCAACTTGGACAGAACTTTGACTGAGTTACTGCTCTCAGAGGGCCCGCAGTGGAAAGACAGCTGTGAGGGGAGCGTGGTGGTTTTGCATTTGGACGAAGTAGGGCAAGTTCATAAGCTGTGGTGCAGAAGTGGCTGGTTTCACCCCCTGCAATGTGATTGACACTGTGACCTTGAGCAGCCTTCTTGTCAAGCAGGGAGGCTAAATGCTTATAAGGAAATGCCAGCACAGTTAAAAGATGTTCCTATGGCCATGCAAACAGCCAGGGAGTGGTGTCCCCGCTAATGGAGCAACCTTTCCCAAATAGACTATAGCCTGAAAACAAAGGTTGTTCCCTTCCTATTCATTCTGTCCCAGAGCTCTGAGAGAGTTTTGAGTCTCCACTGTGAGTTCTAAACCCATTGCCAAGGCTTCTGGTGAAACTATTTGGAAATGGTGAGGCCCACACAGGAGAGCTGGCTTCCAAGCAGCTGCTGAACTGGCCCTCCTTGCCTCGGGCCCCAGAGAGGCCACTGAACCAGTATAGAGGGCATGTTGCCAGTCGTGTTGACTCTCAACCCTGTCTCAGCTCCTTAAATGCAACCAGCACGGCCCCAAGTCCATGGGGCGATGGCACGGCACGGCACCACTGTTGCCCCTACTGTGACTCTGGAATTGCCCCAGGCTCTCTCCTGTGTGCCTGCACAGCTCCTGCTTTTAGTCTGTGCTCTTTCCAGGTTTCACAACCCCCTTTTGGCGTCATCCGCTTTTGGCTCCAATTCTTAGTCAACTCCTGTGGATCAGCAGCTTGATTTCAGATTAGTAGTCTTGGCTTCTGCCCTCGATAGCCACCACTCCACCTCCTATCCCCCAGCCCTGCTTCCCACCTCTGCCTCTGACATGGGCGAAGGTGCATCATATGCTAAAACCACAGGTAAGAGTCTGCATAAGGTCCTGGAAGCCCTAGATCCTGTCCACTTTACCCCAGCCCAGCCAGGACTCTGCCTGGAAGGGTCATGGCTCAGACTCCAAGTCTGTTGTCCACCCAGCAGGCCACATTAAGACCAGGCTCATTGCCTTGTTCATCATTTCTTGGTGGCACATTGCCTCCATGTGAAATTAGGGAGCTGCCATTCAGCCCTTCTTCTTCAGATAGAGGAGCTGATCTTTAAGAAACTCTTGGCCAAGGTGCAACTCGCCTGTTACAACTGTGCTAAGTCTTCTCGTGTCTGGTTACTATTTTTATCATCTTCTCATTTCACCTTTGCTTTGTCTTACACTGATTTTGTTCTGTTTTGTTTACGTCTAATTTTTAAATTCTAGATTCACTAAAATAGATTATCCAGAACAATGAAGCACCTTCTATGGTCTATATCATGTCTCTCAGATGAGAATTAATTTGGGGTGTTGTCATGCTATTGCAATTGACCAGATAACACAATGTATCTTAGAAACACAGACAGGCACAGGTGGAAGGAGATTTACAAGTTTCATAATCTGACACTTACATTTTAAAGACAGGAATATAAAACCCAGGGAGAAAAATTTACCCCAAGGTCAAGTGTGAATGCCTATCACAGGCCAAATCCTTTATTCATTAATGTCTGTGTTTATTGAGTACCTGCTATATGCCCTAAATGGCAGTGTGGCAAAGTAGTTGAGAGAATGGACTTTGGATTTCCACAGCCCCAAGTGTAAACACCTATTTACATAGTATAAACTACTATGGTTGCAGCAATCTATGTGATCTGACTTAGTTTCTTTTCCAAACTTTGGATAGTAATACTTACATCAGAGGGTTGTTTCAATGACAAAGTGAGCCTTCAGTCCATATGGCATAAAGCACAGTTTAATAACTTCCAGCGATACTTTGTAATTTCCAGGCTCCCTGTACAGGATTCCCCCCCACCCCCTGCATGTCATGAAGCAGTAAAATGCAGAAGAATGGCCATAGAGATATTTGGGCTCCGGAATTCAGGTTGTTACCTGGACTCCCTCAGCTTCAGATTGCACAGAGTTGTCCTGAATAAATTGCTCATTGGAAAGTTCTTTTTATATTATGTAATCACAAGTAACAGAGGACAAATTTTTTTAAAAAAATATAAAGCTGGACCATACAATCTGCTAAGTGCTAGAGAATCAGTGATTCTATTACAAAGAAAAGCCACAAAGAAGATTGGGCCTAATAGCATCCTACTGTGCCAGGTTAATTGATCAAAATAGATGACTAACATGCCTATTTACACAGTAATAATTACATATGTTTTTGGTTTAGTCACCAAACTATTAAAATGCTGCATTGATAACCTAGAATTATTGATATTTTATTTTCTCATACACTCTATCTCCAGACAATCTACCCTATTAATTCAAACCACCAAATAGGTAGATGGTGCAAATATTAAAAAAAAAGAAACAGAGCTCTTTCAATCTTAAAACTCATATGAGATCACAAGAGACCACATAGAGCCAAAGCAATCTTGAGCAAAAGGAATGAATCTAGAGGCATCATACTGTCTGATTTCAAAATATACTACAGGACTCTAGTGACCAAACAAGTATTGTACTGGCATAAAAACAGACACATAAACTAATGGAACAGAATAGAGAGACCACAGCCAGCTGATATTTTTGACAAAGGTGCCAAGAACACAGATTAGGAGTATGGCAGTCTCTTCAATAAACAATGCTGGGACTATTAGCCACAGGGAGGAGAACGAGTCTAGGTGTCTACTTCTCACCATATAAAACGATTAACTCAAAATGGATTGACGTCTTCAACATAAAACTCAAAACTATGAAACTGCTAGAAGAAAACATGGGAAATGCTTTATGATGTTGGGCTGGGCCCGGAATTTGTAAAGAAGACTCCATATGCGCACAGAACGAAAGCAAAAAGAGAGAACGGGATCACATGAAACCAAAAAGGTTTTACAAAGCAAAGGAAATGATTAACAAAGTGTAGAAATGATTTACAGAATGGGAGAAAATATTTGTAAAGTATGTATCTGATAAAGGGTTAATATCCAAAATATAAAAATAATGTAAACAACTCAACAACAGAAAACAAATGACACAATTAAAAAAAAATGGGCAAAAGACCTTGAGGGACTCTTCTTATAAGAAGAGATACAGGTATATGAAAAAAATGCTCAACATCACTAATCATCAGGAAACTACAAATCAAATCATAACAAGATGCCACCACTTTAGTTAGAGTGGCTATTACTAAAATGATAAAAAGATAAAGTTCACTGGCAAGGATATAAAGAAAAGGAAAGAGGATGGTACCTGTGGCTCAAAGGAGTAGGGCGCTGGCCCCATATACCAGAGGTGGCAGGTTCAAGCCTGGCCCTGGCCAAAAAGCAAAAAACAAACAACAACCAAAAAACTGTGAAAAGGAAAGACTTACAGAAAATATAGTACATATACACAATGGAATATTATGCAGCCCCAATATAGAATAAAATCCTGCCATTTGCAACAACATGGCTGGACTTGGAACACATCATGGTAAGTGAAATCAGCCAGACACAGAAAGCCAAATACCACATGATTTCACTCGTACATGGAATCTAAAAAACAGTTGATACTATAGGAGCAGAGAACGGTGGTTATCAGTGACTGGAAAGGGGAGGGGGAGGAGTGGATGGTGCAAGATTGGCTGATAGGTGGGAAGTTACAATTAAATAAGAGCAATAATTTATGGCATTGTACCTCACAGTAGGGCTATGATGGTTAACACTAAGATATCGTATCAATGGAGGAGAGGCTTTTTAATGTCATAACCACTAAGCGTTGGTAAATGTATGGGGTGATGGTGATGAATATACTAAATACTACAATTTGAGCATTACACAACATGTATAGGTATAAAAACATCAACTTGTGCCCTATTAACGTGGACAATTAGAATACATGAATTAAATCATTGCAGCCCAATTCATAATTGCCAGGTCATGGAAGAAGCCCAAGAGCCCATCGATCCACAAATGGATCAATAAACTGTGGTATATGTACACCATGGAATACCATGCAGCCATTAAGAAAGATGGAGACTTTACCTCCTTCATATTTACATGGATGGAGCTGGAAAATATTCTTCTTAGCAAAGGATCCCAAGAATGGAAGAAAAAGTATCCAATGTACTCAGCTCTACTATGAAACTAATTTATAGCTTACATAGGAAAACTATAACCCAATTTTAGCCCAAGAATATGGGGAGCAGGGAGAGGGAGGGGAGGGGAGAGGGGAGGGTGGGTGGATGGAGTATGATTGTTTGGATCATGCCTATGGTTCATCCTATAATGGTACATGTGAATCTCTCTAAATGTAGAATATAAATGTCTTAACACAATAACTAAGAAAACGACATGAAGGCTATGTTAACCAGTTGGATGAAAGTATTTCAAATTGTATACAGAAACAGTACACTGTACCCCATGATAGTATTAATGTACACTGTTATGATTTAATAAAATAAATAAATAAATAAAAAGAATAATATTAAAAAAAAAACTGAAAAAAAGATACTAGCTCAACTACTTCCAGGCATGGGACTTTGGATGAATCTTTGAATACTGGCGTCTTCACATTTAAAGAGGGGGAAATAACACTCACCTGCTTGAGAGTTAATGAAGAGAAAACCTGCAGGTTGCCATACACAGTAGGAGCTTAACAGTGACACTCATCCCAGCCTCCACATCTTCCCTGTAGAGTTTGCTCTTCTGGAATGTCTTTCTTTCCATCCTCTGTCCAGCTTCAGTCCCACCCACCTTTGCAGATGAGATTAAGGCAGCAATTCCTCCAGGAAACTTTCACTATCCTTTCTGGTCTACACAGACCTGCTAATTTGATTCATAGCACATATTGTTCAAACTGCCCATTTTAAAGATTAGACCAAGAAACTGGTATCTGATCCCCAAGCATTGTCAGCTGCCTGATATTTAGATGTTCTCCCTGCTCCCAGTTGCTTCATGAGCAGCTTGACTAGCCTGTGACTTTACTACATATACATACTAGACTAAATGCAAAATCCACGTCCGAGAGGAGAGACTACGTTTCCCCGTTTTTCTGTAGCCCCAGGATCTAGCATTGTGCCAGAATCACAGCAGAACACAGATGTAATAGGATCACAGGGGTGTGGTAAGAAAACCCCCACAACTGGGTGACCTAGAACAACAGAAATATATCCTCTCACAGTTCTACAGGTTAGAAGCCCAAATCAAGATGCTGGCTGGCCTGTGCTCCCTGGAAAGCCTCCTGAAGAGGGTCGGTCCTTGTCTCTTCCTACTTCTGTGGCCCCAGGACTCCTTGCCCTGTGGCAGCATCACTCCAATCTCTGCTCTCCTATCATCAGACTGTCTCCCTAGGAGTGTCTCAGAACCACCTTTAACATCCATATTTGTATCTACAGCTTCTTTGGGTCAGTCTAGGCTTTTTCAACATATGCTCCAAAATATTTCCAGCCTCGACCTGTTAACCAATTCCAAAGCCACGTTCACTATTGGTTACAGAGCATGCCACCCTCAATACCAAAATCTTTATCAGTCAGGGCTATCCAGAGAAGCAGAATCTGTACGGGAAAGAGAGAGAGACAGAGAGAGAGAGAGAGAAAGAGAGAGAGAGATTTATTTTAAGGAACTGGATTACGTAATTGTGGAGATGGGCACGTCTGAGTCTGCAGCACAGGCCAGCAGGATGGAAACTCAGGCAGGATTTCTATGCTTCACTCTTGATCTTGAGGTAGAACTTCTACTTTTCCAGAAACCTCAGGTTTTGCTCTTCATGCCTGCACCCAGTTGGATGAGGCCCACCCACCGCATGGAGGAGAGTCTCCTTTACTTAAAATCAGCTGATTGTAGATGAGCATCACCCCAGCAACGTACCTCTACAGCAATATCTATGCTGGTGTTTGACCAAATAATTGGGCACCATAGCTTTGCCAAGCTGAGGCATCCAATGAACCGTTACTCAGGGTTAGGAGTAGTGGTTGCATTTTGAGTTTGCCATTCTTTAACTTACTCAGAATTATTAAAGAATTCACACTATATTTCATTTCTTTAACTGTAAAAAATACAGAGAAGACTCTACGATCCTGGCAGCTTCCAAAGTCTGTAGTTTGTTGCCTGTACGATTCTGGATTGACCTGATTTGCTGGTCCTTTCCTCGAGACTCCTCTGCACCTCAGCCGAGACCTACTTCACAGCCACTCCACCCACATCCGTCTCTGACCTACTCACTCCTCCTAGCAGACGTGTAAGCTGAGAGCATTCATTTAGAGGCAGCCAGTGGGGAGCCCTGACATACATGAAAATAAACCTGCTGCTTTCAGTAGAAGGCATATATATATTCAGTGGGCTGAGAGGAGAAATACTGTGTGTATGTGTGATACAAAGTAAAATAATAAAAGGCTTTGTTAGGCAGGAGCTGGAAGCAAACCCAGGGCTCCAGAACACCTTAGTGCCAACTGCATGAACCTTTTGAGTTACCTGAGGAACAAATTGGACAGATAGAGAATGATGGGGTGTAATGAGCACACGCAGATGCCGCTTGAATTTTGTACATATGGCAGCTTTTTTCCAGACATTTTGTTTTCTTTAGCCCCAAAGTCTTCCTGATATTACAGATTCATGCTGTGATTTTTTAGCAGAATGAAATTACAGCAGCTCAAAATTATATCAATAATTATAGTCTGCTCAGAAGAGAATGCATGTATGTTCCAAGCTGCTAGCAGGACCTCTAGCAACAGTCAGGAGAGCAATTTCTTAGTGCCAAATAATTCAGTAGAGCATTTTAGCAAAGAATAAGATGGGGATGGAGAGGCCATTCGGCCCTGAGGAAGGGTGTCTCTGTCATTCCTTATCTCTGTGCCCAAGGTTTAGTCCTCAAAACCTCAGTTGCCTGCTTATAAATTGAAAGTAATAATATGCCCATCTTGCCAAACTTGATGATTGAATGAGATATATATTAAAATTGCGTTTTAATCACACACGAACTTCATGACCACCCTGTACTTGTACATAAGTTGCAAAGCATAGCACCAAAAGATAGTGCATCTGAAAAGACCACCAAGTAAAGGATTAAAATTTCATCAGGGCTCCCTGGAATTCTCTATGTAGGAATTCAGGTTATTGTTCAAAAATATTGTTTTTCCCTCCCTGCTGCCATGAAAAGGCTACCTCTCTGCTACTTGAGTCTAGAATTGGCCATACTCTATGCTTTGCCCAATGAGGTGTTGGCTGTGATGTACAGGATGATGTGGGCTTGAGAAGCAGGTGCGAGGTTGAGCTTACCCTCTTCTGCTTTTGTTATTACCTCGTGCAAGACTCACCCAGACTAGTCTGCTCATCCCAGGAGAGGCTGTGAGACACATGATCACAGCCCAGCCACAGTGAGTCAATCCCAGGTGACTGGGGAATCAGTCCCTGCAGAATCAGACCCTCAGCAGATAGAATCAGATCCTTAGCAGGTCGAATCAGACCCTCAGCAGGCAGAATCAGACCCTCAGCAGGCAGAACCAGACCCTCAGCAGGCAGAATAGATCCTTAGCAGGTAGAATCAGACCCTCAGCAGGCAGAATCAGACCCTCAGCCAGCAGAATAGATCCTCAGCAGGTAGAATCAGACCCTCATCAGGCAGAATCAGACCCTCGGCAGGTAGAATCAGACCCTCAGCAGGTAGAATCAGACCCTCGGCAGGTAAAATCAGACCCTCGGCAGGTAGAATCAGACCGTTGGCAGGCCCTCAGCCCAGCCACAGTGAGTTGACACCAGGTGACTTATATGTATAACCCCCTGCAGAATCAGACCCTCAGCAGGCCCACAGCCCAGCCACGGTGAGATGACCCCAGGTGACTCATATGTATAACCCCCCTGCAGAATTAGACCCTCAGCAGGCCCACAGACCCATGAGAAGAAAGGATTTGGGGATAAGGCCACTGAATTCCACAATGGTTTGTCAAACAGTGATTTTGTGACTTTAACTTACTCCTCTGTAGGTATTATCACTGTGTATCTCAGGTTACTCAGCCCAGGTCTAAGTTATGCCTGTTGTTTCAGGGTCTCATCTGTTTTACAATCCCCCCCTTTTTTCCTCTTTGACAGAGTAATAATTATTAGTTGCACTGAAATGATTTGAGTTGGGTTGGGTAGACCCTCAATTTACATTTGAAACTACTTTCACTATTTATCTAGTGAAGTTGAAGTCAAAAGGTACCCCACTTCAACACATGGTGAAAAGGCACCCCACTTCAGCACATGATGAAAAGGCACCCCACTTTAACACATGATGAAAAGGCACCCCACTTCAGCACATGATGAAAAGGCACCCCACTTTAACACATGGTGAAGTCTGAAGGCTGGAGCCTGGCCTGGGGGCTCAGGCCTATAATCCCAGCACTTTGGGAGGCCAGTTTCAGACTAGCCTGGGCTAAACAGTGAGGCTCCATTTCTACAAAAAATAAATAAATAAGTAAATAAATAAATAAATCAGCAAACAGCATGTCTCTTTCATCTTGACCCTTTTCAAGCAACCTGTAAACCGACACTTCTCTTTCAAATGAAAGCACAGAAAATATGCCCAACACCTGTGCGGAGGGAGAGCTGGTTCTTTGCATTCTTGAGCAGCAGTGGAAGAAATATTTGAAGCTGCCACTGCCCAGGTCACTAGTCACAGGGGTATAGAGAAAACCAGCAGAATACAGGTAATATGGATATCAAGTGTGTGCAGCCAATAGTCTGAGGAATCCTGCTTTGCGCGTTCAGAAAGAAGAGAATGGCCTTGATTATGTAATGTTAAGTTTACATCTAATTTGTGAAGATGTTACTTGATAATATTTGTTACTTTTGCTATTCGTTGTCTTGGTATTAAAGCGTTAAAAAGTGTATAATTAATTAAATAGAAAGTATACATTTCTGTTTTTCAAGAAAATAAATTATGATTGATAGGGTAAAAAATGCTTTCAGTGTTTATCTTCTACAACTGGGGCTGTTGTGATATCACTAACCGTAGGAAAATGAAAAGACTAACTGTGCTGAAGACATATCAGTAGCTATTTCAAAATTACTTTAGAAAGAATGTATCTGACAACTTTCATTAACATAGGAGCTGAGAAAGGTGGGATTACCAATCAGTCTACGGACCATGACTGTAGACCAATTCATCCTTCAGATTAATTTTGTACAGGTTTAATTCTAAGTTGTTTTGTATCTCTATCAGGTACAAAATCATAATTTCTAATATCTAATATTTTGTTTTATAAATAGAAGAAATTCACGAAGTGTTAAAGAAAAGACTCTGGTTTTATAACAAAAAATACTTCAGGAGAAAGTCAAGTACCTTGGTTTTACCAATAACCTTTAGAAAAAAGTTCATGGAATCAAAGTAAAGCTATTTGAATGTTAAAATGAATGGAAAATTCAATTTAAAAGTTACATGTTAAAACTCAAATTTATTTATTTTTACAATGTAATGTAAATATAAAATTAAGAAATCTGTGGAAGAGACCATCCTTGGAACTGGTTGTAAGGCACATATATTAACAATGGCATTCAGACAAACTGAATTAACTCAAAATTAATTTGAATGATGATTTGATTCCACCAATCAAAATAATAGCTGTCCTCAAACGTGTGGATAAATACACAGGCATATACATCCATCCATGCATATAAACACCTGAGGTATCTGAATTTAAAAAGTTTGATGAGAGGCAGCACCTGTAGCTCAAAGGAGTGGGGTGCCGGCCAAATGCCAGAGGTGGCGGGTTCAAACCCAGTCCTGGCCAAAAATTGCCAAAAAGAAAAGTTTGATGAAGCGAATGATGAATATTTTTAAAATCAGTATATATAATACACACAAACACACACATATATATGTACATAGTCTTTGCTCCCTTTCTCTAATCAGATTTTACAAATGTTAGATACATGTTGAACTAACCAGTATATCAAACCAAGTACCCTACAATGTCATTAAGCTTTTTGCAAATAGCTTCCAAATTTTGCTATATGTTTCTCAAAATTGATTAGAAATCTATAATTAAGATATTCAACAAATGGAATGTATTGCTCCCAAAACAAGCAACAGTTTTTGATGTTCCTGACAAGTTGCAATTATTGAAACAAAACAAAGCTTGCACATAAGAGGATATTAAACTTTGTACCTATAAAAGCAAAGGAAAACCTAAAAAAGGTAAAAATGTGAATAGAGTATAAGTTGTAATAAAATATTGAAAAAAAACGACTCTGACTGGGAAACAAAGATAAGAACTAGGACAATATTCTATGTGAAAGATTTAACTTCCCAGTATGGAGAAAATTCTTATAAAAAATATCTTCCATACATAAAATTTATTCTGATCCTACCAAATATATCAGCACAATTATATTTTCCACAATTAAAAAAATAATGATCTACAGAAATAAGTCGGTTGAATGCATCAAATTTTAAACTTACTAACTTCACAAGGATACTCTGGAGAGAATGGGAGGTAACTTTATTAAAATTAAAGATAAGATCACATTGAAAACAGTTTTTCAGAAAAAAATGTAATGATATGATTTGGGAGATACAAATGGCTAAGGAATGGTTCAAAGTCTGTAACTATATTCCAAGACTAATTATTCAGCTTTGACTAACTTTTATGCATAGTGCTCCAAAATTCCAATTTAAATTGTGCAGAACAAGAATTACAGAAGAGTTTCCTGGTACCCTGGCCCCAGTAACCTTAGTTGGCAGATATTCCTGGATGGAGGAGGACAAGTCTGCTTCTGACAGCTTCTGTGTTCATACACACAAGCATAACATACATAGATGAGAAAATATAGATGGGGATGTATATGTGTATTATATGCATGTCCCTATGGAAGTTTCTAGACGGCCTGTGTTATGGTCCGTTATTTCACTTCCAAGAAACGCCGTGGACAGCGTCCTTTCAGCTTCACCTGTGCAAGTTTCAACTTGCTCAGCTCATCAGTGTTGCTGGGAGAGCGTCACTGGTTTCTGTCCTCACGGATTTTAAATGTTTCTTAATTTTTGTGTGTCTCAAAACTTTCCTAATGACCCACATATATAACTTTCTTGTCTCCTGTCACCACCACCCCTGCACCCACCCAATTTGCCTTTACTCTTCATCTCTTAGAAGTCCAGGATTTAGGCTAAGAGATTTCTGGATAAGTACGTTTAATAGCAGTTTTTGTCAGTGCAGGTTTCTGATGTTCTTATTGGATGCTACTTACATGTTTTTAAGTCCCCTTAAACATCACTATTCACCTATGGAAAAATGTCAAAGAGCTGGTGAAACATAAGATGGTCTTTTGTGCTCACAAACAAAAAAAGTTTAAAAACCCTACTTTTAAGGTCAGATCTGTTCCTTTGTGCTAGCTATCAGCTAACTGGAAACTGAAAAACACCAGCACCCAGTGACAGCTCTGTGTCATGCCTGTACATATTGTATTACACTAGTCTCGGGGAAAGTGACATGATTCAGGGTCCTTGCTGCAGAAGGCAGCTAGAGAATGTCAGAGGGAAATGGTCACCAAGAGCTTTAGTTTCTGGCACAAAGACCAGAGGATTTCAGTATTTCCTCATTGTTCAGGGTGAATCTGAATAGTCTCCAGCAAACAAACATGTTACAAAGTGTTTTCCATAAACGGTGAGTCATGTATGGTAAGAGTACTTCCCTACCACACACTTCTATTAGTCATTTCTATCTTGATTGGAGGTTTAACCATTAATGCTTCAAGGTTAATACCTTTTAAAAATAGCTCAGACAAGGATGCTGAGGTCAATTTAATGTAGCAATGCATGAGTCATACGTGTGTCTTTGGATCCTAGGATATATTTCCTGCTTACAAAACACACATATTCCAAAGGGCTTTTATGTTCTATTATCTCAAACATATTGCAACTAAAATGGAGGCAATTTGAAGATCAAAAATCCAGTAGCAATTAATTTCTTCAGTCCTTTGGACTTGACCTTCTGGGCACAATCTCAACACTTGTGAGTACTGTAATTATATAGTCGTTACCTGCCTGTGATCTTTTTCATTTTCGAAAGTATCTCTATATGTACAACTTCATTAGATTTTCTAAATCACCTGTAAAGAGGACAGACCAATGTTACAATTTCCCCTGTATTTATATAAACAACAAAAATAATAAGATCCATGTTTCTTGGATCTTGTTTCTTCTTTTTTTCTTGATCTTGAAAACAACTTAATGGAAAAGTCAAGATAAATTGGATCTTTTCTTTATCCAAGTCTAGCAGAGTTGGACGTCAAGAACAATGATAAGAAATTAAGTATCTAATTACCCCAGTGATATATTTTCTCTGTGCCAGACATTGAGCTCGATGTCTTAAATAAATTTTCTTATTTAACCTAGTTTGTAACTCTATGCTCTGATAATATTATCCTTCTCAATTTTACAAATAAAGAAACTGATTCATTGACTCAGCAAAGACCATAGGCTAAAAAATTATGGAGTCGTTTAATTTGGCTCTGGGCAATCAACTATGAAACGGTGCTTCTATTCTCTGTTGCATAGTGCATCTTGTAATCTGTAAATGTAAATACTATCTGAACTTTCAGAAATAGTTAGGAGATATTTATGGAGCTTACCATTAGGATCCAAAATTTATGCCGATCTTTGTTTCTAAGAATTATGGGGTAAAAATGGAAATAAAAGGAAGACAAATGTATTCACATTCACACTCTAAAACAGTGTGGCACCATCGCCAAGTGCAAGGCCACTGAAAGACACCTGGAGACCACAGGAAATGACTGACTTTATATGTGAGTACTCAGCACATAAGGGTGATATTTCAAAATCTTTAATTATTTAAAAAATGAAGCAAGATATTAAGTAACCAATTTGTAAAAAAAAAAAAATCAGAATAGAGCTTCACAATGTATAAAAATTTATATGATAAAATCTGGATGCATTACAGGTATGACTTTTTTATTGAATACATATTTATGAAACATCACTATTACCTAATGCTCCACAAGATAGCACTGATTCATATGCAAAATGGTTTTAGGTCAAGATTTTCATTTCAATAAAATATATTCTCTTAGCATGCCAGTTTTTTATTCAGCAAACATTTACTAAGCACTCGCCCTTGGTCATGCATCAGGATCCCAAAGTTAGAAGACACAGTCTGTGTCCTCAATTACCAGCTCTGTGATTCTTCTGCACTTCCCATGGTACACAGTTAATAATGGTCTACAAAGAGTTTGGAACACTCGGTGATGGCCAAGAACTTTGCCATACCTGGAAAGTAGGAAAGAAGTGGAGGGGCAAGAAGAATTTGAGGTAGAAGAGTGGGAAGAGGAGGAAGGAAGGAAGGAACAAAAGGAGGATGATTGGAAGGAGTGGAGGAAGGCAGGGAGGGAGAGAGAAAGGGATGCAGGGAGGGAAGGGGCTGCCAATTAGTCTCTGCAGTTAGAAAAAGGATATTTAGTTGAAAAACAGAGAGAGAAATTATTTCAATTGAACGTGACAGGTGCCAACAAGAATGTGATGAGTGGCTTTTAAGTGTACAGAAGGAAAGAATAGTTAGCCCAATCTAGGGATTCCAGGAAGGATTCCTCAAGGTCAGGGTGCTAGAGGAAGATCTGTGCTCAGCTAAAGTCAACCAGTGGAGTAAAGAATTGGCCCACATTGAGTAAATATAGAGAGAGAATTGCCTGAATAATGAATGACTGAATCAGTGAGTCAGTAAATGGATAGAGGGGTCAAAGCTACCCCATGTGGTTTCTGACCACTAGGCTTTCAGCGACCTACAGGAAAGAGACAGAAACACAGCAACTCAGTGACTACCCAGGAAAGCTGAAGGGAGCGTTTCAGTTAGAATGCTTTCAGCTGTTTGTTGCAGAACACGTGGCTAAATAGAAATATTACAAATAATAAATGTTTGTAAGTGAATCTCCAAGCATATGAACTCTTGAGATCAGAATTTGGTTATTTTGCTTTTTTACACCAGACCTCTGGGCAATTTCTCTCCAGCCCTCCTGACTTTCCCTTTATTATCTCAAGATGCATCCAGAGCTTTGAGGGTCATCTCCTCACACAAGAATACCTAAAGTGGGAGTGGGGCTTCTTCCCATGAGCCTCCCTCCACCCTAGTTTCCTGAGTCTCCTTTCCCTAAGTTCTACTGGTCATGATTGAATCACATGACCTTGCTTATTTGCATGGGAGTCTGGGAAAATCAATATCTGACATTTCTGGCTTTAGGGAGAAAATTGGATCTGACCATCAAAGAAAGGTGGGAGAACAGGTGCTAACCACACAAACGGTGCCCGCTTCACCGGCTATGTGGACACCAAAGAGAACACTCTTAAAGAGCACCTGAATGCAACGCTCCTTCACATGCTAAGGCAACACGCGTGACCACCAATTCCTAGATAGGATAATAAATGACAGCTTGAATGTATTCTGTAACTTTCACCACTTCTTGGGCTTCTCTCATCTACAGGGCTCTCCTCACAATAAAATAAGTGACTCTTTTTTAATGTCATTTGCACATTAACCCAGAAAGGATCTTGTCTTTGCCTTGGTCTTCCACTTTCAACAATTTGAGAAAATCAGTGTTCCCTTAGGAAGATGGAACTGAGAGAGGTGAACCTCTATCACACACCAGGCTCTTTCCTAGCAACTTGATACAAGTCCTCTTTTGCAGATTTTACAGGACTCCTAAGAGGAAGGCATTAAGAAGAAACTGAACTTCACCGAGTCAGGTGCATGTCGCTGGTGGAGAGCTGAGAGACTGTCTGGCTGTAAAGCACATCCCTCTGGTAGCACACCTGCAAGTCGGGAGTGGATTTCATGGGTGGAACTAGATTTTTTTCAACCAACATGAGTGAAAAATACCTATTCTGTGGGCTGCTAAATCTGAAAATATAAAAGGCCAACTTTTCCTATATTTGGGTTTGTGCAGCACCACTGTAGGCCTCGAATAGGCCAGGATTTTGGTATAGACAGGGCTCCTGGAAGCAATCCCCCACTTCTACTGAAGGATGGCTGTATTTGACTATGCTGAACATTCTACAGTTGTGAGCACTTGACAATAGGCAGAAAATGTCTCTTTTAAGTCTTTCCTTGCTTATTAATTTACAATTCACACTGTAGGGTCCATTTTCATAGTTTAATAAATTTACACAGTGTGCAGTGACAAACATCGATCATATTTAAAACACCTACAAGAACTAAAATGCCAAGGGTTTGTCTGAGATTTGCAGAACGTTTTCATCTGAAAGATAACATAATTTGTTTTGAACCAAAACGTTTCCATTATTCATTCAACAGATACTCACTGCCCATCTACTATGCATCACATATCAAGCCCTAAACCCTTGTAGAAATTTATAAACATAGATTTGTAACCAGGTTCTCATTTAATAACTATTTTCTGATTATCTGCTATGGGACCAACATCGTGATAGATTCTGATGAGTAAAAGAAATAAGCAAAATCTAGTCCTTCACCTTAAGAATGCAGCTACTTGAGAACCATGCTTCAACTAATCCAGAAAAAAAAAAAGTGTTCTGCTATTTTCTCTAAGACAGAAGCATAATAAAATGTATGAGGGTGTGAGATGCATGCTGGTTGTTCTGTTTTTGCTTACTCTAGATCCCCTGTCCACCTTCTTTGCTCTGGTCTGTGATGAAGGAGGCCACTCTTGTGGATAGCTTAGCCTGGTTCACAATGGCTTCCAGTTGGGTTCACCCAGAGAGAAGTGCCAGCGGGATAAGAACATGGCTCAGGTCATCTCTTCTTCTACACGCTCCTTACTTGATCATTGTGTCTCTCGCAGGGATTCCTTTCTCCCAGGGCGCCTCTCCTCTGAGACCCAGTTCTCACTGGGGTCAGTAACGTCACTTTCCCTGGGTCCTTTGGCCATGGAAGTGGCAATGGTTTCTGCTTCCATCCGTCCCTGGGTGATTTCTTTTCTTTGTTCATTCTCTTAACCTACCACATACATCTGCTAGGAGTCCCTTTATTAAAACCTCTTCATTCCAGCCACCTGGGGAAAATTCTGTTTCTTATTGGCACTCTAGTTAATTAGAATATCAAGGCTGATGGAAACTGAAAATCCAATATCTTCTTTTTTATTTTGCAGGAGGAGAAACTCAGGCCTAGAAAGGGTTTCACTGGCTGGAGTCCCTTGGCTCCCTGGGAAGGATGAGAAGCAGCTGGCCTGCCTCTCCAGCCCATGCTCCTGTTGCAAGCACCCCAGATCCCCCACCCTACCCCTAGTGTGTGATTGGCTTCTTCTGTGGGGGTCTGATCTTCTGATCTTTCAAACTTTGGACAATGGCTTCTTCTGCAAGCTTTCAAGCCTGCAAGCTAAGGACATGAATGAAGTGAGTCATCCCTACAGAGCTTCATTAATTTTAAGGCGCTTTGAGATTTCTGAGTCATAGGTTCCCGTCATTTAGACTCTCCCAGCTGGTACTGTACTTGCCCACACACGTTTTTCTTTAAAGATTACATCTGTGTCTAGATGTGTGGTTCTTCTGCCCACCCTTCATCAGCTTCTGAGAGAAACCAGCCTCACAGAGCGATGCGTGCAGGGGGATGCCATTTCCATCGGCTGTGTGCATTTCAGCCTTCGCATGAGAGCTTAATGAAAGCAGGCGCCTGCAGCTGGATCCAGACACTATGCACCAGAGACATGCACAATTCCAAATTCTAGATCCAACACAATATTTTACCCAGCCTCCCAGGAAAACTCAGTTATACCATATGGTGACTCCACTCACTGAATAATATTTAGCAACTTGATGAACAAGGACTGAATCATATCTTAACCATCTTGGCCAAATATTGTTTTATATAGCAACAGTATTAGTAATATATATGTTTTATTTTTTACACTAGTACTTCCTGCTACGCCCACTGAAAATTAAGAGCTAGACCTCACTGGAAGTAGACTGCACAGTGAAGGAGTTCTAGCTCATTAGTGATCTTCAATTCAATATTGCATGGCAAGGATGATACATTCGGAATGTCTGCTTTTTCTTTGCCTCCAGAACAGCTGCTGGGATTGAGCAATAGTCTCCCAGGGTAACGCAGCAGGGAATCCTGGGGCATTTCCCAGACACTGAAAACAAAGGATTTGTATCCATGGGGAAGGCAGGGCCTGGGCAATCTCCCTCCCACCTGGGAGAAGTCAAGACCCCATATCTTCAGTATGTGGGGAAGCAAATTAGTAAGCCTCTGAGTGGGGGGCCCTGTGTCCTGGGGGTTTTAAGAAAGTCAATTTCTTCTCGGAGCCTTAGTTCAATTGTTCCAAAGGCATAATAATGAAAACCCTTTATAAATGCTGATACTGCATGGGAGTGCTAGGTTACTCATTTACATGCAGACACCCTCAAAGCTGGATACATGTGTGAGCAGAAGTTAAGATGCAATCCATATCTTTAACAAATTTACAAGTTGCAAACAGGAATATACAGAAATTGTTTCAATGAAATATGGCCTAGCTAAGATAGCATTATGTGCAGTGAAGGGACTCTTAGCTCAAAAGGAGAGTTCCTCAAAGTGCCAAGATGAATCTTGAATGGTGAGCAAGATTTATGGAAGTTAGAAGAATGTGTATGCCAGACAGTGGAGAGCCCGAGCATTTGTTATCAGAGTATGACACATGGCACAAAGCGACAGGAAATGAAGCCTTATTGGTAGCCATTAAGAAATATTAGCTATTATTACTGTAAAATGTAATATCAATCAGTACTTTCAGAAGTCAAAAAAGGGGTTTCTGGGAGAGGCTTGTACTAAGGTAGCAGCAACTCATCTCTCCCCGCCGTGGCCCCTCTCGTGCTCGGTTCCATGGGACACTGTTATAAATGTTCCAGTTGTCTATTCCTGAGTAAAAAACTAACCAATACTTACTGGTGTGCAACCACCACCGCTTCTTTATATCATGGTGTCCCTGGGAAGGAGTTGGGGCAGATGACGTGGTTGGGGTCGCTGGTGGTGTTCTGTTAGCCATGATGCTGTCTGCAAGGATCCAGGCAGCTTCATTCCCAGGCCTGGGGCTTCCTCAGGGTCAGTGGGAAAGCTGTGTTCCACCCAGCTCCTCTTCCTCTCCATATCCTCTTGGACCCCTTCCCAGTGGTTCTCCAGGAGGACCGTTGGTTGGACTAATCTCATGTTCACTCAGGGTTCCAACAGACTAAGGCAGGAGTTTACAGTGCTCTCCAGGGCAAAGCCTGAGACTGGCCATGCATTGTGCTTTTAATCCTCCATTTGTCCAGACAGCGTATAGCCTCTTCTTTTTAATAATGAAGTGTCAACATTTGTGGCCATCTTCTCTCTCAACCTGTGGTCACTTCCGGGAAGAAAATTTTGTTGATTTCTCTGGCCCAGGCAAGAATGCTTTAGGAAGCAAAAAGAAAAAGAACATCTCAGATGAGAAAGAGTGCAGGAGGGAGGCTCATCCTTGAATCGTGAGTTCCTACATGACCCACTGCCCTGAGCCCAGCTCCCAGAACAGGGCTTGGCACATAGAAGGTGACCGATCCACAGAGCTGAGCTAACTGACAGGAATTTGCTATTATATTATTGTTATGTGAGTGAATTTCTCACAGTAAACCTTCCAGGAAAGGTGCCAGGGGAATCTTATTGCAAAATTAGCAGTTCATTGGGTTGACAAAGAGAACATTCAATTAAAGAGATTTTCAGAATACAATGGAATCATTTTAGTTGTGAAATGTGGACTTAAAAAGCAATTGTTCAGAAACCTCCAGCACACATTTGAAGATAGGATGGCAAGATGTAGCCCCTTGTACTCAGCCACACCCCGAGGGTCCTTGGTGGACACAGGAGAGCAAACACACCCACCAGGAATTGCGCCAATCCAAGAAGTCTCTGCTCCAGGACGATGTCCAGACTCTGCCCATAGCACCAGGTCTCTAACAGAATGCCACTCACAGGTTTATTTACCTAACAAGTTATCATGGCAACCACTGTGGGTCCATCACGTCTGTGACTATGTAGGGAAATAAGACTGACTGTAGCTCGTCAGGCCTCCTTATCTCCAGAGTGGGCATTCTCTGCCTATTCTAAGGGTTGGGAGGGGGAGAATACTGGGCCTAATGAAGGGTCGACTAAGATGCTGGGGAACAGACTGAATCGGCCCGCTGCCCTGACATGGAGCCACTGTGCAGAGGGAAGACTCCTCGGAGACTGTCACAGGGCTATCCACTACTTAGCTTTTAGCTTCTGCTCCCAGGATTCTGATGTGCCACTCTCAAGCTATGGCAGGTGAGTTTTGTAACGGGTCTCCATGAGCTCTGCCTCCTGGTATTCATACCCTTGCACATTCTCCTCTTGTTGTGTTGGGGTGGCCCTGGCAGCTTGCTTCTAACGAGTGGAATATGGCATAAGTGATGTGGACTGGGACTTCCACCTGGCTTGTACTCTCTCTCTAGCTCTTCTCACATATTCTCTCTGGATGAAGGAAACTGCCACGTGTGAGCCACACTCTGTGGGCGCCCAGTGGCCTCCAAGCAGCATCTCAGGAGGAAATGAGACTCTGGGTTTAATAACCTTCAAGGGTCTGAATCCTGGCAACAACTACAGTTGAAACTTCCCCAGTTGAAACTTCAAATAAGACCAGAGGCCTTGCCTCCACCTTGAGTGTACCCTTGTGAGTGACCCTAGAGCAGACGGCACAGTTAACACATGCCTGGATTCCTGATCCACAGACATAAGGTTGTTCTGCTTTAAGCCACTTGCTTTAAGTTTTTGTGGGTAATTATTACATAGTAATGCATAAGTAATATAAGTGTATAAAAGAATAAAATTCTAACTAGTTCAGCTCCCCAGCTAGTGCAATTTCTGTAATACAATGTGATTTCTGGCCCATAAAGATCGTTCATCCAGGGGCCAGGGCAGCATCTGGCTGGATGAATGAAGACCTGGCATTTTAGTTCAGCCAATTACGTTTTTATGGTGTGACTGTGGCCTCACATCCTTCTCTTACAGCTTCTGTCTCTGTCTCAGGCAATCCTGATTGCTGTTTCCTATCCCAGCAGACTCGTGCCTTTCTATCTGCAGGACTTGGCACACCTTTTCTTAGAAACACTTCTCCATCTTGACCTGCTGATACTGAGATTCTGTTTAGATGTCAAGGCCAGCTCAAATACGTTCCCTACTTGATCTTTTGGCTGGAAAGATTCTTTTTCTTCTCTGATGTTTGTGTGTATATATATATATGTGTGTGTGTGTGTGTGTGTGTGTGATACATTATTTACATATATATACATATATATATGTGTGTGTGTGTGATACATTATTTACATATATATACATATATATATGTGTGTGTGTGTGATACATTATTTACATATATATACACATACATATATATGTGTATGCCCTACTTTGTGCCAGGGCACAAAGGGTACATTATTTATATATATATACACATACATATATATGTGTGTGTGTGTGATACATTATTTACATATATATACATATATATATGTGTGTGTGTGATACATTATTTACATATATATACACATACATATATATGTGTATGCCCTACTTTGTGCCAGGGAATATTCTAAAGGATAAAATAGTAAATAAAATCCCGTGCCTCTATTTATTCTATATTTTATAGTCATTGATTTGGGGTAAAATTACTCTATGTACATCTTGTGTGCCTCAACTTCATTATAAATTCTGAGAACAGGAATATATTCACTCTCTATGATGTTCACAATAACAAAGCCCCCGAGCTCAGGAACTGTTAGGGACTGAATCATGTTCTGCCACAAGTTCCTCTATTGCAGCCCTAACCCCTGATGTGATGGGGGTTAGGGTTTCCATAGGGCATCTTTTTTCTGAGATGACCTAGGAGATAGGATCTGTACGGGGGCAATTAAGGTTACAAGAAATTGTAAGAGTAGACCTTAATCCAAGGGGACGTGTGTCTTCATAAGAAGAGGAAGTGACCCCAGGAATGATCAGGCACAGAAAAAAGACCCTGCAAGGACAAAGCAAGGAGGTGGCCGTCCGTCTGCCAGTTAAGGCAACAGGCTGCAGGAACAACCAAACCTACTAACACCTTGATCTTGGACTCCCAGTCTCCAGAACAGCAATAAAACCGATTTCTGTTGTTTAAGCAACCTGTCTGTGGTGTTTTGTTATTGCAGCCTCAGCAGAAGGCTCTGTCTGTTGGTAAGACCCAGCCCAGTGGTGCCGCAGACCCAGTCCAGACCAAGTGGACTCCTAGCAGCATGACAAAGCCACAGGCAGAGGCTCAGACACCTCTGCGTGAGTTTTATCTTTACCATGTCGGAACCAAGAAAAGCACTTATGCTGTTGAACCCTAGCGTGCCTTCTCTATAAAAGGAGGTAAATCTGCCCTGTCCCTATGAGGAAGATGTGACGGAGTGTTTGTAAAGTGCTTGTTATGAACTAACTGTGGAGAAAGTACTCGTATCTCTTGTTCTCATCCTTCTCTCTCCTCCCCAGGTGCAGAGACTGTATCCTTACCAGGGCCAGGAGAGCCATTAGGAGCCTGTAGCAAAGGGGAAAGTCAGTCATATTCTTTATTTAAAATATTGATATGTCTTTAACTATCATGTGTCTGACCCTTCCAAATCTCATGTTGAAATTTGATCCCCAGCAGTGACGATGGGGCCTAGTGGGAGGTGTTTGGGTCATGGGAGTGGATCCCTCACAAACAGGGTTCTCACTGCATTAGTCCTTGAAAGAGCTGGCTATGGATGCACCTGCCTCCCCTTCACCTGCCTCCTTGATCAGAAGATGCTGGCATAATGCTTCTTGTATAGTCTGCAGAACAATGAAGCAGACAACCCTCTTTTCTTTATAAATTACCCAGCCTCAGGGATTTTCTTTATAGAAACCCAAATGGACTAGTCTGATGTGAAGGCACTATTTGTTTTGATTAGGGATTTTTTGAGCACATTCTTTAAGTTTCTGCACCTGAGACAAGTGCCTGGTTCCCCATGCCCTAGTTTGTGCCCTGGCTACATAATTAGTCAAGAAAGCCCCTTCTGATCTGAGTACAAAGTTGACCCGATGTGTCTCTCCAGAACTCCAGAAGCTCCCTGTCCCTCAGATGCTGGCAACCTGTGTGTGGAATACTTTGGTCTGCAAGGCAGGAGGATGTTCTTGCCACTTGGGGAAGGTAGAGATTCTTACAGGCATCAGGGTAAAACCATTTCATTTTTAATTTTTTTTTTTCTGAGATGACCTAGGAAAGGGCCCTGGCCAGAGGGAAAATGAGCTACATGATGGATTTCCACAGCATGATCCTTCTCCAGTTTCACCTGGGTTTTATCTGTGTTTCCCTGAAGAATTTCAGTGAACTTTGAGAAAAGAAATATGTCAGCACCATGTGGGGCTGAGGTGGGTGAGGCTTTGCAAGCTCCTGGTGGATGCCATTTTTTTTTTTTTTTTTCTGGCTGGGAATCCCTGCTGTGCCTTCTGTCTGAGACACTTGTCTTCTCTCTCCTAGCTCAGCTGAGAGCAGCCCGAGGGAAGGCATGAGATCTCAGCAATCACTAACTTTCTTACAGCACAGCAGGGTCAGCAAGAAAGATAAAGAGGAGAAAGAGGTGGGAGGAGAACTAGGGGAAAGAAAGGGAGGGGAGCAGAAGGCAGAAAAGGAGTTTATACTGATGTTGTGGTACTAATGTGGTGGTGGGGGGACTTGTGGTAAGAGGTGACACTACCATCCAGGAACTAAATGGAGCACTTCACAGTCCCGTCATCATGTCCTTACAACAATGCTACGAGGTCTGTATGCTTACTGTGCTAAGCTAAGGTTTAGGGATATCACAGAGTTTACCTAAGGTCACCCACTGCCGAACTTCAGAGGAAGTCCTCCATACACATTGCTTGGCCTATTGAATGAGGGTTAGTTGACTTTTGCATTCAGCTCTTTGAGAAGTGGTTTCCCCAGGGTTCGTCAGAGATCAAGAGTGGTGGTCTCTAAGCAACTGTACCCTTTAGAAAGCTGGGTGCAAAATCCTACATAAGTCATATTTGTTAGTAAGCTTTTTTATTGAAGGATATCAGATTTAAATGATATAAAATGTATTGTTCTTCTGAGTACAGCAATTACACTTAGATATATTTTTAATTTTCTAAATGAAAAAATTATGAAATAAGCTATTTGTTTATAGTTTTACATTTTACTAAACACAAAAGCAAGTATGCATATGTGCATATTTGAAGGAAATTTATGCAGATTCAGATGCAACATATTATTTGCTCCATCCACAGTGTACTAAGTAGATGGCTTCATGGTGAGCCGAGGCTTGTGGTTTACTTGCTATATACCCCAAGCTCACCTGAGAATCCAGAGCTCACGAGTTAGAAACTACTATTCTATAGATAATCAGCTTTTTGCTTAGAGATGCTTTCCTGTTTTGCAACTTGTTAATAATGTAATCAAGTGAAATTTTATGCAAAGTCTCCCCCCCTCATGCATAACCTCCAAATTGCCTTCCATTTAGAATGGCATTTGGACATGGAAAGGATTAGGAAGAGGAGGAAAAGAGACAAGAGGAGAGGGGACAGAGAAGAGGAAGGGAGTGGCAGGAAGGACAATTACATCATAAAAGGATCACAGAACTTGCCATTAGTTGTTATAAACCTTAATCTGAGCTCTCAGGGCCATCCAAGGCCAAGTTGCTAATTGTCTGAACTGGTGCCCAAACGGGATGGAAACTCAATGCATCATCATCACTCAGATACTGGTCTACCTGTGACAAGCCTGCTTTTCTCTCATACTAAAAGGTTGGATTGTAAACGCTGAGGAGAGTCTTAATTGATAATTAGATTTAGCCTATTTCCTTTGTAAGAAAGGTGTTATCTCCATTCCCTGTGGGAGATGAGGAAGGTCAGGGAGGGGAAGTGCCATTGAAGGCCCAGAAGCTGGTGAGACACAGGGAAATCTGGGCCCAGGTCTGTCTCTGCCTCAGGTGTGGAAGTAGTCACAGGTTTACCAGAACACCCCCCAAATGGCCTCTTTTTACAGTACCCTAGCACTCCAGATAACATGTAAATTTGCAGCACTTCCTGGGCTAGCTGGTTCCTTTTACCTATTTCACTTTTCTCTATTAGCAGCTCAGCAATACAATGAACAGAATGGGAAACAATCTGAAACCCTCAGAAATTCCCATATGTTGGGTTTCCCACCCTACTCTAATTTAAGAAAAATAACAAAATTCTCTTGTATCTCATTTCACTTGTAAAGCTGTTTTCCTATATGAGAAGAAGAGTTACAAAACCAGGGCCTGGGAAAAAAAAAGGGTTCCAACATTGCAATTTCTTCTGTATTTATACACTAGATTTTTCCCAGGAGACCAGTTATCCGAAGACAAAAAACACATCCTCCTCCTAACTGTGGTAAAAACGAACCAACAGAGAAGTCATCTTTTAATAGGTACAACTAAAAAGCACCTTGTAAATAAACAGCTGCTTGAACAGAGTTGTGTTCAAGAAAAAAATGAGAAAGGAAATCCCCATTTAGGGAGGATTTTGAGCAGATCATTCAATCCAAAGGTTTAGTCAACTCTAGAAAACTTGATGACAAGCAACGTGATGGAGTAAAAGAAAAAACATCATATAGTTTTAGAATAAACTCCTTCCCTAGTCCCCTTTGTCCACTCCCCCCCACACACCCTCTAGGGTCACTGATTTCACATTCAGAAAACATATTTAAAGGGCAACTATAATTGAAGTTAGTAATAGAGAAGAATTTCTAAGTAAAGGGCCAATTTATGACATGGTGTTAATATAGTAAACACATGCCAACACCGAGAAGCAAGCCACAGGCCTCACTGCCACCTGAGAGGCATCTGGACATCACGAGTATCTGTAAAGAACAGGATAGTATAGGGTCATGTGAACTGGCCAAGCAGCCCTAGGGGCTGTGGCTATGAAGGTGTCTAGTTGCTGTGGCTATGAAGGTGTTACACACTATATTTAATAATTTAATAATTCCGTAACTGTACATTTCACAATTCCCATGCGTCTTACTGATACTGTGAACACTGGATCCGTTATGATCATCACTTCATGTTGGATGCCTTTCTCTGCATGTACTCCAACACCAGCAACAACAATAGTGAATGTTTATTGAGTTGCTATGACCTATTAGGCACTATACAAGTTGCTTTGTACACGTCTTCCATAATTTTCAAGTGTTAGGCAAAATTCTT
>NW_003852417.1:5092908-5094798 GCF_000181295.1 Otolemur garnettii
AGCAAACAGCCCTGAACCATGCATTTGGCCTTGAAGCCTGTGCAGAACAAGGGCCGCTGAATAATTTAATCAGCAGTAATAAATGCATGATTAGTTATGGGTAGTGTTATTACATAGCTCTATACATTTACACTTTTCCTGTTCACACCTCTTGCCTAGATCTCTTCCTTCTTCTTGATACAAATGGATGACAGATAGCAGAATGTTCAAGGAAGACAAGAAAGGGATAGGAAGTTGAACACGAAGAACTATAACAAGAAAGGTAGAACTAAGCCAGTGGTGAAATGACAGGGCACTTCCTGAGAACATGGCAGAGGAGAATGTAACCTTATTGCTTTCCCATACATTGAATAGTTAAATCTCACATGAAGGAAGAAGGAGGAGGAACTCTCATCTTCCGGGCTACCTTTACTGACTCTGCTGCTAGCCGATTTACAGATCAGATCTGTGTAGATGACAATTTACCATAAATATCACAAACCTCCTCATTACTGGCCAAGCATGCATCACCTTGAGCTTGAACAAGCCATTTAAAACTTGAGACATCTACAAAGCCAAGTAAGAGAACTGGAGAACGTGACCTGCAGCTGAGGTAGTACAGCAAGGCGAAAGGAACATCTTGACAAGAATTCTAGGGAAACACGGAGGTACCAAACACAGAGTAGGATATGACCTTGTCTGGGTCAGGTCCAGAGGTAGGGACCTGGAACCCTCACAATGATGAGCTACCGGGTCTACAAAGAGGAAGAGTGAGAGACGACGCTATTGGGAAGTTCTTAAATTCCAGCTCCACGAGTCTATGCCTCTGGCTCTAACGCATGAGCAAGAAGACTGCTGCTATGGTCTGAATGTGTCTCCCTAAAGTTCATATGTTGAAACCTAATCCTCAATATGATGGTATTAGGAGGTGAGGCCTTCGGGAGGTGAACAGGTCACAAGGACAGAGCCTTCAGGAATGGAATTAATGCCTTTACGAAAGAGGCCCCAGAGGGCTGCCTTCCTCTTCCATCACGTGAGGACGCAGCATGAAGGCCCCATCTATGAATCCGAACTCCAGTCCTCCCCAGACACTGAATCAGCCAGGGCTTCAATCTTGGACCTTCTGGCCTCTAGAACTGTGAGAAATAAATTTATGTTTATGAGTCACTCAGTTTACCGTATTTTGTTACAGCAGCTCAAATGGACTAAGCTAACTATTTTTTGCACAACTTCAATAGCGTTATTCACAGATATCTCCACGGAAATGGGATGTCCTGGAGTTAAACAGGCTGCGGTCTGCACTGGGAGATTTAGACAGTACTCTCAGTAACTCATCCTGGGAGTTCGTCACAGTTTCTGAGTCTAGGCATGCCTTGCTATAAGAGTTAAAAAGGATGAACGTTGGTACCTGTAGCTATTAGCCTTAAAGTTTATCATTTGATCAACAAACACAGAGCTTAGCTTCATGCATCAAACTTAGCAGGTACTGTGAGTTGGCTAAATAAATGAACTAATAAGCAACGACATGAATGAAGGAGCAGTCATTTCAGGACAGAAAACGTTGTAGAAAACAGGCATAGAAGATTGCTGACTTGAGATAACTGTAAATGTGTCTCCTTATAATTAATCTTTATTTTAATTGTCACATAATATCATATTACAGTTACATACTATATTTAATAATTTAATAATTCCGTAACTGTACATGTTACAATTCCCACGCGTCTTACTGATACTGTGAACACTGGATCCGTTATGATCATCACTTCATGTTGGATGCCTTTCTCTGCATGTACTCCAACACCAGCACAACAAAAGTGAATGTTTATTGAGTTGCTATGACCTATTAGGCACTATACAAGTTGCTTTGTACACGTCTTCCATAATTTTCAAGTGTTAGGCAAAATTCTT
>NW_003852417.1:5095014-5150915 GCF_000181295.1 Otolemur garnettii
AGCAAACAGCCCTGAACCATGCATTTGGCCTTGAAGCCTGTGCAGAACAAGGGCCGCTGAATAATTTAATCAGCAGTAATAAATGCATGATTAGTCATGTGTAGTGTTATTACATAGCTCTATAAATTTACACTTTTGTTGCTCTCACCAGGCCATGGAGATCTGTCTTCCTTTGGAAGCCCAGTAAGTAGATTTACCCTATATGGCATTCAGTATAATCTTTCTAAACTCCCATGACAACTACGTCACTTCCCAATGTTGGTCTTGACTCTGTGTCTTCAGTACTAGGCAGATGGTGGTCGCTAGCTGTGTGTTTCAGCCCCTTCCCAATCTACTCCCAAGGCGCTCTGCCAGGTCCCCGCCAGGCCGCTGCTCTGGGTTGCTGAGGTTGGGGCATGGTGAGTTACTAGAAATTTCAGAACATCCTACTCCGTTGCTTTTGCACATTCTTTCCCTCTGCCTGAAATGCCAACAACAATCTCTTATTCATTTTATTTTATGACTCACAGGACTATTTTAAGAGCCACAACGACAGGAAGTGTATTTTTTAAATCATTGTATCTTCATATCCAGTGTCTGGCACATAGTAGGTTTCAATAAATATTGGCTCTGGATTAATCGATGGTAAAAAAATAATTCACATTTTCTGGGAAAACTCACTGAGATTCTGCGAAGAATTGTTCTCTGCACTCCCTTGAGGGCTTGATATTCTAATTGCCACATTGTTACACAATGAAATTATTTGTTTCCAGTCTTTCTCTGGGGTTGGACTCTGCACTCTTGGGTGGCAGAGACCAGATCTTACTCATAGTTGGATCCTTAACATTCAACACAGGACCTGGTTTAGAGCAAGTCTTCATAGATTTCCTGGAATTGAAAATATAACTCTAAGGCAACCCCGTGAGGTGAGCGGGTTGGGTATTATGCTTCTCATTTTACAGATGAAGAAACACAGAGAAAGGAAAAAAAAATATGTTTTGACTGACTCAATTTCCATGTGAAGTCAGAGGCCCAGCCAGGGCTGGGGCACAGGTCTCCCAACCCCCAGGCAGCTCTGTTGGGGGCCACTGCACAGAAGAGGCCAGGTGCCTTTCCTTCTGGCCCGTTAGCAGAGATTGACTCAGGTCTGTGCCTGGCACCGGCTAAGTGTATTTATGGCTTAAGACTGAATTAAGGGATCCTGCTCAGTCAGTGGTCAAGGCGCTAGCCTAGGGGAACACGCGTGTGTCCTTAGGATTAGGAATTGAGTCTTAAGTAGGTTTGTGGGGAGGAGAATGAAACATACCAGGAGACGCAGGCTGCTGCTTCTAGGTGAGCAGAATTATAAATAGCTATCTTTCTTACTCTCAAGCATCCTACCGTGGGCAATAAATTGCAGTCTTCTCCTCCCAGTGGAAAATACGCCACATTTACGGAAAAGACCAGAAGTCTCCAAGAGTATCCCAACCTCCCTTTCCCAGTCCTTTGTTAATTTTATTTATTTATTTATCTTTTTAAATACCGTGTCCCTCAGATTGTTTCTCATTTCCTAGGATACAAGAGTTCAAGGTCTGGCCTTTAAAACCTCCGCCTGAGTTTAAGACCCTTTTTTCCCGTGTTCCCGTCCAAGCCAGCCGACTGTGGGCTGGAACCTCCTCCGGAAGTTCAAGTTATTCAAGGAAGGCTGGGGACGAAACTGCAGCCTTTAGCAGGTCCTCAGTATTGAACATTATTTGCGGCACCGGCTGGGTTAAAAAAAGACAGCTCACTAAGCCCAGTGCCCTGGCTGGGAGCCAACAGCGCTCCCTGGAGGTCTGGGTGCGAAGGTTTGCCTCATTTGGCCTCCAAGGCCCTCTGGGTACTACCCTGGGAGGGGAAGAATTAGTCATTAAAGGTGGCCTGAGTCAAAAGGTCCCTTCAGCGGGTCTTCTGGAAATACTAGGGTGGCTGGGGGTGGACATGGTGGGGAGGGAGATGGTAACACCATCTAAAAGCAAGCAATGGATTTCTTTACAGATAGGGAAACGGGTGTTGGAGAAAGATAATGAAACTAATTCTTGAAACTCCAAGTAGCAATACTGATGCAAGCACATTCTTCTAAAAGAGGGAAGATCGGACCCTCCAGGACGCCTGGTTTTCTGGGGGAAAAGTGTCCAGAGGATGAACTAAGTACCAAGTAGACCGAGCTGCAGGAGCCGAGCCGGGGTGACCGCGTGGGAAGTTAAGGCCCCCAATTCCTACAGGACCAGGCGTGCAGCGGCTCCGGGCCAAGGGCCGCGGAAGGATATAGCACTTTGTTTACCTCGCGCGGCCGGCCAGGGAGCTGCGAGACCAGCGCCGGCGCCCCCGACCGGGAGCTGCAATGGCAGTGGCAGCCGTCCGCGCCGCCGGCTGGAGCGGGGAGCAGCCCGAGGACTGGCAGCGGCGAGGCTGATTGATGGGCGCCCGGTTCAATGAGGGGGGCCCGGGCGGGGGAGGGGCGGGGCTGGCTCCGGGCTGAGCCAGTAGCGGGGGCGGTAGGGGGGGCTTTGGGGGCCGGGAGCTCCGTGGAAATGTGTCGGTGACATTGAATGGGGAGCCCGAGCGGGAGCGAGGCGCGCGCGCGCGCACACACGCGCACACACAGCCAGCTCTCTCCGAGATCCCCGGCCACGTAAGTAACTATTAATACCGCCTAGCCGGGAGATGCGGGCGTGCTGAGCGCGGGGATTGGCCTCGGCACCGTCAGCCATCCCCTTTAATTTTTAAATACAGGGTCCTCTCTTACCTCTGGGGGGCGAGAAAAAAATAAAAGAAGACGACGACCAGCGGTCCGTATTCTCCAAAACAACCCCCTCCGGGCAATTCGGGTTCAGGGGAGACGGAGTGGTTGCAAATTATTCCGAGGCAAGATCCTGTTCTCCAGCGGGAAAAGGGGAAAGGAACGTGGCGGGTTGGCAGGGCCGGGGTCGCCACCCCTTCCAGCGCCCACAAGCTCGTGCCGGGGAAATCGGAGACTGCTGATCTGCTCTTGTCCCCGCCTGCACCTCTCGCTTCTTTCGGAAGAAGACCCGGAGCGCGAGCTAGCTGCGACAGCATGAGCCTGTGCTGACCTCGGCGCGGCGGGCCAAGCCCTAGGCTTTGTCGCGGTACCTGCGCCCGGCCCGCGCGTTGCCCGGCTTTTGCAATCTTTTGTTGGCAGCGCTGACCGCTCCAAGTTAAATGTTCCCTTGCTATTTTTCTTTTTTGTGTTTGTTTGTTTAATTTTTGGAGAGCTCTGGCGGTCTTGGAAAAGCCTCAGACGCCATCTACAGTTAAAACGTAGGTAAACTGCCCTCTCCGGCACCCCCTCCTTCCACGCCCCCCACCCTTTCCACCAAAAAAGGGGGTGCAGCGCGGATTCTGGCTGCCGCGCGTCGCGAGCCGGTAGACCCGTGCTTATTTCCTTTTGCTTTTTGTTTGGTTTCCAACGCGCTGAGACCCAGCCGCCGCCGTGCGCTCCCCGAAGACCGCACAAAGTACAGCCGGGCTCCTCCGCCCCGTCTGCGATTCGGAAGCCTGCCTGGGGATCGCTTCGGGGAACGCGGCGCTGCAGCTCCCACCTTAGCAGTCCAGTTGCTCGTCTAGGAGCCACGTTGGAGAAAAAGAGAGAAACTAAAAGCGCGGCGTTTCCGCACGTCGCCGGCTGCTTTGGGGTAACAAAAGGAGCAGAGTTGCCTCCCGACAGAGTAACCCCGCGAGCGGGAGCCAGGCTCGGCGCAGACGAGGTGCCCGGTGGCGCCCATTCAGGGGCTTCTCACTCTAGCTCCCTGCAGCCCGGTTCCCGTCTCCTCCCCTCTCGTTCCTTTTTAAACCCGTGGAACAGAGGCGCCTGCAGCCGCACTCGCCAGCGACTCATCTCTCCAGCGGGTTTTTTGTTTGTCGCGTGCAAGCCCCACACTCATGAACATACACAGGTCTACCCCCATCACAATAGCGAGATATGGGAGATCGCGGAACAAAACCCAGGATTTCGAAGAGTTGTCGTCTATAAGGTCCGCAGAGCCCAGCCAGAGTTTCAGCCCGAACCTTGGCTCCCCGAGCCCGCCTGAGACTCCGAACTTGTCGCATTGCGTTTCTTGCATCGGGAAATACTTATTGTTGGAACCTCTGGAGGGAGACCACGTTTTTCGTGCGGTACATCTGCACAGCGGAGAGGAACTGGTGTGCAAGGTAAAGAGCCGGGGGTTTGGTTTTGCTTTTTGTCTTTTAAAAAGATACCCCGGCCCTTCGGCAGGGGCTGGAGGGGGCGGGAGGAGGTCGCCGGGCCCCCGAGTCTGGGGAAGGGATATTCTCAGGATAATTCTCCGTGGCCCGATTAAATGAATTTATTTATTTGTTCGTGTTGGACTAGTTGCGAAGTTTGTAGACCGTTTCAGACAATGGGGCGGGCTGCAGCGGGGGCGTTTTGGGGAGAGCCCCGGGAGCGGAGGACGGGGAGACTGCGCGGGGGCCACGGACACGCGTGCTCCCGGAGGCTGGGCATCCCCCTCGCGCGAGGCCAGGTCCCGCTGCCCAGGGGGTTTCTTCGTGTGTGTCTATCCCCCTCCCCTTCCAACGTGGAGTAGGGAATCCCCCGTTAATTTTAAGGCACTGATGACTTGGTGTCTTTCGCAGCCATTGTTCTTAGCAGCGTGCAGGTGTTAAACCTTTGTTCCGAAGATGCCTTTTAAAGAGACACACAAAGGTGTCCCCTCAGGCTGAGCCCAGGGGCCCAGCGCAGGGAAGGAGTTTACAAAGACCTTTCTTCTGCCTGGAGCCTTGAATGGAGGGTTGGGGTGGAAATCAAAGCTGGCGCATCTTCGGGTTAATGCTGAATCCTCTGGGTCTTTCTCCCTGGTCTCGGTTTCTTCTCCTGTCTAGACTCCCCTCCTCCTCCCCCTCACACACACCTTTGCCTGTAGGGCTTAGAGACCAGCGTTGGGAGCCCCAGGGATTCACACTGAGATGCACACTGGAGTTTCCTTTTTGTCTTTGACCCTGAACACTGACTGGTTTGTGTATGTGTGAGTGTGTCTGTATCTTTGTGTGCACCCAGCCAAGGGGACGAGCAGGGAATAGTTGCAAAAACAAATGACTACAGTACAGCATACTATTACCCAGAATTTGGATATAGATCAAGAATTCACTGTCACTTAATTGTAGATTTGCTCACTATTTGGGGGGTGGGTAAAGGAGGAGTGGGGACTCATCCTTTGAAATGGGCACTGTGCACAGCTGTGCTACGAATAATGCATCACACTTTGGTCATTCACCACAGACTGCTTTGTGGATTTGGCTTATTTCATCCTGAACTGGAGTATTTCATTGCAAAATTTGGGTTTAGTGGAGATCTCCAGTTTTGCGATTGCTCAGTTCAGACCTTATGGGGGAAATTGGAGACTCTTTAAATATTGCTCTTTGCTTATAAACTGAGCATTTGGTATTTTGCATCTTCTGCAAGTTATTGAGACCCAAGCAACTGTGCCCGGTTAACCAAAATTCAGTAGGCTATTCAGAGCTGGATTGAATTCTCAGAAGTCCTGCAAGGTTGCACAATAGGATAGTCGTCCTTTGAAATGAATGAATTCCACAGAGCTGCCACTCTTGTATGAAATATGCACAGTCACCCAGCAGTGAGTGTTTTCACTCCTTTTGCTCAACTTCAGTACAGCATTTTAATATTTTTCAAAGGCTGGAGATGCTTTTAAGTAAAGGGAATGGGCAGCCAAATTCTGCAGGAACATCTGGCTGTTATTTCTTTGTTTAAAATCAGAGGTGACTCTGGCCTCTGCTCTTTCTCCCTTCAAATTCTTCAAGGCATATTTCACTTTGGGCTGACCTTACGGTGTCATTTGCAGACTTGCTCTCTGGCCTAAAACTGTACTTAATCTGTTGGCTTGCTTATTGCAAAGATTGAATCAGCCCCTCACCAATTACAGTGTGGCTGCAAGTGGATGTAAGTGCAGTGTCATTGTTCTGCTTGACAGAGGTCATCCCTTTAAGACACAGCAGCTTCTGTTTTCCTGACTTTTTACCAGATGGGATGTGGATGACTTCTTAAACAAGCATAGTTGTATAAATTCTAAGAAACTCCAAGTGAGTTTGATAAGACTGCTTCTATGAACTATCCTGAGACAGAGACAGCTATAGATATGTATATACAATGTATACTATATACTTGCATTGTATACATATAATATACAATGTATATATAATATATAGTATACATTATATTGTATATTATATATTGTATTGTATAATGTATAATTATACATTATATTGTATATTTAATATGATATATACTATATATACCATGTTTTATATATATATATCTTTTAGCTTATTTCAAAGCTCAGAGAAATCTGAACATTGAATCTAGTTCCTTTTGGTATCTTAAAATACAGGGTTTGTGTTTCCTAGTTCTGTGTTAACCAAAGAAGAAAGTCTTTGCAAAAACAGATCAAATGTAAAGATGCTATTTATCATAGGGCGCTGTAGAGTAGGATTCTATCTGGGAGAAGAGAAATTCCAGGGTCAATTTAAATAAAATGATCAAGCTTGCTTACTATTACCATGTGTCTACTTTTACCAGGCAAATGAAGTAAGGAGCTTTGGGGAGTCATTAACTGTATGTTTTCATGCAATTGCTGGTAGCTACTGTGCAGATTGACATAATTACTATCTTGGCAGAATGGGCACTTTTTTTCCTGCTAACGTTATTAATGATTGTCTAATCTTACTGCCTTATCTGAACTGTCACATTATATAACTAAGGCTCCAAATTAAACATGTAAGGAAAGCTGGCAACCAGGCTTATGACTTGATTTTGCACTTGAAGGTGATGGTTTAAATACGAATCCAAGCCCATAAATGCATGTTATAGCTACTAATAAAAGTTCGGCTCCTTCCCATTTGGGTAAACATAAGTCCTTATTTTATTTTTCATATTCTGTCCACCATCTTAGAATTTGGTCTTTTCTACAAAGGGAAGGGCTACAGTTTGAAACTGCCACTAACCTATTTTTTTTCTTTTTATATCCATTCAGTTTTTCAATTGGGGGGGGGGCAGCATAATGTGCTGAGCAAAGAAGTTAAAAAAAAAAACAAAACCTTTTTTTCCTTTTAATGCACCTGGAACAGGAAGTGTACTATGAATAATTATAACTCTGCTCACACTGGCGACAGAACCTGCAGCCTGGTGCTTGGGAACACATCATTCTCATTATATAATGCAGCGTGTTTACCTTCGCTGCTGCAAAACATTTATTACTCTGCAATTTTTGAGGCTTCCCCGGTTTCTGTTGCCTGCAGTCTGGGTGTTAAAGTTGACTCAAGCATTTCAGATTCTTAATTGAACAGGCCTGTGAGGTCACTGCTCTGAGGTCATCATTTGACAGTATCAGGGTGTGATTTGTGGTCTCTGGAGATGGTGAAGTATTCATTCTTAAATTCTAGGTTATAGTGGCAGCAGCTGTGCCGCTTTCCTGAGATGCCTCATTATGGTTCATTCACAACGTTCCTGTTAACTTGGCTTCCTTGGCAGGGTTAGCACCAGCCCTCTTGAGGTTCTTACTAACCCTGTTTGACTCACAGATTTTTCTATTTTAATTTATTTTTTGAAGCTTAGGGTGACTTAACTCAAAGATTCTTAAATGGCAGGCCGTGTCCTGGGATGGGCTGCCAGGGCCTGCAGAGCTTCTTCAAATGAATCCAGTCTTATGCGTGCATTTGAGAATGGGCATTGTCCACTAAGAGGGGACAGGGCTTTTATCAGATTTTATGTGAGATCAGGACCTTAAAAAAGGTTAACAGTGTTGTAAATCGGCATCTTTATTTTGTGAAGAGGAGGGAGGTCCAATAACCCTAAGCTCTTTATCCATCTCATCCAGATTATTGATGGCCCAGCCAGGATTACAGCCTCAAGGTTGGTGATTTCCAGTCCAGCATTTTCCTCACCACATTGCAAAATCAGGATCAGGGACAACACGTTTTAACCACTGAAAAAGCAATTGAAGATGCTAAATGATTGTGAACTGATGATACGAAGTATATTGTTTGGGTGTTGCTGCCTCCGATGCTTTCCAGCAAAGCACACCCACGCTCGCCCCTCACTGACACACACACCAAAGAGATCTGCTTCATCCGTGCTCCAGGCAGATAGGAAAACCACGTTCCAAACCCAGAGACTTAACATTTCTGATTCAGTGAAGGACTTGAATGAAAGCCTTTTTCTTTCTTTCTTTCTTTCTTTCTTTTTTTTTTAAATAACCTCAGAAATTCTCTGCAGTGTTAATTTCTGTTAGGTCTATTTCAAAAGGTATTGATGGTGCATTTTCTTTTTAAGCAAGCTTACAATGAAGTGGCATTTCACAGGCTAATTTTGATTCATAGAAAACTGTTGCATAACTGGTTCATTGAGTTAGATATCTGTGGAGAGAAGAGAGAAGGAAGTCAGCTTCTTTATTAAGAAAGACTGCATCCTATTCCTAGCCCTGCCACTGGGGGCTGGAGCTCTGGCTCATTCTCTGAGCCTCAGTTCTCTCATCTGTAAAATGAACATATTGAACCATTAGGCAAAATTTAGATATTTAATCTATTAATGGCTAATATTTTACATAGCAGCTCTTGTGCATTTTTTGTACTTGATCTTAGCCGAAAGCCAGAGAAGTGATGTTATGCATTTTGTTTGTTTGTTTTGTTTTGTTTTTCATTGGAGAACGGGCATTGTCTGTATGTCTTGGGTGGGTAACTTTCTCCCAGATTTTGTCTTAGTTCTGTGAACATGGGTGATTGGGCTAAAGGGAAAAATAAGTAAAATAAGCAAAACTTAACCAATTCTGTACCATATGACACTTTGCAAAGCACATTGGCCCTTATGTTCTCCTACAATCTTCCTAATGGCAAATCAAGGGTCACGTGGCCAATTTTACACATGACGACTTGGGAGGCTCAGAGAGGTCAGTGGCTTGTTCAGTGCCACACAGTTGATGGAAGGCAGGGCCAGTGTGATCTGGATCCGATCCACCCTGCCTATGGGAAGTGTCAGCATGGTGTGTTTTGGTTGTGCAAGAGGCACCTCTGATTATGGTCTTATCCCCGCCCTAGGTGTTTGATATCAGCTGCTACCAGGAGTCCCTGGCACCGTGCTTTTGCCTGTCTGCCCATAGCAACATCAATCAAATCACTGAAATTATCCTGGGTGAGACCAAAGCCTATGTGTTCTTTGAGCGAAGCTATGGGGACATGCACTCCTTCGTCCGTACCTGCAAGAAGCTGAGGGAAGAGGAGGCAGCCAGACTGTTCTACCAGATCGCCTCGGCGGTGGCCCACTGCCATGACGGGGGGCTGGTCCTCCGGGACCTCAAGCTGCGGAAATTCATCTTTAAGGACGAAGAGAGGTAAGCCCCGTTCCCGTCCAGACCCTGATGGGCTGCTCCTGCTGGCCCACTTGAGAGGATGGAATGAATGGAGATGTTTTGCTGCCTGTGTCCAGCTGAGGGGGAGGAAGCTTAGGAGGGCAGATGGAGGAGAACACTGAGATTATACGCGCCTTTCTAAAGCTAATAGCCACTTCTCTAAAGGTGTCATCCAGTGTGCAAATGACAGGGCCCAGGGTATTCTGTGTGCTGATACAGTAAAGAAGTGCAGTTTTGTGTCATGAACGCTGAAGGTGGCTGCAGACCCAGGTGGCGGGATTTTGAAAATTCTACCTTGAGAATACTCAGTGCCTAGAATCAGTTGTTTATCATTTATTCACTCCCTAAACGTATGTTGTGTATTAGTCACAATTCTTAGTACTATTAATATCAACATGAATTAGTTAACTGACCCATAGAGGAATGCTGCAGGCACCAAATAGCAATTTATGCTGGGTCAGGAGAGAACCAGGGTGGGAAGGGGGATATTAGGCCTAAGTTAGACTGGAGAGTCCAGGAAGGTTTTATAGCAAAGGTTATTTTAGAGCCAAGGCTTTACGGATGACCGTCTCACAGGCAGCGGGCAGCGTGGGAAAGACTGGGTTCCAGGTGGAGAAACTGCCCATGCGATTGCCCAGCACCATGAAGGTCTTGGTTATTTCAGGAGACAGCTGGACAGGATGCTGGGCATCTGGGTTCTATTCATAGTTCTGCTGTTAACTCTATTTAGCGTTTACTAAACCCCAGTAGCTTTCTCTTCAGCTGCCTTTGGTTTTAAGAATTCCTTTGAGCCACTGTTTTCTTTTTAAGAATGTGAATTTCTTAGAAGGATGGAAGCAACAAATTTGAATTCATGGCTCACTGTATTCCAGGAATTGTTCAGGGGGTTCTACCTCATGTAGGGACCAGCTCATATCTTGGTCTTAAAGAAGAGAGTGCTTTTCTCTTCTCCAGCTCAGATTCCCCTGCCCTTGGAAACCCAAGTCCTTATCCAGATTTCGCCTTTAATGCCCTCTGAGGACTTGGGCTGGTCCATGGGGACCAGGTGGAAGGGATACGCCCTGTCCACCTCTTTCATCCTCCCCACCCCCTGGCCTTGTGCTTCTTATCCTTCTGTTTTTTGGGCCCTGTTGTATCTGCTCTAAGGTCTTTGAATATTTTAGTTTGGAACAGGAATATGTACCGAATCCCAGTGGTATACTGACAGAGGGATCCCCTTTATACTTCTGTTTTCTACTTTTCTTGGAGATTTAAGAACTGTACCTGTGAAATTAAGAGGTGATACTTGTCGACCTTTTACCACAAGATTATAGTTTAACCTAATTCTCTATCCATATTGGAGATGTGGCTATTGCTGTATTGATGAGGACTCCAGTGTCCAGCCTGGTAAGTCTCAGAGTTGTACATGGGACTGACTGAGCAGAAGCAAGGCCATATTCTCTGGTAACTCAGCTCTCCAGAAGTTCATGGGCCTGCTGGCGGGTGTAAACACCACACATGTCCCCTCTCTCATGGGGTTTATGCTTTTAAGCATCATCTTTAAATGTGTTTCCTAAGAGAGGAATTTTCAAGCATCAGTGAGTAGAAGGGATAGATGGCCAAGGATCACACCCCCATGGTGAAGACCTGTTTGTGAAATGAGCAGTGTGGGAAGGATGTCCCAAATCCTGGAGCACAGGAGTGGCCTCCGGAGGTTCCACAGGGTCCATGCTTTAGCCTTGTTTTGCTGCCAGGAGGCAGAGCTCCAGGGGTGAATGCACTTTCCCTAATATGTAAGTCAGATCCTGCCATGGCTGTGACGGGGTTTTACTCTGAGGCCACGCTTCTAAATTATGGGAGGATGTGTAATCGTCCCAAAGAGTGTATTGTGATAAAGCCAAAATCCTTGATGTCCTAGGGCTCAGAGAAGAAATATCCAGATGTAAGAAACTTGCTCTGGACTGCGGGTCTCTGACTCTCAGTCTGGAGTTACATTGGACTTTTGTGAAGGAGCACGACCGTTTCCAAAGAGAACAGGAACAGAGTATCTGATGTGAATGTGAAACCAAACAGCTCCTTGGAGCAAATGCGTCCGAGCAAAATACTTTTTAATTTTCAAGAGCATTTTTCAACTTAAGGAGAAGATAAGAAGGGACTGTTAGGGAGCTGGTTGTCACTCTTCCGTGGTGTGTCTGGGGGCACTTTGGGCCACACCTTCCTGCTGTCTGATGAGCAGCCTTGGCCTATCACAGCCCCTGGGGTCCTGGGAAGAATGATTGCCCTGTGTCTGGTGGGTGAGGTCACTGGACCACGTGGAGTGTGAAGGGGGCCGGTGACCTTTCTCAAAGTCACAGGGCCAGTCTGAGGGTACAGCTAGCTTAGAAATCCTCTGATTTCACTGCGGAGCCCTTTCTCTGCCCCATGTTATGCAGAAGTCCCAGTGGTCTTGCCTGTCCAGAACATGACAAGTGTCTCTGTCTGGGCAGCTCTAAATGTACTGATAGGACATTTTTTCTTCTTGTTTCGTTTTTTAACCCCTTGATTCCTGAATGTGAAACTCCTAGGTTTTGTCACTCATGCTGTTTCTCACCAGCCTCTTGGCAGAATATAGTTGAATTCTAGCAAATTCTCTGTTATTTGGCCTATGTAGTGACCTGCATGGAGGACATCGCCTGTGTTTCCTGATGGGGATAATTGAGGCCAGGCCTGGGAGGGACCATCTGTGCTGGCCACCCTCACCTTCCTCCCTAGCCGCATCAATTTCAGTAGAAGCAAAGTTCCCTTCTCTCTCAACAACATGGAAAGCATAAGGAAGCAATGGGTTAAATTTGAAAGGCTTTTGAAAATTAAACCCTGGAGTCTGTCTGTTTCTAACCCTTAAACTGTGGGGAGTGCCACTTTGTGGATCTTGCCAGCATTACCCACCTCTTTGCATGTCAGCCCCTCTGTCCCCTCTCTCTCTCAAGGATGTCCTTCTTGTTCTCTGCTGAGCTTGAAAGTGATTGAAGGTGCAGGCCTTACGGGGTGCCTGAGTCTCACTTGACACAGAACAAGACCTGGGCCCACACCTGTGCTGAGACTTTGAGCTGTGGCCATCTGTAACTCCACATCCATAGTCCTCCCTGGAGGAGCAGTCAGCCCCTTAGATCTAGTTCCCCACGGGAGCTTTGCACACAGAGGTGCATGACCATGCCCATTCTGCATTTAGACGGGGAGCTGGTGTCCTACCTCTGGGCCCCACTTCACTTTGATTTGAGTTCCCGCTTCAGATTCTGAGTCTACCACGTTTTAGCTGCCTGGTCTGGGCTGTGTCATTTAATGTTTCTGAGCTGCAATATCCTCAAAGTAGAAATACTAACGCATTCCTGCAGGGCGGTTACGAGGCCTCAGTGAGATGATTCAGTGACGAGCAGCCAGACAGACACGTGTGAGGAGACAGCTGCCACTATGGGTCACTGATGAATAGTACCACTGTGGGTGGGCAGTTCCCAGGACACAGGGGGCCCCTGAAGAATGAAGTCACTGTCCTTGGCAACATATGTGGTAAAGAATGGTACCTGCTGATGTAGAGGTTCCGACTCTGGCCATATCCTTCCCTGTCTTCCTTTTAATCGTAATCATTACGTTAGTGCCAAGAGGGTCAGCAAGTCAAGTGCATCTGCTGTGGAATGTGATGCTCAAAAAGGCCCGAAGGCCCCTGTGCACCTGCTCTGGGCACAGGCCACAGGCTCCCTCCCCTCCAGGCCTGGCCCTGCCTCCCTGTTGCTGCTGTTGTGGCTGCATCTCAGAGATGCGTTCGTGCAGGGCAGAGCCTCCGCCGCTGCAAGGGAAAAGCCTCAGGACCCACAGGCCCTGAGCAGCATTTTGAGGAAGTTACTCCCCACCCTGACTGAACCCGTCTGGACACACCCTTTCATCGCAGTTGCTGTGGTAAAATCTGAAATGCCTTGTGTGAATAGGAGGGCCCCACCTGTGGGCCAGGCCCTGAATCTGATAGAAGGCGGTGCCCGCGTCCTCAGAAAGCTGGCTCTCTGCAGCCTCACACTCCCTCTCTTGCTGTCAGGGCGATCTGCTTGGTCACCTGTTCTCCGAGGCTCCATGTTTCAGGGGGAGGCGGGAGCCTGGAGATGGTCTGCTGCTTCCAGGTGGAGGCTGAGGTGCCCTCTGCATGACAGTGCACTTATTAGGAAACTTAACCTTGACCAGTGACCTCACCACTGTGCCCAGATTGCCTCATCAATAAAGTGGAAATGACAAGACTTTCCTCACAGAAGCAAGTGCATTGGCTCAGGTGGACCTGTGCCTGGTGTGTCCATCAGCTGTTGGCAGGTGGCAGCTCCTGTCTGTTGTAGCCACCTCTGCACTTGGTGGCCCTTTGTGGGCACATGGGGCCAGTTCTCTGACTCCCTCAGTGGGTGAAGAGCACTTTCAACCTGGTGCACCCTGGAGTCCAGCGGATGTGGGGGTGTCGCTCCTGCAGCAACCCCTGCTTGCCTTCTCCAGGCTGGATTTATCCCCTGGGTCCACACTTCTTGCCACCCCCACTTTCCTTCTCCCTCCTCGCCCCCCCACCCCTGGCCTCAGTTCAGTGCTGGCCTTTCTCTGAGCAGAAATGCCCCGTGTGAACTGAGAAAGCTGCCTCTTGACGTGTTCCTTCCTTGGTTTGAAGATGTTTATCTCTTGACGTGGCAAGTTTCATTTCCTCTGCTCTGTGGAAGCCCATCAGAGCCTGCCTCTGCAGGGTGGCAGCCTGGACCCTTTGCGGAAACTCAGCAGCCCTGGAGCTTCTGGTATGCTGAGGGCCACCTGCCCAGATGTGCAGACCCCACCTCCCCGTGTGTGGAGGTCTCTGTCCTTCCCTGACTGACAGAGGTCAAGGCTCTGTTTCCCAGGTGTTGGTCCCCAGCTCTGCTCTCCCTTTATGCCTTCACATTGCTCCCACTTCCCTTGAGGTTTCAATATCCAGCAAAGTACAAGACGGCAGACAGCCCTGCAGCTCCAGAGACCACACTCAGCTTCTTTCATTAATAGTTGTGCACAGTTTTTCAAGTTGTAGTCTCTTTGCGTTTGAGAAAACTGCCTTACCTTAGTGCTTCCCACCTTTGTGTACATAAGGCACCGCTCAACCTCGGGGAGGCTGGGCTCCCCCTCTCGGCCCCTACAGTGGTAAGTGACTTCCTTCCCGTGACACTCCTCTCATCTGTCATGGCTCCTCTCCTGCTCTGCCCTGATGGCACCTGTGCCCTCTCTGGCCTCATCCCCTGCTGGAGGGCAAGCTACCTGGGGGAAGGGACTGTTCACGCTCCTGCAGTGTGGTGGGCCTTGTTGTTTGTTGAAGAAATGAAAATCTTTTGGGTAGGAGCATCTCTGATTGGCGTCCGATGACAACGAGACAGGCAGGGACAGGTAGAGGTCATCAGCACCTAGGTGATGGCCTGGGGCCCAGAAAACTTATAAACTCCCCATGGAGACACCTTTTCAAAGAGAGCTATTTTCAAAGTACCCCATTAAGTGAGAAATTAACCCATCATTTCCATTTTGATTTAATGATTTATTCAAAAGTGACATTTATTTAATGCAGTGTTTTCGGTGTCTGTGGCAGGCTGTAATTTTATTCAGAGGGCTTTTCTAATCACAGGGAGGAGAGCGCTTCGGGCTTCTCCGCAGAGGCTCATCAGGGGCTAAACAGTGGCGCTTCTTCAGCAGGATCTCTGGCCGTTTACTGATGATTCCTACTAATTTAACTGATGGGCTAGTCGGAAGCCCCTTACGAACAAAGCAGAGGTGCAGTGGTAAGACGTTTGATCCTCCACTTAGCCTGTGATCTTGGCCTACCTCCCTGAAATTGGCTGGAGACAGTATACGTACAGCACCCAGCACAGATTGCAGCTACTTAAAAGCATGCTTGTCATTACTGCCATCAGCCATCATCTCGTGGCTTTGAGCCTTATGACCCGACAACCTGATGACTCATGTATTTGTTCAACAAATATCTGTTGAGCACTTTTTATGTGCCAGGCACTATTCTACGTGCTGGAGAACTGCAGTACCCAGGGAAAGAGAACCCAGCTCTCAGCAGACTTAGATTTCATTGAAATAATACTTAGGGCCCACTGTGTGCCAGGTTCTGTCCTTTCTAACTATAATGTGTAATTAACTAATTTAGTTTTATTTAGCTGATAATATTTAAAATAATCAATATAAACCCAGTGAGTAAAGTGCCTTATTATCACCATTTTACAGGTGAGGAAATTGAAGCCCAGGGTCTTGTAGCTAATAATAAGTAGTAGACCCTGGTCTGTACCTGGGATACTGGCTCCAGAGCCCACCTTCTCAAGTACTAGTTTGGCTCCAGGAAATGGCCACCAGGTAAAATGCTACCTCTTGGCTTAACACTCTGGAAGAGTTTCTAATGCAGTTAGGTAGCCAGCATCCTCGGGAGGATCCAGCCAGCCAGAGTCTGAATAAAATCTAGTCCTCAGGTTTTCTGAGCAGTCATGGCAGTTGTTGATTGGGTCATCAATTAGCTGACCCATGGGAAGTCCTGATAAGCTTTATGGTTCCATTTTGTGGGATTGGACAGAGCCCCCTGAAATAGAACTGTAATATGGGGTTCATGGACATTTTTTCTCTTGCACCTAGCCCAGGACTTAGCATGGTAACTACTTACTGGATGTATGACAATTGACATAGCCTCTTGTGCCCAGAGGCATGAATGTGATAAGAAAAATCTCCTAGCCATATTGAAAGTGGGAGACAGTGGAGACAAACACCTTTTAGATGATTTTTATTCATCACTCTTGGGAGTTTCTCTGAGTCATTCAACAGAGTCTAATGTCTTAGAAATGTCTTTGGACGCCAGACATTGTAGTTCATAAGTAGAGTCATGTCCAGGTGCCCTGAATGCCAGACAGAATGTTGGAGCTGGGGGGAATCTTAGGCATGGGAGTCTCACTATCTTGCAAACATTTACTGAGCACCTACTGTCTCCTTATAGTACAAGATTGAATACAAGAGAATTCTTGCATGATGGAGAAGACCTCGTATTAGTTATTTAAAGCTGCACCAGTGGGGTAAGGAGTGGACAGTGCTTGCTTTGGGAGGTAGTAGTCCCCTGCGGGGGACGGTGTGAGTGAGTGCCAGAGTAGGGAAGGGAAAGGTCCTAAGAGCCTGTGGGGGGTCTGTGTCAGGGGTTAGAGCCTGGGACACAGGCTCCTGACCTCCAATTTGACCTGATGTCTGGGAGGAGAGATTGAGGGCTTTTTCTAGATGGCAGGGATAGGGACAGATTTGTGATTGTGGATGTGCCACAAGGATAAAGGATAGACTCAAGGGATGAGCCCAGTGGCTGGACATTGATTTCAAGGTTATGTGACTCTATCCGGGACTGTGGCAGTGGGATTGAAGAGGAAGATGGGTAGGTAGGGGTTAAGCCCTTTCATGTTCACAGAGAAGGAAGCAGAGAGGGGCAGGTTTGTATCTAAGGCTCCAAACCAGTTAGTGACATGACCACGAGCAGGGCCCAGGTTTTCTGGCTCTCTGGCCTGGCTGGGTCTGCACCTAGACGTGTCTCTGCAGGTCTGCCTGGGGCTCCCTGCCAAGGGGGCAGCCCTGTGTGGCCCAGTGTGCGCAGGCCAGGCACCCAGGGGCTGCCTGAGTCCTGTTCCCACCCTAGCTATGGGGAAGGATAGAAATGCCCTGAAACCTTCATCAGCACCCTGGGTGTTCCTGGCCAGCACTGAGCCTGCACAAGCTTTTCTGAGATGCACATTGATTGATTTGGAGGGGAGGCATCCCTCAGGAGCACGTCTGGATGCTGGAGGCCAGTGGTGAATGGAGCATTGATGAGGAATTCCTGTCAGTTTGGCCCTTCTGTCTGGGGTTTCCTTGTCTGTCCCTATGGTGACAGGACGTGCTTCCTCCTGAAGCCCCAGTCGCCCACAGGCTGCACTTGTGTGGTGTCCTCCATGGGGAGTGGGCAGGCATGGAGTGGGGTGGTTGGGCGCACGTGTGCCCCTGCATCTGGGCCAGCCGGTGCTCCCTCCTGGCTGGGCAGATGGCGCTGAGGAGCACAGCTGAGTGGCAGAGTCAGACTGAGTTTCTCGTCCCAGGTGTGCTACACGCGTGTCCCAGCAGTTCCTTGTCTTTCTAAGCTGCAGTGGTCTCATTCAGCAGATTAGTGCAGCGACACTCACTCTCCAGGGTGTGGGGTGCTGTGAGGTGATGAGAGCCTCTTGCCCCTGCCCTTTCCCCGTGTCCCCCTTCCTGTGGACTCCTTTCCCTCTGCCCCAAAGCCCTAGATGTTTCCCTGGCATCCTGTTGCTGCTCTCCTGCTACTTGTGAGACCCTGGTGACCAGACCTGGACCTGGAGCAGACCACTGAAGCCCCAGGCCTGGTACAGAGGGGCTTTCAGAGGTAGCTGCTGTGTGTGTATGTAACAGAGAATTAAATGAGTGACAGTTTATTTGGCACAGATTAGTGGCCTGTCCAGTTCCAGTGGAGGTTGCCAGGTCTGCATAATGCCACTGGTGGTGCCAGGACGTCCTTCCCTGGCCTCCATGAACAGTCACCCCAGGTGGGACCATTGCCTGCACAAATGGACTGGCTGCCATGGGTACTTTCTCAGTACTGGCCAGACCTGGGCACACTGATTTTTCTCTCTTGACCCTTAGCCTGCTTGGACCCCTTGACAGGATGGCCTTCAGTGACTTCCCCGGATTTCACTGACCTCAGGCCACCGGACTTCCCAGCCCTGCCAGGCCCACTTTGTCTGGCTGAACTCCCAGCTCAGCTCAGCCGCACCCTGGCCCACCCTGTCCTGATCTCTTCCTGCCCAGAGCCCAGGGAGATGCTTAGAGGTTTAAAAAGCAAAACACAATTTGCTTGTGGAGGCCATTTCTGGCATTGTGGACAGAACACTGAACCTGGAGATTAAAACCTTGATTTGAATCCCAGCTCTGTCATCCACTTGCTAGGTGGCCTCATCCACTTTCTGTCCCCTCAGTCCCCCCCAGCAAATGGACATGTCCCTCCACCCCCGTCTACCTCCTGTGCCGTGGCAGTTAGGTAACCCAGGGATGGTTTTGAACCTGAGGTAGTGCTGAATAAACCTTCAGGCATATTTGTCTTCATCAATTCAGCTCTCCCTTTAAAAGGTCCTCTTTCTTTGACACGTAGTAAATCCGTGGTTTTGATGTCACTGGCATTAGAATCCTCCTGACGTAGACCGAGAACTCAGCTTTTTCCCTTAGCCGTCTGTGCATTAAACCTAGACGTTTCATGTACTGGTTGGAGAGGATGCATAATCCTAATACTTGTCTTTTTATTTTGTTGGGAGAAATGAAGATGTAGGCTGCAAAAATGGGCAGCTTCCAATGGCTGGGTACTACACAGTTGTTACTGTTGTTAGTGTAACTATCATCATTATTATTAGGACGTCATGTGGGGTGTGTTGTGATCACTATAGCTTAAGAGCCACAGGAAACTTTAAGATCAGGACTATGAGGACAGAGCAACCCTTGCAGGCTGTGTAGCTATTTGTTTTTATTTAACAGGAGGGAATTGAGGCTGAAAGATAGTGGCTCATGGGGGCACGCAAGCCTTTGCTGAGAGTGAATGGGGCCTGGAATGTCCCAGGCCCATCCACGCTGCTGCTTAGATGCCAGGAGAGGAACCCTGTTTGCTAGTTCTGCCTTCCTCTCTGGCACTAGGACCCTGTGACACAAATCCTGGCCCTGGGCTGGGCTGTCATTGACTGCGCAGACTGTTCTCTTCCTACGCCAAGCACAGTTTGTAAAAAACATGCAAAAATCTAGCCAAATCAACCCTACCCTCATCTTGTGGCTCTCAAAGAGTTGTATTTTCCCCTGAGAAGTTGCAGGAGATAACCGCTGCCATTTACAGCTTTTTGGTCACAAAAATTGTCACCTGCACCTTCCCCCCCTTGGTCACTTTCTAGAATTATTCTTCTTGGACTCTCTCTAGTACCACCACCTCCACCATCCTGATGGCCCTGCCCAAAACTAAATAAAATGAGGGGAATGAGCCTTTGAGGAAGTAGGAGGCGTGAGTGCAGAGGCTCAGAAAGAAACCTGGTCACGGAATCCGCATGTGCTCCCCTGTGCCTGGGCCTTGCTGGGTCCTCCATGCTGGGCTCTCCTAGCTGCTGTGCTGGCGTTACATGTATTACATTTAATTCTCACATAAATCAGGAAGGTGGGTGTTGCTTGTCTGGGTGCCCAGTGCCTAGTTGGAGTAGCCCAGGCAGAGTAAATGCTCAATAAATGTTTTTATAGTGCCTGAGTGATAAGTGGGACATTGGCATTACAAGGTCCGTGGATGCTCCTATTTATTTTTAGGGAAATTGACTCCTTGGCCTAGAAAATCCCCATTTCCAAGACTGTTTGGGGACCATGGACAGTTGCAAGAGCCTGCATTGATTTCTGCTCCTGTTCCTGGCCTGAGCTCGTGCACTCACCAAGTGCAGTCTGAGAGTAGCAGGTGGCAGCCCTGTTTCCCAGAGAGGGGAGCCTCGAGGCCCAGGGACCTTCAGCATCTCCCCCCGCGGGTCTACAGCGAGTCCACAGGTTCTCACCTGGCCTGTGTGACTGACCTCTGCTCCCCTGATGTGTGAAGTGCATCCTGAGAGGTCCCTGTTGAAAGATGCAATCCAGAGCGGTAGCCTGCTTCTCAACTTTGTAAACAAGTCCAGAAAGTTCCCGGAAGGAAGCCATGTCAGTAACGTGCCTGCAGCTGTTGCATTTCCTGCCCTTTTCCCCAGGCTTTTCTTTCCCTTCTCCCCTCTGCTCCTGGAGAAGAGATACTCCCATGAAGAAGGAGCAGGCTCCTGCCCTGGGGGCCTGTTCTCCCCCACCCCACCCCACGGCGCACAGGTGCTTACCTCTGGGACGGTGTGGTTTCCTCTGTCAGCTTCTGGGGTAGGTGAGGTCCGGCCCAGCGAAGGTGAGGGCCAGCCCTGCCTGCCTCCCCTGGTCGGCCGTATGAGATTCCTCAGTCCCTCATGAGTGCTGGGTTCACCCACCAAAAGAAATCAATAGCGCCTACCTTGGGTGTTTGTCTCAGAGACGTTAAAGAAAATATGTAGGTAAGGGCCTCTCCCGCATCAGACACATCCGTGGCATTTGACGCTTGGTTCTGAGTGATCTTCCAGGCCAGAAGAAGACTTGAACTTATTACTTCAGGTCACTGCTTTGCTCTCTGACTGGCCTGGGTTTTGTGGTTGCACCACTGCAATGTGTGCTGTACCACATGTGACAAGCAGACCCAGACCCTCCCCACTGAAACCCCAGCCATAGGAAAGGAGGGTGAAGAGCTGGATGGGTCAGCTTAGGGGGAGCTGAAATTCAGCAGCATGTCAAATGGGCTTTTAACATCATTCCCAATTTTATTTAGTATCTGCATAGCTTCTGAGCCTTCCTTCTGAGGTAGAGGGCCAGAAAAGGGAACTCCAGTTTGTGGGGCTAATGACACTGTGGGGGCCGTAGCCATTTTCTGAGGCCCTAATCTATAATGTGGAGAAGGCTTCCAGGGACTGGGGTAAGGATCCCTTGAATGTGGGACACTGCTCTCTGGGGAAAGAAGCAGTGGGAAAGAGAGAGTCTAAAGTCGTGACCTAGAAGGAGATACAAAGGAAAAAGCTTCCGATCTGGCCTGGCAGAAGGAGCTAGGGTGGTAAGGGCTGGCCCCTGGCAAGGCTGGGCCGTCCAGGTCCCTGAAATCCTACCCACCTCTCCCCCTTACTCTAGCCCGAGCCTGGCTCTTGTAATTGACAAAGCGCATCCTCCATGATCTCTCACTTGACCACCACGTAGCCCTGGCCAGGTGGGCAGAGTAGGATCCTCCTTCCCTTCCCGGTGAGCACAGTGAAGCCCCTTGGGTCAGCAGTGTGACCGTCCCCAACCTCATGTGGCAGGTCTGCTCTTTGCCAGGTACTTGCCTGGGTGCTCAAGGTACAGCAGCAAACATAGGTACTGTTTTCTACGTGTAAGGTGACTTCAGCCTGTGCCCACAGGCTCCTGGAGGTGGGGAAGAAGGTGATCGCCTGGAAATAACCACCACAGTGAAGCTTAGAGCATCGCTGCAGAACCGTATGGATATGAACGTGCCGTGGCTCTGACAGCTGTAAGGGGGCGGGGCCTTGTTTTTGGCCGGAGCTGGATTTGAACCCGCCACCTCTGGCATATGGGGCCAGCGCCCTACTCACTGAGCCACAGGTGCTGCCTTAGGGGACTTTTAATAAAGTTCAATTCAACAGAGGCCTGGCAACAGGGAGCTTGTCTCTTAACTAGGGAAAAGTCTGTGATCAACAGGTGATCAACATGGCCAACGTCCCCAGCAGGGCCAAGCACTGCATTTCAGGAGCAGCAAAGAGGCTGGTACGGCAAGCGGGGGGGTGGGGTGGTGGAGAGGTCATGGGGTCACCTGCAGCATGGGCAGGACGCTGGCCACCAGCTGGAGCAGCCAAGACACCATCAGCCTCAGATCTGGATCCTCTGACTCGCACTTGTTCCCCTGGACCATCTTCTGTCACGCCCACGGAAGACCTTAATATTTTTAATTATCACTTTCATGTTTGCCTTTATTCTCACAGTTACTCTGCAGCCAAGACAGTGAAATTGGGGGTCCGGTGTTTGGCTCAAGTTAGGAGAGACCTGTAGGGGTGAGGGGGGAGTGGCAGGAGCCGTGAGACTTCACTCATGCCCCACCCTGTGCTCTGGGTTTGGGTTTCCCCGATTCACCTGGAGCTGATCTCAGAGCCCCTAGTGAGGCTGGAGGGCCAGCTCTGCCTGCTAACCTTCCATTAGAGAAAGCAAAGCAGGAAACAGATTGGTTTTTACTCAGCTCCATTCCAGAATAGCACATCTAGATCTTTCCTGGTTTTATAGAGCGTTAACCATAGGCTCATGAGAAGAACGTGCGTTCTGTAGATTGTGATAGACTTTGGTGAGCCAGTACAAGAGGAAAAGCTGCGTCTCTGTGTGTTGTGGAATCCCAGGATGTCAAACTGGCAGCGACGCGACTGCTCCTCCCAGGTGGTCGTGTGACAGTGTGCAGCGTGCCGGTGAATTGTACCCTTAAAAATGCCTAAGATGGTAAATTTGTGCTAGGTATATTTTAACCAAATAATTTTTTTTTTAAATAAAAAGGAATGCCTTGTTCAATGCTCTTTAAGGCTGAGGAACGCAGTCAGTGGCTCAGCCATAGGCTCACAACGGGTGAGCAGTGGAGCCTGGCCTGGAAACTGACTTTCCCCGTGACCACGCCGCTTTTTGCTCAGAGGTAGAATTGAGTACAGGGAAGTAGTCTCTCCTGGGTTTTGGAACTCCTATCATCCAAGTATGAGATCTTTTTCACCAAACTTATTGCTATAGCTCCCAGCAGCTCTCTTTTGGTTAACTTGAACCTCACCTCCTTTGGGTGACTTTTGGTGGCTATGGCAGTCAACTTGCCAGGCTGAGACCTGCAGGCCGACAAGCAGCAGGAGATGGGCTCAGGTTGCTGGCTCTGCCTTCCGCCCCATGGTGGCTTTCCCAGGCAGCTTTCTTATCCCCTGCTCATGGGGGCTTCCTAACCCTTTGGGGCAAACTGGTAGGTGCTGGGATGTGCACTTGAGACAGAGGAGCAAGGGATGCGAATGACACTGGCCTGTGGGTGCTCAGATGGCCTAACTCCAGCCGCTTCTGCTGCTCCACTCCTTCCCAGCACGTCCACAGGGGTGTGAAGATGGAATGGGCTCAACCCAGTCAGCTCATGCTGCTGTTCACATGGCCGTGCCGTGCACACAACACGTGAGAAGTCAGGGTTGCAGGTGTGTGGCACAAGCCAAAGATATAGGCAACCTAGGTCAAATGTTAAGTAGCAGGTCAAGGACCAGAACCCAGGAGTGTGACGGGCTGGACAGGGACAAGGGCAGCAGGCAATCTGGGAAAGAAGATGGATGTGACAGGAGAATGTGGGCCTCAGAAGGACCAGGTGGTAGGAGTCCACTGCTGCTGGAATGTCCCTCCTTCCTGCCTGTGTCCTAACAACAGGATGCTGGACAGCAGGACAGCAGCAGCCATGTCAACTTAGGAAACTGTAGTGTCGAGTCTTCTGCTCTTCCCAGCTAAAAGGTTTGGGCGGGATACTCAAACTCTGAATCCTCGTTTGCGGAATGGTCAAATCTTACCGTACATGTTTAACAAAAAGCAGTTAAGTAATGTGCACAGTCTGAGTTTGCTGCAAGCTGTGGGCAGAGCTTCCCTGGGTTTCCCGGTTGGTTCTGTCTAAGTTTGAATCCTATGTTTCCTTATATGAACGTGACTTTGAGAAAATGACTTAATCTCTTGTTTCCTTATCCTCAAGACAGGCATGTGATAGTAATGTTACTTATGGTTGGTTACGTTGCTAAAGGTTCGAGTTCCCCTGTAGATTGTAAGCCTCATGAAAAGACCTTGTCAGTTGTGTTCACAGTGTGTCCCAAGCCCTGGAAGAGTGTCTGGCACCCCAGGTGCTCAGGAGGAAAAGTTTGGCTGGTCAGATGCATGAGTGGACGAATATAGCTGAGGGGTCTTTGGACACATAGCAGCGGCTGCACGATGATTCTGTCATTGATGTATCTCAGGGCAGGGCTCCCTCAGAAGCTTATTTTTTTCTCCCTTTCTTTCAGGACTCGGGTCAAGCTAGAAAGCCTGGAAGATGCCTACATTCTGCAGGGAGATGACGATTCTCTCTCTGACAAGCACGGCTGCCCGGCTTACGTCAGCCCGGAGATCTTGAACACCAGCGGCAGCTACTCGGGCAAAGCAGCCGACGTGTGGAGCCTGGGGGTGATGCTGTACACCATGTTGGTGGGGCGGTACCCTTTCCATGACATTGAGCCCAGCTCTCTCTTCAGCAAGATCCGGCGTGGCCAGTTTAACATTCCAGAGACTCTGTCACCCAAGGCCAAGTGCCTCATCCGCAGCATTCTGCGGCGGGAGCCCTCGGAGAGGCTGACCTCGCAGGAAATTCTGGACCATCCTTGGTTTTCTACAGATTTTAGCGTCTCGAATTCAGGATATGGTGCTAAGGAAGTGTCTGACCAGCTGGTGCCGGACGTCAACATGGAAGAGAACTTGGACCCTTTCTTTAACTGAGCTCACGCCCTACAGGGACTTAGCAGGTACCAGGAGGGCAGCGGAAAGAAGTTCTTCCAGGGGACACATCTCGCCTGCCTTGGTAGCAGAAAGGACACTGACATCATAAGTTTCTTGGTTCAGAGAAGGAGCGCCTGCAAGGAGCTGACTCAATATGTAGCAGGGGGCAGAGACGTGGGTGGGGGTGGGGGTCAGACGGAGGGAGCCCCCTGGAGCTTGTCTTCTCCGACGTAGCCTGGGAGACCACCCCTGGCCAGTTGGGCTGCTTCCACCTCCCCCACTTTTCGTTTTGTTCCCAAATAGTTGCAGATCCTGACAGAATTGAAACTCTCTGCCTCAAAACACACATCTTGGCATGGCACTGTTAGCATTTAACTTCTTGTTATGATTCAGGGAAGGAACAATTGGCGGAGGCATTTTGTTTTGTTTTGTTTTGTTTTTTAAACAAGCCAACCACCTAGCTGACAATTAATGGGATTCACTTAAAAAGAAAAAAAAAATTCGGTGCACACAGACTGGCATGTAACCTGGGTGCTAAACTCAAAAGAAAACACAAAAGTCCAGTTCGTGTCTCTTAATCGCTCTCTTCAACTCATTTCTTCTAAATAAACTATTTAATATCCTGGTCAGGAAATGACATGTTAATGCTTTGCTCCCTGAAGGGGGAAAAAAAAAATCTGTCCTTTAACAAGCTTATTTCGTTTGGTGTAGATTGGTTTGTGGCAGGAAGCTATTTGAAGTCAGACTTCCAGATGCATTACTGCCATCGTCGTTTAAAGGGGGGAAGGGAAAGGAAGAAGAAAGGGAGAAAGAAGTCCAGCTCCTCTCTAATTTTTTTCCTTTTGAAGATTGAGGGTTGGTGGTGCGGCCATTCCTCTTTGCTGAGATGGCAGCAGTGGCCTGAGATACCACGAAGCCGCTGGAGGCCGATGCTTTTGCAAACTCCAATCTCAACTAAACATTTGTCTTTGTTTTGATAGAAACTAGTGAAACAAAGCAGGTTGTCCCACGTGTATAAAATACAGGGCAGCTATTTCGTTTTCTTTAAGAAGAATAATCCTTTTGGCTTGGAAGGCCCTCTGGTTTGGATAAAAACCCTCAGTAGAGACAAGCAAGAAGGATGATAAGCTGAAAGCTAGGATGATATAAATAAAAACAGCTCTCTATCCCAATATGCACCTTTGTCTTTTCAAGAACTCTTCTATTTATTAAGGAAAATGTCACGTTGTGATGTATTAAGCCAGTACTTCAATTACGGGTTGACTTGGGATGACGTGTTACATGCTGTAGTTAACATTTATAATTTTTTTCCCCTCGTTTTGAGTATTTCTGTCCCTGAAATAACCTTTATTTGGCTTTTCTAGATAGCTTTATTTGATTTCGAGTGGCAAAATGTTTTTTTATTATGGCTTTTCTATTGCTGTATGATACAGAACTCTTTTGGCATAAATATTTGTGTTCCCAGTACCTCAGTTGTTTGGATTTTGCTGCCTGTATATGTTTTGTGAAATGGTCATGTTCTTGGGTAGGTAACACATGGACTCTAGTATGTAAATGTTACTTGAATCTGTGCTTCATTATAGTATGTGGCATGTATGTGCAGACTCTTGGACGCTTCACGCCAGCCCAGCGGGAGCCCATCCTTCAGCTCCCAGGAGGGCGGCTGCACCAGTCATAATCAGGAGACAAGGCGGCCATGGATTTGCCCTTGATTCTATTTTGCTAATGGAAGATATAAAGGAGAGAAGTTGTTTTTTGTTTTTGTTTTCGTTTCGTTTTGTTTTGTTTTACATTCTGAAGATGGTGCTGTGTCAAGAAGGACCTTTTTTTCTTCCCTCTCCCCTATTTTTAAGTCCCTGGTAGGAGGAGAGATTGCTGATGTGCATGGCGGGATCTGTGGCCTCTGGTGCTTTGTCCTGTATTTGGTTTAATGTTTTTGTCCTAATCTCTTCAATCAATAAAATTGTGCGTATTTAACTAAAATCTTTGGGGTCTGGAAAAATGATAATTTTTCTCTTGCTTCTTGTTGGCGGCCACCATGGAACTCCCACCTTCTAATAGCTGTTCATTTATTTAGCACGCACCCTGCTGCTGCTGATTCAAAGTGAAGTGTCCTTGTCATTGTATTGAAGTGGACGCTAGCCAATCTACATACAGTAGCTCACTGCACTGCATTAACCGTCACAACTGTAGGAGATGTGAACCACGTTCTTTTTTTTTTTTTTTTGAACCACGTTCTTGGTATACATTAAACAATGAGCCCAGAAAGCTGCCTGGCTTGTCCAAGGTTAAACAATCTGCAAGAGATAGACCCAAGACTGACCCAAGCTGGTCTAGCCCTGAAGCTTATTTACTCTTTCTACAATATTGGAGTCCAGAGGTTGCTGGGGGAGAATTCTTTGGAGTAACCAGGCTTATTTGGGATGCACCTACTCCAGCTTTCATGTGGATTCCCTAGCAAAAGGAGCGTGGGCTGCAAACCTACTGCCTCCCCTGCAGCCCTCCATTCAGACTCTGCCCGTAGCAGAGCCAAGTGGGCTGTGCAGGTGCTCAGACAACAGTGTCCTTCCCTCCTCTACGTAACTGTGGCCCAGTGAGCTTCCACTTCAGCTCTATCCTGAAATGTTCAGTGTCTCTTGTTTCTGTGCGGGCTGGGGAACCAAACGGAGACAGACAAAGGCAGTGAATGAAATTAAGAGGCAAAATAAGCACACACGAGTCCCAGAAGCTCATGGGATGGGTGCCCCTCCTGTCTGGGTCAGTCAGCAGGTGCTCTGGAAGGGGTGGCATCTGAATCATGTCCAGAAAGAAAAGGACCGAGGTAAGAGAAATAGCAGTAGCACCCCGTGCACAGGGAACTGCGTGTGGAAAATTCTTAGGAATTTGCCCGAGTTAACACCATCACGCCAAGCTGCAGCAGGAGCTCATCATGGTTCTTGCAAGGATGAGTTTGAGGAGCATGGAGGTGTGTAGTTGAGGCAGAGGCTTGTGGTCCAGTTGGGCCAGGTTTCTGTATTCACAAAGTGCTTATTATTCAGAGATAGCACTGCACCCTCACTCCTGATCCAGTGCTGGGCACATGGGAGGCGTTCAGTATATAACTGGTCACTGATGTGTGGTTTGTGCCAGGGGACCCTACATGCCGCAGAATTTCCTTCCAACCTCGGGTTCCTCAGGTTTCTAATATGAACATCATTATAGAGAACAGGCTTTCCAGCCGTGGAAGCTACCAGTGGCCTCTGCTCGGGCACATATAGGCTGATCCAGTTTCACTGCTCTTTCCCTGCCTCTGATTCAGCAGAAATGGGCTTGCTGCCTAATGACGGCCCATTTGAATTGTGTCCTATCAAACCTTCTCCTGGGTGGCTGCCGGGGGTGGAGGTGTTGACACATGGGTTCAAGGCTCTGTGTAACGAGCGTCCCCTTTGTTGGGAACCCAGACCCTGCGAGCTCCCTCCCTCTGCCCCCCTTGATGTCTGAAGACTTAGCCAGTAGAGCACTTTTATTTCCTAATCCCTTTGAGGATAGATGCCTTATCCTTTTCCTACAAATCTCGACCCGGAGCGGGGCAGGGGCCTGATCCACACGGAATGGGGGCAGAGGTGAGGGGAGGTAGCAGTCTCGGGCCCTGAGTCCCTGCTGTCCTGTTAGCTGTGACCGGCCAAGTCAGTTAATTTTACAAGGACCAAGAGTGTTCCAGGGTTGATTGAGTTAAGCTGTGTGACAGGCAGTGAGAGGGCCCCTCTCCTGCTGCAACCAAAGCAGCCCTGCCGCTGACAGTTTCACACGTGCAGGTCTAACCTAGACTTGCGGGGAGAAAAGTAAAAGATGCTGCCTGACGTATGTGCTGCGGTCTGAAGGGTCGCGTCCCTCCAAAATCCCTACTGCGTGCGCTGGAACCTAATACCCAACGGGACAGTGTTAAAAGGTGGGGCCTTGTAAGAAGTGATTAAGTCGGGAAGGCTCCACTGGAATGCATGGAATTCATGCCTTCCTGAAGAAGTGGAAGGGAGCTGCCTTGTCTCTCCCACCCTGTGGGGACACAGTAAGAGGTGCCATCTCCAAGCGGAGAGCAAGCCCTCGCCAGACACCGGCTCTGCAAGGGACTTCCCAGATCCTGGGAGAAATAAATTTCTATTATTTATACGTTACACAGTTTAAGGTACTTTCTTACTGTAGCAGGAAACCGACGCAGACAGAAGACTCCAGGCACCAGTTGATCAGAGGAAGCGGGTTTATTCGGCTGGGGGTACTCGGAACACCAGTGTGTTTCCCCAAACTGAGCCCCTTGACTCAATCTCTTGCCTCTCTTTTATCCCCCTTTCAGGGTGGGAGTGCACGTGAGGGTCATAAAACAGAGGGAGACATGACATCATTCTCAAAGTCCCAGGCTCAAGGGGGAAGGTCAGATTCGCCCGCGTCCTTGAGACCCGTCAGACCACCTTTCCTCAAAGGCAACAGAAACCCACGGAAGTTACTAGGTTACCATCTAGGCCCTGCGTCTGTCAGGGAGAAACATACAGACAACAGAAAGGCCTGCGGCTTGGCTGGGGCTGCACAGGGCGGCTAGGACAGATTCTTTTAGTTCTGCTTTTACTTTCTTGCCTCATTACAACAGCCTGAACACATTTAGATAGGTTTGAAAACCCATGCTCAGGTCCGATTCTTGTATCCTCTTGGTGCAGAAACTGAGGTCTGGAGAAGGGAAGGCTGGAAAGGACCAGAGTCATCCTGAGAGTAGGTAATGGAGGGTGAACCAGGGAATCGAAGTGGGCCAAAGTCGGTCCTGCACAGACTCCAGGGGTTCTTGCTGCTAACCCAGCTCTGCCCATTACCCGTAATGGGTTTCAGTTAATAATCTGCAGTGATTACGAATTATCAGTCATTCATTACGTGTTTTAAGCAAAGTATACCCACCTGTGGTTTGGAGACGCTCCCCTTTACCTAGCGGGTAATTATCTAGCGTCCCAAAACGAACAAGGGCCAGGAAATTGAAGTTTGGAGGCTGAGTCCCTCACCGCGTCCATGAATGTCCCTTTCAGTTCTGTGTCGTTCCGTGCCCTTACTTCCCAGGCTTATGCATGGCCTGACAGCAGGAAGCCAAATCCTGAAATGAAGACCTGTCCTAAGAGATAAAAAGAAGGATGAACTGGGAACCAACCTCTCTTTAATCCATAGGCCAGCATTTCAAGGTAAGTAGCAGTGTTACAACTGGGTACAGTGAGCCTCAGAAAGATTAACGGAATCAAAGGAGGCCATCCCGCCACTATGGTGAATCCTAGTCTATTTGAATGGAGGAACCAAAGCTATTCCTCAATGACGTTTCTAGACACAGAGACCTAAACCCGTGAGCTACTCACAGGGCTCTCCTCTCCCCTCTCACACCCATCCTGAGAAGGTTTCCTGTAGCTCCCACACTCAAGGGATAGAGGGGAATTGAGAATATTACTGAGGTTAAATGAACTTTTCAACTTTCTTTGAACTTAATCACAGTTTAACCAGATTTGGACAGAAGCATTTCAACACTTGAATCTTCTTCCTTCCCCAAATAAAAGCTTCTCTTCCCCCAGACTGTTAAAGTTTTTGCAGTATGAGTACTATCCTGGTTTGCTTGGGCTGCTGTAAATACTATAGGCTGCATGGTTTAAACAATAGATGTTTATTTCTCACAGTTCTGGAGGCTGGCAAGTCTAAGGTCAGGATGCAGGCAGATTCAGCGTCTGGTGAGGGCCTGATTCCTGGTTTGCTGACAGCTGTCTTACATGCAGCAGAGAGATAGAAATCTCTGTGTGTGTCTTGTTCTCTCTCTCTTTATTTCTGTATTTATGTTTTGAGATAGGATCTTCCTCTAGACCCCTTATTGCTGTGGACTGGAGTACAGCGGCATCATCCTGGCTCACAACAACCTCAAACACCTGACCTTAAGCGATCCTGTCTCAGCCTTCTGAGTAGCTTGAACTATGGGTACACACCCACAGACATGGCTAATTTTTCTTTTTTTTTTTTTTAATTTTTGATTTTTTTATAGTGTTGGGGTCTTGCTGTGTTTCTCAGGCACACCTCAAACTCCTGGCCTCAAGTGATCTTCCTGCCTCTACCTCCCAGAATCACAGGTATCAACCACGACACCCAGCCTTCTCCTGTGTCTTCTTCTATTAGGGCATTAATCTCATTAATGAGGGCTTGAATTTCTTGTCCTAATGACCTCTCAAGGCCCCACTTCCAGATTTCATCCCCTGAGGGATTAGGGTGAGGACCTATGAATTTTGAGGGGACATGTTTATTCACTCTACAGCAAGCTTCCAGTTTGGAATTGGAAGACCTTGCTTCCCTTCCTGTTCTGCCACTTACTTCATACGTGATCTGTGACAAGTCACTTCATTTACTGAGTCTCCATTTTCTCATCTATAAAACAGAAACAAAGGGTTATTGCACAGATAACTAATTTCTGGGTAAGTTACCATGCTGCCCAAACTGTAAAGTGGTCTGCAAATGTTTTAACTAGGACAGATGGCCTCAGCAATGCTGAGGCATTTAGGTACTAAAATTAAAATTCTAAGTTGGAGGCAAAGCTGAAGACAAAATAGGACTCAACTAGCAGTGAGTCAGCAGCAGGGGGGGATTACCCCCTGGGGTTCCCTGTCTCTCTAAGGCACAATGCTGCACCTCTGAGCATGGGATCACCCAGAGCTCCTGATCCTGGAGTCCAGGCTCTCAGGTCCTGCAAGAGGCCAAGAAGCAGAGATGGGTCAGAGGTCCCCAAGGAAAGGAGCTGGCCCACCAGGCTACGCCTCCCAGCTGTGCTGTCTCTGACTTTAACCTCCCAGACTAACAGTCTGGAGAGCACGCCTACAAGAACCTCCAGGAAGTTGTCCCAGCCCTTCTCGGTTCAGCGTGTGTTCTAGGCAGCCATACCTGTGTATACACAGAGGAAGAGCAGAGTGCCTTTACCTTTTGTCTTTAATTTATTCTTCTATTAAGTCTTAGCAGTTCCTGGTGCTATTGGTTGAATTGTGTCCACCAAGAAGATAAGCTGATGCCCTAACCCTGGTGCTTATGAACGTGACCTTATTTGGAAGGAGACTCTTGACAGATGTAATCAGTAATACTTAATTAGGATGTGCTCTAACCCAACACATGGGAAGAGGGGAAGAAACATAGGTAGACCCAGAAGGAGGACATCCACGTAAAGATAGAAGCCGAGACTGGACTGATGTTTCCAGAACTCCAGAAAGGTCTAGGGCCACCACCAGCTGGAAGATGCAGGAAAAGTAACTCTCCTAGAGGCTTTGGAGGGAATGAAGCCCTGCCACTGGCTTGATTTCAAACTTCCATTCTCCACAACTATGAGTGGATAAATTTCTATTGTTTTAGCTGCTTACTTTGAGCTACCCTAGAAAGTTATACACCTGGTATTCTATGATTATGGGTTATTGCTGGACTCGAGGGTTACCACGAAAAATAAAACATGGTCCTGCCTCTCAAAAATTGCATTTTATATTTATAACATTCATGAGTAGTTTAGCCTTGGGTGTTCTAGTGCTCCCATGGGAGTTGGAAAAGCCATCTAAATGTCAGGCTGCCACCGTCACTTGGGGATCAGTGCAGAAGACAAAGGCCATGAGGAAAGTAAGTGTCTTCACTTTCCAATGAGGTAGTATTTACAGGAAGTGATCCTGACAGGTGAAGCCGAAGACCCCACAGGGCTATCAGCTGTGCGTACGTGTCAGCGTTCCAGGTATCTATCACATCCCAAAGTGTGTTGAACACAAGTTGCCTCGTTTATGAACATGCAGATTCTCCTCACCTGATTCAGCAGATTCTCCTGACCTCACTCCCTGCTTCTGGTGTAAAACCTTCCTGAGCTCTTTCTCTTACCCTCTCCCCAGAGCATGTGTGGCTCCACTTCAGTGTTTATTCACGAGGTTTTTCTCATAATATGTTCCTGTAAAGGTCCCATCACATAGGCAATCACTAGTGTTGTATGCGTACTTGAACTTCAATTATTGCAAACAAAGTTTGACAATTAAGTTCATAAACACATCCTAGAAACCGTGCGACATACCTCCTTGCTGAATATCACTATAGCCGCCAGCTGGCCAAGGGGAATCCTCTGAAGGTGACCATGGGACTATTTAGCAATGAGGTATGTAGCACTTTTTCTAGGGTGCACTCTTGAACTTAATTGTCTGACCTCATCCTCTGTTACATTTGTTCAATCTTCAACTGAGTTCTTGGTACTACAAACTCACTTTTGTAGTTTTCAGGGTCTGAAACGCTCGATAGTTACGTCAGCTTTCCTTCCCTTTTTGTTTCTTCTTAAGATCCTTATAAAACAGATTTATTGAGGTACACCCTACACACGATAAACTGCCCATACTGAAAAGTATACAATGTGCCAGCTTTAGTGTATGAATACACCCATAAGACTGACAATTTTGTATTTGATTTTGTATTCGGCAGCTTTACTAAACTTACTTGATCTAGGAGCTTTTCAGGTATTGCACTGTATGGGTTTCTGCACACATGATCGTGCTGTCTATAAACACAGTTTTACTTCTTTTTGATTTTTAATTTTTATTATTTTTTAGCACCTATTACACTGGCTCAAACATCCAGAAGAATGTTGAATAGACATGGTGAACGCAGATTTACCCCTGTGTTTGCGAAATTTCAGTCTACTTGTTTTTATCAATTATGGAGAAATGAAGTATTAAAACCTCTGACCCTAATTATCAGTTTTTCTGTTTCCCTTTGCAGTTTTATCAGTTTTTGCTTCATGTAATTTGCAACTTAGTTATTAGACAAATAAAAGCATAGGATTATTAAGTTCTTTTAATGAATTGACTCCTTTGTAATTATAAGTTGATGTCTTTATTTCTTGAGGATAATTTTTTTTTTGAGACAATCTCATTTTGTCACTCTCCGTAGAGCACTGTTGTGTCACAGCTCACAGCAACCTCAAACTCTTGGGCTTAAGGGATTCTCTTGCCTCAGCCTCTCCCCGAATAGCTGGGTCTATAGGTGCTTGCCACGATGCCCGGCCATTTTTTGGTCGCAGTTGTCATTGTTGCTTAGTAGGCCTGGGCTGGGCTCGAACCCGCCAGCCTCAGTGTATTTGACTGGCACCCTACTCACTGAGCTACGGGCGCTGAACCTTGAGAATAATTTTTGCTCTGAAAATCACATTGGTTGATATCAATATAGTCACTTAGGTTTTCTTTTGGTTAGTGTCATCACAACGTATCTTTTTTCTACCCACTTACCTTATAATTTTTTTATTTTTAAATTTTAGTTTATTGTGGTAAAACCACTTAACTTGAGATTAACCCCATTAAGAATCTTTAGGGGTGCAGTAATAGTGCAGTATTATTAATATACATACAATGTTGTCCAGCAGACTTCTAGAACTCACCAGTCCTGCATATAACTAAAACAACATCCATTGATTAGCAGCTCCCTAATTCTGCCTCCCTTCTTCCAGCCTGCCACAAATACCGTTTCACTTCTTGGTTTTATGAATTTGAATTTTTTAAAACTTTATTTCTTTCAAATATACAATTGCCTCACAGGAAAAGAACATCAGGAATTAGGCTGAATGACACCAATAGGCCCCAAGGCAAAGCTCTCGAAAGCATAGAATTCTGAGGTCTTAGATACTAACTTCATATCTCAGAATTCCATTCTTGCATCCCTTCCTTGCCAGCAGTGTATATTTACTCTATCTTGGTACTGTGTGACTGTGATTGTTCTTTTTTAACAAAACACAAATTTCTTCAGTAAATAGAAAATTATCTTAAATGACATAAACATTTTTAAATGTTTTAAAATAGCAAAAACATTACAAAATTGTTCATAACAGAGGGAGGTCCAGCTCCTGGCCTTTCACGGTCAGTGGACTCCATGTTATTAAGGACCACTGAGGATGTGTTCTCCTCAGCATCACATGAGTGCCGCAGGCATAGACGTCACAGCCAGAATTCTCCTCTGGTGTGTCTGTCTTTTTGGGAGTTAGAAAAACTTTCCCAGACACTGTGCTTAACCCGATGTATCAGTCAGATATTGGCTCTACAATGCTGAGTAACAAAATATCCCAGAATTTGTGTCTTAGAGAAAATGCATCTGTTCTCAGGCACATAGGTCTGGGTTGACTGTGGTTTGTTGAGAAGCTCTGCTTTAATCTGCAGGCTCTGCTGGGAATGACTCCAGACAATGGGCTGGGTTCAAGTTTGCTTTCCATGTATCTATTTACTGTTAAACTATTTATATATCCATGTTTACAGTGGCCTCCTTATAGGCAGTTTATAGTTTTTTCTTGCTTTTTAATCCAATCTGATAATCTCTGCCGTTTAGTAACATTTAATGTCATTATTGATATGATTGGCTTTGAATCAACTGATCTGATCCTGGTTAGCAATTTGGCCTGTTTTTTGTTTTCCCTTTCCATCTTTTCTACGTTCCTTTGGATTGAGTTTATTATTTTATAATCCCATTTTCTCTCTTACATTGTCTTATTAGCTGTAATTGTGTTTTCTTGTGTCAGTGGTTGCTTAAGGATGTACAGTATGGATCTGTAACTGAGAACAGTGTACATTCATGTGACATAATGCTCCTTTACATACTGTATAAGACTTGGTGACCGTGAACTTCTAAATGTCTCCTCACATCTTGTGTGTTCCTTTTGTTATGAATTTTATATCTACCTATAATATATTATTATTGTTTTTACTTAAAACTACTATTTTTAATTCATTAAAAATAATATAATCAAATATCTTTATATTTACTTTTTAAAAATTCCTTTGTGACCCCAAAGAATCCTAGTAGACATTTGTTTCCTTATTCAAAGCAGGCAATGAAAGACCCAGCTATTTCTATATTACTTTGAAGACAATGTCCCTAACCCTTGCATTGTTAAATCTCTGGTGATGTGGCAGGGCCCTGCATCTTCCCAAGGTTTGTTTCCCACTCTCTGAATTGTAGGCATCTTAATAAGGTTAGCCAACCCTTGGTCATCCTTCTTGATCAGCACAGTGTTATCAATGTAAAGGAACAACTTGATGTTCTATGGGATATTTAGATGGTCCATATCTCTTAGACCTGATTATTAAAGAAAGCAATAGCGTTTATACAGTCCTGGGAAAACTGGTGAATATATATTGGTGTGCATTCCGTGTCAGAGCAAACCACTTTTGATCTGTGATTTGGCTAGAAAAAAATACATTTACCAAATCAATGGCTTCATACCATGTGCCTCAGCCCATTTTAATCTGCTCCAGCAGTGATACTGGCAAAGCATCTTTGATTGAGGTTAATGGTTGGTTGAGCTTATGGTAGTCTGCAGGCATTCTCCAAGATCATCTGGTTTCCGCAGGAAGCAAACTGTTGTTCTAAATAGAAATGTGACAGGGACCATCATTCTTTCATCCATTGGACTCTTTTGGGTGGCACTAATTACCACCATCTGCCAGAGGAATCAATGTTGTTTTTTATTTACTTTCTGGACTGGGGTGTGGGTAGCTAACCAATGTCATAGCCTTTACTTTGACCTTCTCTCCTATGCCGGCTCTTACTCCACAGGTCATGGACTCATTGTAGGAATTATTATAACTGGTAAGTATGTAGAATTCAATTAAACATTTTAAGAATCGAAAAATGACCATAAAGTATCTGCAGATCCTATGGACCCACTTGGAGCTGGGTTTTTGTAAGACTCATTCATTGGCTGCCCTATGTCTCCACTTTAATAAGAGAGCTATGATAGCACATTGGGTTTCTGAGTGTTAGGCTCAATCCTACCCTGTGTCCAGAGGTCCTTGAAATGTTGATATTCTTATTTCCTCAGTGATAGTCACCCAATAAATGGCTGTAGTTCCATTAGGCTGAATAATCATTATGGTATATACTCGTGGTATTCAGGGTCTGTTTGCCTGAGGATCCAGCTACCTTTATTGTCAATGGGTCTGGGTCTAATAATTTCCTTATATCTAGAAACTGAGAAAAATATTATGAAAAATATTATTTTATCAAGGTAATTTTATTCCCCTCCTCTTTCTTTCTCATAATTCTTTCTTTCTAATTTCTTGCAGACGTCATGGTAACTGTGGCCTGTTAGGCTTTGAAAATTAGTTGTCAATGTCTGTTGACAATGGGTGCCATCATCACAGAGATGATGAGTGGTATCTCTTTTCTAGAGGTCATGACTGAGGCCAAGAGGCTGTAATGGGGTGAGCCTGCAGGATAGTAAGAGAATGACAGCACCTCATCAATGTCATAACATTTTGCACATTCTGGTACCAAGTATCTCTATTGCCAGTATATCCTTGATGGAGACTTTGAGCTATTGTGAATCATAGTCTTCTGATGGATCTCCTGGCATCACAAAATATATCTACACTTGCATACCCTCTTCCCTGAGGCTCTAATCCCTTTATACACTGTTTTTTCCATAATCATTCAGGCATTATAACTTGGCTTGGTGTTGGCCATTTCTTTCTTCAGGTTTGTAGAGCAAACCTGACATGTTTTCACACCTCCTAGAATCCTTGTTGGGTGTATAACAGTTTTCTGTTGCTGCTGTAAGAAATAATCACAGGCTTAGTGAGGTTAAAAGCCAAATACAAATGTTACTGGGTTAAAATCAAGGTGTCAGTAAGGATGTTTTCTTTTGGGGGGGCTGTAGGGAAGAATCCGTTTTCTTGGGGTTTTGTTTGTTTGTTTGTTTTGTTTTGTTTTGCTTTTCTCCAGCTTTTTTTTTTTTTTTAATAAGCCAACTGGATTCATTGGTTGCCCCCCTCCAGCAGTACAGTCTCCCTCTGATCCACTTCTATCATTATATCTTCTCTGGCCCTTCTTTGGCCTTCCTCTTCTGTTTTTAAAGACCCTTCTGATTACATTGGGCCCACACAGATAATCCAGAATAATCCTCTATATTTTAAGGGTCACACAGATAATCTTCTGTATTTCAGGGTCCTGGCATAGTAGTATTCATCAAAACTGTGTTACATGAATGAGGATAAGTCATACACAACCTTTAGGATCAAACCAGAGAAACAGATCTGCCATGTTATTCAGAGCACAGAAGTCATCAAAATCTCACAGTGAAGGTGGTTATAAGGGGAAAAAGACAATTATGAAAGAAGAAAGCAAGGAACATCTAGCTGGTCAATTGGAAAAAGTATCCTTTCTGATGATTGCAAACAACTTTGTCCATTACATAGGAGACTTTGTCATTTTTAGTATATTGAATCCAGCTGGGAGGTAGATTAGTATACAAATCTTTAAATACTAAAGCACTGGCATGATGTGATTAATTATCTAGGTGATTTATACCAGTTAAAAGACTAAAATCTAGCATACTTCAGTTTCTTGAGCAGGCACAGCTGTTCTTGAACTTTCACATAGGACCTGGTCACTGCTTGGGCATTCACAAGTATCTGTGGAAAGAATAGCATTAGGTTTCACACACTATTGCATCTTCATGAAGCTCAAGCTGGTATGGCTTTACCAGGGATGTTATTCAGGAGAATAATTTAGATGTAGTCTTAATGTGACTGAGATACTTTTGTGTGCTTTTTCCAGTGTTCATCAGGGTCTGTTGGAAATCTCTAGGCATAGTTAAAAATCTCTAGGCATAGTTAAGAGTCCTGGCCTTGGGATGTTTAGCCAAGTATATGGAGGAGACTGCTCCTAGTAGCCAAAATTCTCTTGGAATCGTACTCCTTTGGGTGAACTTAACAATCTCTGAGCTTCACCCATCTAGCTAGATTTTTTGACATTTTCACCGAGAGTTTATTTTCGGTTTATTGTCATTATGAGGAGAAGTTTGTGTAACTTTATTTTCTGTAGTTTGCATTTTTTATGCTACATAGCTCTTCTTTTCCAAATATAAACTTGCCATGCTATTTAACATGTTTTTAAAGCTATACACATATCATCCATCTCAAATGAGATTCTGACATGACTTCTTAAGAAATGCCTCGATGAGTTGTAACCTACCAGATTGCCAGAGCAGACCCCTGGACTCAAAAACCTATATAATTGGGTCCTGCAAAGAATTATGTGGTCCTTGGCAATTAAAAGGACAAGTATGTTGTAGAAAAATCATGGATTTTAGAACGAGAAAAACCATGGCTCAACTTGCAACATTGCAACTCTCTCAATATGTGAATTTGGCTGTCACTTAAACTCTCAGAGCCCAACTGTCGTTTATAAAATTGGAATCTTGGTAAGTTTCTTATTGACTTCTAAAATAGCCTGTGGATAGAAATAGCTTTGGTGGTGGTAAGAACTGCAGACATGAAGGACTGGCGAAGGGTCATGCTGTCAACCGGCCCTGTCTTGTCCTTTAGTTTGAGCTGTTTATGGCAGACTGTGCCAAGGGACAGTCTCAAAGCGTTCAACATTCCTGCCGGCTTGCAAACACCTTTTCCAGGGAGAAGGGCCTGAAAGTTGTGTGTTTGATATTAGACACAGCTTTGCATTTCTTATCCATGATGGCTATTGACTCAGTTTCCCCATGGCCCATTTGCTAACAGTAGCTTAACTCCCATGGCGTGGATGCATAAGCAATTCACTTCTGTGAATGGTAATTCTCAATCATACAAAGTAAGATGATTAAGTTCCTAAACTCATCCTAGAAAAAGTGATATACATCTCATTGCTGAACGTCATTATGGTCACCTTCAAAGTACATCTGGGGACTGTAATGATATTCAGCAATGAAGTATGTAGCACTTTTTCTAGGATGAGTTTGCAAATTAATTGCCTGATTTTCATATTTACTATTATAGACAAGTCATCCCACAAAGATCTTATCTTTACAAGTTTACTTGTTACTCCCTTCTTGAAAAATAATCATATATAACTTTAAGAAGAATAGCAATCTGGGTGGTCCTGTGGCTCAAAGAGTAAGGCGTAGGCCCCTTATGTTGGACGTGGTGAGTTCAAACCCAGTCCAGACCAAAAACTGCAACCAAAAAAAAAAAAAAAGAAGAAGAAGAAGAATAGCAATCAAAGATCAAGAGACCAGAGGAGGAAATAGCTAAAAAATCTAAGGTGATTATATTTTAGGATTGGACATAGATTTAGTTCTCTCCTTCCTCCTTTCTCTCCCTCTCTTCCCCTCCTACCCTCCCGCTGTCCTCCCTTCCTTTCTCTATGTATTTATTCACTCACAGAATCAATCAGCCAAGTAATTTTGAGAAATTTTTCTGCATCTCATATTATTCAGGAAATAAAGACTAGGTTATCGAGAAAATGCCTGTGCATCAGGAACTTGGGATATAATGGGAGAAGCTGTCCCGAAATGAGCTAATCACAGCACCTCATGAGAACTGCTATGATATAGGTGAGCTTGAGAATCCAGCAGGCTGGGAGATAAAGAAGGACTTTTTAGAATAGATTGCAGCCAAATTGCATCCAGGAGGATTAGAGTTTGTGAGGCACAAAGAAATATTTTGAGGTAGAGGTATCAAAAGGCCCACAGGTACAAGAGGATGATACAAGCAGCTACTATTTAAAGTTAAACACAATTGGCTGTAATACGTACTATGTCTGAGTCTACAAAAATTCTTAAATAATCAAAAAATATGTTTTTCCTGTCATTAAATTCTAAAAAATGTTTTTCCCTTAGGAATTACAGAGCCTACAGTGACATGATAAACAGTGTTCTCAGGATCAGTTCTGTCACAGACACTGATGCAGGCTTTGCCTGGTTACACTACATCTTATAGTCTCCTACAGAGCATGTACTCAGCATGGAAGTGTGTGGTACAAGACGCCAGAGAACAGATAAGCTTAAGGAAGGGAGATAGTTTCATGGGGGGTTGGGATTATCTAGGAAGCCTCCCAGGAATGATGCTTCCAGATTCCAGCCTTGATTAATTTTCTAAAATTAAAATATATCCCAAAGGAGATTTATATGCCTCTTGCTGCTGAGTTTGCTGATAGCTGTGCCTCAGCCTCAAGTTTTGGGGAGTTCATGCTGTAAAGCTACCCATGAGAGGTTAGTCTGGACTGGCCAGAGTCCGTGCAGGGGCCTTTAGAGTGAATTCCTTTTCTTATTATCAGCTCATGGAGTTAAACAGAACTTTGTTCTCTTGGGCCCTTTTTCCTTCTAAATGCCAAGTCTAACACACTGACCTGCTTTCACTAAGACTCACAGTTCACCTTGTCAGTATAATACCACTTGGAGAACATAGTCTCTTCCTTTTGAAGCATATTTTCTGACCCATGCTAAAGAAAAACAAACCTTCATATACTTATAGACTAAGAGTCACAAAGGACCAACTGTTTGAATCCCCCTAACATTTATATATTAAAATTCTAACCTCTAGGTGATAGTTTTAGGAGGTGGGGTACCTTCAAAAGGTGATTAGGTCATATGAGCAGAGGCCTCATAAACGGGATTAGTACCCTTATGAAAGGGACCCTGGCTCCCTAAGCCACATGAGGGTACAATGATGATGTACGAGGAATCAGACCCTCAGCAGATATGGAATCTGCTACTGCCTTGCTCTAGGACTTCGCAACCTCCAGAACTGTGAACAATAAATTTCTATTGCTTCATTGTTCTAATTTCAGATGAATATATGGGTAAAAATGATTAGGTTGCATTGTTTTCATTTGTTACAAGTTGTAGTTTGTCCTTTCATCCAGGAGGTGTGCCAAATACCACTATATTACACCTGTTAGGTGAGAGCTTACCAGGCCCCCTTACCCCTCCCATTTCTGTTGCTTGATAAGCCATCCAATTTGTTAGCTGAATAGACTAAGACAAGGGTTGAAAACATAGGAATGAAGTAAAATGCTCTTGGTCTGAAGCATCTCTTTGAAGTTGAATGATGGTAGGCAAGTTACTCAGCTTCTCTGTGTTCTAGTCTTTCAATTTGGGGGTAATATTCTTATGCCTCTTGTGATGCTTACATGGGATGGTAAACACAAGAGCTTCAAAAACAGTTTCTTCTTATTACAAGATGGCTGGTTTTAGTCTATCCTATTTTGTTTCCTACAAACCCTAGGACACTCTGGGATAGACAGTTGCTTTGAGTATTAGAAAAGTATTAGTTGCTAAGAGGATAGAAAAAGAAAGAGTGACAATGAACTTTCTGCACAGAATCCACAATCTCCCTGGGAGGCCTTTGTAAGGGTGTCCTTATGTTCCACATACCCAGCAGGCCCCATGAGCAGAAGTGGCAAAGTGCAAAAGGTATGCTGGCCTGGCTGGGGCCAGGGCCAGGGCTGGAAGTGACCTCAGGTGTCCTCATGCATAGAAGTTGAATCACTCAGGAGAGATCCTATGGAAACTAGGATGAGATGCCAGGAGGTGTTGCAATATTATTTTAGAGGATTCATCTGCTTAGTATTACGCTTCCCCTTATTTAACCCTCAGAGGTTTTGGATTCTGTCTGGTGTGAAATTTTTTTTCTGTTTAGAAGGAGTTCCGCTCATTACTTTAGCAGACTGCACATGGGGAGAAGTTGTTTATCCTGCTAAGTGAGTCATCAATATCCTGCTGTATACTAAGCCCTGGAATGGCAGACTTGGAAGGGATCTCAGGACTCATCCTGCTCAGCCCCCTCATTTTACTGATGGGCAAATGGAGGCCCAAAGAAAAAAAGGGCTCACACACCATCACATCACAGTGGAGTTGGCCCCAAAATACAAGTCTCCTGATTCCAAGTCTTGTGTATATTCTAGAAAATGCAGCAGATGCCTACAAAATTTTGGAGGGAAGAGGGACAAAGGGAAAAATACTAGACACCATACACATTGTGTTCCAAGTTAACCTCTCAGCAGCTCTGAAAGTAGTTCATATTTAAGAAGGTAAAAGAAGCATTTAAAGAGACTCTCATAGAAAGTAGCCCCACTGTTCATTCTTCATACAAAAGATTTGCACACTTACACTCAACTGCTGCTGAATATGAAAGAGAAGAAAACAGGTACTAGATATGATCCTTTCCCTCACTGAGTTTGCAATCGACTGAACTTTAGAATCAATACTGAACAGGTGGTTTTAAAATTGGTTAATTGAAGTACCAGATTACCACAGAGAAACCCCAAGGTCTACTGTGGGACTGCAAAGGTGATTAAGGTGGTCTCTGTATTTCTCTTCCCACTGGTTCCCCATCTACTGTGGAAGTGCCATCCTGTCTCTTTCTGTGCTGGGACTTCATGTAAGGTTTTATTTGAAGACAGCATTCCATTGGTAATCCACTAAGGTGATTCATGGTGCTTCTTGGGTATTGCTCAGAAAATCTTTGCTGTAGGCACAAAATGTCAACTCAAAGTATCTCTACAACAACAACAGAACAAATCGAATTTATTGGAAATCTGTGGATACAAGTTTTAGGCGCAGCCAGGTTGGGAAGCTCCAACTTTGACAGAACTGTCTCCCTCTGTTTGGCTTCAAATGAGTCTAGGTGCAAGAACTGAAAGGAGAATGTCAGGATTTGCTCTCTTCCTTTCTCTTTCCCTTGCCACTCTGCTTATTTCTGCTTGGCTCCATCAGAGTTTACCCCGAATAGCAGATGATATGGCTGCTGCAGCCCAACTTATAACCTTCCAGCAGGAAGAAGCATTCTTCTATGCTGTATCTATACCACAGTCCCAGGGAAGAATGTGATTGGTTCTGCCTGGGTCCCTTAATTACCTCTGTATCTATACCGCAGTCCCAGGGAAGAACGTGATTGGTTCTGCCTGGGTCCCTTATTTACCTCTGTATCTATACAGCAATCCCAGGGAAGAATGTGATTGGTTCTGCCTGGGTCCCTTACTTACCTCTGAATAATTCACTGGAGGCAAGGGTAGAGGGACACTCTTATTGGACAGCCTGTGCTCAGGTGCCAGGCCTTGTGGTAGGGACAGGGACTGTGAATGACAGTCCCACCCACCCCCCGATCAGAGAGAGTGGTAGAATAGCCTTACAGAAAGACAGGATGAAAACGTGTATGCAGGTGGGAAGACCAAGAAGCCTATTATATTTTTCTTTGTCTTTAAGATTATATAGATATATTTCCTGATAACCTTTGATTGATCTTATTCTACTTATTGTGGGCTTTCATTAATATTAGCATATTGAAAAGATGAATTTAGGCAGGTTTGATTATGGGAAAGATGAAATCTCAAACCCCTGATCTCCACGTGCGTATAAAAGTTAGAAATGGGGCAACCGTTGCACTGCCCTAAATGTCCCCTCTGGAAGAGACATGAACACTGAGAACACAACCTTAGCCTTGGGTTTCTGGTACTCTGGGCAAAAAAAACCTAGTTGCCAAGGGGTAACAAGCATTTTTCTAATACTGAAATCTGCTTTGGTTTGTCACTTTTGTTTATGAGGCATTCATATATTTTCTTTTTCTGAACTAGTAGGTATCCAATCTCTGCTAATATAGGTGACTATATTAGTGCTTTCATCAGCCTTTTGTAAAAAATATAAACATCCATAATCTATTTTTTTTTTTTTTTTACACAGAGTCTCACTTTGCAGCCCTCTGCACAGTGCTCAGCTCATGGCAACCTCAAACTCTTGGCCTCAAGTGATCCCTTTGCCTCAGCCTCCCAAGTAGCTGTGACTACAGGCACCTGCCACAATGCCTGGCTATTTTTAGAGATAAGGTCTTGCTCTGGCTCAGGCTGGTCTTGAACCTGTGAGCTCAGGCAATCCACCTGACTCGGCCTCCTAGAGTGCTAGGATTATAGGCATGAGCCACCTCACCTGGCCTACCTTGCCTGATCTTATCTCTCATCATACCCTCAATAAGAAGATAAGAACAGTGGAACTCCTTGTCAGAAAGGTCAATTTAATTGAGGAAGTCACTGCAAAGCCGTCACCTCTAGAAAATTTCGAATCTCAGTGCGTTACTACCGCACTGCCCGTCAATGGACAGAAAGTGTGAATACAGCACAATCTCTCTGCCTTCCATGTAAGGGGATGCATGAAAATTCTTTGAAAAGGCAAAAAGAGCCTGATACACCTAAAAATTAATGATCCTGGGACCCAGGCCTTGTTTTCTGTGGCTCTGTCAAAAATACAACCTTATCTGGGCTTTGCCTTCAAAGTCAGTAAAATACAAGTCCTGGTTTTCATGATACGAGGATTCCCTCTGTTTTTTAAATGTCCACATGTAGATCATATTCTAATAATATAGATTCTGGAAAACTGTGTCTATTTTACTAAGTTACGGTATTGGTTTCCACATGTAGATTTTGGAAATCAGTTTGAATCTCTAATACAATCTCCTATTTCCAAAAAATACTCTCTTTTTTCTGTTTTTCTTAGTAAAACTTACCCTTTGCTGAGGAACATTTTGTATATCCCTCACTTCTAAGTTTCCTCTTTATGAATAACCACCTTTGTCTATATACAAAAAATAAGGAAACATTGGAAGTTTCCTGAAAGCTCTTTTCCTCTGTAGCTTTCCTTTATGACATACGCTTGTCTGTCTGTCTCACTCACCTTGTAAGAGTGCACCCCAAAGTCAAAGTTCACTTTCCCGGCCTCCAGAGAAGGGGCCAAGGCCCTACATAAAAAGACAACGATCTTCCAACCGTGTGAGGGTGCGTGTTGTTAGTGGGGAATCAAGGCTTTATCTAAGAAAGCTGAGATTCTTCTCCTGGTTCTGCTAATAAGCTAGCCAAATATCTAAGAATTGATATCAGTAGACCATCTCGGAGCATACAACGCCCTTCCATGCTGATTATTTCATATGACCTTCATGATTCGTCCTGCAAATAAGCAGTATTTGTCATGTTTCTCAGATGAGACCCAGATGGGTCAACCGAAGTGCCAAGACAGCTCGTGAGGAATGGGGAGCGTTGCTAGAGTCCTGCTCTCACCAACCTGATGCAGGAGCAGCCCTGGACAGCCCCGGGACCCAGTAGCCCCATAGGTAAAGCAGGGACCCTAACCCTAGCCTACCTCATTCACAGGTATTATCACAGAACAGTGTGTTCTGAGAAAACACAAATGCCACTCATTTATTATTGACGACAATCCAAGCCTCTTTCAATAGCTCAGAAACACGGTCAAATATCAAAGAGCTGAATTTAGCAGCTCCCAAAGTCAAAACAAACCAAGCGCCACATAATCTCTGCCTTCTCCTGGGAACAAGGTAGCAGTATTCAGCCTGGAGCCTTCCTAGGACTCTCTCCAGTGGGACCCGAGACGGGAGAAATGAACTTTACATTTGCAATTTTGGTGTGGGTTGAGATTCCATTTGCAGAAAGAAGTTACTTTCATGGAGGAGAAACATTTTTGTGGACACAGAGCTGGAGACACAACAGGGGGAAAAAATCATAGATTTGAAACACTTACAAAAATAACAAATGAATAATTTACACTTTTCCTGGGTTTACTGAAAAACATTGGAACATGTTCTTACTCAATGCAACTCTTGAGTTCTCTTCCTGCAGCTATTCCTCACTTAGTCATCTCCATTTTTTTAAGACATTTATTTGGAGTCTGCTGCTCCTGCCTTTGTAGAGAAAGCCAGCAGGCAATGTGTGCGTCCCAGCACCGCCTCCAGGCTCCTGCCAGCCCAGGCTGCAGCCTGCAGAGGCTGTGTCTTCTTGTCTCTCCTGCCCTCTGTCCCTGGCCCACCAAGGGAAGTTTTTGACGCTCTAGAGCCTCAGATCACCATTCATTCACCTTGAATCCTCCCCGCCCTTAAACAATTCCCAGGTCTCCTTCCTAGGACCCAGACTGCCCCTCACCTTGCATTTGTTGATTCTTTTAGTTCATACAGAGTTGCCAGATTGAGCAAATAAAAATAGGAGATTCCCAGTTAAATGTGAATTTCAGGTAAATGAGTACATCCCACGTATACTTACGGTCCTGCCCTTGGAAGAGAAGCAGGGCAGGAAGGAGGCTTTTCATTTTGCAGAGCAAAGAACTGAGAAGCACGAGAATGGAAGAAACGGCCCGGGATCACACAGCCAGGAAGGGAAATCTGAACCCCGCGTGGCTGACCTCAAAGCCCGTGCTTTTCCGTGGCAATGCGCTTCCTTTAGTAAAATATAACAGCGTATCCACAGTCCTCGACAGTTTTCAAAACACTTTCAGATGCATGATGTTAATTAAGCTTCTCGGAGGTAGGTGCCGGGATGCCTTTGTGCTGACTTTCCCCCCTTTTCTGACACTTAGCAGCTCGGATTTTAGGATGCGTTTTATTGTCAATAGTGTCTCAGTCTACCCGGCAGCATTCTTTTTTCCGTTTTTGGTACTGCAAAAAATAATAGCATCTTGGATTCAATTAAATGCAACATTATTATGTACTTTCTACAGCTGAGGAAACAAGCTCAGAGGAGGCTGGTCTGTAGCCTGAGGTGACAGACACTGTAATTAAACCTGCGTCTTTCTGACCTTCTGGGATCCTTATGTTGGAAGAAAATTATGTAGACTTCCTCCCCTAGGCAGTGAGTAGGGCTAGTTAGTGGGTTTGGTGAACTGTGTCAGTTGTCAAACTCTGCTTCTAGCAGAAGGGTGGCCGTGCGTCCCCCACCCCACCTAACCTTTCCTAAGTTTGTACAGGAGCTTAAAAAATGTGGAGACCGGGCAGATGAAAAGAAGAGTGTGGCAAGGGAGGGCTTCCCCACATCCTCTCTGTCTTCAGGGAACCAGACAGAGAAACCCTACAGCTGGGTGCAGCGTCATACGAATGAGAGAGTTGCAGAAATGGGAGGTAGAAGCCCACCTCGGTCACGTCCCCTGAGGCCTGTCCTTGCCAGCTGGAGAGCACTCCTGCCAAGATGCTTGCTGCCTGCTCTAAGCCTGGGCCCGCCTGGCTGCCTAGTGACTCGGGAAGTGCTGCCACCTCCACCGCCCCTCAGAGGCTGGGTCTACAATCCAGACCGCGCAGGAGGCCATCAGTTTTGCTGTGGAGCCCACATTTCCCAGCATGTATTCACAGAAGCGCATTCCAAGTGCTGGATTCTTGGGCTCCAAACAACCATCAAGAGAGAATCTTCATTAGAAAAAAAGAAACAGATTTTGCACGACAAAGAAAAATGAGGCGCTGATCACAAGCAGTCAGGTCTGAGACTGAATTGATTTCCACTTCCAGAACCTAAGGGCAAGGGGTACCTGACAGAAGGATGATCATTTGAAAGAGGTGATTTGCAGGTTTAGAATTCAAGGCCTTCAACACGATCTTTCCTTTAAAGAGAAAGAGATGCCCTCGGATCCAGAGCACATGTGCCTGTCGCCATCTACATGGGTAACAGTTGGATGCCTTAGACTTCACTAAGTTCTCAGTAATAAATCATGTCATTGAGCTGCGCATCATGCCTGTGGGGTCACAGTTAATGTTCTCAGTTTAGAGAGAAAGAAATGGAGACTCAAAGACCTCAGTAACCTTGTCCAAGTTGACAGCCTATTAATGGGTGGTTTGGGAGCCGCCTCTGACTCTGCGGGCTGTTCCTTTCACCCCTCTTACCAGCAGCCCCCGGCATCTCAGGAAATAGGAGCAGAGATCAAGTTTGGCTGAATGAATTTGGGAGAGAGTTGGGGGTGTGTTAGGTAGAACAAAGTGAGACGGGTAGTTTCTAGAAAGGGTTTAAGAGTTTGTAGTATGTACTGAAGGTACTGATCTGATGCGGTCTTCAGCATGAATGTAAACAGGAAGGAGGGCAGCTGCCATCAGGAAAACACAAGAACTCTAAGAAGATAAAGGCGTAGACTGGGGAGGAGGTCTCGTAATCAAAGGCCGAGAATTCTGATGCAGGTTTTTGTTTTTTAAATAATTTCGTACTCCTCCCATCAAGCCAACTTTGCTCAAAAGGGTGTGATGGAAAGGAAAGAATCTTTTGAACCAGACACAGTTGGGTCCAAGCTACGTGTTTGTTGCTGGTTGGCCGTAGGCAAGTCATACAAACTTCCTGAGTCTCAGTGTCCTCACCTGTGAAACACCGGTCCTACTGCCCCTCTAACAAGGTTCCCTATGATGCTTTGCATAAAACTGATAAGTTTACACTTTCCTTGGGCTTCCTGGATCTCACATTGGCTTGGGGATAGCCTCATGCACCATAGTGGATTTTCATTTTTGCTTCTGTCTCCTCTGGAGACTCCTGGCTCCTTGAAGATCTCACGTCACCGCATCTCCAGCCCCGGCATCAATATCTGGCAAAGATGGGACACCTAGAGTCTCTCTCCAAAGAGGGATGCTAGGAGAGGAGGAAGCAGGGAAGATGGGCCAGGAGGAATTTGGTTTAGCAAACTGCAGAAATCCAGAGTCTATTTCTCTTTACTCTGAAACCTGCAGCTTCTCCTTCCAATTCTGAAGGTCCTCATCATAACCCCCGCCTCTAATGCACATCCAGGTGGCATCTCAAGGAAGTAGTTTTAGGATAAAAAAAGAAACATCTGTTCACAGGGCTTAATAAGCTATCGCAATTAAACAGTTGGCATTGTTGACAAAGGTCTCTCACATCCAGTGTCCTCTATTTTGAGTCTAGGAAGGAGACAGATAGTACTCTCTTCATTGTACCGATGAGGAAACTGAGTCTCAGAGAGGTAACCGCACACATCACACAGTTACTAGGGACCAAGCCGGAACCTGGGGCCAATCTGTCTGACTCCTTCTCTCTTTGCCTCCCTTAGTCTCATCGCTCAGAGATAATGCAAAGTCAATCAGGCTAAAAATAATGACAGGAGGAAAGTTCCATCATATCTCAGATGGGAGCCAGCGCTCCTGGAGTCTGAGTCGGGAGGACTCACAGCCTACACTTCCTGCTCACTCATTGCACAGGCCTTCCAGTCCATTGCAGGAGAGTGGGTCCTGCAGAACTGAAATGGGAGCTGAATCATGGCAAGCCTGACGGTTTGATCAGAGGAGAATGGTGTGGGTGGTCACGTCCCAGACAGAAGATGCTGGGCCAGATGGAGACGCGCCTGTGCGCTTGGATCTGTATCCCCCGGAGCTGCTCTCTTTGGACCGGATAGACTGCTGAGCTGGCTGCAGCCACAGAGCCACGTGCAGGTCATGGAGTCCCCAAGGAGGGTCAAGTCTGAGAGTACCCACAGGCCATAGCCAGACAGGACGAGAGGCTGGGGCACTCCAAAGTGCAGATACAACCTAGTTTTCAGGAAGGAAATTTGGGCAGTAACAACAGTGTGGCAAAGATGCTATTTATACAACACCCATCTGGTGCGTGTTCTGGGTGCTTCCCTTCAGACACAAAACTCAAAGACAGCAGGTTTGCAAGCTGAAGTGAAGGACTCTCTCTGCCAGTGCTGAATGGCCCGTGAAAGTGTCCTGTCCAAAATCATCCTACTTAAATGGAGCACAAAGTGAGGGTGGCTGTCCTTTCCTGCTCTGTAATGATCATTATAATCGCCGGGACAGCTGCAGTTAACTATTCTGCACTCTGTGTGAGCATCTCGAATCTTTATGCCCTCATGCTAAGTAGGTGTCTTCATCTCATGGTGTATGCAGGGAGATGGGGCTTCACAAAGATTAATGAACTTACCCAAAGTCCACTGACTTGGGTGACCCCAGGGCCATAAGACCAGCGAGCCTACCGCCTGTGTCTCTGCTGGGGTTGCAGCTAGACTTGGCATGAGGTCTGTGACTGCAAAGCCCAGCTGTACACCATCTTGCTTCTCCCTTCTCTTCCCTCCCCTGAAATTCATCTCCAGAGGGAGGCCAGGTGACTGCTGCTCCCACCGGCCCTGCACTGAGATTTTATGCAGCTTCAGTCCACTGGAATTTGTAGGCAAATGTTACCCTTTTGTCTTTGGCAACCCCAACTGCACATTGCACATTCACAGAGCCTGGCTGAGACACAGAGAATCGGGAACTTCTCCTGCCACCTCCAGCTTCCTCCGCTCTTTCCCTGCCTGCCCTGTTCTGCCTGGTGAGCACAGCACCCGGTGCCAGCAGTGTCTGCAGGACGCACGCCTGGCTCCTGTGTGCTCCTTCTGGAGCCCTGTGGGAGCCTCATCAGTGTCTGAGGATGATCTGGGAAGCCGCTTGTCTAAGTTAGCCCTCCATGCTGCGTAGAGGGGAAGGAAAGAGACAGGAAAACGCCCCGGAAGCCCTTCCAGTGCACTTACCAACATGAATAAACAGGGAAACTTACAGATTCATAAATCAAGGTTAGAAAAAGTCTCAGGAGAGCAGCATTAAGTGCTTACAGGTGACTTCAGTTGGATAAGAAAGAAAGGAGCCCGTCCGGGTGGGAGGCGGGAGGGAGCGAAGGAGCCGGCGTTCCCTGAGTTGTCTGCGTCTCCTGCAATGGTGGGCGCTCGAAGAGCAGAATGAGAGACAGACTTTGTTTGCAGTTTAGATTTGTCACTAAATGATGTGTGACTTTTGGCAAGTTATTTCCCTCTCTGGGCTTTGTTTTACTTTCTAAAAAGCGTTGGGGTAGATAATCTCTAAACTCCCATCCGGGCTGATGCTTCCCGAGATCCAGTCTTTATAGAGCGGGGCTTCCCTCTGCAGCAGCTCGGGGGAACCACGGCAGACCCAACACCTCGGGATCTGAATGCAGAGGCAGCTGGAGCTCCAGCCTGAGTGTTTGCTCTGAGCTCAGTGCTGCTGCTGGGGGGGGGGGGGACACACGCCTCTTGTCTTTTCAAGGGAGGTGCCCTTCTTTCTTCTTATGGAGGACAAGGAGCGAGGGAAGTGTTGATGGCCACCAAACTGAGAAGGCCACCACAGGTCACTGGCAGATCTGAGCCATCAGCAAGGACAAAGGGGTCTGAGCCCGTGAGTGAAGATTAGGCAGAAGACGAGGCAGAAAGCAAGAAAGAGGAGACACGAGGTGTGGGCCAGCAGAGGCCAGCGGCCAAGCTGTGTCTGCAGGGAAGGTCTTCAGCCAATTCTCAGTAAGAGCAGCATGTTCCATTTAGGGTGACAGATATCATTTAGCACAGGAAAGTGGACTGGGATAGTAATTCCTGTGCAGAGACCTGAATTCTAGACTTGGTTTTGCCCTGACACGTGCCTCCCCTCTCCCTGCTGCTCCCCACACCGAGGGGGAAGCTCAGCTTTTTCAATGATGCTCGGCCACAGTAGCCTTGTATCTTGCTTATTTGCTGTGGTGCCCTACAAAAAACCCAGAACCATGCAACGTGCCCGGCTCCCTGTGCCGCGACGATGTGCGTGCCTCTCGGCTTTCTCTGACTGCAGAGGGTGTTCGCTTAGTGCTGGCCACTCTCCCTAGGGCCTCCACTGTCATGGGGACCCAGGTGCTCTGCCGAGCCAGCTGGGCCCTCCTGGACACTCCTTGACCCTTGCCTGCCACATCTGAGTTTACATGACCACGATCTGGGGGATTCCTCTTGAGGGTGTTGCCAGGGTGGTTTCTACCTCAGCTGGGAACCGAGATAGGTGTTCTCTGAGGTTCCTTAATTCTGAGATGGAAAGACTCAAATCATTTCCAGACTCAGAAGGAAGAGACAGAAGAAAGAGAGCAGGTCATGGCTTCCAGGATACTTTTAAAACATGCTCTTTCCTCCCCTCTCCTCTTTTCCCTTCCCTTCTCTTTCCTTCCTTTCCTTTTTTGTAAAACTGGGCAATGTTTTGTGCAGAACATTCTAGTTGTGAAGCTTCAGAAAGCAAGCAAGAAGATACCCAAGGGAAAGAAGGGAAGAAGGAAGGAAGAAGAGGGGGGGGATAAGAAGTTTAAAGGAAGAAGGAAACCAAAGACAGAAAGCAGGAACCAAAAGGAAGGCAGCAGGGACAGGACCTTACAGCAAAGGGGAAAGGGAGGCTGGAAAGAACAGAAGGAAAGAGGAGATGAAGAGAAAAGGAAGGAAGAAGAAAAGAGAGTGAAGAAAGGAAATGAGATAAATGTGCCACTTGAGGACGGGTTTCCAGGCAGCCGCAGCCCTGCCGCCCCCAGCAATGCGATGACTTCCTCTGAGGAGGAACTTCTGCAGCCGTGGGGCTGATCAGGCTGTCCTGGCTGGCTTTCAGCACAGTCACTGCTGCTTCTAAAGGATGCTGGAAGTGGAATAATTAACACTTGTTCCCTTGCCAGGGCTGTACCAGGAAAAACAGGCAGTGGGAGTTCACTGTCTGATGGCTCACTGAACTCTTGTGCTGCCGGGGGCTTGTCTGTGCGGTTGAACTTCTGAGCAGAGTGGGGACAGCTTGGAAGGAGGGTGCTGGGAGTGGGCACTCTGAGCCCAGACTTCACATCTCCGTGAGAAGCCCAAAGAGATGAAGCAAAGCAATGAAGTGACAAAGAGAGACAGTTTTTAGAAGGAAGAGAGCAAAGCTCTCTGCAATTTTTTTCAGAACCATCTTGATCAGTTTTGTTGAAATTACTTTGGTGAACCTCTTTTTAAAATATAAGTTTATTTTGGCATCACACGAACCTGGATGCAAATTTCACTTGGTCACTTTATCCTGAGCAAGGCCCTGAACGTTTCAGAGCCTGGGTCTTCTTACCTGCGTGACAGAGAACATGACTAGTTCTACAGAAGTGTCAGGATGAGGGACTCCGGTTTTCTAGGCTAAACCTTTTTTGTTTCCAGAGAGGCCAGTTGCTTCTTTGTGTGCTACTTGGCACCCAATCCGCAGAAGCCCAGCAAAGGTGGAGTCTTAAGCCCGTTAAGCATCTGATTCCACATCTTTCTCCATATTGCCATTCAGTGGGGTGCACCAACACACACACAAGACTAAAAAGTGATCGCTTATTTTGAAAAGGAAACACAAAAAGGCTTTATGCAGAGACTCCATGATGTTTGTCCCTTTGCCAAGAAGTCAGTATCATCTCTGTATCATTTATTTTCTGCTGTCCCCTGATGTGAAGCTCTGATGTTAGCCTGGCTCAGCTCACTCTTCCCATGTGGCTGGAAGCTTCTCTCTCACCTGACACTTTAGGCTCCGCCACTTCCAGCTTTCTGTGAGTACTTTCCCCGCCAGGTTGAACCCCTAGGAATGGTTTTCTTCATCTGTAGGTTTTATACTCTTCTAGTGCAATTTTTGTTCTCTCTCCTGAAACTTGGAAAAGTATTTTTGAATTCTTCTATTTTCTGCCTTTTCTTACTAATTTTTCTAAGGAGAATCAGCTGTTCATGCCATCTGGTCATAGAACTCTCAAGAATTAGAGAAGAGTTTTTAGTGATAAGACATTTCATCATTATTTTCTGCAGTGGGCAGGACATCAGGAGATTTACAGAACTCTCATGCTTCATCCCGCTGGGGTAAGCCGTGGTTTAACATCAGGCAGTTGTTTAAAGGTAGTTTCGTATGACCATCCACACATGTGTAGACACAATCACACACGTACATGTGGGCAAAGAATATACAATAGATTAGGAACAAGAAAGGTGAGGCCTCTAAGTCCACTTCTGTCACTAACTTGCAATGTGACTTTAGAATAACTGTGTGATCCTATAAAGCACGTCATATATTCCAATTTTGTAGATGAGAACACCAAGGAGCGGAATTGTTACCTTTTGCTCTCCATACTGCATTTTTATAGTGTAGACCAGAAAGTATTCAAATTTGGCTTTCCTAGTTTCCAAACCAGGTGTTCAGGCCTAGATTTGAAGGAAGGAATATTCCCACGGCAGTGCCTTTAACTCGATCCCTACACTGTTTCACCTCCTCTGGGCTGCATTCCCCAGTCCCTGTGGTGAATACTTGCTCCTAAACAGAGAGAGGTCTGGTGTGGGGAGCGTGTTCACGCTGCAAGGGCCGCTCACCTCCAAGTGTACTTCTACTTCCGTACATGTTACTTAATCCAGTCCATTTAGGGCCAGCCCTGTGTTACACTATTTAAACTCTTGAATAAAAAAGTAAAAAGACAACATTTCTTCACATGATGATATCCACTATAGTGGGAGTTTGGGTGAAAACAAAACATAAACAAATCACCAACAAAGTAAATTCAAGAAAATAAACGGGCAGATGTGATTCACAATAATACTGGGGGGAGGGAAATGATCTGAGACAGCCTGTCCACGAAAAATCTCACTAACAGATAGCAACTAAGCTGGGAGTTGGAGGGTGTGAAGCTGCAGCCATGAGAAGAGTCTGGAAAGGCTGGTCCAGGAGGTGGGGATGGAGAGAGCAGAGGCCCTGAGATGCAATGAACTTCATCCATCTCTTCAGAACGAAAGTGTCCAGTGTCGCCTGACCTTCACGAACATGGGAGAGAGAGGTGCGAGTGAAGCTTGTAGAGGTCATGGGACCTTGTAGGCAGAGAGAATAGGGAAGGGTTTGGGCTTTATTTTGAGTGTTAAGGGATAATAGAAGGTTGTTAAGCCTGGGAAGTGAATGACCTGAGTTTTGCTTTTGAGATAGCACTTTAAAGTGGAAGGATAGTTTGGGAGGTCACTGTGGCAGAACAGGTGAGAGAGGCTGATAGCTCAGCTGGGGGAGTGGCAGTGAGACTGGAGATTTAGAAGGCTGCAGGGTGTCACTCAGACACATCTGATGAAGCTTTCAGGTGGACTGGATGTGGGGCATGGCCTGTCTTTCTTCTAACAATTGCAATGAACAAGTTTACAAAAATCAAGTTAGATGGAAGGAGTAAGTTCTAGTATTTGATAGGAAAACGAACTGCAAGAGAAGGATTGTAAAGTTCCCAACAGAAAGAAATGATAAATGTTTGAGGAGTTGGATGTCTTAATTACCTTGATTAAGTCACATATAAATAAGTAAATTTAAAAAGACAAAATGCAAAATAAAATCACCAGAGAACAAATAAATAACGAAAAGGTGGGAGAAGAAGGAGAACGGTAGAAGTCTGCAGAGGAGACCACCAGGGAGCAGACCTGCGGGTGCTACAGAGGAACTGAGCTCGCTCCTGATTCTGCCCTGCACAGAAGCCCATGCTCCAGCGCTGGCTTTTGAGAAATGAAAGGCTTTATTGCAAAGCAGGCTGGCAAGAAGACAGGAGTTGGGCTCAAATCCGTCTCTTTATTTGGGGCTTGGGGAAACCTTGAAAAGGTGGCTGGGAAGAGGAAGTGGGCAATATGTGATAATGAGAAGAGAATGCAAAGCTTGGGAAGAAAGAATTGATCTTCCAGTGAGATTTTAGAGCAAATTTCTGGAGGAGGGGCCAAGGGGAAAACTGTAGCCCAGAGCAAAGCTTTTCTTTCTGTCCTTCCTCCCTTCCCTTCCTTTCCCTTTCTTTCTTTCTTCCTTTCTTTTTTTCCTTTCCTTAACTCCCTTCCTTTCTTCCTTCCTTCCTTCCTTCCTCCCTCCCTCCTTCCCTCCCTGCCTTCCTCCCTTCCTCTTTTCCTTTCTTCCTTTCCCTCCCTCCCTTTCTTCCTTCCTTTCTTTTTCTCCTTCCTTCCTTCCTTCCTTCCTTCCTTCCTTCCTTCCTTCCTTCCTTCCTCCCTCCCTCCCTCCCTCCTTCCCTCCCTGCCTTCCTCCCTTCCTCTTTTCCTTTCTTCCTTTCCCTCCCTCCCTCCCTCCCTTTCTT
>NW_003852417.1:5151042-5205784 GCF_000181295.1 Otolemur garnettii
TCCTTCCTTCCTTCTCCTTCCTTCCTTCCTTCCTTCCTTCCTTCCTTCCTTCCTTCCTTCCCCTTCCTTCCCCTTCCTTCCTTCCCGTCCCTCCCTCCCTCCCTCCTTCCCTTCCTTTCTTCCTTCTCCTTCCTTCCTTCCTTCCTTCCTTCCTGGCCTCCCTCCCTTCCTTCCTTCTTTCTTTCTTTTTTGATTTCTCAGCTCTTTTCCTCTCCCCTATCTCCCTCCCCCTCTCTTACATCCATTGCCATCAAACTGTATTATTTGAAGGGTTTGCTCAGAGCCAGGTGTTAGACAGAAAGCACACTGATTGAATAAAATTGCACTGAAGTCTCCATATCCTTCGTGGGGTTTTTGTAGGAGCCTAAGTAAACCCAACTGACATTCTAATAAGTAAAGGGTTCTTCAGACTGCTGAAAACTCTGGGGGTGGTAGAGTGATTCTGAGTGATTCATGACCAGAGACTATCTAGAGACCCAGCTGAAAATCACCCTCCAGGGACACAACTTTGCTCAACCACCTCTGAGCCTGTGCCCATCCCTTTCAAAGCTGCTTCTGAGATTCCCTAATTATAAAATGTGAGTGTCTTTCACACTGGAAGAATCCCACCCAATGTGCATTTTATCAAGTCTTCTAGATGTTTTTGGCATTCCTGAGGGATGAGGGTGGGAGGTGGGGGGGTGTCCCAAAGCAAGACAGGGAGGCTGAACATGAAAAACAGGAGGATTCAATTAGGAAAAGAGCCTCTGGATCACCCCCCAGGGACCGTACTGCCTCATTCCTTCAGGAGATTCCATCTTTGAAATGTCTTCTGTACAAAACTCCCTCCCTGCCTCCACTTTGAAATCTCGCAGCTGTGATGCAGGGGGCCTCGGAAGGGCAGAAAGACAAGGGGTATTTTTCCTTCCTTTATGGTCACATTTAGCAGCCAATTTCCAAATGGTATTAATAAACATTTAAACTTCAAAAACTTAACTGGACGTTTCTACATCCTCTCCATTGTTGCTATGCTTTTGTCTTGCAAACCATCTTGCAGGGGTGATTTCTTGCAGCACATATGGGTCACAGGCTCCTAGCATGGGCCTGCATGCTCCTGGCTTCAGAAACGCGTGGCTTGTTAAGTTTCTGCAGGTGCTCCAGGAGCTTTGCAGTGGTGAGTATTATTCTAGGAATAGGCATTGAAGGAAATTAGAAATATTTTTAACACCCAAAATATGGCATTTTGACTTACTGGATTGACTGAAAAAGCTTTAGGATCTTTTTGAATTTCCCTGCCCCGTAACCACTGGGTATCCCTAAATCTCTGCAGTTGCTTTACCCACTTGAGATCCACATGTGCTAGGAAAACAGTTACTTTTCTTTCCCTTCCTAGTTGCCTCCATATCATCACAGGAAGGAAGATCAAGAATGCTAGCCAGACCTGGCCCAATCCATCTTAAAAATAATTTCTACTTCTCAGCTTAATTTAATTTCCAAAGGGAATTCTTTGCATTTCAATCTGTTTCCTCCATCCATTCAATCTCTTAAGTATCCATTCCCCCTCCCTAGCAATCATTTATTCTCCCTCAACATAATTGCCTATATTCCTTCCTCCCCTCTAAAATGCAGGTACATAAACTCCTGGACCCTACTGTGACATTGGGTAATCACTCTGCAGTTCTCCCTGGAAGCACAGTAAGTAAGTTCGTTATCTCTTTCTCTTATTAATCTGCCTTATTGTGAGTTGATCTTTCAATGACGCTTCCTAGGGCAAAGGGGAAGTTTTCCCTTCTTCTCCATAACATCTCTGGGTATGAGTCCAGAGACTGGATTGAATCTTTATGATCAGTACATGAATGAGGGAGGTAAAAACGTATATGGTCTTTCGTCCAAAGGGCCAGAGGGGTAGGCGTTTGGGGATACTGGCTTACAATCTTTCATTTGAATCTCAGGCATACTACAGCTCACCTCGGTGATCTTGAGTAAGTCACTTAATCATTCCACCTCAACTTTCTCAATTGGAAAATAAGGATAAGTATGTCTTCCTGTAGGGAGCCTTGAGATCTAAATTAAATGAGAAAATATTTAAGTGATTTGCATATAGATGGTAGTCAGTAAATAAAATTATCATGCATAATTTAATAATAGTACCTATGGCTACAGGAAGTGGAAGGAGATGGCTAGAGGGAGAGTGGCAAGCTGAGCACATTGGTCATCAGCGTCTAGGCAGTTCAGCAGCTCCAGAGTTCTCCGGGAAGGCTAGGACTTAATGGCAGGGGACGGAGGGGAAGCGGAAACCAGTGGTGGAGACTCTTAGAGCTGCTTAGATGTCTGGAAGAGTCCAGCCTGTCAGAAAACCTATGGGGAAGTGGAAATGAGATGAGTAGCTTGAGTCACATTGCTCGGTCAACGCTGGACACACTGGCCTTGCCTGCTATTTGCCTGATTTGAGGTGCCAGTCTTTCCCTGGGAAGTCCTTTGTGGTAGTATGTCTTCAGTTAAGTGTGGATCGTGGTGATTCCACATGACAATGGGGACAGAGCTGGGGCAGAAGGACACTGAGACACCTGGCTCCATTTCCCACCTTCCCCAGAGACAAGCAGAGCAAGGGAGACACTCCCGGGGACTCCGTCTGTGGATGCCCATCTGTAGGAACAAGGTCGTCACCTTCCCAGTGGGGAGAAGGAGGTGAGGTTTTGTACTCATGTGTAGGTTACTGTTCCTCACAAATCCGAAGAGCTGTGCTTCATCAGTGGATGATTTGATGATTAGAGACAGTGGCAAAAAGAGGCGCTTTGGAACCAGATGGCATGGGGTTGAATCAGCCGCCACCATTTCTGACCTGTGTGGGGGGAGGCACCTTTCTCTTCCTTTCTGGTTCTTTGCTTCTTTATATGTGGAAATAAGCCTGCTGACTACAGGATTGGTGACGAGGTTGCACTGGAAATCACATGTGTTTACTATGACACGCTTAAGACAATGAATTGGCAAGTAGTGATTGAACAGGGCTCTATTTTGTTAGATCGTAAGGTTACGATGGTTGACCAGTGTGGCTCCATGGGCTCACAGGCAAGACTGTGCATTCGTCTGAGTCAGAAATGCTGTATGTAAGTGGCTCTTCTCCATTAAACACCTCAGGGTTCAGGGACACAAATAGGAGAAGGAAGCTGAGGAGGTCACAGATAGTTTATTTTTTTTCATAACTGAGCTTTAAATCCTGTCATTGTCCTGATGAAAACCTTCCACTTGCTCCTGATCGCTCTCTGAATAAATCTCCACCTTCCTTCCTCTCAGAGGCTGCGGTGATAGCAGGCAGCACTGTTTCTGCTCTCCCCCCTCCAGTTCTCCCTCCCCTAGCTACCACGTGACCAGCATTCCCTCACATTTTCAGCTTTTCTTTCTAGTCTAGCTTTCCACGTTCTATTCCCCCTACCTAGAATGACCTGCCCATCCTACCGGAACTAGAAATACATCCCATAATACTGTGCTCTGCGCTTTGTGCCCCAGTGAAGCCGATCTTGAGAGGTTAAGTGCTCTTTCAAGTGCACACTTGTCCTTGGTCCAGCATTGGTGATTGTTCATCTCAGGGTCACTAGGCTGTGCACCAGGATAGAGAGGTCAGTGTATTTCCTCTCTCCATGTCCTGAGCCTAATGCCTAACCTGGAAAATATTTGCCAAAGAGATAAATGATTGAGTAACTTGGTTTTCAGCCCATCGCACACTATTTCTCACGGTGTGATCCTCAGACCTCCTGGGTGCGTATCTCCTTGGGGAACTCGTTAAAACTGGGAGGTTTTGAGCCTCTCCCCAGACCTACAGCTTGTCTCGGGTAAGACCTTGATATCTGCATTGCTGACAAACTTCCCAGTTAAATACAGTCACAGGGATGTTGAGAACCACTGCTAAAGCAGATAGAAGGGCAGAAAGACGACATAGACAGACACTGGTAGGAGCTGAGAGCCTGGTGTGAGTTGGGGGGGGGGGCAGAGGCAGAACCTCATCACCGTGGCGCTTTCCCATGGATAGTCATAACAGACTAATAAAAAGCCATAATAATGGATCTACATCATCAAGAAGCATTTAAACTTGTAGCCAGCAATCTCTTTTTAGGAAAGAATTGTGATCTATAAATCCTTTTAGGACAATTTCCAACCAAAGTTAACCATGGTAGAATTTTAAAAGCTGAAAAGTAAAGAAAAATTATTTGGGTTCTTAAGTCACACGAAAAATGTTCAGGGGTGAACTTCGTAGGGAATGACTCATGCACAACACAGATACTGCTTTTGCCAGGCTCACTCTGAGTCCTTGAATATTTATCTCCTTCCACTCAAAAATGGCAAGTGAGGGTTCAATTATGCAGTGGTTGTGAGTCGTATGTTGAATAGTAGGTAAATGCCAAGTGTTTTACTTGTGTTCTTCTTATTAGTAGTAAAGAAATTGTTACTTCCTAGGACACGGAGATGGAAGAACCTGAGGCCTGTCTCACAGTAGTCAGACAGCAAATGGTGCGGTGGTTTCCTTCGCAGGTTTGCTAATAAGGTGCATATCCACACCCAGCGCCTGGTAGGGTAACAGTAATTTAAGTCCTTTCTTTCCCATTGCTAACAGGATGCTAAAAGTCTGAAACAAAATGCTTGGAGCATCTCAGCTCTCTTTCAAAGCACATTTTGGCTGCACTACAGAAGCAGCCAGCATCTCTTGTTCTCTCCCGGATTCTCTCCATCTGGAAATACTAAACACGCCCGTCTCAGGGCACAGGTGACTGCCACGGTGGGAAGGGCCAGCTGCTGAATGATTGAGCTCAAAGGTGACCAGGATCAAAGTGGACCTGGGCTTTGTAGATCAAAAGTGTTGCCTCCCCCATGGAGCAACCCAAAGAGCCAAAGCCAGGGCAGCCGGCAAGCTCCGGCTGCTGGAACATCATGCTCCCGTCAGTTCGTGTTCCTCATTAGGCAGCCAAGTGCACCAGCTGAGGCTTCTGGGTGGTCTGAGTGTGACTCTCTGGTTGCCAACCATTGCTGGAGATCTAAGGGGGAGGTCCCCAGGCAGCAGAGTGGCAATCAAGCCCAGTCAGGGAGAGAAAGGCCCTACTGTGCAGATGGGACAGTCAGCCCTCAGCCCTGTGGTCATTATGGTTCTAGAGACTTCTGTTGTCTTCAGAAGTCTTCTTTAAACTAGCTGTGGTCTTATTAATATAATTCTGGCTTAAAGAGGCATTTAGATCCCCTCAAGCCACTCTCACCTCATAGCGTTGGGTGTTGCCCTCCATAGACTGGGTATCTCGTATGTACAGTGAGAAGAGTAGGATGAGGCCTTCCACACAGGTGCAGAGTGGCTGAAAATTAAAGCTCCCACTTACTGAGAACGTATTAACTGCCATCATTTTACACATCACTCTAATCCTCATAACACTTGGGCTGGTGGGTGTGATTCTCCCCATCTTCATAGATAATAAGGTGGGCTCAGAAAGATGAAATGATTTTCACAAGAACACATAACTCAGAAGTGGAGGTAGCAGGGCTGCAATCAGTCATTCTGGTTCCCAGCCTGTGTCTATTATCTGGTGACACAATGATAACGCGTGCCAAAGAACCAAAAACAGTCAACATGTAGTTTTGCTCACCAGTCTAGGGGGAGGTGAGGAGTTCTGGTGATGAGGACATGGCTTTGCTGGTTGGGACTCAGCTCAGTCCTGTCTTTGGTCAGCTGCTGTGTTGGCTGTGGCCAGGCTTATCTTGGATAGTTTCAGCTGGGATGAGTCTTCTCTGCACCATGTGGCTCTCAGCCTTCTGAGTGCCAGCCTGGGCTGGGTTTCTGGGAACGGCTCCATGGGCATGAGCATAAGCACACAAGCCTGGCTTGGGAACTGTCACACTGTCAAATCCACCTGTTCCTATTGCCCAAGAAAAGGTACAGATTCAAGTGGAGAGAAGATTCCATTGGTAGATAGGAGGAGCTCTAAAGTCACACTTAAAAGGTGTTGTCTGGCTAGAGAGAGGCCCTGGATCACAGTCCTTCATGCAGTCGCTTTTATGACAAAATCGGTGATCTTTCCACCACGCCAGTGTGCCACTCACGCAGAATAATGGGGAGTTTTGTCCATTGCTTCTCTTTTCTGTGAGGGTGCTAGAACTTCAATTATACCTTTCCCTGGGCTGAAGTAGCACCTATATATTTAACCAGAAAGATGTATAATAAAACTCTCAACAAATATATTCATATTATAATCAACACGTAAAAAAAAAATGGAAGAAAATAAAGAGAAGGATTCATAGCCAGGGTGTTTTATAATCGCAGAGTGAGACCTTCAGCTCATCCAGCAGTGCAAGGTTTCCTCCCTGAGTTTGAGAGAAAGTGCTAAGTCCTCTGTTGGGCACGTGGCAGTGGTACCTCTCTGGCTCTGGAGTTTACTCTGATCCCGTCTCTTGGCGGGTCCACCCTCCCCGCCAGCTGTGTGGTGTCTTTCTTGCCTCACTCTCATCATCTCCATGTTTGCGCCCACACTATTGGGGGGGGGGTCCTTCCTCTTTGCCTTTAGCTAACTCCTACTCACAGGGACCCTTCCCTGGGCACTCTTGCCTTACACTATGTTGCCTCATGCTGGGTTGAACTCTGTCTGGTCTGTGAGTTCCCTGGGGGCAAAGATGGGGTTTTTGTTTCTATATTCTCCAGTGCCTCCCATGGTCCTAGTCCATGGCAAATTGTTATTTGTCAAATAAATGGATAAACCTGTCTGGAATGTTGTTTATTCTTTTAGGAAACAACTTTTATAGTTTTTCATTTCGTAACTCCTTATGCAATTTTGTTCAGTAAAATGATACACACATTTCCCTAAATTGTTCCTTTGTGTCATAGGTTCAGGGGCCTTTCTTAGCAGTGACACCTGTTGGGATGGCTGGTGAGCCATCCAGGCTGAAGAGGGACACTTCACTAGAGAAAATGAAGCCTCCAGCCCTGTAGCGTAGTTCCTGGGGCACAAGCCCCATCAGAGCTCAGTGGGACATCTTCACGAGCTGTTCCTGCATGGTCTTCCAGCCCCAGGATCATCCTGTTTGTTTCCTCTCCTGGGTCACTCTCAACATTTGGGTATTGGCCTTCCCTTCTGGAACCCAGACAGCAAGAACCAGGGAGTGAAGTCTAAAGAATGAGGGTGTGTGCAGGCATGTCAGTAAACAGCCCATCCTGGAGCGTTCACTGACTAAGCATCATGGGCTGAAGGATGTCAGGGAAGAAAAACCAACAGAATGAGTACAGGATTTTAAAATAGTTTGTGTACATGTCTATGTAGATTTATGCACAAACATCATCTAAGAATAGCATATATATTCATGTACACATGTTTATGTATTTGACATATGAATGTCTATTTAAATGCATGCATATCTCTCTAGCTTTGCATATGTATATGTGCTCACATATGAATAAATCTGTACATATGCCTGCCTCCATCTGAACACGTGCATAAATGTATACATATGTGTGCGTTTGGTTTGCACGTCACATACATACCAGGCAGCACGCATACACAGCTCTGACTAACCTTCTACACAGAAGCATAGCAAGTCTCATTTATATGCATGCATACACGTAAAGATCTATCTTCGTAAATATGCAACACTTTACATGTAAGCCTAGTTATCTGTGTGTCTTTATGTGTGTGACACAGCCCCCTCAGATAAATCGGAGGAACGAGCATGCATAAATGTTTTTATACCTATGCAGAAATAGAGATGTACACACTTGCATGTAACTTCACCAAGTCCTAGATTTAAAATACATAACATGGATATTTTTGTAGAGGCAACATAATAAGGAGGAAATCCAAGACTGAATTTAACATCTTGCTTTATTTCCAAGTGTGTCTGGGCAAGTGCTTTGCATCAAGTAGGCACCCATGAATATCCCTTCTGATTATATCTTCCAAAACGAACAGGATACGTGAAGGTAAATGCCGGTTGCTGCAACAAATAAACCTAAAATCTCAAGGGGACTTCAGAGACCTGGATTCTCTCCTGCTCTGTTCCTGCCCTCCTTGGAAATGCACAGTGCCTCCTCTTGGCTTCTGCTTCTTCCCCCTCACCGTAAGAGCATGTTGTATGAAATGGCTCCCGGATTCTTGGTCTGTGGTTACATGCTTTGCCTTTTATTTTTGGCAGATCTTAACGGGACACCTAGACTCAGACTTGCGATGTTTTAAGAAACTGCATGGCAATGAGAAAAAAGCTTGGAAGCTCCGTTTCTTATGAAGACTCCTGTTTGAGATCAGTGATTTTGGGAGCAACTCTGCTCCCATACACTGATCTCATCAATGTGATTCATGAGGTTTATGATGAAGAGAAGTTTAAAAGCACCAGCCACAGACATTCACTAACCTGCTTTCTTGCCAAACTCTGTGCTCTTGAAGGGGGTGCAAACACCAAGCCAGAGACAGGGGAAGGGGGGTTCCCTGGCTTTTCCTAGCACATAATGTGAAGATTAGGGTACTGCTCCACCTACCCAGAGAGTCTTGCTGCAAGAATGAGAACACTTGTAAACTTTATAAAACTCAAAGTGATTTTGTTGGAATGATAATGATAATTCAACTGATGTCTGTGGTCTCAAGGTTTATAAAGTGTAGTTGGGAGGGAAGGCAAACTCGGGCAGTGAACAGCAGTGATAAGTAGCCTCCACCAGCAGGGGTCTGATGCAGGTGACAACGAATGCTGGGCAGAGGCAGAGAGCCCCCTGTGCGAGGTGAGAGAAGGTGGTAAGAACCAAGGAGACTGGTGTAGATCTGAGCCAGGAAACAATGAGATTACTGTCCCAGGTGAAGAGATGGTCCCAATGCCCCACAGACAGGCTGCCCTGGAATGGAGACAGACTCCAAGCTCCTTGGGGAGATCTGGAATGCGTTTACCTGAGACACTGTGGCAGCCGGGAACCCTGCAACCAGCTGGGCCACACCAACCATTCTTCACTGGGGTCCAGGAATCCTCCAAGAGGTCTGTGCAGAGAATGCAGGAGTTTATAACCATGGATGGGAAAATGACATGTTTATTTTCACTAAACCTAAAATTTAGCATGTCCTTTAACTATGAATCTAGGCAACAAATCAGGTTAGTAGCAGTGACTACGTGGGTTAGACTGACAAGCTTAAAGGTCTTTATTATATTTTCATGGCAGTCACTGGATAGGCAGTCTTTGTAGGACCTGTAAAGTCAAGAGATCTTACGTATTTTCATATTCTGTTCTAGTTGTACATACCTCAAATTATGCTCATCATGACTTCAAAATAATGGGTATTTATTAGGCTACTTTCATATTTTCAAATATTTGATGAGCTAGGAAACATAAATATCTACTATGGTATACATTTAATATGAATAACTGTTCCGTTATAATCGACTTCCTTTACAATCCCTGTCATGATCCATATTTAAAACTTTCTGAGAAGGGGGTTGGTTCTTAGGCTTCATCACATGCCAAAGTTGCTCCTGGCAGGGAAGTAGCCAAATAAACTGACAAAGGGGACAGGTGGCTGTGGACCAGCTGAGCTATGAGCACAACTCGTGCCCAGGCTGTGGAGCAGGACCCGGGAAGGCAGAAATGTGAGTGGAAGGGCCATCGTGGGGGCAGGAGCTAGAAGTTAGAACTGGGAATCTGAGAGTGAGAGGTGAGTCACACTCTCAGTTTACACGTGTGCTCAGGTAGGATGAAGTTAGTAGCAGTGACTACGTGGGTTAGACTGACAAGCTTAAAGGTCTTTATTGTATTTTCATGGCGGTCATTGGATAGTCAACTTTGAGAATTGCCTTACCAGGCACTACATTAAGAGTTTACATAGGTACGTTCATTTAATTCTAACAACCCCAAATGGCTGGAGTTTAAGAACCTGAAGGGTAGAGATGTTAATTAACTTTTCCACAGTCATGCAAATAGTAAAGCTGGGGTTTAAATGCAGAGAGTCTCAATACACTGGCCTTGAGGACGAGGGTGCCAAGATTCCTGAAATGCTGATCCTGCAGGCAGGCAAAACACAGCGGTATTCCTCGGAGGCTGGCGCCCATGCTAATGGCTGCAAGCTTCCTCCAGCCTGGCTTCCCAGCACCATATGTTAATCTACATGAAAATTCAGGGGACTGTGTCTTGACTCATCACTCATAAAGGGAAAGGAGTTGCAGCCAAACTCCATTCCTAGAGGCCAGTGCGTCCCACCTGTGGAGGGAAGCAGTGCATAGTACTGGTTTGTACTGTGTAATTTAGCCCTTTCCTTGGCAGGGCCACTTCCTACCATCGCCTTGGCTGTAAACCATGGGCTGCCTAGGTGAATCTGGAAAGCTCCTATTGGAATTGACCAACTAGGGGGCATGGTGGTGAAGGCTGAGGTTCCCTGTATAATAGAAATCAGAAAGCAATCACCATTTTTTTTTTTTTTTTTTTTTTTGAGACAGAGTCTCACTCTGCCTCCCTGGATAGAGTATAGTGTCATAGTTCACAGCAACCTCAGACTCCTGGGCTCAAGAAATCCTCTTGCCTCAGCTTCCCAATCAGCTGGGATATAGGTGCCCACCGCAACAATCAGCTAATTTTTCTACTTTCAGTACAGACAGAGTCTCGCTCTTGCTCAGGCTGGTCTCAAACTCAAGCAATCCACCCACCTTAGCCTCCCAGAGTGTAAGGAGGATAAGCAGGAGCCATCGTGCCTGGACTGGCAATCACCTTTTATTTGCTTTTTCAAAACAAAAATAAAACCAGCAGCAATGAAGTCACATGTACATGATAGCACTATTTCAAATTCAGCACGATCAACTCATCTCATCTCAACTCTTGAAGTTTAAGGAGTGTGAGCTGCTGCTGAAAGGCCAATGCCAAGATCACACTACTCCCTCTGCTTAGCAAAGGGAGACCAAGCAGATTTCCCGGGTCCTGATTAGCCAGGGTGAAAGGGGAGCTCAGGCTTAAATGCCTCACCTCCCAGAGATAGGAGCCAGTAGGAATGTTCTCTCATAGTTTTCTCTTTAGTGTTTCCTGCAACACACGCTTTTTGAATAATTGAGTGAACAACATTGATTTGAATTCTTTTGCTATTATGAAAGTTGCTACCTCCAAAAGTATCTCAGTCTATGTTAGATTTTATCTCTAGAATGTTTTTCCTCATATGAAACCACCTGGGCCTTCCTCTTTAGCCCTTGTAATGACATCTGAGGAAATAATCTTAAAATATGTTTAATGGCAATGGCAGGATTTATTTCTGGATAATTAAACCAATTAACTGAGCCATCAAGTGAGACCTTACAAATCTTCCCTCTTCCTGCCAACACACACACACACACACAGAGCACATTAGTGGTTAATATGTTAGTTAATTTTGATCTTACTTGATCAAACACATAAGTCTAAAAACATTCCTTCAATATTGGTACAGTTAGGTCTCACAAAAATTTCTTTCTCTGTTTTAGCTTCTTAACCTGGGTAAATTTTGAGAAAGCAAATATCATTAGTTCTCCTTATCTTGCCTGGCCTAAGATGTGGGATGGAGTGGGTTCTTTCTTGAGGTCACATACTGTGTGGTTTCATTTAATCTTTATGATGACAATGTGGGTAGATATTCTTATTCCAGTATTTTAGGTTAGAAAAATAGAACTCAAAAGAGTCGGTTTTGCATGAGACCATACTCCCCAGGAAGTGTGCGAGCCAGCCTTCAAAAGCTGATTAATTTATCTCTAGACCTATAATTCTCACATGACCACACACTATATCTATCTCTTACATGATTTTCCTCATTATTTTGTCATGCTTACTTATTTGTCTCACAAGATTTTGGTGTCCTTATGTGTAGGACCTTATTTGTGAGAACGCCCCGGGGTCAGTGAACACTTTGTAAAGAAATAAGTTGATATGGTAACAAAATGAATGAAACCTGACCAGTTTGTTTACGCTTCTGCAGAATGCACTATGTATTAAAAACTTAGAAATCCTTTTCCTTCTTAGATGTACTGCATGGCCAAGTCAGATATGCAAGGCTGATACCTGAAGGCCCGGGGCCACAGGCAACGAGTGGGTGCTGGGGCTATTGTTTTCTGTCTTGAGGTGAACCAGGTGATTCATCACACGGGTGGGCGAGGATTCTTGGAAAAGGGATCTGAGAGGATGTTAGGGTCAGAGAGAGGATGTGCAAGTTGAACCACGGTTCACGCAAAAACCGGGAACAACTCCAAAGGAAAAGGAGTTCCAAAAGAAAAGAATTTATTTCTCTCTCCTTGGAATTCCATTCCATTGTATGAGCAATGTTTGGAGAAAGGGCAGGAGAGAGAGAGAGCCACAGAAAGACTGTGTTTTCCTAACTGGCTCCCTGGGAGGCGGCTGTCACAGTGGAATGAGAACTAGACAGGGCGTCAGGGAGACTGGCTCTCATTTATTAGGTGTGAGCAAATCACTCAAACATATTTCAATCTCTGTTTCTCATCCATAAAATATGGTTGCTAATATCTAACACAAAAAATTGCCATTAAAATTAAATGAGATAATTGTTGTGAGAACGTCTAGCATGATGTCTGCCACACACTGAATGTTCCCAGAGTGTTTACATCAATGACTAAGAAAAGCCGTCATTTTCCCAAATATTGTCCAGGAGAGCCTGTCAGGAGGGGAATGCTGGGACAGGCAAGTCAGAGAACAGCAAGGAGGACCTGACCTTCTGTGTCTCTCATCAGACCACCGAAGAGCCGTGGTGAGAGGCTAACTTGAAACAAATGTGGACTAGAAATCTATTTTCTAGGCAACCTCTCTTCTGGAAGGGGCATGGAGGAGATTCTTTAAATTGTCTTCTGCTTGAATTCAACACAGATCTCCAGGGTGGTGGTCACATGCTAGACACTGTGCTGGACCTGAGCACGGAAAGATACAGAGGCACTGCCCCAGTTCCTTGGGGAGTGATGGTCGGCAGTTCAGCAGCAGGTTATGGGCGTCTCTGTGCTGGGAGGGTCACTGTGCTGACTCAGTTATGAATTCAGATACAAGTCCCCACTGCTGAACTCCTCTGCAGTGCTGGTGTTTCACACTCATCACCTCAGTGAATTCTCACGAAATGCCACGTATTGTTAGATGACAAAATGGAAAGGTCTAGCCCGGATATTGGTTTTAAATTATTACATTAAAGGAAACCTAAGCCACTTCAAAAATTAAAAAAATATATAGTTTTATATGTGAAGGGCAATTATAAACAGTATCCGTGCAAAATATTAGAAACAATACTACAATTATTCAGCTTATAGAAGGAGGTCATTTTTTTTTTCTAATTGCTGCCCCTAGAAACTCCAAAAGCAAAAATTAAAAAGAAAAAGAAAGGAAAAGTAAACTTAGAGACTGAAACTTTATCATCCACTAACACTGGGAGTGAAGTGTGAACTTCAACAATAATAGTAACTTATTTTATTTTATTTTTTTTTTTACAATGAGTGGTTTTTTTGTGAAAATATCTATTCTGACTTGACACCATGTTTAAATTGATTCCATATTCACTGCCTCTCCTTTTCAACCATAAATTCCTCATTTATGACATCTTTATTTTGATTCTTATTTCAAGCACATTTTTCCAGGATCACAGATGCTCTGGTTTTTAAGATATTTTTTCAGTGGTAATCATTTCATTGTTGTTGTGTTTATATACAGTGACTTTGGTGGTTAGAAAATTTGGGATAATACAACTTCCCTTTCAAATCTCTGTGGGGTCATTTATTTATTTTATTTTATGCTTCTTTCTAATATTACTGAAGCAATATCTGAAATCAGCACCATTTGGTTTCCCTTTTCAGTAATCTCAACCTAGAAGCTGTTTTCTGGAAGAAAAAATACTTCTTTACACTTGATATTTACTGATTTTATCAAAATATGGCTTGACCGGTTGTCTTTGATTTGCTCGTAATACCACATGTATTGGTTTCTACTGTGATGCAACAATAAAATCTAACAATATCTTACAACAACAAAAGCCATTTATTTGTGATCGGCTTGTAAGTTAGTGACTTCTCTGCGAGTTGGCTGAACTCTGCCTCCTTCAGCTGCTCTCTCGGCTCTGGGCTGGGTGACACGCTCTACAGGTCTTTATTCTGGAGCTCAGGATAAAGGAGCTTGGTCCTCAGAGATAGTCTCTCACAACAAAAGTCTGGAGCTCAAAATGATGACTCAGAACATGTGATGCTTCTACAGGCCTCGGACTTGAAGATCTTACCATCACGTACACCCATATTCAAGCAAACGCCATGCTCAAACTCAGTGGTCAAGGGCTTGGGAATAAGAGTGGGATGGAGTGAGATTAAGGGTCTTCCTTTATTTCAGGGAATATTTTCTTATTGTTTCCCCATTTGCGCTGTTACCTTTTTTTCAGACCTCAGCTAACAAGATACTAAATCGTTAATGTCTATTTATTATGTCTGCCTTTTTAATCTCTTATTTTTTATTTATTTATCTTTTGCTGTAATTTTCAAGACTGAAGCAAGTATAAAATAGATGATTAAATAGACACAATTAAAAGCTACAAATATTGGTTTGTAGTAGGCAAATTTATCATGATTTTCAGTCCAAAGATTATCAATTGAGAAATCCAGTATCAACAAAAAAAGTTTTATATAGGTTTGGTAATTATAAGTTGGCTAGTTACATCATAACAGTTACAAATTAATAACTTTCATATATTAGAATAATAATTACATCATAAATGTGATTAAAAAAATACCTTATTCATAAAGATTTTAAAGAGAACATAATTGGCTTGGCACCTGTAGCTCAGCAGCTAGGGCACCAGTCACATACCCCAGAGCTTGTGGGTTCGAATCCAGCCCTGGCCTGCCAAACAACAACAACTATGACAAAAAAAATAGCTGAGTGTTGTGGCAGGTGCCTGTAGTCCCAGCTACTTGGGAGGCTGAGGCAAGAGAATAGCTTAGGCCCAAAGAGTTTGAGGTTGCTGTGAGCTGTGACAACGTAGCACTCTACTGTGGGCAACATAGTGAGACTCTGCTTCAAAAAAGAGAAAAAAAGATAGAACACAATTTAGTATTAGCTGAAATATAATATTTACAGCTTGCATGAATAAAATTATAACACTCCGCAGGTACATGTAAAACAAGGTTTTAATACATTATAATGGATGGGAAAAATCTCAGTATCTTAACAGTATTAGTTATCTCTAACTTGGTCTACACATTCGATTTAATGGAAATAAAAAATTTTAATGAAATAGAAAAAAATTCCATTCCCCAGAAGAACAAGTTAATTAAAATGTTTAAAACATTTTTGGAAAAGTAAGATTAATGAAGAAATTTGCCCCCATCAAATAGCTATGGAATCTATGGAAACACCTTGGTGTTGACATGGCAGTTTATCAGCTCAGTGAAACAGCAGAGACTGCAGAAATCTATCCGTGTGTGTGATGGGATTCAGTGAGCCCCAGAGGGAGTACTATAAAATACTGAGAAATCTTGGCTAGTCAGTAAATATTTTTAAGACAGCAACCTACCCTTGTGGATAGAGCAGAAGAATAGGCCTCTGTCCTTGATTCGTTTATAATATGTAATAAATTAAAATTTTAATTTGGTGGTTTTTTTAAAAAAAAATATATATATATATACATATATAGACACGCTAGAAGAAAATACCAGCAAATATCTTTGCAATCAGTGTTTGAATGATATTTCTAAATTTCATAAGGAATCTAGGAAGCACAAGAACAAGTTTGATAGATTTGAGTACTTTGAAATTTCAAACTTCTCAGTAGCAAAAATCACCATAACTGAAGTTAAAGTAAAAAATGGATTTGAAAAAACAATTGCAATGTATATAATATGATTTGTAAAAGCCTTTATAAAATAAGAGAAAAATAAGTTATCTTTGCAATGAAAAAGAATAAAAATATTTGAGTAAATAATTTATAAAAGAAGGAAGTACAAATGTCTGCTAAACATACTAAAGACTTCTAATTTGATAATATCTCAAAAAATTAGTTAATCAAAATTTACAGCTTTTGGCTTGCTGTTATGGCTCACATCTGCAATCCCAGCACTCTGAGAGGCTGAGGCAGGTGAATTGCTTGAGCTCAGGAGTTCTGGACCAGCCTGAGCAAGAGCAAACCTCCATCTCTACTAAAAGTACAAAGTGGCCAATTGAGCATTGCATTGTGTTGGGTACCTATAGTCCCAGCTACTCCAAGAGGATCACTTGAACTCAAGAGTCTAAAGTTGTTGAGGGCAACAGGGCAACAGAATGAGACTCTGTCTCAAAAAAAAATATATAGCTTTAAAATTTTCATGTTATTTACCAATATTTTGATTGTTGATAATACAATAGAAGCTTTTCTAAGAATCTCCATTTAATGGGCAGGTCTGTCCTCTTTTCTTCCACCAGCCAAACTGACACCAATTTAGCTGCGTTTGCTCCCTAACTTGTTTATGCTAACTTACTTGCATGTATATTATTTAATTTCATTGGAAAGCTTTTAAACTAGTGAATGTACAATGGAGAAATGGAGACTATGTTGCTGTGAAGTTGAATGCTTTGGCGTCTTTCAATGTGTGAATAAATTTTAAAAAGTTGAACCAGACATGAGCTAGACAAGTATAAAGGCTTAGAATAGACTAAAATAAAGCATTTAGATCCTGAGATAACATGCACAGAGAGTGCTTCACAAGGACTTTGAAGTTCTTGTCCTCGGTAGAGAAATTAAGCTTTGGAATGACAGAAAATGACCCATGGTTGTCTTTTAGGCAAAAATGGCAACAGGCATCATCAATTAGTAATTGGGCAGCCATCTCTAAAGACCTTTGAGTTACGTCTAAGAACTGGCCTACTGCCAGTGTAATAGCAAGCATGTGAGGGCTTAGCTGTTGGGGAAAAGTGCGTGGTGCCTGAATGTTAATATTTCATATTAGGAAGAACATCTGGGTCGAAATAACCTATCGAAACATGTACAAATAATTGGACTCATTTTAATAGAGAAATATTGATTGGAGAAAAATGATACAATTAATGCACAGGTCTAAATTAAAAATTATCATCAGCAGGAAAAATGCCACACCAAGTAGATCAGGAAACACTGGGAAACCAAAGTGCCGAAGAAAAACGTCACATTTGGAACCATTAGGCCGAAGCTCACAAATTTCCATATTATGTATTTAGTAAATCAAAGAATCCTACCACTTTTACAAACATAAATCATGTTTCATCATTAGTTACTGCTCCTTCAAAAATCACGAAAAAAGGGACACAGAATTATTTAAGAAACGTTTTTAACTTTTTTCCTTAGACTTGTATATTTGATTTACTCAACAACTTCCTGTCTCAATGGTAATGAACCTAAAAAAGATGTAAAGGTCATGCGTTCACCAGTTCCTGCAGTCTTAAAATGTTTAAAATGTTTGATGAAATGCTATCGGAAAGAGATTTTTGTTATGTTTTGGAAAAACGTAGGTGACGGGAATACGTATCTTAAAGAATCATTTAAAGTTATCAACTTCAGTGATTTTTTTTTTTTTTTACAATGTGGTGATGGCATGGAATCCATTTCCTAGGACAACTATTACGACAGCTTCAAAAAGCTGTGGTCTGAGGTCGGCACTGCTGCATAAAACCCTGAACTATGAGACAAAATAAAGGACATAATGTGTTAACTGACCTCAAACCAAATGAATTATTTAGAGCCTGTCTCCACCTCGGTAATGAAAGTTCCCAAAGACAGGATTTCATGTCTTCTTTACTTCAGCGCCTAGATGAGTATTTGATCCATTGTTGGTACAAAATACGTTCTTGTTGAAAAACTTGGAAAGAGACTGAGGTCCCTGTATTATTATATAATATTATTCTGTGGGGTAATTGTTGTACCCTAGGAAGACCATAAGCTCGGGAATTAGAATTCCTACTCTGGGGTCTGTTGCTGGGTGATCTTGGTTATTCTATCCATGGACTTCAATTTTTTCATGTATAAAATAATAACTAGACTTTTTAGACTGGTTGATCATATTAACTGAGATAACAGTTGTAATTCCACTAGTATATAGGAAATGCTAAATAAATGGCAGAGAGGCGACAGTGATGAGGATGGTGGTGGTGGTGATGTGGGGACCTAAATGTTCACAGGGTGTCTTTGGTCAGCAGGGCATTTTGCTAGTCTTCAGACAGCACTTCCACAGTCTCAGAAAAGTCTACACTCTCTAAGAGGAAATTGCTCAGCCTAGAAACTGTTCTTCAGTGGGTCACGCTGCAGAAGCACTGCTCTGGCGAGCCTAACAAAGGGGCCATTATTCTCATCCACAGACAACGCCAAGAAGGTGCTGGGTGGTCTAGAATACAGGAGACAGATAATGTAATGACTCCATTCATCAAAAAGCAGAGTGTGCACACCAGCTGCCCGCCAGCTGGAGCAGGAAGCTCCTCTCCCTTCCCAGGATAATTTACTTCTGCTGGGGAGACTCTGCCATACCCTTCACCTTAAGGGACCAACCAAATTCCAACAGTATCATGTAACATTTTGCTGACCCAGCCATGGGACTCAAAGGGAAGCAAAATAAAACAAACAAGCCAAGAGGAAAGAAAACAAAAAGTAGTTACTGTTCATATTAGGAGAAAAAGAACTAACAAATAACTGTACCTCTCCTGTAAATTTGCTCTTTATTTACATTAAGGATACTTAATACTCTATAAATGATATTTCTTTTCTTTGACCATTAGGAAATTTAATATCAAATTAAATTTGCTTCTCATCGAACTATGGCGTGTATTTCTGTGTGAAGCACTTCTAAACCTTCAGTGTCTCCCCTTCCACACTTTCCCAAGCACCATGTATAAGTTCATCTTCTTTATTCTGGACACTTTGTGACCCTGATTTAAATGCCTAATCTATGGAAAAATTTATAGGTGCTTTTCTCAATTGAACTTAAAAATGATAATACCATGTTTCCCCCAAAATAAGACAGGGTCTTATATTTATTTTTTCTCAAGAAGACACACTAGGGCTTATTTTCAGGGGATGTCTTATTTTTTATTGAATATAATACTACAATCTACATTTATTCAAATACAGTGAAGTCATCTTCTTCTGGAACCTGACAGGGGGAGCTGACCTTGTTGGTGGGGTTGGTGCTAGTGATGCATGAACTCCTTTCCCCTAGCTGTTCACACCTGGGCAATAGGATGCCTGTGACCATGGTTACCACATGTGCACCTGCACAAGTGTGAACAGTGTGGAGAAAGAAGCTATGGCAGATAAAAGGTATTCCAGTCTTCCTTACTGCTCTGCAGCATATCTGCATAGCCACGCCCATCACTAGGTCTTATTATCAGGGTAGGGCTTATATTTAACAAATGCATAGAAATCCTGCTAGGGCTTATTTTGGGGGTAGGTCTTATTTTCGGGGAGACACGGTAGTTCTTATTTTCCAGCTCTTTATTCTGGAAGTTGAAAAATTAAAGTTTTGTCACTCCATTTATTGAATGTTTTCTAGATTCCAATCAATGCCAACCATTTTGTACATAAATTATCTCATTTATTCTTCAGGGCAACCAACCCCTTAACAGGGTTCTACTTTTAGTTACGTATTTGGATGACAGTCCTGGGCCTTAGACACGTCAAATTGCCAAATTCCTACAGTTTGAACTTGATGGATCCAGGAATTTAACCAGGATCTCTCTGCAACCAGCGTCCAAGTTCTAAAACATTGTATCAAATTTCTCCTATTTATGCCTAAACATAGCTGTCATTTATGGACCCGCAAAGCTGAATAACAGGGTTAGTTTGTTGATCAGAAACAAAAACCGAAAACCAACTAACAAAAAACCAAAAGCAAAAACCCTTTAGCTTCTTTTAAAAGGATGTGTGCTAAGTCACACACTGAGAGAAAGAAAGCAGTTCGGGAATTGGGTGTTGCAGTCTCTAGGGTGGAATAGCATTACAGTAGAACATGAAGAAGCAATGTCATGGAAATAATGAAGGTTTTTTGGCAAGATTTCCTTGCAAGGAGGAAATTATTCATGAGCAAGAAAAGAGGAGGTGGAAGAGGCAAGATTCCACTCTTGGAAAGCGATAGTGGTTGAAAATGACCAAGGCAGAGAGGTTAGATGCAAAAGCTCCAAGGTTGGAACTGTGAGAGGAAACTCTGAACAGTGACTTTTAAGTTACATTAACTACGGTTGTATCCAAGTCTTTGCCCAGGAGTTGGCTCCTTCCTGTTTGTGATATTTTATAGTCTTTGGAAGAAAGATTCCCCACATCCCAACTTGGAAACAACCACAATGATTAGGAGAATGCAATCTTCAGGGAAGGAATCATCTGTTTTAGTTATATTATACATAAAAATTAATACATCTGCCCACTGTTTTTGCCACAAGGCAGCCAGGTTTATATATAAATACACTGGAAATCACTAGAGTCTTATAACCAGTGTCTCCTTCTGGGACGTCTTCCTAACCACAGGAATGATGCCATCCTGGACACCATCTGGACTCCCCTTGTATGTCTGGCCCTGCTGTCTTAGAGGGCTTGTCACTCCCTTGTGAGTTGTCCAGTCTTTGCATAATTACCATTTTTCTATTTGATCCATTAAACTGACAAATAACTCTGGTGCTGACCACAGGAAATCAGTTACTTTGTAGCTCCTTCCAGCATCAAGCATTCAATGAAACAGAATCAATGACGTTTGCACTTCTCTAAGTAAAAGAGTCACTCTGACACAGAAAGCATTTCTCACCAAACTGAAGAAAGCTTTGAAGAAGACATGCTGCTTTTTAATTGGAAAAAGTTTTAAATAGAAGAAACTGAGATTGAGGTTATGACATGACTGAGGAGGGCTTGCTTGCTTGCAAAACAGCAGACTTGGTCACACCATCCAGTGAGAGAAATGGGGTGTTATGTGAGACAAAACTCCTAGTGTGAGATAGATAAATGTGTGGTACATTTTAAAGCACGAATGGTGGGAGGGGGTAAGAGAGGAGAGGAGGGGGGATGGGGAATAGGAAGAAGGGGAGAACATTCCAGCTTTCCAGAGCTGTGTAGAAACGTAAGTAGGAATTAGCTCAGAAATGTGGGGGTGGAAGGAGGAGTCCCAGCTGGAGTGCAGTATGCACATCGGGGATTTGGGGGGTCTGCAAGCACCCAGTGTGGCCAGAGTGCCAGCTGTGGGATAAGGTGAGGGCAGCAGAAGATGGGATAGAGAAGCAGACACCAGACTGTGATGAAAGCAGGACGCTCCCTTCGTAATGCTCTTATTTTCAAGGCGGTACGTGGGCTATAGGGTCCAAAGACATTTCTCTTCCAAGGATTGCCTGTGAGCCCCTAACATGGTTGCTTCTGCCATTTGCTCTGGTCGCCTCCTGGGAAGGAGGAGAGGCCAGGGGATGGTCTGGACGGCCTTTCTCCCTGTGGTTTCCTCTCTTCCTTTCACAGAGGACATCAAAAACAGAGACACTTGGCAAACCGATATTTTTGTCTAAGGAAGGTAGAATCTGGAGCTCGGAGGTTTTGATGTTTAGAATATCTCAGAGTTTCTGAACCACCCCTGACATTAAAAGCTGAGCAGATGGTCACGCCGGATTTCTCATCTAGGTGTTATGAACATATACATCAGCACCTGTATATGTTCCCTATCGTGGAATTCAAGAATTTTTACCTAATGTTATTGATTTTTTTTTGTTCTTTTTTTCCCCCCTAATTTGAAATTATTTCAACTCTGAGCAGAAACCTGAAAATCAATGGACGATGCCACAGGTGTGACAAGAATTTCAAAGCCATGAGACTATGCTGCTTGTTTATATTTTTCTAAACAAAAGAAAACAATGTCTCTTATTTTTACTTTATTAACCCTTTAGTACAATCTGTGGAATGTCTGTAAAACCGGTGTAATAAATTTTGCATGTGCATTGGAAGAAAAATGTTATATATAACATCTGTTTTCATTCACGCACGTGGTGCATTATTTCACCATGATGTATTGTTTGTGGTGTTATTTTAGAAATCTCTTACCACGGATCACCAGAAGATCTCTCGGCCTGTCATCCTCAGGACAGTGAACTCTCTCCATGTGTGTAGTCTCTCACGCCCTGCCTTCCTAGAGTGGCCGTTGTTAACTTACAAATCAAGGAGATCACTCTTACCCTTTCTCATCAGCGACTGTTTTACTGCAGAAATACAGAAAGGGCCCTGAGCCTGAACTAGAAAGCATCTATCTCATTAAAGAGCCCATCAGCAGAGAGCAGTTTAATCTTTCTTGCCTCTTAGAAAAAGGGATTTTAAAATCAAGGAATTCTAAGATACATTCAGTTTTTGGAAAGATAATAGAGAAAATAGCCCAGCATCAAATGCTTCCTGAAATTCACATGGTGAATCATTTCGTGATTCTCCAAATTTCTCTAAGGGAAACCCATACAATGTTATGTTGAACCAGAGCGCTTGTTGGTCTGTACAAGAATAGACTATCAGAATGAGCTTAGTTTCACTTCCCGGGTGGATTCTAAAGAAGCAAATGATGGATACAGGATACGGCCTAGAAAGGGGCAGGAGCACTGTCTGAGAGACGCTGACTTCTGTGGGATAATTTCCAGGCCTCTCACTCACTATTGCATGAATCCATCAGACGACCTTTTATTAAATATGTGTTCTATGGCAGACCCTGAGGGACACTGCAAAGAAGGTTATCCATACATCACACTCCTCGGATTGTAAGGTAGTGAAAAAAGCACCCAGAAAAAGGACCATGAAGAATAACGTGCGATTTCAGCCTGTGTGTTCAGGACACTCTGGGCCACACGGCTCACTCCTGAATATGAGAGAGGGCCAAAGGGCAGCTTGACGTTCCCAGGAAACTCACGAAGAAGGAGAAATCTAACAAAATATGTTGCCAAGCAGGAAATTGAAAGTGTGAGTTTTGGATTAAATCTGAAAAGAATGAAATTGTTGGTATCTCAGGAAAATTTTTGAATGATGTATTCATTCAGTATTAATTAGCTCAAATTAAAGGTGCATAAAGATAGAAAAAACAAAGATATTTTTAAATAAAATAATAAGCTTTCAATTTTAAGTGACATTTCCTTGTACAGAGGGTGCCAAAAATGTACACACACTTTAAGAAAGGGAAAAAACTGTATTAAAATTATAATCCTCAATATACACTGATACCATTTGTTATCTCCTATATTGTCTCCTGTATCTCTTATAATTGCAGACTTCAAACCTGCCTTGAGTATTATAACTTTAATACAATTTTTTCTTTTATTAACATGTAAATACATTTTTGGCACCCTCTTTATATTATTAAAATTTTTTATTGCCAAATTTTAATAATTTGTAGTCTATTAGGCACTAGCTTATGTAGTAATATAATTATACATTTAAAATTGGTCAAAAAAATCATAGTCACAGTCTCTGCAAAATCGAAAATTCATAGACTTGAAAACTCTGCTTCTTTGTTTTTAACTTTTTTTTTTTTTAGATAGAGTCTCACTCAGTTGCCCTGGGTAGAACGCTGTGGGGTCATAGCTCAAAGCAACTTCAAATTCTTGGGCTCAAGCAATCCCATCCTCTTGCCTTAGCCTTCCAAGTAGCTGAAACTACAGGCACCCACCTCAAAGCCCAGCTAGTTTTTCTATTTTTAGTAGAGATAAGTTTCTCTTGCTTAGGCTGGTCTCTGAACTCCTGATCCTCATTGATCTCAGAGCCTCAGCCTCTCAGAGTGCCGGGATAACAGATGTGAGCACAGCTCCTTCAATATTTTTTTCTAAAATTAAAAAACGATTGAGGTGTTTGTTTGTGTTTCATAGAAGAAAATGAAATCATATGCTACTAGGTTCAATTTTTTGCTCGGGAAAAATCTGTTTTCAGATCTTCGTTACATTGCATCTAAACGGAAATGCTGAGTTCATTGCTGAGTTCCCCTGAATCCACAAAGTGAAGTAGGTGGTTGCGGTGCTGATTTCAAGATACCGTTATTAGGCTAGGGATCCACAGAAAGTCATTTAAGACAGGACGATGAGTAACGTGGGGCGTGGCTGGATGCCTGCACCTAACTGTTCAGGGCTTTAATCTCTTCCTTCCATCTCGCTTATCATTTCATAAGTCTCCTTGAAATTATTTAATTTATAGTATTTTCATAACTTCAATGGACAGAATGGAAGGAGAGATATCTGCTTATGCTCAGAAATCAATTCTCATTGAATGATATGGAATGATTTTCTCTAAGAACATTTGCTCTCTGAAGTGACAGGCAAATGAGAACTCAGATGATTTGCACCCTGATGTCTAATCACAAACATTTCCCCCTTGACAAACAGCACCAGGGAAGAGTCTTTTGGAAAAAGGATTAGATGCTCTATGTGACCCGAGGAAGGATGAAGATCAATGTTAAGTGAACTTAAGTTCAGTCTGGATTAAAAGAGCCACTTTTTAGTGTTACGATCTGGTTAGTAAGTGGCCTGGGTTAGTTATATTGAAGGTAGTAATACCTGGAGGTAGAGGTGTGTAAGAGGGAGCTCAGTAAATCCTAGAGTGTTCATTTCTAAAAAGAATTAAACTCCTGAAGGGGTCACCAGCTTAGATGGTCTTTCAGATTCCGTATAGATCTGCCTGAACTTTGATTTAGTGTCTGCCTTCTTCTGCTCATTTTCCCCCCTATGGTTCTGCTCCATTTCCAGGATAGCAAACAGATCAAGGTTTCAGGGTCTTCCCAGATTCTTGCTGGAGAGTTAACTGGGGATGTACAGGCATATCTGTTCGGCAGCTTCCCTCAACTCCAAGAGACTCAGGCTGCTCGCCCATGAGGGGTGATGACACCTGAAGGATATCCCCGGGCTGGCCATCAAGAATCCTGCTGCTATGTGGCACTGGACAGACTGGAGTGAGGCGCAGGTCACCTCGAGACCTTCAGAACCTCCCGGAGCTGCTCCCCTGACTGGTCCGGGTGTAGGCAGACCTGAGAGGATGAGGATTAGAGGGTCAGATTCACAGTTGCCTGAAGCCAAACTGGCTCATGACTCTTTCTTTTTTTTTTTGAGACAGAGTCTCACTATGTCACCCTTGGTAGAGTGCCATGGCGTCACAGCTCAGAGCAACCTGAAACTCTTGTGCTTAAGCAATTATCTTGCCTCAGCCTCTCGAGTAGCATGCCTTTCTGCGTGTGATAGTTTATTCTCTTTTCTCTAACTTCTATTCACCCCCATCATTATCCCATAATTCTCTTTGCATTTTTAGCATCTGTAGGGTCAGGGTCATTTTCTGGTGTCTACAACCAGAAGAACCTTCACTGTAATAGAAACATATTTCCAATTATTATGGTACAGGTTCCTATTTTAAAGAATTGGGCAAATTTTGTTTTGTTTTGTTTTAACCTGGAAAAATGGACAGAGACATTGCCAGTTCAAGAGTAGTGGTGTGGTGTAGTAGCTTGGGCACGGAGCTGGAGGACAGCACACTGGCCTCGAGTCCAGCTTCCATGCTACCCAGCTGTGGGAACCTGGGTGAACTCTCATTTTTCTGAGCTTTAGCTTCCTTTCATAAAATAAGAGGAATCAGATGATTTCTGAAGCACATTCTAGCTTCCAAAGGCTTTAACCCAGGCAGCTTAGGCACAGGGCAGTCTTTCCCTGGCCCGAGGACCCAGGTGTGATGTTATCTAATGTACCATATTACCCCCAGACTCTTTCAGGGGCTTTCAACAGCAAAGAGCATGCATGCCTTGGCAACTTCTCCCAGTGTAGAGAGAGGCGGAAATATCCCAAATTTACAAAGATGTTAGGACAGCAGATCCCTCCAAGGACTATCATGGACTATCATGGACACATCTGCCTTTGGGAGGGGTTTAATTCCTTTCCTCCAAGTCACTTATTAAGCAAATGTAGTATTCACAGATTCTTTCCGATTCCTACACTGGGCCATGTGGTGTTTAGTTATTCAGGGTCTACTCTATAGCAGTGCAGCAGAAAATGCCAGTGTGTTGTGCAAACACGGCAGGGTGGACAGAAGCCTATTCCATGAACAACAGCACATCCCAACTTCACACGTTTTTACACCTTCATTTTATGTTTTGATCCAGAAACTAATTTCCTTTGAACACCAATGACATCTACATCTATTGTCTATCTTAGTTCCTCATTTCAGGAAAAAAATAAAAAAATAAATAACCCTTCCACACTGATCCAGGCTGATGCTTCTGACCTGCAGGCTCAGCTCCCACGCACTGTAGCACCGGAAATGAAGTCAGCCCACAGGGAGGGGACTAACTGCGTTCCCGTGCTGGAACAATATCTGGATGTTCCTGGAAAAAGTACAGCAAAACTCTTGCAACCCCAGCTCCACCCCTGTGCAGTGGTGCCACCTTGGGAAAATGGCTTAAGGTCTCTGCGATGGCACCTTTGGCTGTGAGTGGGAATGCACATACCTGGCCAGGTCTGTTCGGGGCTTAGAATCTACGTGTAACTGGCACATTAGCTGAAACACATCATGTTTACAAATACATGAAAGGTAGGACAGACAGAGTGTCCTGCACACCAATTTGATATCTAACATTTCTCTGAAGACTAGAAACATGACAAAATTATCAAACTGAGGGAATCAAAGGTGATAATCTACCAGGGAGAACTTTCTGTGGTCACGGGTAGCTTCTGAGGAAGTACATTTTCTAGTCCAGGGTCCAGGCTGTGCAAGGTTGGGCACGCCCCTACCCTTAACTGAGCACACTCTCCCCCTATGTCTAGACTAGTGGTTCTCAACCTTCCTAATGCTGCGGCCCTTGAATACAGTTCCTGTGGGTCACCACCCACAGGTTGAGAACCATTGGTCTAGACAGTAAGAAAGCTGAATTAGATGCTGTTAATTTGCTTCCAGCTCTGAATCTGTGTGAGCTCCCAACAGTGGCGTAGAGTAAGTGACTGGACGGGGCACAAGACTAATGTAGAAGGCATCTGAGGAGAGCCAGTGCTGCTTCTGTCACCCTGCCAAGGGTCAACGAGCAAACAGGTAGTCCCACTGAGGTCATAGCAAACCCAAGCCAGTTTGGGGGTTGCAGGGTGGATAAATGTGCCGTGGGGCAGAGGCAGACGGAGGTCTTCCTGGAAGTATCAATGAGAACATTAGAACCAGTAGATTACAGCTCAGTCTCTCCAGACTCACACAAACCAGGAAGCTCAGGGAAGGTCCCCTTATTGCCAGCGGAGAAGATTGGCTGGCGATGTGGTACCCACTGGTGACCAAGCCACGGCACCTTTAGCAAACTCAAGACTAAGTGTCCTTGTTTTGTTATGTTTTTCCTTGTAAGCCACATTAGTCTTATACATCAGACTTGCCCTGTGGGTATGTGAGAATATTAATACATTCATGCCCTATTTTTGTATTTCAGGAGGAATCAGCAGAAACGTAAACCTGTATAGCCTGTATTTTAAGAAAGGCCAGGCATTTAGACATTTCCAAGCACCTCACCATTCGACAACCACTGGGAGAGTCTAACTCTGCCGTTTTGCCACTCTGTAAGCTCAAGGAAATGACTTGGTACCTCTGAGTTCTCTCCCTACTCTGTTAGAAAAAAAAAAGAAAAAACGGAGATAAAACATGAGAAATGCTTTTTGTTAATTTTCTGCTTCTCCCTGGCTCCAGTGGCTATTCTGCCCTCTATTTCCAACATGCGTCCTTGGAGATTGATGGGATACACAGAAACACACTTGCTTCTAAAGGATTTTGATATTTTAAATGTGGCTGAGTCTTATCTTGTGGAAAGTGTGAGCGTAGAGGTAACATATTATTAAACCAAGTCAGCACGCTGCCTGTCCGTTTATCTGCCTGCAGGGAAGTTTCCTTGAATTCCGGAGCGCTGGGACTCTGTCTGAGAAGGGAAAGCAAACACAATGTTATGACATCCTTGGAAAAATGTAGAAATGGGTCAGACTTTCTATTCAGAGCTGTGCTCATCTGAAAACATTAAAGAATGTTAAAAATAAGGACACGGTGTGCTCTCAGCTGCTCCAGACAAGACAGTATGTCTTTGAGAAGGTCTTCAGCTATAAACCATCAACATAACAGTCCTCCATCACTTTTCCAGGGAGTAATGTGGGCATTTGGGGACGTTTTGGCATAATTTGCTCCCACCAACTCTTTGTCAGTGAGGCAAACACTGCTCGGTGGTATTCATCTCTTGGGGTGGGGTGGTTGTGGTAGGTTATGGGGCAGGATTTAAGGATTCCAACAGGTTCTAAACTGGTGTTCTAAACTCTGGGATTCTACATTACACTTGTAATAACAAACAGATTCCCACATCACCTTTATGTCTCCTCTCCAGTCTTTCCCCTGTGTCTCTATGTTAAGATTTCCTACTCAAGCCCAAGGTCTCTATAGATTTGGGGACAGAAATACTTAAACAGCTTCCTAGAAGATAGAATAGTGGCTTTGGAGCCAGCAAACCCAGCAGTGACTTTCAGTTTGGCCACTGATGAGCTGTACTGCATTTCACTTATTTCACTTTTCCGCTCCGTCTCTTCCTCTCCATCTGCACAGAGTAGATATAAGAGACACATAAATGTTCTGTGAGCCTGAGGAACGCTGAGCCTAAATCACCTAGAATGATGCTTGGCAGAGTGTGGGCACCAGCTGAATGCCATTTGTGAATCTTATTACTATCACTACCACTCTCACGATTGCTTTTCCTTGGTTCAGTTGTCTTTCCCTTACTGTGTTATTTCTCGGACAATGATTTTTTGCCTGATAGCACATCTGGATTTGGGGGTATCACGTGCCCCTAAACTCACAGTCTGTGGTCTCTCTGGTCTTTGCCTCTGGCCAATTAGTTGTCTCAGATTTTTCTCTTTTACCTGCCACAGTGCTCACTGCACAGTGCCTTACCCAGGCCCAGCTGAGATGCGTACGTCTGGTAATATCACTCTTTGCCAGTGTGTGTCAGAATTATTTATGCATCTGTGTCTCCAAGCTGCAAGCTCCCTGGGGATGAGGAGCTGCTGCTGTCTTCTTTAGGCTCAGAAGGGGGTTGGCATGTGGTATATTCTCAGGTGCGTTTGTTGAATTCTGGGGAAGGCTGTGTTTGCCCTGGTTCTGCCACCTGTTACGTGGCTCTGTGGCTGCATTTGGTTTCCTGTCCTCCCTGAACTTCACCCCAGTGGAGGCTGGTGTCTCAGGTTGTCCTCTGCCCATCTGCCCTCAACATGTTCCTGCCAGCCAGGGCCCTGTGCTGAGATTGTCCTCCTAACACTCACTCAGTTAACTCAGTTGTATAATTCTTATAGCAGTAATTTTTCCACCGGTGTGCCGTGAGAAGACCTCAGGTGTACTGCAAAAATTTGTAAAGATCATTAATTAAATTCTTTTTGAAAGAAGTTCAAAGCACAGTAAAAATATTCTTTTCCTTACTCTTTTTTTTATTAACATAATTTAAGTGTGCCACAGAAGTATAAATATAGATTCAAGTGAGCTGTGAGATTAAAAAGTTTGAAGAAACTGGTTTGTAGGAACACAGGGCAGCTTAACCTAAGAAAGCTTATAGTGATTACTATAATCATCGTACTTTATATATTAATGAACTTAGGAAGGAAGGAATTAAAGGAGGAGGGAGAAGAGGAATGATAGTCAGCAAAGAGGAAGGAAAAAAGTAAGACACGAATTCTTTTAAGAATCTACTTTGTGATGAGCCAGGGGTCAGACACTGTCAGAAAATCCCTGAGTGATGTCTTTTCATTTCTGTTTTAATAGTAAGAAGAATATGACTCAGGATTAATCACTTCCCAAAGATATATATGTAGTTAGAAATAGTTAAACTATTATAACATGGTAAAATACTACATATCCAAAAAAGATGATAGAAAACTTTAAAAACAAACAAATCAAAAGACATCCAAATGGTACTGCTAAGCCCGTGCACTATCTTAGCATGAAGATTTTAATTCTACAAACAGTCTGCCTTAAATTCTATAGGGGACTGTATTAAAGGTTACTCAGAAAACTGGTTACAAGCCTTGGTGAGAGTGCTTTTCTAAGTTCAGTATAAGGCACTCAGAGTTCTGTTTTCTCTCATTGCTTTGACGTCTGAAGATTTCTCTGCCTCTAGAGCAAGGGTCCTCAAAACTTGTTAAACAGGGGGCCAGTTCACTGTCCCTCAGACGGTTGGAGGGCTGGACCTCAGGCCCCGGGACGGGTCAGCTGCTAAGCACGACAGGCAGCAGCGGCAAAAACACCCAGCAGGCCGGATAAATGTCCTAGGCGGGCCGCATGTGGCCTGCGGGCCACAGTTTGAGGACGCCTGCTCTAGAAGGGCATAGCCTGTTTGCTCCCCAGCGAACTCACTGAGATTTCTCCCTTCATTTGTGTGTATGGGCACAGGGCTGTAGTTTTGAATGGCTCCTGAAATCACAGAAACACACATCTTTTTATATTTCAATCAAAAAGGAAAAAGGCTTTGCTTCTCAGCCCCAAACAAAGTGGCCTAAAATGAATACCATGAAGAGTGACTGGGTTTCTTTAATTACAAAACTGGCCAAGGTTCCAATGTTTTATGCATGTTGGTCATTACTCTCGAAGCAACAACTAATCTCTGATTGTAAACAGGATGCAAAACTAGTAGTTTCCTTGCTTCTAGAAATGCCTAGGGCATAGTGATAATTAGAAGATCACCAATTACTTGGGGGATGGATGAGCCCCACAATTCAGAGTCCCTTGCCTTCTCTGTGACATTACCCCATATGGTCAGTCTTCGCTAGTGCTTCCCAGAAAATAATTCATTATAACTGCATTAGTTCAAAAAATATTTAGCCAGAAAAATAAAGGAACTTTAGCTCATTCTTTCTTTCAAGCTTCTGTTTTCTGAAAGATCACAGATTTGAAACAACACAGAATATGGAAAAGGCAAGGTCTGTGTGTGCAGACTGGCTCATACAGAGTAGAATTTTGAACAGTGGCATGCTGTGAATGTTTAGCATTTATTTGGCACTCTGAAAAAAATATATCTAGTTTTACTGATAGAAATTACATGTAGCACACAATTTACAAATAATAATAATAATACAATATGCAATACATTTTACTGCGAATTCCACATAGGCAATCGGTTCTCATAGAATACTTCTGTTGATTTTTGCCAAACTCTTGTATCATGAGACAAAATATGGATTCAATTGACAGAAAAGTATAGTTCCAGCATGAATGTTAGTTGATAGTTTCATTTATCTTAATAAGAAAGATGAAAGTGAAACAATAGTTGTCTCTCTGAACTTTTCTCATTTGTCAACAATCTGAGTGACTTCTTGACTGAATTGGATAATTGTTTTCAAAAGGTAGAGTATTTACTCATAGTACAATGCTTATTAGCAGAACTTCAGATAGAGACATGATACACAGTTAAGTTTAATCTGCATTAACATTCCCCCCCCATTTTTGTAAGCCTAGGTAATCAACAAAACAATAAATCAAATCCTGTATTATAACATTTGCCAGTTTCCATAGTATAAATATCTAGCTCATAGCTTATTTCAATCTAGCAATACGACCTCACTGAATGCTGAGCTGAAAAGAAGTTGTCAACAGCAACACATTGTATCTCCAACACGCATTTACAACCTCAAGCACATAGATAATGGTAAAATGTAGTCAAATAATTAGAAAGTGTCAGTTTTTAATATTTACCTTTGTTTTTACTATCATAATTATAAATTCATGTAATCTAACATTTAATAGTGACTGTGTTAATAGCTTGCAAAAAATGTCTGAATGTTAAAAAAATGATCCAAGCCAGCTCCAGCACATCACTGAAACTAGAACTGGGGAAAAATAAATTGATAATATGAGGCACTGTTTAGAATTGCTGAATGACTGAGAGATATTCTGAGAAGTTCATCATGAGGCAATTTTGTTCTTGTGTGAACATCAGAGTGAATTGGCCCAAATCACAGGAATTGCACAAGAAAAGAAGGACTCCATTAAAATAATGAATAAACACACTGCACATTGGCAGATTATATTTGCAAATATCTGATATACATGTGTGTATATATATATATATGTACACACACACACACACACACATATATATATGGGTATATACCTGAACATATATCTTAAAACTCAATAACAAATAAATACCCCTATTTTAAAAAATAGGTCAGAGTTTGATCACGTATGGATGGCAAATGAGCCTCTTAAAAATGTTTAGCATCAAAACAAAAATGTTTAGCATCTGTAGTTATTAGGGGAATATAAATTAAAATAAAATACAAATTAAAATCACAATGAGATACTACTATATGTGCATAAGAACATCTAGAAATTAAAATGGCTGACCTCACCAAGTGACGCAAAGATAGAAATCAGTGGAGCTTTCCTATCCTGCTGGTCAGCACATGAAGCAGTTCAGCTATTTTGCAAATCTCTTTGACTATTTCTGAAACAGTTAACCATTCACTTAGGGACTGACTCAGTCATTTCACTCATAGGTGTTTTCCCAAGAAAAATGAAAGCATATGTTCAGACAAAGATTATAGTAATATTCATTGGAACTTTATTTGTAATACCAGGAAACAATCTAAATGTTCATCAAGGGTGAATGGATAAAAAAAAATTGTGGTATATCCATAAAATGTAATAGTATTTATCTGCAACAATGATTAAAACAACATAAATGAACTTCAAAATAAGTCTACCTATGAGAGAAGCTAGACAAACAGGCTACAGTCACACAACGTGTAACAACATTTCCGTCAACCATGGGTCATGTGGATGACAGAGGACCCATAATATTGCAACAGAGCTGAAAAATTCCTGTCACCTTGTGACTTTGTAGCCTTCACAGTATCTAAATGAAACATATTACTCAAGTGTTTGTGAGGACACTGTTATAAACAAACTTACTGTCCTGCCACTCATATAAAACATAATATATACAATTATGTTCAACACATAATACTTGATAATAAATGATCACTTTACTTGTTTAGGTATTTACTATATGATACTTTTAATCCTATTTTAGAGTATACTCCTACTTATATATTTTTTAAAAGTGAAGAGTAAAACAGCCTGAACAGAGCCTTCAGTGGGTATACCAGAAGGAGACATGTAATTATGCACTAACAGCTCTCTTGGTGTGTTACTGCCCCTGAATACCTGCTAGTGGGACAAGATGTGGAGGCAGAAGATGGTGACATTGATAATCCTGACCCTGTGTAGGTCTAGGCTAATTGTGTTTGTGTCTTGGTTTTCAACAAAAGATTTAAAAAGTAAAAAAGAAAATAACTGAGGGCAGTGCCTGTGCCTCAGTCGGTAGGGCGCTGGCCCCATATACTGAGGGTGACGGGTTCAAACCCGGCCTCGGCCAAACTGCAACAAAAAATAGCTGGGTGTTGTGGTGGGCACCTGTAGTCCCAGCTACTCAGGAGGCTAAAGTGAGAGAACCACCTAAGCCCAAGAGCTGGAGGTTGCTGTGAGCTGTGATGCCACCATACTCTACCAAGGGTGACAAAGTGAAACTCTGTCTCTAAAAAAAAAACTAAATAAAATAATTGAGAAATAAAAATGTATAGAATAAGGGTATAAAAAAAGGAAATATTTTGTGCAGCTGTACAATGTGCCCTAAGCTTAGTATTATTACAAAACAGTCAAAAAGTTAGACAACTTTTTCAACAAATTACAATCAGCTACGGTCAGTTTGTTATTGAAGAAGGAAAAATATTTTTTTACAAATTTATTACAGCCTAAGGGTACAGCGTTTCCAAAGTCTACAGTACTATGCAGTAATGCCCAAGGCCTTCACATTCACTCGCCTCTCTGACTCACCTGGAGCAACTTCCAATTCCATAAACTCCATCTATGGTAAGTTCTCTCTGTACATGGGTACCTTTTTTATTTATATTTCATACTATATTTTTGATTGTGCGTTTTCTGAGCTTAGATAAGTTTAGATACACAAATGCCATTGTATTTCAATTGCCTTCCATATTCAGTGCTGTGAAGTGCTCTGTAGCTTAGGAGCAAGAGGCCCCAGCAGGTAGCCTGGTATGTACAGACTACGCCATCTAGGCTGGGTAAATAGCTTCCAAGATGCTCGCACAATGACAAAGTTGCCCAAGAAAACATTTCTCAGGACATATCCTCATTGTTAAGCAGCCCATGATGGCATGTGTGTGTCTAATCATTTCCAAACATGGAAAAAGTACAGTACAATCTCATGGGATCACTGCTGTACCTGTGGTCTGCTGTTACCAAAACACCATTATGCAGCTCATGGCTGTCTATGACTCCATGTATGGTATATTCTAGAAAATACAAACTAACCTGTAGTGATAGAGAACAGACCAATACTTTCTTGGCAAAGGGTATAGGGGAGGGCAGCGAGACAGATTTCCAAAGGGGCGCAGAGAAACTATTAGAAACTTTGGATATTTTCATTATCTTGATTGTATTGTGGGGCATCTATCAAAACTTATTGAATTGTATGCTTTTATCCCGTGCAGTGATATGTAACTGTGCCTTAATTAAGCACAAAAATGCATGTTTTTAATTTATTCATTAAATATAAATTTATTTAAATCACATGTTAAAATAAATAAGTAAATAAGGCTCAACACTAATTTGATCCCTAAGCAACCTTCTTCCCTTACAGAACGGGAATTTTAAGTCATGAATTCATCAGTTATTTCCAGTTCTTCATTTATCTTTTGTATATGTCAAGTTATGGGTTTCCCACTTCTACTTGTCCAAAAATGCTGCTCAGTAGGAGATCAGGAGCTGCCCTGCCGGTGAACATACTTTGAATGGGTCCCTTCACCTCCTCCGAGCAGGTTTCCTCATCTGTGCAGTGAAAGTGTCAGTGCGACTCCACCTGAACAAAGAAACTCTATTTTTCCATTGTGAAGCGCTGTGTGTTTGCTAGTGACCATGGTTCACTTGCTGGCACGGTGTCCTCTGGCTTCCTCTTCTCTGTAGCCGTAAGGACAGGCCTAGCCCAAAGGACTAAGCTGGAGCAGCGTCTATGGTGAGGATGGCAGCACCGTGGTGACATGCCTCACTGACATGTATGAAGTGAAGCGGTGCTCAGCGTGTTGCTTATAATTATCGTCAACAGAGACCATCCCGGATCTGAGCAGTGGAAGCCCTCTGGGCCTTGGCACAATTTGTAACCCATAGTCATTAGTTAATGTTTATGAAACACTTTGAAGATGGCGATCGCTGTGGGAGCTGGAGCCCACGTATTAAGGATGATCACTATATACATTTGAACTTCAAATCCAGTGGTTGTAATTGGAAGGGGCAGCATGGTGGCTGACTTACAGCACGGCAATGTCCCAGACATGGAAACCTCTTGGAAGGTGTCCGTGAGCAGCTCTACCAATGTTCTCTGGGGACGCAGGCAATGCGTCCCTTCTGTCAGTCACCCTGCTGGAAATGGCCACGAGGTTGGTCATTCCACTTTCAGTGAATATATGCTGAGAGCCTGCTTTGTGGAAAGCTCTATTTAAATTCATTTCAAGAAGAACTCAAAAGTCCTTCCTTTTTCATCAGACCACAGGGCTTAGACATGGCACAGACGTGGGTTCAACTCTTTAAAAAAGTCGCATCACCACTGTACACCCAAAATCTTTATAGTTAAAACACATAAATATGGAAGGTGATAATATCAGCCTTTCAGAGCTCCATCTGTAAAATATCTGGTGAGATACTGGCACATGCTGTGTGCTCAGTCAGTGGTCACCCTTGTTATTTTGTTACTAGACCAAGCCCCTGATAGACCCTGAACTAACTCCTGTATGCCTGTATCCATAGTTGTGGATTTTAGTTGGGTTTGCTGGTTGTGCTCATTTTTAGACAATTCCTTCTTCAACCTCCAAGAATCTTTATTAGAGGAAGGAAAAGGAATTCTGCAGAATGTTTTCATCCACTTGTTGCAGTGCTCAAGGTCCTCAATGACATAATGAACAATGACCTAGTTTTTGACAACTAATTCCTAGTTATTTCATGGAATATCTCACTTTGGGAGTGAGATGTCCCTGAGTGCTTTGAACACAGAAATGTCATCAAAGTGTTGCTAAAACCTGGCATAGCCACACGGCCTCAGGTGAGGCAGTTAAAGGCACACAGTTTAAAGGCCTCCAACTGGATTTCCACTTGGTGCTAGGATAATATTCCAAGGGTGTCCTTCATCAAGTTGTGCTTGATAAATACCAAAGGCAGCCCACTGAAGCTGTGGACTACACAGCCCTCCCATCCATGTTCCTCAAGACCCTCTTCCTTGGTGGTCCCAAAGGAGCTATAGGGCCTTCATCTTCACCGCCAAACTCTACTTGAGAAAGCGTGGAAAGAGTCCTCTGCTGACCCATTATGCAGGAGCCCTTTGAAGATGCAAAGGGTGTGAGTCATTCATAATCACCATGATTCATAAGTCAACTTCAGAGGCCCAGTTCTCCTTAATACTCATTATCCCTTCCATAGACAGAGTTGGGCCAATGGTTAATTTGCAAATTGTAGGACTCAGTGAGGTGAGACACTAAAGGCAAGGTAATTAATAAATTATATTTTAAAGTGCAGTTGAGCCCATTCAATGTTCCAAATTTATTACACATGTAAGACAATCTTTTTAATCCCCTCTTCCCTCTGGGCTAAAGAGAGTTAATAGTCATCTCTCTTCCACCACTTTCCCGTGGCCATATTCAGTGGGCCTCTTAGGCTCGGGTCACACACATACATCTCACGCTGCCAGGTCACTGTAGGCAGAGCATAGCTCCAGGAAGGCCTTCAATACCCACTTGCTGATGACAAGACACATCACTTGTGCCCTTGTTCTGGGTCTCTGAAGTAGGCCTCATGCCTTAGCTGGAGGCCAATAAAAAGGGCCTTAAAATCATTCCCAGTATCTTCTTGGGGTCTCTGAAATTCGCTCATCTCCCTGTCACTTTCTCTTTGTTCTGAGGTTCTTTTCTCCTCTCCTGGCCTTCTCAGCCTTGCTGTACAGTACAGTGCATTGTGGCTGAATTGTACCCCCCTCTTAAAGATATGCGGAAACCCTAACTCTGAGACCTCAGAATGTGACCTTGTGTGGCTGTTGTTGCAGATGTCATTCATTCGCCTGAGGTCACCTTGGAGAAGGATGGGCTCCTTGTTCAACATGACTGGTGTCTCAGGAGACGCATCCATGTGAAGACAGAGACACAGGAGGAAGACCCTGTTTTTGGAGGGTTAGAGGGATATATTCTACAAGCTGAGGGCTCCCAAATATTTCCAGAAAACTACTGGAACCTAGAAGAGTTGAGGAAGGATTCCTGCATAGGTTTCAGGGGGACCATGATTTTAGACATGTAGCCTCTAGAATTTAACAAAGAAAGAAAACAGATTTAAGCTATCCAATTACTGCCATCCTCCTGCCTTACTCAGACACAGGGCTCTGGAAGAAATGCTATTTTCCAAGACTGGGGCTGAGGCTGGAACAGTGCTAGGCAACCAAAGCTAAAATTCAGGTTGTACATAAAATTCCCCATCTTAGCAGAGGTGCGTCTTATACCACTGTGCCGTGGTGCAGGTGTTTATACCACTGTGCCGTGGTGCAGGTGTTTATACCACTGTGCTGTGGTGCAGGTGTTAGCTGTCAATTATATTGACAGAAAGATCTATCTCTCATGAACAAACACCTGGACTACTTCACAGTTGTCTGAGGCCCAGTTCTATGAACCACTGCTAAACGCAGATCATTATGTCTCAAGACTAAAGAGCAGAGCTCCTTCCAAGAGTGTTCTTCTAAGACCTTTAGCTGTGGGTCTCACAGAATAACATTTGGGGTAGAAATAATTTGGCCATGGAACAGATAAAAATGTAGAATCATAGAAATTAGTCATAATGTGGTTCAAAGTAGTAAAAAAAAAAAAAAAAAAAAAAAAAAGCTCTCCCAAAGAAGCCAAGTGCCAGTTATTCCAAGATGAGGAGATTCGAAAGATCGAGCAATGAGGATGAAGAGGATTCCAGGCATGGGGACCACAGGAGTCAAAGCATGGAGATAAAAACAGAATGGCCGGTGTAGGAGGACACTCAGCTGGTTACAGGAGAGGTTCCTAAAGAGCAGGGAAACCCACGAGGAGAGGGCTGGGACATTTACTCCACCTCTAGCTTGGCTGACTAATGCACTGTGAACCTTCTATCCCTCTTCCCCTCCCTCTCTGCCTCCCTCCATTTCTTTATCCCTCTCTGTTTCATCCCTCCCTTTCCTATTTGACACAAACGCCCTGATTGTTTGGGTACCAAGCCCTCTGCTAGGCTCTGGGATGAAGGCATAGTGCATGGCTGCTATCTCAGAGCAGCCAGCCCTGGGGGAGACAGCAACCTCGATGAGCCACTAGGGCAGAGGCCCTGGAAAAGCAGGAATAGAAACACAAACTGAGGCAGCGCTCAGCAAATTTCCAGGATACACAAATCACATTTATTGACAGGCAACTATGACCAAGGATCACAGTTATTCGATTTAATCACATCAATCACCTGATGAAGCGGCTACTATTGTGCCTTATTTATGGGCAAAGAGACTGAATCTCAGAAAAGCAAAGAAATATCTAGATCATACATCTAATAGGTGGCAGACATAGGGCTCAATCCCCATTTTTCTAAGCTTTCACTTGTGTTTTCTTGTACCCCAGGACGGCCTTTGCATATTCTTCAATTAAAATGATTCAGTCACCTGAATTTTTTTTGTTCTAGGCTGCTTCCTGGCTGTGGAGTTTCATCATATAATACTTTTTGCTAAGAGGGGCTTGAGATAAAGCTCCTCCTTTGTAAAGATCGGCTCTTCCTTTTTTTATAGGAAGAACTTACTACCCTAAGGACGGACACAGTTGACAGGGAGAACAAGCCAGGGGGCCTCAGCTGACAGGAGGCTCCGAGCTCCCGGTTCAGCAGACAGGAGGAAACACACCAGCTGAGAGTGGTGGAGGCTTGCTGAAAATACACACTAATCTAATCTGGCTGTTCTAGATGAATCTCAGGAATGTGGGAGGCTAGCATGTCAGATAGGCAATTATTGGCCGGACGCAGGATTGCATAATGCAATGATGACTGGGGCTTCCTGCTTCAGCTCAAACGTGGCGAGCTTGCCAGAGAGGATTTATGTTCCCAGGAGAAACATGCCAACTTTGGGAGGATATGAAGTAACTGTTATTATGGGAAAAAAAGACAGGCTTAATTTGAAAATAGTCAAGGTCCCTTTCAGTTTGTCCTCTGGATTGATCTCTCTCTAGATTTCTCTCTCTCTCTCCTCTCTTGTTACATTTTTGTTTTTCTGTCTTTTTCTGTCACTCAGTCTTTCTCTCTGAATTTCTGTGTCTTTATGTTTTTTTTTGTTTTGCTTTTAGTTTTACTTGCTTCCTTGTTTTCGTTCAGATCTTCATACCAGTTTAGTATTAGAGGAAAGTACCTTGACTCATTTCCTATTAACAAAGATGCTGATAATCGTGTCTGTGGTTGTTTGACATGAGTGGGACCTTTCAGACTGATGAGTGGGTACAAAAGACTCCACTAATTAATATTGCAATCACCTGATAAATGTTTTTGATAAACAAACAAGCTGGCTGCCCAAGTACCTCCTCTTTCTCCACAAAGAAAGACCCATCCTTGCTTCACAGGGAAAACCTGGGCCATTAGTTGGTTTCCTTTGAAATGCAGACTCTGAGCTCCCCAGAGTGGCCCATAAACTGCTTCAGAGAGACAACTGGCTTATTTAAACAAAATAGGATACAGGAAGAACAAAGAGGGCTCTTGTAGATATTTTAGACATTTTTGTTTAATTTCTCTTTTTATTCTCAGTTGAGGACAGTGAAATCCAGAGCTCTGGCCCTGAGAGCCGGAACTTGTATCTCCCGGTCCAGTTTTCCACGACTACAGTGTACTTCCTCTCTTCCTGTTAAATAGGACATTTGTGTAAAAAATGCAATGCTGCCGCTCAAAACTGTGCAGTGGCAGGACTTAAAAGTATACAAAGCCTAAGAACATTTATATGTACAAAGACTCTCTCAATAAATATTTATTGTTTCTAAGATGACCCCATACCATAAAAAAGTAATGTTATTCAGGCGGATGGAAAAGCATGCAGTTATATGTAGCAATGGATTGAAATGGAATTAAAATTCTCATGGAAAACCCTCTTGGGATTGAAAGGAATTAGTATTAATTTTACAGAAAATATGCCTGGTTCATGCATGCAAACAAATTCACATTGAGTGATTAACCACTTAATGAATATTTATTGCTTTCCAGTCTCAATGGTGGGCCTTGGAAGCAAAATCACTCACATCTTACAAATTCTCATAAAGTTTTATTGTCTTATTTTAAATATGATGAAATCAAGTTCATGGAATTTAGGCAATTCTGCAGTCAGTATGTTGGTGACGTGTATGAAACTCAGGTGGGAAACTCGGGCTGCCTGAGCTCTGGGTCTTCCCGCTGCATTTTCTCTCCATGATGAGCCAGGAGCTCCCCCAAGCACAGAGGAAAGTAAGAGCTCATTTCATTTTGGTAAAATAGCTCTTTTCCCTCTGCCTTAAAATGAACGAAATGCAAAGCGCATTTTATATCATCATAACACAATTAACCAAGACATCAGGTTTCCTACTAAAGTCCTGATTTTCTTTCCAAATAACATCTACTCTCAGACCGTTGCCCCCCGTGACAGCTATCAAATAAAGGCTGAAAATACAGAAACAATATTATAAAAAAAGGAGTTCTCTATAACTCATTTAACCTCCTCCCTAAATCTAGTGAGCATGTAACACCTGCAGTAAAGCTCCAGCGCATCACGTATTGCATACACGTCTTGAATATTAAATCAAGGCTGACCACACCTCCTCCTGCTTCCTTTCTTTTATCAGCAAAATATCTACATGATGAACACTGTCAACCTCTCTCTACCTCGACACAGACAAGGAGGAAGCTGGAAACTTGCCATTTGGAATCGCCTTTCACTGCACAGCACTCCAGGGTCAATTCCGAGCTGCGACAGACGTCCTTAGTATCTCTACCCTGAGCGGGAGGTGTGAGGGTGAGACCTGAAATGTGTCCTGCTGACATTGGCTGGGTCATTTCCACACCCCTCCGGTACCTTGTAACTTCCAGGTCACCCACTGCCTTTCCTCCTCCTCCTCCTTCCTTTTTCTCTATCTCCTCTGTCACTTCATACTAGTGCTGCCATGAACAGCTTTAATCCAGCCCCTTTGAGATAGAAATGATCTTCATTTTCCAGATGACAAAACTGTGATTTCGTGAGTCCAGATCATGTGCCCAACCGAGATCACAAGCCCAAGTAAATAATGTGGTCAGAATTCAAACCCAGACCTGCCTGCCTGCAAACTCTAAAGACATTGTCATTATTAATCACTAAGATGTTTTTAGCGCTTCTCTCCCCACCAGCCCCTTTGAGGTGTGCTGCCCTCTAGAAAGCCACCTTCATTAAAATCCCCTCCTCCACCACCAGCACATCTGCTTAAACTGTGGTCTTTACAGGTTGGGCACTGGCCTTCCCCCCAGCCCTGCTGGGGGCTGTCACAACCAGCTCAGCCTCCTTTCCTGCCCTCCTTCCTTCTCGATTTATATTTTCTACCCCTTTGTTCCCTGTGCTTAGAACCAAGTTATGCTGTCGTGGGCTAATACCCAGAATGTCTTGTACCCAAATGTCTCAGAGTTAAGACATTCTTGGGAAACATTCTTTATATTAAAACAATAGTAAGCATGCCTTATTTATAATAATCTCTTGCCTCATGACACATCACTGAGACTTTTCCAACTTGCGTCCATCCCAGCTGACAGTGGCCTTTTCAGATAACCCCACCCACCAAAGACCAGCCGACAGGTACACAGACCTGGAAGCAGCTGTAGAGACCCGGTGGTGTCCAGGACTTACAGGAAACAAAATCCCTTTTCTGATTCCTAACTTGTTTTCATTCCAAATCCAGGTCCATCTGATTTTGGGATCCTGTTCTGTAACTCCTGCAGTCCCCCATGGATTTGGTTCCTATACAGTGAGTCCTCACTTAGCCACGGTGATCAGGTTCTTGGAAACTCTGATGTTAAGTGAAATAATATACAATAAAATCAATTTTACCGTAGGCTACTTGATATAAATGCCAATTAAGTTCTTCTAGCATATTTCTGGCCACAAAAACATCACCAAACTTGTCAGTAAAGAACAAAACATGGAAATAAATGTGAGTTACACATATGTTTAAGAAAGACCAATAAAACTGAGCAAGAGAATTACTTACGGGCGTCTCCAGCTCAGGGTCTCCAGTGGTCAGAGCCTCTTGGGCAGATGCAAAGTGGGCAGCAGCCCTGCCAGGGGCTGTCACATCACAGGGCTGTCACATCCCCACACACACTCACTGGGACCATTTACCTAACATGCACATCTGTGGGATTCAAAAGGAATCAGAGGACCCAGACAAAACCCACACAGGAAAGGGGAGAAAGTGCGAGGTTCACACAGTCAGTCGCCCTGGCTGGGAAGCGATTTTCTTTTTTTCTTGCGAGTTTTATGACAAAGCGACATTATTCCAAGGCCTGCTATTCTTGGTCTTCTTGGAATTGGCAGCACCACTCTCCCTTGTCCAGTGCCTCTCATAGTCCTGGGAAAGCCTTCCTGCCCATGACCTGGGACCGGTCATTATATGCTGGGATGGTGCCCCTCACTCAGCCCAGTACTCACAGGGACTTGGAGACTTCAGATGGGAACACCGCTCAGATCCTCGCCCCTCCCCCTGCACTGACTATCTGAGCTTCTAACAAATTACAGGTGTCTGAATTCCTAAACCACCATAACAAAACCTGCTCATAAAACAGGACAGGAATTTAAAGAAAAACAGGGTGTCCCAGAAGTGGCTAAACATAGGAGAATGGGAGAAATTATAGCCAAATGGACCTTTATTTACAAAATATTTGCAAAATATTCCCTCTATGTGGGCCACCTCTTTCTACACACACAGTGTTCCTTCCCACTCATGGCAAGCAGGTTCCAAGGTATCTGTTTTCCTAGGAGGGCCCAGATGAAGTTATGTGTATTCCTAAATCCCCTCTTCCTTTGTTGGTTTCCGAGTCATTCTTTTCACTTGTTTCCTCCACATGGAGATGCTAAGGAAGTAGAAAACCTCTCTGAGGCACCACCGGGAAAGGCCGGCTCTGAAATTCCCAGATCCTAAACCTGATGGCCGTCATGGGAAAGTCCAGGGCTCTTTAAACAACAGTCAGGTGGCACAGGGAAGCTTCTGGATGGGCAAAGAAGCCAGCTGTGGTGTCTTTGCTTTGACTAATATCCTGCAGATTGACCTGGGCAAATCATTTGATCATCTTGGGTGCTCTCAGCAGGTGCAGGGGGTATCAGCATTGACATTATTTTAGAAATTTTGCTTGAAAGAAAGGGGAAGGGGCAAAGCAAATTATTAGTTTATTCAATCCACCCAGATAATACCAGACTGTGGGTCCTCCATCTCTGTTCTGCATCTTCACGCGCGCACACACACACACACACACACACACACGTGCACACACACACACATACAGACATTCACACATAACTCTGGGTCCATCCCTGAGGTGAGCCAATGTCCTCTTTTTCCCCCTTCCTCTTGTGAGAGCTCTCTTGATGTAGTATGTATAAGAATCAACAAGAAACAACCAACCAACCTCATTAGAAAGTGAGCCAAAGAATGGACAGAAAACTTTTCAAATGAAGATATATACTAATTAATCGCCAACCAACTCGTGAAAAAATGCTCAACTTCTCTGACCATTAGGGAACTGCAAATCAAAACTACACTGAGATATCACCTAGCTCTAGTGAGAACAGCTCCTATTAAAATATCTCAAAACAATAGATGCCAGTGTGGATGTACAGAGAAAGGAAATTTTATACACTGTTGGTTGATCTGCAAAATCATACAACCTCTATGGAAAATTGTATGGAGATATCTCAGAGAACTCAAAGTAGACCTACTATTTGATCCAGCAATCCCATTGCTGAGTATATATCCAAAAGAAAAAAGATCATTTTATAAAAGAACACCTTCACTTAAATGTATATAGCAGCACAATTCATGATTCCAAAGATGCAGAAACTACCCAAATGGCCACCAATATGTGAATGGAAGAGTAAAATGTGGTGTGTGCAGACTCGGTGGTACTACTCAGCCACAGGACAGTGGCAATCTAGTATTTTTTTGGACAACCTAGAAGGAACTGAAAACCATTCTTCTAAGTGAAACATCACAAGAATTGAGCAACAAACACACATACTCAATAGCAAATTAGAACTAATCAATCAATGCTTGAGTGCACCTAGGGAAATGTCAGTGAAAATCCAGTTTGGGGGAGGGGGCCGTGGGGAGGGATAAATTCACACCGACTGTGTATAGTGCATACTATCTGGGTCAAGGGCGGGCACACTTACAACTTTGACTTGATCTGCACAAAAATAAAGTATGTAAATAAAACACGTACCACCTGATATTCTGAACTAAAAAAGAATCACACAAAGAGCTTTTCAAAATGTAAACTCCTATCATTGGATTCGGGGAAGGGGCTGAGGTTTCAGTGTTCAATCAGTCCCAGCTGATGCAGATGTGAGTGGTCTGTGGATCATACTTTGAGTATCTAAGGTGAAGGGTATAGGGCACTGGAAATCAAGACTTGAGTGTATTCTTCAGATTTTATATCAGCTGTCTGTGTGACATTAGGGAATCCTTCCTCATTTGAGAGTCCCTGGTTTCCCTATTTGGAAATTGAGGCATCTGAACCAGCTACCTTCTAAGATCTTTTATGATGTTCATGTTTATTTTATTTCATTGTAGATTCTTATAACTTCTAGTCCACCCAAGAAAAAAAGAACAAGACAAGACTCAAGTTTACGGGGTAAAAAGGTCATAAGAAAATAGATGACTCCTTTTTCCACTACTGGGAGTATCTGCCTACAGTGAGGTTACATTAAAAGCACTCATTCTTAAAAGCAGACACACAAATGGCCAACAGGTAAATGAAAAAAAAAATGCTCAACATCAGTACTCATCAGAGAAATGCAAATTACAGCCACAATGAGTTATCACCTCACACAGCTGTTTTTATGATAATAGCTATCATAAAAAAGAAAAAGAGAAGAAGTGCTGGAGAGGCCAGGTGTGGTGGCTCATGCCTGTAATCCTAGCACTGGGGAGGCCGAGGCAGGTGGATTGCCTGAGCTCACAGGTTCAAGACCAGCTTGAGCCAGAACAAGACCTCACTTCTAAAAATAGCCAGGCATTGTGGCGGGCACCTGTAGTCCCAGCTACTCAGGAGGCTGAGGCAGGAGAATCTCTTGAGCTCAAGAGTTTGAGGTTGCTGTGAGCTTTGACACCAAGACACTCTACCAAGGGCGACAGAGTGAGATTCTGTCAAAAACAAACAAACAACCAAAAAAAAGAAGTGATGGAGAGGATGTGAATAAAAGGGAAGGGAGTACTTGTAAAGTGTTTGTGGACTGTGAATCACTATAGCTACTATGGAAATTGGTATGGAGGTTCCTCAAAAGGCTGAAAATAGAACTATCGTATTATTAAGAAATCCCACTTCTGGGTGTATATATATCCCAAGGAAATGAAATCATACGTTGAGGAGGAGACATTTTCATTCCCATGTTCATTGCAGCACTATTCACAATAGCCAAGATAAGGGGTCAACGTCAGTGTCCACCGATAGATGAGCAAATAAAGAAAAGGAAGAGCATCCTGATGTTTGTGACAACAGGGCAGCACCTGGAGGACATGTATTAAGTGAAATAAGCCAGACCAGAAGGACAGATACTGCGTGACCTCACTTACATGCAGAATCTAAAAAAGTCAAACACACAGGAGTACAGAGTAGATGGTGGTTACCAGAGGCTGGGGGATGGGGGGAGGGAGGGGAAGGGAGAGGCCTTGGTGACCGAGTACGAAGTTTTGCTTAAATAGGAGGGAAAAGTTTTTGTGATCCATTGCACTGCATGGTGACTGTGGTTAATGATAATGTCGTGCACCTCTAAAAATTACTAACAGAGTAGATTTTAAATGTTCACCACGGGAAAAGATGATGACTATGTGAGGTGATGGACATGTTAATTAGCTTGATGTAATCATTTAGTAATGTACACATAGAGCAGAACATCACGTTTGTCGTATACCATAGATAGGCACAATTATTATTTGTTGATTGAAAAAAATTAAAAAAGAAAACTCAACTGTATTAGGAGCAATGCAAACACTGGGTACAAGCCCAGGGGTTTCTTAGGCACCACCTCAGACTTTTGTAAAGATTGAATAAGATAACAGAGGACTGTCTGTCAATAGTGAATCATTAAACCAGCCCTTTGAATACTACGCAGCCATTCAAAGGAGCGAATTACAACTGAAATAACTCACTTGGGAGGGATTTCCCCAAGGGATTGTTGATTGAATGAAGAAAGCTGAACAAGTATGTATGTGATCATCCTGTTTCTGCAGCGTCTAAAGGTCTATATATGTATTTTCACATATACATGTATTTTCTCATACGTGCATTCCTATCCTCTGTCTAATCTCAGACCACGGCATTTAAAATTGCACACTAGAGTGCCTCCTACCCTGCGTTTTTATTTACCAACTCTACTGTTGACTTGCCCTGCTTTATTCACAATGCTTATCTTTTGACATACTATATATTTTACTTACTGATGTGTTTATTATTATTGGTGCACACTCATATTCTATTAGCATGTACGTAGTAGGAGGTAAGAATCTTTGTTCATTCATCGTTTTATTCCCAGCACCTACTTTAGCACTTTTCACATAATTGGTGCCTAGTAAGTACATGTCAACTGAGTGAGTAAATGAATTCAGTAAATGAATGCATATAAAAAATAAGGAAAATATGGAAGGTCTGAAATGGGAAAGCCAAAGGAAAAAGGGGAAAACTCTACGCTACAGTAGTAACTGTGAATGGCAGATTGTGTTTCTGTACACATGGGCATGGTTGAGCTTGTGCCCCGGAATCCTGGTCTCTGCATTTTCTCCATTTGCTACCACGTACGTCTCTCTCATCCTCTGGGCCTTTCCTCCTTATCTCGAAGGTAGAGGTATTGCCTTGACCTTGGCCCCCACCCAGATGGCCCGGTACTGCCCTTCTCCTCCTCTAGTGTGTGTCTCCTAGCTTCCTGATCCACTTTCTATCCCGTGTTGTGTTTACAAATGCAAATGATTTTCCCCATTCATGCAAATGTGCCTCACTATGGACACCATCTGTGGAACATCTTCTCAGGATGGGCAGGGACTGTGACTGATCTTTGAATTGCCACTGCTGAGCCCAGGGCCTGCTTACGTGTGGGGGCCCAGAAATGTTTGCTAAATAAAAGCCATTTGCACAGTATAAAGGACTGTATAAATGTGCAGCCCAGATGTCAATTGGGTCACCATACTTCTCTGGGGTTTATGTGGATTTGGCTCAAACACTCAGTTTCTTAACTTGTATGAGTCCGGACTTCTGAGGATACTTCTGAGAATTCTGGCCTTCCTGAATTCTGCTGTCCTCTATCTCCCCAGCATTATAAATATTCCTGTGGTTCTTCATACCCAACCCGAGTCCAGCATTCTACCCCTTAAATAATTTTCATGGAAAAAAATGCACTTAATCTGAGCCTATTATAAGTCCAATAAATGCTTCTCAAGATTCAGAGTGTCCATCATTCTGTGAGGCCTTTGAAATCCTTGCAGGTACCCCCATGGCAGCCTCCTAACCCCAGCATTGTTGGCACTTGACATTCTGACTGTGTCCTGCTCCCCAGGAAGGGTCTACCTCTTGCCAGGCCCTTGTGCTTCTCCACTAATCTAGAAATTTCAGCCACTCCCCATGCAAATGCACCAAGTCATTATGCTCTTTTCACAGTCGCGTAGTAATTTTAACCGTGTGCCAGACCTACTCTAGGTACAGTGGGGCCGATAACTACAGTTAATCCTTATTGGCAGGGGTGGAGTGCACACATAACAGACACCTAATATATGATGCCAAGAGCCTTCAGAGAGGGAGGCAATATGAAGGGCTGTCTGTCTAAGGCAAAGAAATTTAACCCTTGGGAGCAACATTTATTAGTGAGCTCACTGATGTATTTGCTGTCCACTTACCAAGCATCTGCTGGAACCCGGATTTCTGCGCTGTGGGCTGCCTATCCAGAGGTGTATTCTCCATCTGTTAGGAGAAAGAATACCCCCTCCCCAAACACAGACCAGAAACTGTCCATGTCAAAGAAGAGACATACAAATTGCAATTGGGCTCCCAGGCTGAGGAATTTCATCTCAGGGACACTTCTACACGCCTGTTGCTGAGGGATACGGTCTGGGAAAACTTATCAAAAGTGCACCTACTGGTAGAGTCATTCCACACCAAGGGAATTTCAAAAAGGCTAAAAATGACAACTTCACGTGACCTTCCTGTGGGGAGTCCCTTCCATGTCACTTTCCAATTCTAACAACAATCTCACCTTGTCCCCCTCATGGTCCTCTGTTAACAGATGAAAATCTGAGGCTTCTAGAAGTGAACTGTGTAACAGATCATCCCACTATTGGCAAAAACACAGTTGAATTCAAGTCAGATTATTCTAAACTTTCTGCCGTGCTCAGGACTCTCACGAAAGCTCTGTGTACCAGTGTCAGGCACGAACTCTTCCCCCAGGTTCCCAGAAAAACTCTGCAACCTTAGCTTTTAGGAGCAGGCAACAAAAATAGAGCTTTCTTGAGTCTTTCAACTACTTTGCACTTATTCATGGTTGTTGAAGAGTCAATATATATAAATCCTAAGTGTCTCCTCTTAATTTTACTTTCACACCAACGCGATAGGCAACAGAGCTTTTACTGTAGTCTAAATAGCTTTGTCAGCCCACGGGCTTTTAAGCGGGATCTGCACGGCTCCAAGCAATTTCCTCAGACTTGGTTGGTGTGGAAGGAGACAGCTAAATGCTTTTCTACCTTTTTGTATCTGAGGAATTATTAGAAAAAAAATCCTAACCCTGAGAGCTCCCTCTGTGTTCTCTACCTTATTCTTAACATTTTGTAGAGTTTTTCGTGTCTTTTCTCCTCTCTACCCTTTTTTCTTACCATGCATTAAAATTCAGCTGAGCCCTCGATGGATTTCATGATGTCCCTGGGTGTGACTGGGCTGAATCCACATTGAAGCAAACCAGGGTTGATGGCTGTATTGTATATTGCACAGATGAAATTGTGTATCCTTGAAACATCTGCTTAAACTTTGGAGTCCTAATTTCTTCTGTGGCAGAGAGATAGCCATACTTCCCTCCAGGTTGTTTGCTTGGAAAAAATACGACATATAAATTACTTCAAATAGATACTCAAAAATTTGTAGCTAACATTTTAACTCCTGTCTCTGCAACTTTAAAATATTAGCAGGACTAGTGGTGTATTTTATGGCTTAATTTGAATTCTTAGAAAGTATTATATTACATAAATATGTTGTCTGATTGGAAATTGTACTTAGGTTGGTCTGAACCTGCCCAGTTCTGTAGATGCACAGACTGCTGGTCCTGACAGTAGGGAGAGGGGTGGGCTATTATTTACTGCACATTACTATATATGTTACCTCACTCAACCCTCACATCAACTTCATGAGGAGTCTGGTGTAATCTCCATGTTACTGACAACCATTGACTCCCCAAGTTCAAGGGCTGGGTGATGTGCACCCTGGTGAATATCCAGGGATGAATGGAGGGGCTGGTGCACATCAGGCATTCAGCAAACGTGCTCAGTGAGTATTCACAGCCCTCCTCTCCAGCGATCTGTGAGCTCCCAAGTGCCTGGGTTACCTCTTCTCTAGCACAGAATTTGGTATGTGTTAGGCACATTCTTAAAAAATAGGATTGAAAATGGTAATTATGACATAGAACAAGCCAAAAAAAAAAAAAAAAAAAGCAAGGACATACTTCAGTGCCAGAAATGCACTGGTCCCTGAGAATAGATTTTTAATGTGGGTGTTTCCATGTCTAGGCAAGACTGAAACAGAATACACTGGAATAGACCCAGAGAACTGACATTCTAGACCCAGAGAACCGACATTCTAGACCCGGTTCTGTCTACCAGGAACCAACTGCCCCACATTCCAGGAGCCTCAGATTCTGTAGATGTCAGACTCAAAGCTCCCTTGGGATTTTCCAGTTATGCTCTCCTGTGGTCCTAAATGTTAAGAGTGTCCGAGACAGCCCTGTCTGGTGAAACTGCAGTAAGGATTAGGGGATGGTCTTTGTGGGCTGCAGTGTGGCTCCAGTTGCACTTGGCCTCTGTGTTTACCTTCAAGCACAGTGTGCAGGCCCAGCTGTGGAGGTCTGCCTTGGCTGCGCCTTCCACCCAGATGCTTTTGACCAGGAATCAGATGACCCCTTTGACGTGGGCTCAACTCGCCGTAGTTAAACTCACGCCTCCACTCACACTCACAGCTCCCCTGAGCCTGGTGTAATTTTCTGCACAGCCTTCTCCGCTTCTAACAGGCTCTCAGTTTATTTTTATTCATATTCCTATTTTGCTATCTGTTCCCTCCCCATAGCACGGAAGGTCCCAGCAACAGGAACTTTCTCTGTTTTGTTCCCTGCTGCCCTCCCAGCAGCTCGCACGAACCTTGACACGTGGTGATATCTCAATAAAAACGTTTCAAGGAATAACCAAGCCTGCATGTGCTGTGGATGCAAATTAAATTCAAGATCACTGAGTGTTCTCCAAACTTCCTTCCAAAAGGGACGTACTAGCTTGCATTTCCACCAGCAGTGCAGAAATGTTCCCTTTTCTCCACATCCACACCAACATCTGAAGTTTTGGGATTTTGTGATGTAGGCTACTCTTACTGGAGTATCCAATGTACTCAGTGCTATTGTGAAACAAATTTATAATCACTCACACTTGCATATGAAAAATGAAATGCAACTATAGCCTAGGAAAAGGGAGAGAAGGGGAGGGAGGGGGAAGGGAGGAGGGTCAATCAATAGAGGGAGGGTTGGTAGGGGGACCACACCTATGGAGCATACTACAAGTACAAGTTGGATCTATCAGACGTAGAGCACAAATGTCTTAGTCCTGTAATTGGGTAAAAGCGGTGAGGGCTAAGTTGTTTAATGGGATGAAAACATTCCAATTTGTACAAATAATCATCACATTCAATCATATATTGGCATAAATGTATTTATGATCTATGTACCAAAGACTTCATTAAAAAATAAAGCAAATTCTAGCTTTTAAAAAAAAATTCAAGATCAACCAAGACACGGTTTAGAGACAAGGTATTATGACTCTTCTGTGGGCCAAAGAATCACATCCAGACAGGACAGAAAAACACAAATACTTACTGAGCCCTCAATGCATGAAAACGCTTGGCCTGAATCACTTGTTTTAACTTCATGATAAATGTATTAGGAGGATATTGATCCCTCTCCCCCTTTTAAAGACCAAGAGACGAAACTTTAAACCACACACGGGGCCTGTCATCTGTGAGGTTTCAGCCGTGCCTATCCCCTGTCCTGCCTGTCTGACTACAAGGCACATGCTCTGGCACATGCTCTTTTAGTGTGATAGTGTCACCATCAGAAGAGCTAATGTCACAAAAGACTTCATCTTCAGAAGAGCCCTTTCATGCTTTGTGCGGAGGTGGTGTGAACCAGAGAAAAACGCCCTCTTTTTGAGAGTCACGGGCTGGGTTTGTAGATCTGACTGCCGCTCATGTGGCAGTGACTCTGGGTGAGCCATGTAGTGTTCCTTTCCTCCTCCATAAAGTGGGAAGGTTGAGGCAGGTGACATTCAGGGTCTTTTCCAGCCCCTACGTGACGACACTATCAACCTCACCTTGACCTGAGTATCAAATCACCAAAGCAAACTCACGTAAGGCTGAAGGTCTCTTTGGAATCAAAAACTCACAGTGAAGACAAAGAGAGCGCACATAGGGACGGTACGAGCCGTCCATGGCCCAGCCCTGCCTGACACACATCACAGACACCAAACTGGGGATACTATCATCCTCATCTTAAACTAGTTTGCTGAAAGTCAAAACGTGGAGTTTGTCTCACACTGACAGCAATTTTTAAGATCTTTCATAAAATGAAGGATATTATGAAGATATATCAGCTGATGCAAGTCAGGAGATGTGTTTCCCTTTTTGAAGGAGATCGCAGTACAGTGGCTCTTACAGTCAGATCCATGTCGTTATCCTGGTTCTTCTCCCTACTAGCTGTGCAAAGTTAGGGCAAGAAGAAACTTCCCTGAGACTCAGTTTGTATAAACAGTATGTCCAATATATAAGGATATTTATCCTGCATGATGTAAAGGTAAGATGTATAGTTAACATGGAAAACTCTTGACAAAATATGGCTCAATGAAAATTAGGGCATGTTGAGAAGTGGAGTGAGAGTTTAGAGATTTTTGTATGGCAATAATTATCCTTGGGGCCATGTCTTCCTACTTTTTTATAACCTTCTGTGTATGACCTGTGGCTGTCAGCTTCCTAGGGATTTGTGTTTGGAAGCTAGGCTATCCCAGGTACCATGGGGGAGAGACTAAACAGAGGTTAGGTTCTGAAACATCAGCTTGACTTGGGTGGGGCACTAGAGAGGGAACTGGACGTGAGCTGCAAATCCACCTTGTGGGGCAAGGCAGGTGTCCTGTGCTTAAGGATTTGAGATGCTCATAGCAGAAGAGGAGGAAGACAAGCTGAATAACAAGAGCAAAACAAGGATGAGGCTGGAAAGCAGAGAGAAGTGAGGAAATTTCAGCCAAGGATAACTGCCCAGTCCAGTACACTTATAATTTTAATAATGTGGTATTTCATACCTCTTCTTCCCGGAGAGTGATATCCCCTCCTGACGTTTGGTGACTTCCTTCTTCCCAAAGCTCTTGGTGATAACCTCCCCCACCACTCATCTTCTCCTATCAGAGAAGTACATGGTGTGATTAGAGTGCCAGCGTAACCTCACCACTTGAAAGAGTATGGACTATTTTAGCTGCTTGTCCTACTTGGAGGTGGGTGTGGCTTTTCCACTGGGAACATGGCTTCTAGCAAAAGCAACCCTTTGGGGGACACTGTGACCTACAATGTTTCTATCTTGCTATATTTGGAGTGAACACAAGCAGATAGATGTGTCAGTGATAAGTTGGATAAAACATGAGCAGGGTCTTAATTTGATGTGAGTCCTTTTTCTTATGATTATATCTGATCTTCATGCTTGTGGGTGTGATTGAGTTCTGAGTTACAGGGATTGTGTAGGTCTCTATTGAATTTCTGGGTTATTCTCTGTGGAGCTGTAATTTTTCAAAGGGCTGTAATTTTTCAGAGGTAACATATGGTAAGATCTCCAAGAGCGTCCACTCTCAGTTTAACTAGAAAGCTCCCCTCATATCTAGTTCATATAATAGTTCACATGCTATTTCCTTTAGTAAAAGTTAACAAAAATCACTGTCCTAGAAGCACCAAGTCACAGAACCTTCTGGGAAGATGAAAATGTTTTATGCTAACCAATATGGTAGCCACTAATCGCACATAGCTATTGAGCACTTGAAATGTAGATCATGTAAATAAAGAACTAAAATTGTAAGAATATTCACTTTTAAACTGTGTGTAGAGTCCATCAAATGTCCCAGAGCAAGGAGGTGTGGAAGAGTCTGGTGTTCAGGGAGGAAATGGAGCGCTGTGGATCTCACGGTAGTTACAGACAGAATGCTAAAGATGAAAGTCAGAGTATATGGGATAAAGGGATGAACTTTTAGGAAAGAAATAGAAGTAACTAAGTCACTTTTTTTTTTTTTTTAAATAGAGCTCTGTTTTTTTCCAAAGAGGATCAAGGGCACATTTCCTGAACCTCTTGTTCTTCTTAAAATGTAATGGTGGCATTTTTCCCATTGGAGTGGTGGAATCTGTGCTTTCTACCTTTGAAATGATACACGTTTCAGAATGGGATGGAGTGATGGGATGACATGGAGTTACTTCTGAGGCTAGATCATAAAATGACATACAGCCTCCATAGGTCTCCCCCAGGGTATTTCCTCTTGAAATCTGGCTCTCACGAAGAGATGAAGTCTCGTGCTGCCTCTACAGAGAGACAGCATGCAGGGATCGCATGGAGAGGTTCCAGACAGCATGGAGGGGTCACATGGAGAGGTTCCAGACAGCACACAGGGGTCACTGGGGAGGTTCCAGACAGCATCAGGGTCACATGGAGAGGTTCCAGACAGCATGCAGGGGTCACATGCAGAGGATCCAGACAGCATGCAGGTCACATGGAGAGGTTCCAGACAGCACACAGGGGTTACTGCAGAGGTTCCAGACAGCATGCAGGGTTCCCAATGGAGAGGTTCCAGACAGCATGCGGGGGTCACATGGAGACGTTCCAGACAGCATGCAGGGTTCCCAATGGAGAGGTTCCAGACAACATGCGGGTCACATGGAGAGGTTCCAGATAGCACACAGTGGTTACTGCAGAGGTTCCAGACAGCATGCAGGGTTCCCAATGGAGAGGTTCCAGACAGCATGGGGGGGTGGCATGGAGAGGTTCCAGACAGCATGTGGGTGGCATGGAGAGGTTCCAGACAGTATGTGGGTGGCATGGAGAGGTTCCAGACAGTATGTGGGTGGCATGGAGAGGTTCCAGACAGCATGTGGGTGGCATGGAGAGGTTCCAGACAGTATGTGGGTTGCATGGAGAGGTTCCAGATAGCATGTGGGTTGCATGGAGAGGTTCCAGACAGCATGCAGGGTTCCCAATGGAGAGGTTCCAGATAGCATGTGGGTTG
>NW_003852417.1:5206197-5208246 GCF_000181295.1 Otolemur garnettii
CAGCATGCAGGGTTCCCATGGAGAGGTTCCAGATAGCATGTGGGTCGCATGGAGAGGTTCCAGATAGCATGTGGGTTGCATGGAGAGGTTCCAGAAAGCACGCAGGGGTCCCATGGAGAGATTCCAGACAGCACGCGGGGGTCCCATGGAGAGGTTCCAGACAGCATGCGGGGTCCCATGGAGAGGTTCCAGACAGCATGCGGGGTTCCCATGGAGAGGTTCCAGATAACATGCAGGGGTCCCATGGAGAGGTCCCAGATAGCATGCAGGGATTGCATGGAGAAGTTCCAGACAGCATGGGGGGGTCACATAAAGAGGTTCCAGAAAGCATGCAGGGGTCCCATGGAGAGATTCCAGACAGCTTGCAGGGTTCCCATGGAGAGGTTCCAGATAGCATGCAGGGGTCCTATGCAGAAGTTCCAGATAACATGCAGGGGTCCCATGGAGAGGTCCCAGATAGCATGCAGGGATTGCATGGAGAAGTTCCAGACAGCATGGCGGGATCACATGAAGAGCTTCCAGACAGCATGCAGGGGTCCCATGAAGAGGTTCCAGCTAACTGGTATGCTAGGTTCCAGCCAATGGGCAGTCTCCACCTATAGATGTGTGAAGCATAAGATCTTTCCAGGGGATTCCAGTCCTTCAACCATAGAGTCACAAACCACTCCTGCTCCTCTCCTGACCATTCAAATATTTCCAGTCAAAGCCTCAGACATTGTAGAGCAGAGACAAGTCCTCCATTCTTCCCTGCTTGAATTCCTCACCCACAGAGTCCAGAAACATGATATAATGTGATTATTTTCTGAGGCTCATGCATTTTGGAATTATTTGTTATACAGCTCTAGTAACTAGACTATTAATGTGTTCAGAATAACCAAGAGGGGAAGGTATGGTGGCTTATGCTTATAATCCTACAATTTTGTGAAGCTGAGGCAGGAAAATCCCCTGAGGTCAGGAGTTAAAAACCAGTCTGGGCAACATAGCAAGACTCTATAAAAAATTAAAAAACTTTGGGCCTAAGTTTTCTCATTTTAAAAATTGGTATAATAAGACATATATCACATACTGTATTTTGGTGATACACTATGGTGGAAGTGTTTTATAAATTACGAAAAGTGGTACATGAATAGTTCTCAATATGCCTAGAATTACAAGATCTGATCCTTTTTATAAATGTTGCAGAATGAGTGTCTTAACGATTGTTGACCCACAGAATATAGACTCATCTTAGGTAATAGAATCTTATAGTCAATCAACATCTTCCATAGTTTAGTATTAAATAAATAGCTAAGGATAGGAATTTGACTCATCTTTCCAACCATATTTTATTAAAAACCCTGCTAATAAATATCTGTTGGGGAATTAGTTTTAAAAATTCAGAGTGAATTAAAGAGAATTGAACAGTCAACTAACTTGTCTGACACAATTGTTCATACAAGTGATAGCATAGAAACAAAAACAATTTGTTTGTACAAATGGAGTGGGCTTGTTCTTCTTGTAGTAGGATTCATCAAATTCCTGAGCCAGTTAAGCAGTTTCTGACAGAACTGAAATGTGAGATTTGTGTTTATTAATTCGTGTTGTTTTTGTAAAGCAGAACAAATCTGTGTTATTCATATACTGTTATTCTTGAATTGTGGGAGGGGGCTCCAACCTTTTATTTCCATCCATTTTAAAGAGTTGCCTTTGAAACCAGTTTGGTTTTGTATATTACATAAAAACAGGGCAGGGCGGCCCTCTCTCCTCACCCTCAGCCTCTAAGTAAGTATGAGCTGGTGTCTACCATTCATGTGGGTAGCAACTCTGTTTTGGATTCAGGAAGAGAAGGAAAAAGGCAAATAAGGGACGGTTTTTAGTAAATTGTGGGACTTGAAACTTTGCATTTGTTAACAACCCAGGGAAAATCTAACAATGACAGTTGTTGTTAAAATAGAATAGAGACAATTACATTTGGTTATTGCTACGTGGTGCCAGGTACAGAGAAGGTGCCCATTGCAAACTTCATAGTCATTTTGGAAAACAATTTCTAACAGTGAATTCCAGTAATAT
>NW_003852417.1:5208568-5226113 GCF_000181295.1 Otolemur garnettii
TAAAAATCAGAGCATTTTAAAGTGGATATCATTGATAGTGAAGGAAAATCACTAGATGACAAATATTTGCAAAATATTTTTAAAACAATATATTTCAAAACTGCTGATAGTCTTATAGTACAGATCAGTACATGAGGTGCCACTAGCAGGAAAGAGTAACTCTAACTTGGCCTGAATGTTTGCTATGTCTCCTTTAAGTTTTGTATACTTGACTTTTATTTTATTATGTACTAGCATTGTCCTATGAATCCTACCACCATTAAACTGATTTGTAATTATATCTCTTACTAGTTAAGCACATGGGTTTACTGGAAACTCTTTGTAGTCAACACAAAAAGATGAGGTGAATTCGAGGGGCCGCAGAGTTCCCACACGTCATCTCTATTTATAGACATTGGAAGTGGACTCAGTCCTCAGCAATGCAGGAAGTGCAGGGGAACTCAGAGATAATAATGTCCCTGTTCTTTCTTGGCATGAGAAAATAGAAATTTCATCTTTTGATCCAGAATCTTTATAACAATGTTCCCTAGGAAGCATCAGGAGTAGTGAGTACAGTCATTTGTGAGGTGTTGGTGTTGACACCCATGTTCAGGCAGGTGTGTTGGCTAGTTACAAAGGTGCATGAGCATTTCAGCATTTTAATTTCTTTCCAGAATATTAGGGGGTACACATGTTTTGTTTGCATACTTTGTTTTTGTACAGAGTCAAAGTTACAAGTGTGCCCTTTACTCTGACAGTGTACCCTCTGCCCCGTAGGTGTGAATTTACCCAGCCCCTCTCCTTCCCCTAGCTTGATTTTCATTGAGATTGACTTCTTCACTTCCACATGTACCCTTAAGTGTTGACTGGGTAGCTCCTACTTGTACTGAATACTTGTGTTTGTTTCTCCATTCTTGCGATGTTTCATTTAGAAGAATGGTTTCCAGTTCCATCCAGGGTGTTTCAAAAGATACTCCATTGCCATTTTACTTATGGCAGAGTAGCACTCCATGGCATGCATATACCACATATTATTAATCCATTCACGTATCGGTGGGCACTTGGGTTGTTTCCACATCTTTGCAATTGTGAATTGTGCTGCTATAGACCTTTGAGTGCAGGTGTTGTTTTTACACAATGATCTATTTTTTAATTTGGGTGAATATATAGCAGTGTATTTAGAAGTCATATTTATTGAACATCTACATTCCTGAATTCTTAAAACTTTGACAGTGGAACGTATATTGTATGAGTAAGAAAACAAAGCTTCAGAAAGGGTAAATAATTAGCCTCTGTTACATATGTAGTAGAAACTAAGGTTTGGCTGGTTGATCTCCACACAAATTAAAAAAGCAAACTGGCTACCTGACTCATCGTCACACTTTAACATTATGGTACACTGTAAATATATATAGCACACTAGGCAGTATAATGCCTCTCCAAAGATGTCCACAGTAAAATCCCTGGAACCTGTGAATCTATGTTGCACAGAAGTAGATACTTTGCAGAGTCATCAGGTTATGGACTTTAAGAGAGGGAGACAATCCACGTGAACTCCGTCTCATCACGCCAGACCTTGAAAGCGGGGTACTTTTACAGGTTGGGGTCAGAGACAGCAGCAGGCAGAGGGGTTTAAAGCGTGAGAGCGACCCGACTCACCTGTTCTGGGAGAGACCAGGGGCAGAGGATGAGGAGGAAGATGTGCTGCTTATCTTACTCAGGAGCAAATCCGGAGCCACAGTTGACAATGGGCACCTTGGTGTTACAATTAAACAACCTCAATTGCTCGGCAACCTGAGTCAGTTTGGAAGCGGATTCTTTCCCAGAGCTTTCAGACAGGAGCACAGTCTCACTGACACCTTGATTTTGGCCTTTTGAGACTCTGAGTAGCAGATCCTACTAATCCTCGCTGCACCGGCCTTCTGACCCACAGAACTGTGAGATAATTAGGGCTGCTGCTTTAAGCTGCTCACTGTGTGGTAATTTGTTATGGCAGCAAAAGAAAACAAATACATAGAAATTGAGATCTGAGTTGAAATATATTGTGTATCCACTACTTTATTTTTTCTTACATTTAAATGCAACTGATGAAACATCCATGGACTCTTCTCTAATTTTCTCCCAGCAATACAATTCTTTATACAATTTTAGCTCAAAAAAGCCCAAAGGCTGCAATTACTGAGGAGGGATAATAAGGTATCTAATGTATGCTACCTAAAGAAAATTGGACATGTTAATTTTCATGGAGAATCTCCAGTGAATTTCCCAAGGAATCTCATTTTCTAGCACTTTTGAGCTCAAAGCAATTTGCGGGGAATATGCAGCTGGTAAAATCAATTATGAGAGGGTTAGACAATCTATTTCAAAGAAGAGTTCATCACAGCCTCACCTGCAGTGAGATACAAGGACTCTGAGACATGTTGCCTTTCTGGACAATCACTCTGCATTACCAGGATAGTGACCTTAACCTCATTGATTAATACTTCTAGGCACTTTAGAGCTGCTTCTCCTTCACTCCTTCTCTAACGCAACCTTATACAGAAGTGTTCTTGAGTGTATCTTATCTCTCCTACGTCAGTGGTTCGCAACCTTCCTAATGCCACAATGTACGTTCATTGTTACAAAGGGGTTGCGACCCACAGGTGGAGAACTGCGGTTCTATGGCATATGTTCCTTAGTAGTAGAAAGTGTCTCTCATGCATTTACATTCCCACAAGGACCTAACAGAGGTCTCCAACCCCCGTCTTGCGGGCTGTATCAGATTATGTGAAGACTTTTGTATGGTGGCTCTCACAAAAAATATGCACAGACCTTATTTCTGCTCACTGGCTTTCGTTAGACTTAGTGTATTTAATGTGTGGCCCAAGACAACTCTTCTTCTTCAAAAGCTGTGCAGGGAAGCCAATGGGTTGGATATCCCTGGCTATAACTTGGCTTTCTACAAGACAATTTATATAAAAAATGACAGACTTTGCAAACTGAGCCATCCAGTCCTCTCACCACATGCCTGAGGCTTTGCTGTTCTCTAGGGATGTATTGTGGAATCTGGTCTGTTTTCTGCTGTCAAGGCTTTCACAGGTGAATGGGGCACACAGGTGCACAAACAAAGCTTATGACACAGTGGGACAAGAGTTCTAGACTGGGGAGTGTGCACAGAGTTAGAGAAACAGAGGAGAAAGGACTGATTCCTACAGGGGAGGGGGGCCTGGCATCTAAGGATTTGCAGCAGAAACAAAGCTCAAACCAAATTTCATACTTTAACGAACGAGGAGGTGGAGGCAGAAAAGAAATGAACACAGGCTCTGCGTTTGTCTGGGTGGATATTGAAGTGGCAGGAGGGGAGGTGGAGAGTCCTGGGAGGCCCACGTGGCATGAGACTTCACGCTGAGGACAATTGCATGGCTGTGACAGAGAGAGATGCATCTGTCTGCCTTGGCCTTTGAAAGAGATGTGTTACGAGGAATCCAGACAGACAGGTGAGAACCAACACTAAACCATCAAATTTTCAACAGGAAAGAAGTAAGCACACTGCTTGGTGACAGAAAATAAAGACGCCAACACAGCAGTGGCCGTCTTTGTTGAAGTCAGCTCAGCTTAATAGGAACTGTGTGATGACTGAATTCTGTGTCTCTGTTATAAACATAAACAAACAAAGAAGACATTCCTATTTCACCTCAGCTTTTTGGTGCCAGCAGAAGTGAATGCATTAACTAAAACCAGGGACCAGAAACAATGTGACTTGGCTAGAAATTAGCTAAGAGCTCTCCAATGAAGGGACTCTCTCCCTACCACCAGAGTCGTGCTTTCGAGTGTTTCGATGTTAGTTTGAATAGAAACTTGCTGTGATCATTTTATGGGTTCTTCATAGGTGAGATGAAGACCAAGGAGGATATCTGAAGATGGCGATGAAAGGATAAAAAAGAAATGAAATGAGAAAAGTTTATGGCATAGCAAGTCAGATCAGACAGAACTTCTCCATTGGGATACAACTCTACAACCTCCACACAAGGGGACGGTGGGGCATGGAACTTGTCCTCACCATGCTATTTGGTAGGAAAAGACACATCCCTGAGAACTGTGATCCCCTCACTCAGAAAACTGTCTCACCAGTACACTTCCAAACATACTAGTTGGACAGGCAAATGGATTTTAAAAGAAAAAAAATGTGCTTATTTAAATAAAACTCTGACTTCACCTAGGGAGAGGGAGAAAAACTTCAATCTCACTTCAAATGAATGAATACATGAATGGGTGGGTGGATTCCCAGCTGCCAGTGATCACCGGAACTTAATCCTTCATGAAAATCAGGTATTCCCACCAGAAAAAGTACCAAGCTTTTTGATTCATCCATTTTTTTAAATTATGATTTCAAATTCCCAAGTTGATGAATGCGTCCTCTTGGGAAGCAGCTTATAGCTCTCTCTATCTCTGCCTGTCAAGGCTCCTTGGGTAATTGCTTGATAATCAGAAAAATTAAGACATAGAGTGAAGGTCTCAATCATTACCCAGTCAGAAAAACAGAAGTGACTTTTGTTATTTAAAATAGAACTTAACACAGAGATTTGGTTACAAAGGTAATAGAAGAATTGAAAGAGCAAGAGGGGAAAGCTATACAAAGAACTCTTAAAACTTGACAATAGGAAACAAAATTGCAAGTTGGGCAAAAGATCTGAGCAGATGCTTCACCAAACTAGATACACAGATGGCAAATAAGCATCTTCAAATATCTTCCCAGTCATATGTCATCAGGGACCTATAAACTAAAACACCAGCAATGAGAAACCATTATGTATCTTTTAGAATGGCCGAAGTTCAAAACACTGATGGCATCAAACACTGGCAAGGATATGGAGCAACTGGAACTCTCGTTCATTGCTGGTGGGAATGCAAAGTGCTACAGTGACTTGGGAAGGCAGTTTGGCAATTTCCCTCCACACGGGATCCAGCAGTCATGCTTCTTGGCAAAACTTATGTCCAACAAACAAACAAACTAACAACTGTACATGGATGTTGCAGCCCCTTTATTTTAATTGCCCAAATTTGGAAGCAACCAAAATGTCCTTCAGTAGGTGAAAAAATAAACTGTGCCACATCCAGGCAATGGAATATGATTCAGCACTAAACAGAATTGAGCTGCTAAGCCATGAAAACTCATGAAGGAGCCTTCAATGCCCATCCCAATATTAAGTAAAAGAAGTCACTCTGAAAAGGCTGCATCCTCTATGATTCTAACTAGATGACGTTCTCAAAGAGGCAAACCACGGATACGGTACCCAAGCAGTGGTTTCCAGAAGTTCCTGGGGGAGGGATGATGGCTAGGTGGAGCACAGGGGGTGTTTAGGGAAGGGAAACTACTCTGTAGGTAGTTTGGTGGACACAGGTCATTGAACATTTCTGAAAACTCCTGGAATGCACAACTCCAAAGTTGAACCCCGATGCAAGGAGGTGAGGCTGTGCAGGGTCATCCGTCCTGACCAATTTACAGTCTGGGGTGTGGGGGTGTTGATAGTGGGGGAGGCTGTGTGTGGGGAGGGGGACAGAGAATACATGGGAACTCTCTACTTTCAGTTCAGTTTTTTTATGAACCTAAAACTGCCCTAAAAAGTAAAGTCTTTTTTTAAACAGGGGAATATGTTATTCAAAATCTGTAACTCTACGAAGTTGCTACTATCCCTGAAGTTGTAAGAGAAAAGGGGGGATGTTTATAATAGTGTTACCAGAGCCCATAGTTCCTGTGCCCCTGAGGCTGCTGCGGCTCCTACTGCAGCGGAGACCAGAACCACTCCACTGGAGACCAGAACCACCCCCCTGGAGACCAGAACCACCCCACTGGAGACCAGAACCACTCCTGCCAGCACACTCTGCAGGCACCCACATTGCCACTGAACCTGCCAAGAGCCTGAGACCACAGGCCCTGTTGCTGTTATCAGGACACTGACGCGGGGCAGGCACCAGAGTCCTCATCTAGGGACTGCTGCACTTCAGCTGTGTGGACGCCTCCCTGCCAGAAGTGCTACTGGCAGCAGAACAGAAGGAATCTCAACACAACTCGACCTCTCTGAGCCTTCCAGTTTGCCAGCGGTACCCCTTCTCCCTTGGCAGAAGCCAACTGGAAAAAGTGAGCTGGAATGAGAGCCAGGATTGTAGTTTGCAGACTCCAGCTCTCTGCAGAGGAGACGTCAACAGGGTTGAAAAGCGGACAATCCACAAACAAAAAGTCTGCGTGCAAATGTAAGGGAAGATTGCCGAAGTTACCCCCCACACCCGCCCTTTTACTTCTCATCTTATTCCTTCAGACTCAGCATAAAAAGCAAACAATTTAAACACATACACACCTCCTACACCTCCACCCCACCAAAAAAAATACTGGAGCAGCCAACACTGCCAGGTGGCTGTCAGCTATTTCGCTTTCCTCATCTCAAATCTTTACAAACCCAGCAAGGTGGACTTTTTTTTTTTTTTTTTTTTTTTTACATCTACATTAAATAGGACACTGTGACTCTGAGAAATCAAGACACCTCCTCAAGGTCAAATAGCTCTTCGAGTGGCAAATAGGTAGGCAATCTCCCTCTCGTCTGACATCAAGTTCTGGGCTGTTTTCATAACTCCCGGAGCTTTTTCCTAATCACGGCTGAATCTCATCTTTGTACTTCTCAAAGTCATCAGCAGGAGTAGCTTGTCTTAAAAGGTGTAAACAAACAGCAGCAAAATCTCCTTCCCTGGGAACATTAACTCAACCTCATTATTTTTTTTCTCCCAGGGTAGATAATGGGTAACAGATAATTTCCATTTCAAAGAAATGAAAATGAATTAGCCCAAGTATGGCTGATTGCTCTTATCAGTTACCTTTACTGCCTTGTCTAGGAACCATCTAGAAACCAGGGCCAAGTGTCTCCAAGACCCTAGAAAAGACCATCCCCTTGCTGTGTTGGGGTCCACACCCCTCTGCTCAAGGAAGCACAAACAAGTCCTCTCCATTAAATAGACACAGACAACGCTGATGCTATGGGGCACGGTCCCTGATGTGCTAGAAAATCCCAGTGCTCACTCAGCATGTGAGTCAAAGAAATATTACCGCTTTGTAGTTAAGGTCAGTATGTAAAATCCTGCAGGGGCTGGCATTTTTGGTTTCATGTATTTGTGTGGTATGAGAAGAAAGAATGAGTAGGATGTGTGATTCGTGCTTTGTAGTGGGCTATTGTGAGAGCTTTAGAAGGAGGATGAGAATGAAAGAAATGCATTTAATGCATTAGCTAAGGCCCTGATTAAAATGGGTGGAATGTTTGTTTCACGTGGGTGAAAGAGGTGGGCCTCTTTCTTTGACTTACCACCCCCGCCCATGCCATGGGGAGAGGCTGGCCCTCCTGAGAAAAACAGATTTCTGTCTCCTTTCAACCTCAGCGTCCGTGTCCAGCAACGAAAACGTGTATTCCATCCTGGAATTCCCACGTGGAAGGAGGACAGTAGGAAGAATAAGACAGTCTTTGGAACTGAACCCCCTGGAGACAAGACTTGAGGGATTTGGAAGCTGGGGAGTGTGGAGGGGACTATTCCAAGAAGCAAAGAAACTGCTTCTAAAGGCCGATGCAGGAGGCCTATGTTAAAAGAACACGGTCCCGTTTGGAGGAACAAGCAGTGAAGGGGAAGGTCAGAATCCAGAGTGAGCACCAAAGACTGTGCCGGAACAGAGAAGAGGGCAGGAGCGGGATGAGTGAAGGGGGAATTCATGCAAAACGCGCGGAGACCAGCACGCCAAAGGGCTGAGATGAACTAATGGGCACGTTTGCTCTCAGATCCCCTGTGTGGCTGCCGTTTATGGTTCCCTATCCTTACACAGAGGGTATGGCTCTGGAAGTTAAGAATCTGAATGATGAACAAATGCCCAACTTGTTTTTTCCATAGAATGTAGTTTAAAAGTCTGTCTCCTAGGACTTCCGTTCTACTGATTGTGTTGAATATGCAGAGAGATCATAAGGATATTCCCCAAACCCAAAACTTTATCTGTGATGAGATTCAAGCCAAAAGACAAGCCCCAAGTAATACAGATCATCAATGGCAGAGCCTGTGTGAGAGCCAGGGGCTCACACCGATATACCTGGAGGGTCCAAGCTGGTCTTCCATTATTAAAACAGAGGCGCACGGCCAGTCTTGTGCTCCTCAGTGATGGGTAAACAGTCTGAGAAAGGCATCCTGGGAGATCTCCCTTCTGTGTAAATGACATAGAGTGAACTTACACAATGGTACAGCCCACTACACTCCTAGCCTGTAAGCCTGTAAGCCTGTAAGCAAGTTGCATACTGAAGACTGCGGGGAATTGTAACACAAAGGTAAGTATTTGTGCATCTGAACACAGCTAAACACAGAAAAGGTGATGTACTTTAGTAGGGCCACCATCTTCTGCACAATCTGTTACTGACTGAAACGCTTTTACCCATGCGTGACTGTAGCTTACGTCCATCCTAAAATGGGCCCTGCTTTTCCTCGTTGATGACGCTTTCTTTTTTTGGAATACACAGGTGTCTTTCCAGAGCAGATAGAGAAAATGAAAGAGAGGCGTAGCTTCTACCTTCCAGACGTGCCTCTGACCGTGGAGGCCTTTGTTTTAAATGTTGTGGTCCAGCAACAGACAGAGACTGTGTGCCCATGCAGGGAATGCTCTGTCTCTGGTGAGAGCACGGCTTCTGTGCACTGCAGTTGGCAGCCCTGACAGCTGCCTGTAGCACAAACACAGGGATAACACGGAGAGAGGTGACTAATTCATCTCCTGGGCAGATCCCCACACAGACAGCCCCAGAGACATCTCCGTAAGTTGCCCTTTATAGTTCTTCACTCTATAGCCAAACACAGGGTTTTAGACATTTTCTGTAAGTGGGCGCTTTGTGCAAAGCATTTATCTGGGTGGGGGAGGCACGCGGGGCCCAGGTCTCTGCAGCAGTGGACATAGTACCCGTCCCGAGGCCCAGGCCTGCAGTCCACATGAAAGGCGTCTTCACAGCCAAAATCACCATCCCGATGCTTATTAAGTATGCCAGACTCTTACACACGCAGACGGAGTGTTTGTCTTCAAAATGACTTTCTAGGGAAGCTACCACTAAAATATTTCCAGATTTCCTCTTGTGTGCTCCTGTGATGACAGAACCCTGCGGGTACCCGCCTGAGGGAATCACTCCCTGGTTTAGGAGGCTCCCCTTCTCCCCATCACTGGTTGTCTTTCCAGATGTGACCCCAGATAACGTTTTGATATTTTTCTAATGCCCTATTATCCATTTCAGGGGATTTAGGATTACTATTAATTTCCATATTAGTGAGGAGTGAGATTTTTTCAGAGTTCTCAATGTGTTTTTCAAACAAGAATTCCAGCATTGAATTACTCATCTATTTATTTAGTTAACCAGTCATGCATTCACAATTTTCCACATATTTCTACTATGGGTTGAATGTCCCCATCAAATTTCATGTTGAAATCTAATTGCTGTTGTAACAACACTAAGAGGTGGTCCTTTAACAGGCAATTAGGCCATGAGGATCCTGCCCCCCTTCAATGGATGAATGCTGTGATCTCAAGAGTGGGCTCCTGGGGCAGGGGTCAAGTTTAATCGTCTTCCTCTATCCCAGTGCTGGCTTCTGCCGTAGGCTGCCGCTCACCAGACACCAGCACTGTGCTCTTCGTCTTCCCAGTCTCCAGAACCATGAGAAAGAAATTCCTCTTTGTTATTACTCACTGTCCCTGGTGTCCAGTGATGGCAGCACGATTTCAATGCAGTGGGAGCCTGTCAGGTGCTACCTGAGCATTGCGGATGCGGGTGGGACATCAACCATTCTAGGTCTCTGCCTGACTATCCTAATGGAAGGGGTGACTCCACAACGTGGGGCAAGTTACGTCACTCCTTCTAACTTCATTGCCTCACTGATATCATGGAAACATCAGTAGTGTGTATTTTATCAGACTGTTGTGAGGATCAAATAAAATGATGTGGGCTAATTCTTTAGCAAGGGAACTGGCCCATAGTAAGTGTTTAATGAACGTTAGCTGCCATCACCATCATCTAGAGTCATTATTATTTCAATTTTTTTTTTTTTTTGCAGTTTTTGGCCAGGGCTCGGTTTGAACCTGCCACCTCTCGCCTATGGAGCCAGCGCCCTACTCCTTTGAGCCACTGCACCACTCTTCAAATTTTTATAATTATTTTTTGCTTACCTTTTTTCATACATAGCTAATGAACAAATGGAAACCGATAAAATGAAGGTTTTTTTTTTTTTTGAGAACAGCCTCAAGCTGTCCCCCTGGGTAGAGTGCCATGACATCACAGCTCATAGCAACCTCCAACTCCTGGGCTCAAGCAAGTCTCCCGCCTCAGCCTCCCAAGTAGCTGGGACTACAGGCGCCCACCACAATGCCTGGCCATTTTTTGGTTGCAGCCATCATTGTTGTTTGGCGGGCCGGGCTGGGGATTCGAACCTGCCACCTTAGGTGTATGTGTCTGACGCCTTAGCCGCTTGAGCCACAGGTGCCGAGCCAAATGAAGGTTTTTATAAAGTATCTGCTGACAAAAATAATTCCTCAAGGGACCATGGACCTTCAAACTGTGGTGGGTGGCATGAATGGGAGGCCCAGAGGGAGGCTCACAGCTCAACAGGCAGGGAAGCCAGCCTGTCTGCAAAAGGGGGTTAAATCTGAGAAGGCTGAGAGGACTAGGCCAGAGGAAAATTCTAGGAGGAGACAGCAACAGAGGGGATGGTGAGAGTGAAAATCAGGGCTGGGCAGGCCCTGGGAATACTCATGGCACTGAAGAAGCCTGGGGTAACCTGGGTGAGCCCTGGTGGAGGGGAGGAGTTTCCTAGAGGGTTCACACAGTCAGACCTTCCATCACCACACAGGGCTGGGTGTCACATTCGGGCTCTTGGATTTTATCTGATGTGCAAAGTTTTGAATCAGAGGTGGGGTGTAACTGCATCAGTGTTCTAAGCAATGTGGGTAGAGGCTGTGCTGTCGAAAAGCAAGTTGGGCTCAAAGGCACCACTCAGGAGGCTGCCTTGGCAGTCTGGAAATGAAATGAGAGGGTGGCTAAGAGGCGCACTGGAGTTGGGGACATTAGATGCATTTGAGAGGCATTTTGGAGCTAGAAATGTCAGGACTTGGTGATGAACGGGAGCAGGGAGTGCTGGAGATGTTATCTGCAGAGTGCCAGTGCGTTCATCGTGCTCCCTCTGTCTTAGCTCTGCAAGATGGTGACACGTGTATTGCCTCAAACATGTTTATAGACAGAGAAAGTTAAAGACAGTTAACTGTGCTGGGCTGGAGCCTTCTAGGAGCTGAATCCAATTATCTTCTGGCCAATTTTCTTAACAATTCCCACGAGAACAGTCCCAGACATCAAATATCCCAAGCTATTGCCACATCCACTTATTTCTCTTTGCCAAAACTATGTTTTTGAATATTTTTTCAGTTCAGCCACTGGACACACTATCCTTCCTCTGGCTATATAGACTGCTTCCAAGTGCTCTGCTTTTAGGCCAGGCAAAAATACCACCTCCTCTGGCTGACTCCTCTTGAAGCCTTGCTGATCCCCCAAGAGCAGTTAGTACTCTCTCCATTCAGATTAACCCCCCTTGTCCCTTTTTGTTGCATATTTTTGCATACAATACAAAAGTTAGCAGCATGGACTGAGGTTTCAGACCTGGATTCAATCCTGGCTTTCCCTCATATTAACTTCATGACTTAGAGAAGGCTACTTAGCTCTTTTGAGCCTTACTGATATAATGGAAATATAATCAATTCCTGTTTCATGGGATAGTTTTGAGGACCAAGTAGAATAGTATAGGCCAATTGTTCAGCATGGTACCTGGCACATAGTAAGTGTTCAATGCATTAGCCATTATCCTCATCATAACTATCAACACATAATCATTATTATCTCAAGCTTTCCTAATTAATCTCTGCTCTTTCCTCATATATAGCTATACTGAACATTTCTCATGGAAAATATCAGACATTCATTCTGGTGTCCCTGACACTTGATGCAATGTTTAGAATATCTATGAATAAATGAATTAAAACATGAGTAAGTGGTAACTGATAAGATGAAGCGTTTTATAAAGTAAACAGGGCCAAATAATATACTTGAGAAAGAAAGCAGGAAACCAGTTATTCCCCTTTAACCCAAATACAGTTTTTATTATATAACCTAAAATTTATTACCAGGAAAGTAGACACGTGTCTCCTGTTCTCAAAAGCCACTGCCTGTGGGAAACAAACAGGAAATCCCATTGCATTTCTACTTTTAAAATGGAATCCCTCATTTCCCCTCACACGCCAAACGTCAGCTGAGGTTGGTGGGAGCCTGTAGCTGGTTGGGCTGGGGGTGGAGTAGAGAGATTGGCTTAAAAACAAAAAGAACATGTCTTCAGCACCTTTCTTCAGAAATGAAAATAAGTGAGACCATCCTGTCACACACACTACACAGCATGGCAAGGTCAAGGCAGTGGGTCTAGTTGTCTCTCAACAAAGGTTTATGCTTGGACGTGAATCCTAAAATCTCTGGTTAGCATGATATCATTGTACAATGGCTGAAGCCACATACAAGAATTTTTGTGACTGTTCAGCATAAGAGAAGATGTTTGTTTCTAAACAAGGCGGGTCCTAGCAAGGCAAGGGGGCTTTGTTTTGCCAGGTGGCTTGATAGGAAAGTTTCAGTATTGAGGTAGAGCAAAGCAGCACTGCCTGGTCTGACACAGGGGAGAAGGACTGGGCAGGCATATGAAGACGAAAGGCCGCACGAGGGCAGCAAGAAAGGCAGAGGGAGAGGGAGGGTGAGAACCTCCACTCGACCCCACCATGGAAAATCTGTGGCACCTCAGAGATGTCGGAGGAAGATTTCAGTTTGCTGTTGGCTGGGCCAACATCAGCCCTCCGCCCGCTCTATGCAATCTCTAGTAAATTATATATTGCTCTGGCGTGCTCTTGTGTGAATGGATTATTTCAGGGGGAAGCAGCTCCCTGAAGGAAACCAGAAAGATAGTTATTTTTTTCTCTTTTGAGAAAATAGTACGACCCATTTTTAAATGAGAGGAAATAAGAGATTACAGGGTTCAGTGCTTCCCAAGCAAGAAAAGTCTTTGTGTGGTTTCTTTACAAGGAGGAAGGAATAAGAAAAAGAAAAGAGGGGATAAAACAAGGGAAACTATATATATACACATGTAATCATCCTCAGTGTTCTCTGCGGCTTCAGTGTCTTTATCAAACTATCTGAACTAATGTGTAGATCACACAGGGAGGAAAACTCCAGGTGCAGGCCGAGGGGAAGGGACACGCTGTTTACCAGCACGCCGGCCTGGAACCTGGGGGCTCCTCCTTAGGTACTGGCCTAACTGTAAGGAAAAAGAATTCCTAATGGAGATGGTCGTTTAAAACAGAGTTATATTAAGGTGCTAACAATGGATCCTGAGTGAGGAGATGGAGACCCCCAGGCTGCAGGGAAAGCGGGCAGCTGCTTCTGCGCTGGCATTATTGATGGGCTCATTTTAAAATGCTCCTGCTCTTGCGAAATCACTTGTTAAATATTTTAACTATCATCTTGCCTGGATATCTATTTTTTAAAGCTTATTTTACAGCAAGGTGCACTTCTCACGTTCTCTGGCCTTGGGCCTTTCCTACTTTTCTCTATATTTCCATCTCTTTTAGCCCCAGGGGTTTTGACACTGAAGTGACAGCTAACAATTGCAGATTCCTTAGGACGCACACGCAATGATGAGTGAGAGGATAAAGGCTCTAAGTAGAGAAAACCTTCGCCATTGGATCCCTACTTCTTTGGAGTGTCTAAGACGTTTTACTCACAAGTGACAGAAACCAGTTCAAGTTGCCTAGCAAACCAAAACAGAAATAGACTTTTGAACCACCAAGGTAGGGTCCAGAAGAAGTTCTCACCTGAGGCGATACCACTTCCTTAGGGACTATCTGGAAACACAGAGTAGAAGCTTTGCTTAACACAACTGGGGGTTCTTAGAGAATCTAGGGGCCAATGATGTACATGTGTGCAAGGGGCACCTCACTGCACCCAAGGAGGTATTTGCTTACCTAGAATGTCAGTGGCTCTGCCTTTGAGACACTCTGATTCAGGCCATGAAAGCTTTTCACCGAGAACCTCTATCTCTTGGCTTTGCTTTGTTGGCACGGTTGCTTGGCTCCCAGGTGGGATCACTGTAGGTATTGGTAAACTAGGGATGCACAGCCTCAGGCTGCCAGGGTAGCAATGCCAGCAGAAGCCAGCCTCTCCTTCCGGTTTGCTTTAGTGGGAATCCAGATTCTTCAGAGTAAGACTGTCGCAGCCGGAGTTAGTGAGAAGCCCTATAAGGTGGAGGGATGTTGTGTTGTGGCTGCCCAGGCTTGGAAACTCACTTCCCTCTAGCAGAGATTCTCAACCTGTAGGTCGCGGCCCCTTGGTAACAATGAAATACATGGCAGCACTGGGAAGGTTGAGACCCAGAGCCAGAGATCAGGCCAGCCTTACCCAACCCTGAGGCCCTGAGAGGGATGGAGGGAGCTCCCACAGAGCAATAGAATGGATGAGTGGACGTCACAAGGCAAAAACTACACAGGTTCGCTTGGCTTTTGGTCCAATCTCCTGATTCTCTTCAATCATTTACATTTCATGATTCTCTCATACACAGACCCGGATACCTTTGATTTTGCACACATTGTTTTCACACCCTCGATTGTCTGTCCTTATCTCTTTTTGTTTTGTAAACTTTAATTCTGCCTCAGAACCAAAATATCAGCTCTTCTGTGAAGATCTCTTTTTAGCTGTCCCTGCTAAACGCGTACCTGGCTCTTGTGTGCACACAGAGCATTTTGTGCATGAAAAGAGGGAATTGAGTTAATAAGCCAGGATAAGAAGCTGAACTTTTTGAAAATGGAAGGCACATGGTGCTGATCAAACAGCATCAAATCAACAAATGTCCACTGAGTGTGCACAGCGCCCAAGGGACCCACCCAGAACTCTGCCGAGTGTGTGTGTGTGTGTGTGTGTGTAAAATCAGGGGCTTTTAAGATCTTGGTTTCGTAAAGCTTATCTGGCTCAACCACTTCCTTATTCAGATCAGGAAACTGAGGCTGAAGTGGGTTTCTTTCTAACTCTTACAGTATATGATCTGAGCCACCAAAAGGAAGGAAAGGTTGGCCCAATTCTAGGCCGAAAAACCACAGCTATGTAGCTTAAACTTCCTGTTTTAAATGCCATGCCAGGATACAGTTCCTGTTGACAGTGCCAGTGACCACTCCAGAGAGACAATGAGAATTGGCACTGACCCACCCGCTGCCCTCTCAATCTTTCTCTCTTCTTTCTCTTTCTCCCTTTCTTTTTTTCTATTCTCTGTGTTTGGGAGAAATAGAAAACACAGAAAAGTGAGTGGCAGGCACGGGCATTGGAGCCGTGATTCATCCCCTTTTTTTCTGCCTCGCTGACGTGTCTGTGGAAGTACACTATTTATGACTCACCACAAAGTGAAAAGACATAATACATTTTCCTGGGAACTCAGAACGTGCCAATAGAGCATATATCCGATGCACGGGAATTATGAGAACGTATGTTTTAAAGCAAAGGGATAAAGGGGACTTACACTTTGTGGCAAAAGTCCTTTCTGTTTTTGTGACAATACCTATGTTGGCATTGTCTTTTGAAAGTGTCAGAATGGGTTAGAACTAGAACTGCATGAACCCTGCAGATATTCAGAATGGAAAGCGGAGATTTGTTTGGATTCCTGCCAGGTACACTCAGGCACAGGCATATGTAATAGAAATATTTCCATGAAATCTTGTTTATGAAAACCTTCCCAGGCCCCGTCCTTTCTGCTTTGCCCGCCTTGTGCTGCTTTACATCCCGTCGCTGCACCGAGGCTTCCTCAGGGCATTTGCCCCACTCATCGCTTTTCCACCTGTTTTCATTTGCCTCTTTCTTGTGACCATATTGCCTCACTCAGAAAGGGCCTTATAAGATAGTTCCCTGCCTCCCCAGGCACCACCCAGGCCCTTCTTAACCGATCCAGACCATCCATACTATGGCCAAGCATTCTTGATAAGTAAGTAGTCCAGGCCTGGCACTGTTTCCGCTATGGAGTCCCTAAACGGAACATGAGTGGGTGCACCTTCCAGGGGGAGTGTCCGATCATAACCAAGTCAATAGGTGAGTGATATGAAGAAAATAAAATGAAATCAGGTAGCTTGGTAAGAAGGACCTGGAGGGGATGGTGTGTAATAGCTCTCTGGGAAGGCGATATTGAAAACCCAGGTCACCTCTGGGGACTTCTAAGAACCATCTCTTCAAGTAGAAGGAGAAGCTAAGGTCAATTCACTGAGTTGTGAAAGAACTTACTATGTCTGAAGAATAAAAATTAAAAAGTGATATACTAGAATACCTTAGGAAGGGAAAAAGGTAAACAGAAATCCCATCCCATCATGACACATCTCCAAGCCACAGAAAGAAGGAAGTTGAGGTTTTATTGGAGGACCATAGAAAGTCACGATCCAGTTTCCAATATGAGTGTAATGTTTTATGGTTTTTAAGAATTTACTCTGGCCTGTCTGTGGGCAATGGACTATGTGGTAAGCAGCCTTGGATATATGGCTCCCACTGGTTCCTAACTCTGGTGTTCACACCTCCTGTTGCAATCTCTGTTTGCAGGTAGGCTGGACCAAATGACTTCTTTCTGATTAGGTGAATACAGCAAAGAAGGGAATGCCACTTTGTGAAAAGACTTTGGCTTTGATCTTTCTCTTTCTGTCTCATCCTCTCTCTGTCTGTCTTTCTCTCCCTCTGAGAGACATCTAATTCCATGTTGTGAGCTGCCAAATGGAAAGATTCTCCTAAAAACATCTGAATTTCTCTGGCTAAGAGCCATCTAAATCATTGCCCACAACCTTGTGAGTGAGCTTGGAAGTTGTGTTAGTTGGCTGGGGCTACCATAAAAAAATACCATGAACTGAATGGCTTCAACAACAGAAATTTATGTTCTCACAGTTCTGGAGTCTAGAAATCCAAGATCAAGTTGTTGCCGGGCTGGTTCTCTGTGTACCCTCATCTCTTTCATCTCTCTCTCTCTTCCTAGAAAAGCACCTGTCAGATTGGATTAGGTCCTGACCCTATGAACTCATTTAGCCTTAATTACTCCTTTGAAAGCCACATCTCTAAAGACAGTCACATTTTAAAGTCAGGGGTTCAACATAGGAGTTTTTGGAGGACATGATTTGGCCCCAAACTGAAGCAGATCCTTCCTCAATTGAGCCTCAAGATAATTGCAGTCACAGTGACATCTTGGTTGTCACCTTATAAGACACCCAAAGTTAAAGGTGTTTAACCAAGTAATGTCCAGACTACTGGCCCACAGAAACCAAGAGACAAGCAGAATTTTTTTTTTTTTTTTTTTTTTAGCAGGATCTCACTGTCACCCTCAGTAGAGTACTGTGGTGTCACAGCTCACAGCAACCTCAAGGTCTTGGGCTTAAGCAATTCTTTTGCCTCAGCCTCCCTCAGCCATCCAGGAAAACTGGATCGTGACTTTTTTTTTTTTTTTG